>NC_045486.1:6502142-7205476 GCF_009650955.1 Corvus moneduloides
CTCATATTTTAATTGGAAAAATCTTGATATTCACTGTGGAACAATCTAACCTTGAAAAACAATCTTTTACCAGGTTGTCTTTAATGCATAAAACGCTGCTCATTTTCTGCAATTCTGTCACCAAGGGGCACATTAATTTAGTTGCACAATAATTTAATACATCGATCCATTGATTGGAGCAGAGAGCTTTTTGTTTAGTGGTTCCAAGAAATCACACACTTCTTGCAGAATCCGTAAAAAGACAGTTCTGGCTGCAGTTTAAGTAGGGGGAATTGCTGATTATTAGGGAAAGTTGCCCTTCAAAGCCAATCGATCCCGCCATACTGAGCACAGTGGGCGTTACATCAGGAGAGAGGGCCGACTGGCAGGGGGCAATTAATGGGGCAGATATCGGAGTGCCTTCCCTGATTACCCCATGCCGGACAGTGGGTTTGGCCATGCTGAGCCAGGCTGGTAGAAACAAGAACCCTGATGAGATATGGCTCTGCTAGTGTCAAGAAGTGCCACTTCCTAGCAGCAGGAGCAACTTTATTGAAACCATCTGTTGTTTTGGAAGACACATGTGCGCGCACACGCATACCTCCTCCTCCCAAAGTCTTTAACCTTTCTCTTAAGGCTGACTGAAATTGCAGAGCTAATCCCTCCTTAATCTCAGAACAACAGGCTCTGCTGCGGTCAGCAAGTCCCAGCAGCTACTGTAAACTGGGGTGACTGGCGCCATTTAGGTGACGTGACAGTGATGTATCCTGGAGCAGTCACGGCAGAACAAAATAGCCATTCTTCCACTGTCAAAATAAAGTTTGGCAGGAGCAGTGTGTGATTACCAGGAGCCTCAAAGAGAAGGCTGGGGTACCTGCACAGAGACAAGAACTCGGTACTCAGCTGGATCTCACTGCTCTGTGCAACACAGGGAACAGGAAGAAGAGACTGAATGAGTTTGGTCCCCTTGAAAACCTCATTTTTCAGCAGGTATAACCCAAAGCCATCTGAAAGGACACAGCCCTGCTCCAATTTGTCAAGTCTCTAATCACAGTTTTATGGTGATCCTTCCTTAAGACACCAGGACCCTTAAGCTTCCCACGGCTGTGTTAGAAGTGAGCATCAGAGCCCAGGCTGCCAACAGAAAATGTGGCACTGCCAGAGCATCCTGAGACTGAATTACCTCCAGCCTCGTTGCAAGTGAAGTATGTTTGTTGGTATTTCATGCATATCTGTGTGCTTCTTATTTCTTATTCCTAAAAATGGTGTTTAAAAGCACCAATTAAAAAATAGCCAGCTTCCCAGCTCTTTGGAACAAACACTGCATAGCAGACCTGGAGTCTCTAAAATCTCTCTTGCTGGCAAACATGACCCATATGCCCCAGGCTACTTGGTCACTCTGTAAAATAAACCACATACAAATGTCAAATAATACCCCATCCAGAGCAGGAAAAGATGTGTTTCTGTCCTTGTCTCCAGGATTTGAACAAGTGATTTAATCTCATCTCCAAGCCCTTCTGCCTACATCCTCTCTACTTCCAGACAGCCCAGATGAAACAGACCCTTGCAATGATGCAAGAGGTAAGAACAGAGAAGAGCAATGATGTCTTGCTGCCCCTTCTTTCCTCCATCCATTTTCACTTCTGCCTACATGTGGGCTACTGAAGCTCTGCAGTGTGCATGGACAAACCCATACCAGCCTCCACAGAAATATGTCACTGATGGCCTGACCAGTGGCAACAGAGAGCTGGGACTTTAATGCACTACTGTAGACATAAACTGATCTCACTGTGGTCAGAATGGGATTCAACTATGGGAAAGCTGCAGCCACTTCCCAAAGAGCACACAGGGATAGAGAAAGGTGAGAGCAAAAATAAAGTGCCATTTCTGCCTGGAACAAGCCCAGAAAGTTAAGAGCAAACTAGTTTTCCTTCTTAATTGTGGGAGCCAGTGAAGCCAGAGGGATCTTTTAGCAGAAAGTAAACTTGAATTACTCAACACCATCCTGTATTCCTGGGCTATTCTGAAGTCATCACTCAGAGCTGGTGTGTTTTTGAGCTCTTCTCTTCAGTAACTTTTTTTTGGTTTTTTGCATTTTGAAGAACTTGAATATAAAACATACAATCCCCAGAGCTGCAATAGGAAGGAATGTATCATTCCCCTTCATACTTTCAGCCTAAAGAAAACTGGAAGCTTAATAGAAAAATAACTCCAGTGTATCTCAGAAGTCCTGTAGCTTAAAAACAATCTAACAAGATGGGGCAGTGTGGTGTTACTCAGAATGCAGAAAGGTAACAACCAGAAACAATCTTAACATCCTGGAGAAGACAATGGATAATGTGGGTATTTTGATAATAGAGGAAAGTCCCACATGTCAGCTTCCATGAGGGAATAAGTTTAATACAGGGCAATAGTTTGTTTATTTTTTAAAATAATGAAATAATGGGTGTGTTACAGATACCCCAATAGCTGCCCTTATTTGCTTGCCCTATCCAAATTCAGTTGCATAATTTTAATTCTATGGACTATGATTATATTCAATATGGAATATTTGACTGCAAAACTTCAGTTTACATACTTCTGTTTATTGGCAATTTGTACTTCCTGTTTGTGGCTTTAAATCCTTTTCTCCTTGTGGTCAGTATCTTTAGTATTGAATGGAGGGACACTGAGCTGAGGTCCAGAATAAGTAAGATAACTGGAAGTCAGACAGTGGCTGGATTCCTAGAAATTATGTGCAAATACTGAATTAGAATATACAAAAAGATAGATGACTGATTCTGAAATCTAAAGCAGGAAGACGGGGAACAGGGTTTTCCACCATGTGACCCCCGCTCTCCCACAAATAAGGTCACACGGGTTTTGCTCACTAATTCTTTTCCCAGGTAAGAGTGTGTCTAACTGCAGTCACTCAGCTTTAGCCTGATCCAAGGAGATTCCAGCAACAGTAGAGCTGTGATGATGCCAGCTGGGATATAGACCTGACACCCAATTTAGGCTCCTAATGCCTCAGTGACTTAAGCTGCTCTTGGGTCCCTGGGCTTGTCAAAGCATACCTGGCTGCACTGTCCCCACACATCCTCCCACTGCATCTCTGAAGCAGAGGAACCCTTCCAAACTGAATTCTTTTCAGTGTTTTCATTTCCCCTCTACAACTCCGTCTTAATGATCCATGGGAGATAATTGCCAGTTTAAAAGGCCATTTTGAAAACTGCCTTTTTGAAAGTCCTGACACGGCACAGCTTTAAAGCCTGAAACTGTGTTCCACATACAGGAGGCCTTGAACTCTCTCTGGGCAGACCACTTTCATATCCTCTTGGATGGAACTCTTTCATATCCTCTGAGTTTATGTATTTCATGGTAATAAGCTGTGGGATTTAACTGTGCTGAGAGAACATGCCTACTCTTTAACCTAGTAGAATAAAGAAGAGCTTCCCAAATAAAAATAGTTAAGATTAAATGGTTCATATTATCCTTAGACCTGGCAGGGCATTCACTTCTTGCTATTGGGTGGCAAGGGCAAGACTGCCCAAGGTTTCAATTCTGACATTTTAAAAATTACACACAATACCACTACCTTGACTACTGAACATCCCTAGGGTGTTTTGATAAACTGACATATAAATAAAAGTAGAGATTCATATATAGCTATCTGGGGGTGATTGGTGCACCCAGCACTCCAGCTAAGAGAAGCCCAGAGGTCTGGCTGCACCCTCACTGATTCAAGGCGGCTTCACCAAATGGGGTAAGCTCCTCACCCCTGTGAGCTGTCTCAAAGCTGGATGGAAGAGCACACGGGAGAAGGTAAAGAAGGAGAGGGGGACTCCTCGTATGGATTCCACAGAGAAGGCTTATTGCAGAGGGACCAGGAACAAAGAGCCGAAAATCTGAAGGTGTCCAGGGATTTTATAGCGGGGATGGATAAGGCGGGGATAAGGGACACAGCCAATAAGATTAAGGGAAGGAGGTGGGGTTGAAGCTGAGGGAACCGATGGGATTAATACATAGGAGGGACTTAGGGAAGGAAGCAATGCGGTGTTGAGGATCACGGAACTTTCTAGAACTGATGCATGGTTAACTAGGGGAAATGAAGATGAATAACTTCATACATAAAACAGGAAGGGTAAAACATTAACCAATCATATAAGAATATGTAGATTACAGAACTGGAGGCTTATGGGTTCTCACCATAACCTCAGGATGTTGTTAAATATTGGTGCCTGATCACCAAGTTGTGGATTCAGGGGGTTCTTTGGGGTCAGGGTGGCTGCAGCTACTTGCACTGCTACAGGTATCTGTATTATCCTGCTGTAGCATCCCTTCATCTTTTAACTTAATTATTTTGGTTTGCTTCACAAATTTAAGAGCGAACAGTGAAAGTCCTACTGAAATTGAAAATCAGGATTCTTACTTGCTCATTTTCCCCAAGCCACATGCCAGGCAAGTACAGGACATATAATTCCCATAGGAAATCCAAGACAGTCACACTAGGGATGAGGAAAGCACTCACTCTGGAGGATTGATCACTGCTACATCTGCACTTTTTTTAAAGCCTGATTGTGCCTCCAAAAGTAAACCTGCTGATCAGCCAGAGAGCCAGTGTACAAACTGGTCTGGCTGGGCCAGCGAGGGCCCTGTGTTCCCATGGACTCCTTGTGAAATCTTCAGGCCACTGCAGCAACTCCTCAGCAGGTTCAACCTGCCCTGCCCACACCTGGCTTGGGCATCGATCCTCCCCCTGCTGGGAAATGACCTTTCTCTTCTGCTGGCCCAAACAAACAGGAAGGGAAAACTTGTCAGCCACGTAAGGAGGCCGGGAATTGAAGAGCAGGGAAAAAGAAAATAATGTCTTAACTCATTTTCAGATTTGTCATGCTTGCTTGTCATTGGCATGAAAAATTCTGAGTTTGGTTCCTTTTACTAATAGGAGAATAGTACAAATGCTAAAAGGGAAAGTCATTTTATTGCCACTTCCTTCTTGCAGAGACTGTTCTCATTTCAAGCATGCACTGTGCCAGCAAGATCTCAGGGCAGTACTTCTTATTCACCATTATTTTTACATTTCAAATTAGTGGAAATTAAATTTTTCCTCTATTTGTCAAAGATGGCAATTGCACTTTGGAGACCTGGTAAGACAACTAAGTATCATTTTTAGCAGCCAGCATAGCCACTCAGCTAAAAGATTCAAATCTTTATAAATAAAGATTTTATAAATTCAGATCTGAATAAAGGTTCATCTTTTTATCATTAAATATATATATATATATATATATATAAATGTCCCTTGGAGGCAAAGGGAATGCTGGGAGAAAATTCACTATGGGCCAGATACTTCTCCACAGAGTAGTGGAGATGAAACCTGGGACAGAACTTAATTCTTTCAGTGACTGAAATATCAACAGTTGGGAAAACAAAAGCATCTACTTGTTGTGGGGGGCTGCTCTCTGCTAATGGTAGTAGTCTTCTGTGTCTTCCTGAATTTATATGCAGACTATTGATCCAGGCATTGCAGCATTGTCAGGAGTAATGGACCAAAGCATACACACATTAGGCATAATATGCATAATTTGGACATATATGTAATACATTATGTATCGTACCTATTTTCCATGAAATATATAGGCCTGTCATTCAGCTAAACAGAGATAGACCTGGAATTAGATACAACACACATTCTTAAGTGTAAAGCATCTGTTTCAACTAATATATTAAACCCTTTACCTTTGAGCCAGGGGCCAGGCTCAGCTCCTGCCTCATTGTTCTCCTCTTGAGCTGAAATGTGGGATTAGTTCCACTCCTTGAATTCAATGCATAGCTAAGCTTACCTGATGTGACTTGAGGACAGCTCCTCAGCAGGGAGGTTTGAAACCTAATAGTGGAACAGGAACAGAGAAACTCCCCAGCGACTCCAGCGCAGCAGCGTGTGAAAGCTGGAGCTGTCACTCCAGCCGTGTGTCGGGTGGGAGCTGTGGACTGGCTCCTGGCAACCACACACAGCAGAGGAGGATGCAGCTCCAGGAGAAGAGGTTGGAACAGTATCAGTGAGGAAAGGAGGAGAAACTCAGTGCCAGCATTTTGGAAAATTAGCTTGATTGGAAAGTTCGAATTGCAAAGTTTGGGATTTAAGACAGGAGTCTCTTCCAAAAGCCATTTGGTTTTTCAAGAGCATCCCGGTTTTCTTTCTTAAATGTTACAGCATAGAGAGGAAAACAAAAGAATTAGCAATGGAAAAAAGGAGATGAGCCAACTCTGAGTGCCAGAGGAAGGTGTGAATGTCACACCACAGCTCTCCACACTCAACAGCTGTGGCCATATCCTCATTCCTGCCACCTCATCCCCTGCCAGACCTTCCCTGGTGTGTCAGATGAAAATTCAGAGTTAAAGAAAGAGCATGGAAATTGAGGGAACACACAGACCAGTGGAGAGCAGAGATGCCTTGCAGAGACAAGGAATTTGTGTCCTGTCCGGTGATCTCACTCCAACCTGTCCTTCTCCAAATCTGTCCACAGATCTCTGCACATCTCAACATTTCTCTGTGAAATCTGTCAGCACCACAGCCCAAACACTCTCCCCTTCAGTGACGCTCTCCTGCCAGCAGGACTTGGCTGCTGCTGCATGCCAGTGATTTTAGTTTGCTTAGGTGCAAAGGGCTGATGCAGATCCACAGACAAAGTGGATGTGTCACCAGTTTAGTGACTTCTGGGTCAGGAGCAGCTCCCAGACAAGAGGCCAGGGCAGTGGGCTGCCTGCTATCATCATCATAACCAGCCAGTGTATGGCAAACCCCCTGGGTTACCTCTGCTGGGCCCTTTCCATGAGGAATACAGGATGGATGCTTAATGGCATCACTAATTCAAATTTTCACTTTTAATTTACACAAACTAACAAAAAACCCAAAACCAAAAATCCAAAGACTACTTTGCATGACCTTAAGGTGGAAGCAAAGAAAACACACCCCAACCCTGTATTTGCCCAGGCTGGCATTTCCCCCTCACTTTGCTCTGAGCCAGACCCTTGGCTTATACCTCCATCCTGTTGATTTTGAGGCTGAGTATTTCTGAACTGCAGCTGTGCAGCTCAGCATCACTTCAGAACCTAACAGAGCTTTGCTGCTTTACAGCAGTGGAGCATCCTTAATCAAAGGCAAAGCTCAGGAGAACTGCAGCATGTAATGAATGCAGTCCAGTTTCCAACCAGTAATAGTCATTTCGAGGCCAGGATCTTTCAGCCTCCCTGCACTGCCACGCATTACCTGCCAAACCTTCCCACACTTGTGGACTGGAACAATACCAGAAATGTTGATTAGAGTTAGTCAGTAAATAACATGGGATGAAAACAAATTAGGTAGTAAAAGGACCCTTGAGAAATTAGGAAAAGAGCTCTCTAGCCTTTCAGCTTATTCATGATTTACCAGAAAGTTGTATAATGCAGCAGGCCTAAGAGCCAGCTAAAATACTTCTAAGACCAAAATATCCCAGTTTGAATTATTATGGTACCTACAGAAAGCCTGGGGAAGTGTTTAAAGTAAGTTAAAAAGAAAACTGACACTCTCCCTTCCCCCCACCCCAAACCTTTGATTAAAAAAAAAAAGCAGCAAAAATGCTAATCTTCTGTGGTTAAGCAAAAAGGCTTAAGAAGTGGCTGACAAACAACATGAATTATTCAGGGACAAGGTTACTGCTGTTCCATACACATTGCTCCAGAATGCCAGCCCAAAGCCACACAAGCACAATAATTTCTATGAGTGTTACAGTGATAAAATAGTTTCAAGTAACCTCCTTTAATTGCATCAACATAATATAGCCTTTCTGGATCTTTAATGCTCCATAAAAGACTCTCTAAAAATGAAGGGCCTGATTCCAGCTGAAATTGAACAAGTTTTATATATTATGTGACTTCAGGAGGACAAGTATTCCACTGTGTTGAATGGGTATGGTTAGAAGCAGTCCCCTTCTTCCATCTGTTACCGTGAATCAGATTTAGAGTTTCCATGTCCATAATCATTACTATCTTCCCTAGGTCCACAAGAAACCTTGTCCTGTTGCAGACTGCAGTCATATCTATATACAGGTACATTTCTTTAGCATGAAAAGGGGAGGAGGAGCAGCCAGTCCTGTTTTAGAGCTCAGTGACCAGAGCAATTACCCAGACCTCCCACCACAGGAGGGAACTTGTGCAATACACTCACTGCACATGTTTGGGAGGAGGCATTACAGCCTCCACAAGCCTTCTCTTGGCCCAGCTCCCAACTCAGCAGCTTGGGGACCTGCTGAGAAGCACTGGGACACCTTTGTCTCCATTGTATCTTACTTTGTGACTCACCTGCAGGTCTGTAAACCCTTTGGCATGCTGTGCCACAGAGCTCATTAAGGAAACGAGGTCTGGGTTGGAGGAATCAGAATAAGGGACTTCATTAATGAGCTTTTCTAAGCAGGCTGCAAATGACCCAGCATGTACAAAGCAGGGTCAGGTCTGTGACTATATCTCTGACCAAACCTACAGAAACAAAGGCCAGTCAGAACCATACTTGCAGTCCTGTTAAAGAGCCCCTCAGCCCAGAAAGACCCTTTATTGTCACTCATATCTACACAGTTGCGATTAGACTCTCAAAGGAAACAACCTGGTGCTGGTGTCACAAGGAAGATCACCTGATGCTGTAACACATCAGGTTGATGAGGAAGCCAATGTGGTTGCAAACAGCAATGCTGTTGGCTGCTCAGCTGTATGCAATGATTTGTCTTCTGTCAGTGGCTTTTGGAAGAGGATGAAAAGTAGAAAAACAGTCACAGAGAAGCTCAGTTACGAAAAAACCAAAGGTAAAGCTTCCAATTAAACACATAGCAGTCAAGTTAAAATTATAGGTGACAATTACTGTAACTTGATTAGGCACAATAGCAAATTCACTTCCCTAAATCACTTTCACAACTCTCCTAGGAGGTCTGAAAGATGTAGTATATGAGGTTCATTTAATTTCTAATGTAGTAATTATCACTTCTGAAAAAAAAATAGCGGTGACAGACCCAGGAAATAAATTTAGCACTTGAGGTTTTAATAAAATTTTTATGTGCAACCCCGTTGCTTAGAAATTGTTTAATCAATCTTATCTGGTTCACAGACTTTCTGCTGAGCTTTTGCTTCGTGTTATTACAAGGCAATATGATGCAACACCTTCTCAGCATCCCAAGTTGCAAAGCTACAACACTGTTGTATCCAAAGCCAGTGCAAGCTCCTCTCTCAGTTGTGAACACCCACAGTTTTGTTCAGGTGCCACCAGTTGTTTTCAGGTTATAGAGCTGGTCATAAGAGCTGATAACTCCAGAGTAGGGTCAAGTTCACTTTGCCTGGTGCTGGAAGGGGTCTCAGCTCTAGATGATATCAGGTTATCTAGTGAGCTAAACCAGGTTTTCAAGACAGTAGTGTGTAGCAGACACTGCCAGTCATATCTTTACGTTCCGTATTTTGATACATCACCTTGAGAGGAATCCATCCCAGCCTCTCCTGGCCCCTCCAGGCTCATCCCATGGGCATACCTGGAGACCAGTCCAGTGGTTTGCTCAGGGGTAATGGAGACAGATAAAAGAAACTAAGCCGGCAATCCAGGATTAGTGGAATTTCTGAGGTTTCCCTGACTCCAGAGGTTTTTCCTTAAAATTTGAGTTTTCCCAAGCTCCTGGACACAGGTAAAGAGAATACTGAGCCTGGGTCTCCTGTTCTGCTACTTGCAGGGTCACTGGCCTGCATAAATTAAGCTGTAATGGTTTGTTTCTGTTTGCAGACCAGGTCAGTGGGAGTAGCAGAGAAGTTAAAATGCAGTTATTAGTATCTAGGAGGAAAAACCCAGCAGGATTTCTGGACTATATCAGTATTTCTCTTATTTAACCTAAAAAAGTCCAGCTCCTCTGTTACACCAAAGGATTCTCACTGCTGAGCTGTTTAGAACCGTTTTAAAGTGTGCCAGTGTGAATTACTTAGCACCATTTTAGTTGGGTTTTGGTACCATTCCGAAATCCGAGGAACAAGCATGGCACTCACTGGGCTTTCTCCATTTTTGTCCATCACTAAGAGGTCTCCCCTCAACCAATGGGATTTACCTCTGTTTTTCTCTTTGCTGGAACTGTCTGCCCCAACACACAGAACAATCAATCATCCAAGTTGGGTACTCTCTTTTCCTGTTTGCAGTTAGTACAGTAATGATTTCTGGAGTGGCTAACAGGTAAATTGATAGCCCCCAGATCAATTTAAAAAATTCAGTAAATACTTGGGCATCGTCATAAACAAAATGCATTCAGGGCCCCATATTCCTCTCCTGCAAAGGAGGTTTGTTAGGTGAGAGCATCTTACAAAGACAGCCTGTGGCCTCCTGGCACAACTTTTGGTCCTTGCCACAGTTTCAGTGCTGAATCCCCTGGGGGCCTGGCAGGCAGGAGTGGCAGTACAGGATTGGTACCAGGGCACAGTGGACAGGAGGCCCTAAAATGATGAAGCCAGAGCCATCCAACATCTTCCAAAGCCTCATGAGACCAAGGGCTAAAGATGGAGGATGCCGCAAATCCTCACTTACCCACTGGGAACTCCTCAGATGGTCAGTTAGCAATCACTTTAACCAGACACCCCAAAATCCCCATGACCTTCAAAAATCCTAGTCTTTGCTTTCACTTGTCAGTGCAGCATCAAAGCCGTAACAAAATGATTATTTAAAGCACACCTGAAGATAGGAATTCTCTTTCTTGGCTTTCTAAGTTGGCGTCTGTGTGTCATTTTGACACACTAAGTAACTACAGCAGTAGATAGCCAGTGCAATTTTATTTTGACGGCCTGTATGGGAGCTGATTGAGCCCCAGTGAAGGAAAGTACAGAGGGAAGGTGTCCTCGAAAAAGTTGGGACACAGAGAAACACTCACCGGTGTCTTCACCCGGAGGTGGATCCGAAGGCCACTGCTGCCATCTGGTGTCACTGTCACCGATGAGGAGAGCTGGGACATCGCAGGCAGAAGTTGCTGGATAAATGAGAGGTGACTTGATCCAAGACACTGAAGAAGGGCAAACACTTCCCTGGCAAAGGAGGGCTCTACACATCTGAGCTGCCTCGCATCCATCTCCATCTCAAAGGAACCGGTTTATGTGCTTGAAGGTAACAGAAGGAGACACAGGAAAAAAGGGAAATTGGTTACAAGACTTTTTGCTGAGAGGAGACACAACCTGGCAGTGTGAGTTATGGATCAGCAGCTCTGGACATCCTGCTCCAGAAAAGCCACCAGGAAATGCTCATGAAAAGGGGAGGTTTGCAAAGCTACGGAGCAGAGCAGGAAGTGCAGGTCTTTGGGAGCTCAAACTGGAGCCATGTGGGGAGCAGGAAGCAATGCCTCTGTCATGAGTCCAAGGTCTTCGAAGCCTTGGCCTTAAGTATGAAAGCAACATTCTCTTAAGGCTAAAATGCATCCTCACATTTCCCAGAGTGGTATCTAATTATGCCATCCACCTCATTAGATGGGGTTATGGCTCCAGTATTTTTAGGTAAGTCATGGTACATGTCAGTAAAAAACCCAAGGGGGATGGGTTTCAGAACTCATCAACAGGCAAGGCCCCCCCAGAGTGGCTCTAGGTTTGGACATTTGAACATTAATCATAACCTGGGTTTTGGTCCTCAAATCTCACCAGGGTTTGTCAGCCCCATAGCCACAGACACCTCTCTGCACTTGCATAGGGAAAAGCAAAGGGACACTGCAGCAGTGGTTTAATCCTACAAGGATTTAGACATAGTCTTGACTTTACGCACTGTGAAGAGCTCCAAAAAGTTGCAGGAGAGTGATAAATAGGGATTGGAGTGTTGGCCACAGGAGGAGCTCTGTTCAATTCCCTGCTTTGGCAGAAATCTCCTGTGCTGTTTAAAGCAAATCATGTAGTTTCAGTGCCTCAAAGCCTCATGGGAGTCATCCTTTTACATCCCTGGAGACTTAACCCGAGAGCCACAGCTCTAAAATTAAGTTCCCCTGCCTTCCAAAGGTGCCCTGATGCTAAATCTCATCATGGGACTCGGGTGCAAAGCTAATGAGGAAAGAGGGACTGTTAGTCAGGAGAGCTTGGGGGACACTGGAAAGGCAAACAGCCTGGCCAGCCTAGTACAGCCTGGTTAAACCATGAAACTGTTTCAAAAAAAGAAGAAAATACCTCTTAGGAGAGTCTGTGTGGATAGAAATGGGATTTTAGGATCATTCCCTAGCTAGTGTCTGCATCCTCCCCAGTCTCGGTGTGGCCAGTTCCCTGCAGCATCTCCCACTCAGGAGCACAAGATCCCAGTGCTGGGGCAGGATGGGACCAGGAGCACTCACCCCTCTGCTGTGCTCCCTGAGCTCTGAGTGAGCTCCAGGTTCCCCAGGCTCTCTTGGATACAGCAGAGCCAAAGAACCCCAAAAAATACATACAAAATTTTCCCAAACCTTCCTTTTGCTGCAATTCCTGTTCTTCAGGCACTGTCCCATTAAAAAAAAAAATAAAGATCCACAAGTTAAGCATGAAATAAAACCAGCAGTAAGGGAATAGTAATTATTTGATCAGCTCCCAGGGTATCAAATGGCAGTAAATTGAGCTTCAGTTTAAAAAGCAGACAATTTTCAGTGTCATACCACGACATTTTTCAAAGCTAATTTAACTATTCCATTAAAAAATGAAAACATATTCAAATTAAAACACCCATAAGATATGAAAGGGGGGAAAAAGCCTTGTTGGAGAGAGGACATGAAATGCATGAGTAATTTCCCATCAGGCTACAGTTCCCTTAACTGACCATGACAGTCAAAGATGAAATAGAAATTTCTATATCAAACAGGAACACAAAGGAGAGCTGACCTTTGATCAAATGTCTGTTTGTAGTTTTGACAAGGAAATTTGCATTAAAATAATTTATGCTGGACACTTACAGGAGAAGTTAACTCCCAGCATGTAAAGGAAGAGAGAGGTCAAACCATCCTTAAACAGCCTGTCAGATGAAAGCCACACTCTCCCAGCTGCAGAGCTATGTGAAGTTTCCAGCCATTCAGGCTCTTTTTCTAAAATCCCAGTGCTGCAGGTTTTGTGATGCAATTTTTCAAAGTGCTATTTATGCAGGGGTGGGGAAAGCCTGTTTCAGGCAAACAAAGGCTTTCTCACACAAAGAAAACCCACTTTTAGCATAGCAGCAGAAGGCATATAAAAAAATCGAAAAGCACCAATTAATTATAATATTTAGGCTATAGGCTTAGCTAATCCTCCTTGTCTTCCAGCAGGAAAAAGAAATTAAAAAAAAAGAAAGCAGGCTGAGACGGGAGATGTGGATCTGTTTGGACCCAGAGCACTGCTTTGCCAGGGAACTGTGGAGGGGTGAGTGCTGCCCCTTCCTGAAAGCAAATGTGAGTCCCCAGCTTACAGCTGTACTCTGCTCTGTGAGGTGCAGGTGTTGAAATATGCAGCTGAGAAATAGCAGCTGAATGAGGTGTTTTGAGATGGTTACATAAATAAGAGGAATTTGTAGAAATCTGTAAGAATAGGGAGATGTTTGGCTTATCTTGTCAGGAAAATTACTGCTGCTGCTGCTGGTGCGTATTTGAATTCACTACAACTGCACAGTAACAACCATTTTCATACAGGTTTTTACAGAAGGTCCTACACTGTGCAGCTGAGAGATTTACCAGATTCCTTCAGGGAATGATGCCCTCCCAAATACATGTGATAACTTCTTGGATTTTCTCCTTTCTTCCTAATACTTACTTAATGTTTCCAAGGTTGCCCAGTTTCCTCACGGGCATCATTTTGTGGCCCTTAGTTTTACCCCTAATTTTTCCCCAGTAGGAACTGCAGGACTGAGATGTATTTTTGGATGCTTCCAGGTCTCCTTTGTCCCTGTACTGTGATTTATTACTGCAATAATAACTCACAGTCACAGATGCTTTTAGTTTGTTAAAGATACCACAGAAGATCTCCTGCATGTCCCCAAAGGGTTGGTTCTGCCTCTTTGTTGCCTTTTAACTGTAAATTGCGCCCTGTCGCTGCTTCCCAGCAGGAATATTTTCCCAGGGAAGGTGTTCAAGGGCAGCTGGTTCCCAGCCGGCTGCGAGTTGCCTGGGTCTGGCCAGGAGAGGTCAGTGAACACCCACACACAGAGCCCACGGTCTGCAAACCTGCAGTGAAACTGCTGCATCCCATGAAAATGAGCGTTGGGCTGGGGCTGCCAGCAATGGAAGTGAAAATCTCATCCCAGGCCTCTGGGTGCCAGGTGCCCATGGAGAGAAAAGCACTCAACATTTCGGGAATGCTTTGGTTGCAGGCGAGACATGTTGTAGTGATGTTTTCCATGGGACAGTCTCTCTGCTCCCTCTCTCCCTCCCAGTTAATTGACCTGCAAGAGCTCCAATGTCCAACCAGGATAATGGTAACGTGGCCTTTGTGCCAAGGGAGACATGGTGACACCGGGGGATTGCCCTTCAGAGAGGGGTGGGAGTGGGAAGAGACACTGAGCCAGAGTTTTACAGCAACAGATAAGTAACCAAGGTTTCTCTGCTGCGTCTGTTCCGTGGGAGTCACTACTTTCATTCCTGTTCAATTAATTTTATAGATTTTGAGAACTCTCCGTGAGCCCAAAATGTCTATTTCCTGAATCTATTATGGTGTGCTGCTTTTTTCAAATGTTCACACACTTGGTGTTTCCTCTCACGGCGGTTTGAGATTTAATTAAAGATTTCTTCTATTTCTTAGTTAAAAAATCCTTCGAAATTATGGTAGTCTTTTAATAAACTTCAGTTTGAATCAAGCATCTGCAACACTGTCAACACAGGTCCTTCCTTCCATCATGAAGCCCTTTAAAGGACAGGGTCACAAATATCATGTTGACCCTTTAATATATTTAGGTAATAGATAGTAGATACATGCTGATAACAGGCACACACACTTGTCCTGGGGACTGCCAGGATATTAAATTAGTGTTTCGGAAGTGGAGCAAAATGCTTCTGCTGGGAACAGGTGCACAGCTCAAATGCTACCATGGCATTTAGGTCAGGAGAGAAAATCTTCTGGTAAAGCTTACAGACAAGTTACAGCACCCTCAAAGAGGGAGGTTGCAACTCATGACTGAATTAAAATGAATTAAATCTCACAGGGCAGGATCAGGCCTGTGATCCCCAAGAGCAGCACAAGCAGGTTTGCCTTCACTACCCTCTTTCTGCTGCTTGCTTAATGCTCAAAAGGAAAGACTTCAGCTGAGCAACTTGAGCTGCTCTTCCTGCTGCTTGGAAATTAGAGCATCTCATTTCAAGCAGATATTATCCGACTTCATTTGAGCTATACCATTTCATGCCAGCAGTGAGTCTTGTTCTCTAACTCCAGCTATGAGAGCTGCCATACAAGAAGGAGATTCTTGCCCTAGTCCACCTGCTTCTTTACTGCAGGACAAGGATTTCCATTCTGTGGTGTCTCCACAAGGACCCCAGGGATGGTGTGAATGGTGCCTGGAAAAAAAAGTAGCCCATATTCAGCCAAGGGAGAGCCTTTCAGAAACCCCAGGACCAAATCTGTGGTCACTGGAAATCACCTTTTATGAGTGTGGAAGAGTCTCCACCTGCTCCCTGAGGTTTGAGTATGCACAAGGGTGAAGGAAGCCACATCCCAAGCTTCCTAAATTGCTGCAGCTGATTTCCTACCATAATAATGAGTGAAACTTACGGGTGAGAAATTACCACAGTGCTTGGAAAGCAAAGTCCACGTTTAATGGCTGCTGCTTGTCCACAGTAAATGTTTTCCAGCCAAGCTCCTGACTGGGAGCTAAAATAAGCCAAAAGTGGCTTATGAGTTATTACTTGCTGGCCTCTGTGGCACAAGCTCTTGGTGTTGCAGGAAAGCAAAGCCACCTGGAGCAGAAGGCTGGGAAGGGTGACTACCCAAGGCTATGACAGCTCTCTGCAACAAACCACATCAAACCGTAGAAGAACAACGTGTTCTGCTTAGAAAAACACCAACCAAACAAAATAAAAATAAAAAGTAAACCCACAGAAAAAGCAGCAGCACTCCACTGAAGAAGCAATGCACCAAGATATGCTTAGGACATGTAGCCAAGTGTTTCGTCTTAGTAGGTCGATGGAGTTGGAACAGGCTTTGCCTGCAGTGCTTTGGGGACAGCGAGCAATGTCACAAGCAGGAGTGGGGGGTGGCTATTGTGGCCAGCAGTCGCCCCTGCTGGAGGTTCCTGCAGAGGACGAGCAGGTACCGTGGGCTGAGCACAGCCAGCCTGTCTCTGTCACAGCAGCTCTGCAGCAGCTCAGAGCAGTTTATTTTGGGGGTGAGCTGATCTGGCTTTCAATGTCCAAGTATTTCATTCTAGGGAGGTGCTGTCTGCTCTTCCCCTGTGCCCTCTGTGTTCTTCATGGTCTGATTTGCAACCCAAAGCCACAGAAACGCTGAGTGAGGACAGAGGGTCTGTCCATCTTATTTCAAGTGCAGCCTTCTGCCCCCATAAAGGCACATCATAAATCACTCCAGCACTGCGAAGAAGCAAATGAGGGTCATGGGAGGTGGAAGGAAGCAAGTGGCCTTCTGTCCTGGCCACCCATCCTTCCTTCACCACCATGACAGGGACAGCAAAGCCAAGGCAGTGTTGGAGCTGCTTTCATGTCCTGCCAGCCCAGTTCCCCCAGCCCCAGCTCCCTCCAGAGAAGGGGTGGTGGTTCAAGGAGCCCTTCCCACTCTGGCACCATTCCTGGAGGCAGGACTGGGGCTCGCCACCCCTTGGCAGGGCTGTGAACCTACTGGTGTGACTTGTCCCCGCTTCATCCCCTCTTGTGACCACTGAAAACATTTTATTTTCCTCCCCTGGATAGTCCTTGGCTGTATCAGCTCTTTTCCTTGCATGTTTAGGAGGGTGGCCAGAGACTATTACAACATAGAAAAGGTTCCAAATAACATGGAAAAATAAAAGACTTCCAGCACACCCCCTCATAAGCACTGGTTGAGAAGAGCCCCATTAACCAGAAAGCATTCAAGGACACACTTAAGCCCCACTGACACCTGTGTTCTCCTGCAGAGAGACCACGATCCCAGAGCAAAAGGTAGAAAGCTATCACCTGGTCCCTGGGTGGTGATGGTCTCCAGCAGGGATTTTTGGTTCCATTTCATTGTTACCTCAATCAAATGAGGTAACAAATCAAACTGAGCTCGAACAACCCTCAGTCTGTCATCCTGCTAGCGTTCCCTGCAAATGTCCTGTTCAGAGCCTGGTGAGCAGTGACAGGCATTGTACAGGTCAGCTGCAACAGAGGGAAAGCATCAAAAACCAAAGCAGATGGGTTTGGTAAGGAAAACTGGCACATTCCTTGTCCTGTGTGTGAAGTGGGTTCACCTGGAGGAGTGCAGGAAGCTGAACCCCTGCCAGAGGAGTAATCTGGTAAACTTCTTAATGAATATTTCTGCAACACAAAGTCTCTTTGTGGATTTAAATTAATCTAAAGCACATTCATTAATTCATAGCTAGGAATTAAATTATATTTTGTTGCTGACCTCCATGTTGTTTGTCTGTAACTAGATTTCCCCTTAAAGGCAGCAGCACTATTTAATCATAATGTCAACCTTTGGATCTACTTCAGCAGCAATTACCCTGAGCTTTGACTTTGATATAATTTATATTTCAGAACACATCATAACTCTTTCTTCTCCTTTCAGTAGGCTGTGTGAATGTGCACAAACCCATGGAAGTATGAATCACAGCCTATTTATCTCATTCAGGCTGCATGAGTGAATAGTGCTGCCCTGGCCACATATCCCTGGCCACCCCTGTCTGCCCCATGGTGACATTTTTGTGTTCTTGTGGTGTGAGATGAGAGCCGTGTGTGCTCGTCATGGAGCTCCACCAACAATACCACCAGGCAGAGGGTCTTGAAAGTGCCATAAGGTGGACCAAAACCCCTCTCTTAGATACAGAAGGAAGACCAACTCAGTGCAGTGTCTGTTAGGAAGAGCCTAAGAACAAAATCTGAAAGCCAGCAGCATGAGATTCCCAGTGACCCTAATAAAATTAACACACAATCCTCAGAAATCCCATGAGATTTCTTCTGCTTTGGATCTGGTATCTACAGAGCTGCAATTAGCAGGAGAGGTAACTTGTGTTAGAGCAAACCTGGTGGTAATGGGCACATTTAAATGCTGTGTGTTTGCACCCACAAGGGAGGGTTAATCCTGATCCTTCTGACTAACCCTGCAGCTGTTGTGGAAACACCCTCCGAATGCACAGGAGGTTTTGCAGGCCTGTGTTCATGAGGGAAAATAACAGTGAAGGTGCAGCACGAGCTCTGTCACACTGTGCTTTTCCAGCTGCTGTCAGTAACGTGCAGGATTTTAAATGTGTCTGTCAGGACTGGCAGGAAGGGGGAGAAAAACTGCAGAAATCTTCAGTGTGTAATGAGCAGAGTTGGTTCTTCACAGAAGAAGTGGGTGTTTACTGTTCTTTAGTTGTTCTGGATGAGTTTCACCCAAGAGGATGGCAGATTGCAAAAATCATTATGCATTGATTTTTTTTTTTCGTTTTTATCCTAATGTGAAAATGAGACTACAAAGTGCTTCTGCAGGAGTCCAACGTAGCCTTGCAATTAAATTCAAGTTGCTTTCATGAAGAATGACAGCCCAGTGGTGGGAAGAAACCTGCAAAAACAATGCCTAAGACTGTCAAAGCAATCAAATAACATCTATTAACTTCTGCTCAGGAGCAGAACTTCAGGCATCTCCCAAAACCTCCTTAATCTTGACAAACACACAATAAACCTGCATGATGAAGGCACAGATTTCATGAATCCCGTAAAAAATGTTGTCTTCCCAAACCCCAAAATGTTGTTTCACAGAAATGTTTGTCACAAAGCAGTGGTTGGGTACAAACCCTGCCTTTTGGCTATCCTGGGGCTGGTGCATCCCAGATGAGGCAGCCCAGCCCTAAGGGGGACCTGAAACCCCAAACATCTGAGCCAGAAATTTAGGTGTTTTTAAAGGGTGGGAAATTCCCATAAGTCTTTCTTGTTGTTCAGCCTGCACAAGGGAGGACCTGAAATGTGGGGCCTTGAGAACATCAAGATGCCCCTTGTCTTTACAGTGATTTTTCAAGGTGGTTGCTGTCCATCGTCTGCTTTCCGCATTGACCGGGTGGGCCCAAAACCAAGCTCCCAGCAGCAGCTGATTGTGACCAGGTTGTGTTGCAAAAGAGCTCCTGCCGTCACTGTCTGGCCTCTCCCATCACTGGGAGAACTCAGCCAGTGGCTTCTGTATCAAGTTTAGCATTGTGCATCAGACTGGTGGGTCAGGAACCCCTCCTGAAGGCTCCAAGTGGGAGAGACATGATTAATGCTCATCTCTTCAAAGTAAAATTCCTGTTCAAGTCAAGTTTCTGCTTCTCAGCTTGAACAAGGCTCCATCACCCTGTCAGGACATCAGTCCTACCAGAAGTGCTTTTCCTGGCCACAAATCACCCAATGGCTGATACAGGTGCACAATCCTCTGCCACTTTTCACTGTCTCTCAATAAAAAGCCTTTGAGGTAACAACTTCTGTTTTTTCTATCTGATTATTTTTCATTGGGATGCTTATAAATGAAGTGCCATCCAGAGACAGTAGCCATGGCCCATAAATTTAATTACTAACCTTTAATTCATGGGTGGTAGAAACAGTTCTTCAAGCATCTGAGTTAATCAGGCTTTGCTGACAGTGGCAATCAATTGTTCAGCAGCCTGCTTTTTGCTTAATTACTGTTGGACTACACTGCATTTTCAAAATGTCAAGAATCCTCTTTTAGAAATGCAATAAATCATTTCCATGTGGTGTGCCAGGCTGGGGTAGGAGACTATTATTCTCTCACACCTGACCTTGATTACAAGGAAAAGAAATTGATCATTTACTGTACCAGTGAAATATCATTTAAGGAAAAAATGAGTATTAACTAAGAACTTCAGCTCAGTAAAAGACGAGTTACTTTCTGGCCAAGGAAGATGCTGGCAGGGGGATGTGTCTCTGTTAAAACTCTTCTGTTAATGAGGCAGCATCTACACTGGAATCAATATCAGAGTATCAATTTCAGCAGGAATCCACAAAGCACTTGTGCCCAGGTTTTCACTGTGTCCCAGGAACAGACACCCAGATTCCTGCTCTTCTGGTATCAGGCCAGGATATTTATGTGTCAACCAAAGAGTTATCCAGTCCTCTAAGTTTCAGAAAGGATGTTCAGTGAGGCAATTTAGTCAGTTTGAACTTGTTGAAGACAAAAAACTTGACTGTTGGGATTGCATTAATTAGAAAAATTAAGGCACTTCTCAGAATTCATCTCTGGGGCACACCAGCCCCACCTGGGAGATCTCCCTGCTGGTACCCAGGTTGGCTCATGAACTCTGTGGATGTGGGTGGAGGGACCATGAGATGGAGCTGTGGCCTTCACAGTGAGGACCTCAGACAGGCAGAGAAGAGGCAACTTTCCAGAGCCCAGCTCTGCTCCAGCACCTCACCTGGCCCCAGTTCTGCCCTAAGGGACTGTGCCAAGGGTCCGTCCATTCCCATTGGTCTCCATCTCTAAGAAGTAGTGAGCAATTTTAATTGTGTGTATTTACATCAACTAACACAGAAGAAACCTGCTCCCCTCTCAGTCCCCAGAGACCAATGGGGTAGAAGTAATAGATGACGCCTTCCTGGCTGAGAAATGCAGGCATTTTCAGCAGCAGGATTGTGCTCAGGTATGTTGAGAGCAGTACATGGTTTGTGGCCGGTGTCAGCCAAGACGATATGAAGATAAAAGACACCCTCTGAGAATGCTGCCAGAAATAAGAAGGAAGAGGCTGTGTGGAATCATATGGATCAAATTTCCTTTCTCATTGTGTTTAATAGAAAAGCTTTTCACCTGCTCCCAAGGGTACCAATGAAAATTTTCTTCAAACCAGAGGTAGGATGAGTTTTTTTGTTTTCTTTTTTCATTAAACATACAGTCATCCAGAAAAGAAAAACCTTTTTTCCCTTCTGGAAAGCACAGCTGATTAGAGCCAGGAGCCAACAGCAAACAAACTGTGATGAAGAAATGAAAATGAAGCAACAAAATGTTCAGCACCTTCAAGACAATAAAAAACATTTCTTAGAGGAAAAAATAAAAGGAAGAAAGATACAAAAGAAGTCCCTAACCTAAACTAACATTGCTGTTTTCATAATTCAAAACAGATTTAACTTTTCTCCCCATTTATGCCAATGGCACCTGTCTCACCAGGAGTGTGACTGAGTGTCATCACCTGTTGGTTGAAATGTGGTGCTCTGGTGGCAGCTGAGTGTGACAGGTTGTAAAGGGGCTTCCCAGCATGAATGTACCACAAGTTTGGAGGGATCCAAAGCTGAGGCTCCACTGGGAGAGGACATCCTGCAGAGCCACCACCCATTATCTGTGCTCTTCCTGTGATTCCCATTCCAGATCCTCCTGTGATTCCAGGGGGAAATCCCAGTGTCTAATGGGCTTTCCTCTGTGTCTTACCTCTCCACAGTGGTCCAGTTTCTCCTCACCACTGGCCACCATGGCCACCACCACTGCAGCTCCTCCAGGGAGAAGGGCAACCACGGCCGCCCTGTGCCCAGGGTGCTGGCAGAACTGAGGGATTTATGTCCATCTGTCTGTGCCATCAGCTCAGACCAGAGCTTTGCTCTCCGTTTTTCTCGTTATTTAACATTCCCTGTCCAAAAGGCAGCAGCACTAGAGGGCACTGCCTGCACGTGTGAGAAAAGGGGACACATCTCCAGCCATCTCCCAGGACACCCAATTTTGGCTGTTTGCTGGCACCTTCCCTTCTCACCTGTGCCCTTTCTTTAGGGAAAAACATGGAGCCAGCTGAGGCCATTAATTTTCTTGGCTGCAGATGAGGTTAGCAGCACAAAGTGATGTACAAGATCACTCCCAACAAACAGATTTGGGAAAGCCAGAGTGAGACATTATCAGGCAAGTTTGTTCCAGGCCCAAAGCAGGCAGTGAAACAGCTGCACACACGTTTAGGCCAAAAGATAAAGTCATGCTGGGGGGTGTCCAGGAGCACAGGGAAGGCAGAGCCTCACAGAGCCCCTTCCTGGCGTGTCCAGCTGTGCTGGGGGGAGTCTCACTGCTGCATCTCTGCTCCAAAGCCCTCCTGTGGACAGAAATTCCCTTCTGGATCCAGGCACACTGGTAAAAACAGCTCATGCTCGTGCTGCAGCAGAAAAAGACTCATGTCTAGAGAAAGCTGCTGATTCAGATTAACCCAAAGTGCGTGAGCTAAAGCCTTCAAGCAGAGTCAAGCTCTGCAGGGCTGGCCTGGGTTACAGGGAGCTTCTATCAGCCCAGGTGACAGGGGAACCAAACTCCTTCTGTTGCTAAAAGCATCTCCCTGAGCCCAGAAGGAGCCAGGCTCTGCTGCCAACACATGTCACAAGTTAAGAGTCCTCAGCAGCATGGCTGGTGCTTTGGTCCCTCTTTCTCCAGGCCATGTCCAGCCTTCCCTTGCCCCATAGATCCTCAAAAGCTCCCTGGATGTCACTGTCCACACAAAAAAGCCATCAGGCCTGGATAGTCTGCTGTGTTAGATGGAGTCCAGACAGTACCAAACTCCTCCAATCTTTCCTCTGGGGCCCTGTGCAGCTGAATTGACACTCCCGTGACTGATTTCTTCCAGGCTGAACTATTTCCCTTGATGATCTGCCCTAATGGAAAAACAGCTTTTCCACCTTTCAAATGAAAGCAAGATAAAAAATGCCTTCCTGGTTCAAAAAGCACGTGGAACTGCTGCCAAAGAATATGCATGTTAATAACATATCCTTTGTATGAGAAGACAGTGCTGAAATTTCAAGTGATCTCCCCAGAATACAAACAATACCCAGAGAATGGCAAGGAGATTAAAATAATCATTGGGATGCCTTTCAGTTTTCGTGGCTTTTGTCAAATAAATAAATAAGTGCAAATTAGCAGTGTTTTACAGCCTTCTGAAAGCTGGTGTTTTCACCCCAAAGGATTCCTCTCTGCAGTTAATCAAAACTACTTGCATAGATAGCAGGTCCCTGAGGCAGAGGTGTTTTTTCTAAAATAAATTGCTTATTTTAAAAATCATAGGGAAATCATTGTGTTTGGGAAGTTTGAAGACTTCTCTAATTAATCCGGGAGTGTGAGGGGAACGCACAGATTCCCTTGCCAGAACAGGGTTTCTCCAAGTGCTCACAGTGTGAAACTGAGCCTGCAGCCCTGAGGAGTTTGGGGTCTTGTTCCAGAGGAGAACGACTTGTTGATGCTGTTAAGACACTTTTTTTCACCAACCAGAATCAACCCAGCTATTTGTTTTGCTGGAATCACGATCAGGGAATGCAGCACCGCAGCCACCTCCACCACAGAAGATATTTCTGTAGAGAGGGACAAATCTGCCTTCTCTGGGGGAATGCCTGGGCTCTGCTACAGGGGAGCATGTTTCCTTTTCCCACAGAGGGAAATGATGCTGCCTTGACACCCTCTGAGCATTCCTTGGCTGGAGCTGCAGGGCCAGAGCAGCTTCAGAAATCTTCACGAGCTTCACAACAATCTTTTCCTTCTCTTGGTTAGAAAAAACAAAAAGAGACACTGGCATTCCCAAGACAGGGGGGTGACATCTTCACTCAGCAAAGTCATCTCCTGTTCCTTGTGCGAGTCCTTTCCACATCCTGGTGCTTTCCTGTAGAGCTCCCCCATGGATTTTGCAGCCCAGTGCCCAGCTCAGCCCTGCAGAAGATCCCTGGGGCTGTGGCACTTCCATAGGACGCCACACCACACATCCAGGTGAGTCCTGCAGCCCCTCCAGGACAGGGCTGTCCCTTAAAGACACAATGCAAAGGCCCAGGATGTCTTTTGGGCTTTGATTTGTTGAAAGAGAATATTCTGTGTTAATTAAAAATAAAAGTGGTAGTCTGTAGTGAAACTGCCATGAGATATTCCTTGCTGCTGGAGGAAGCCATGGGCAGATTCGGAGATCAGAGAAGTCCACACAGGAGGATAACATCCTCCTTTTGGCCTGGAAATGCCCAGGTTCCTGTGAGTGACCAAACATCCAGCCCCTTGACTGCTGGGCTGAGGCTGCCTCAGGGATTTTGGCCTCAGGGAGATGAGCTCGCTGGGACACCTGGCTACCAAGGAGCAAACACAGCCATGAAGCACAAGATACATAGGCTGCACCTGGAGATCCTCTGTGCTCCCACACAGCTCCGGTAGGTACAGGTCCATCTTGGCAGGACCCACTCCTTCAGTCCCTCCACCACTTCCTGCCACCTGTGAACTCAGCCTTCTGGAAAGGAAGATAAAAGTAAATGGGAGCACTTGAAAATTTCTATTGCATGGAGCAATTTAAGGATACTGATATATGGAAATGACTGTGAACCCTACTGCATTTACTTTACAAAAAAAAAAGCAAAGCAAAACAAATGCCCCCCCCAAAAAAACAAAACCAATATAACAAAATCAGGGTTCCCATTTTTTAACTGATCTAACTAAAATATAAATAAATATGGGGCCTTGCTTTGTAAATGTGTGTTTATAGAGACCACCCTGTCACCCTTCACCTCTGCCAGACTAAACAAGCTGGTTTAGCTGCTTCTCTGATAGACTCCCCATTGCCTCCACATCTTCCCATGCATCCTCTTTGAGTCTGTGAGTGTTCTGGATGGTGCCTCACCCACTGCTTCCACAAGCTTGATCCATCCATTCCTGCTCCTCCTGGAAACATTTGGCCTGCATCATTCTCAGAGCATATTTGTGCACCACAGACTCTCTGCAGAACTTTTCCTCTAAGGACCTTCCAACACTTTTGCAATTGAGAAGGACGTTGAGAGCTTTGGTTTCCATCTTTTCCATCCCCTTGGTGTCTTTCTGGAGTCCAGTCTCCTTTCACACTAGTGGCAGCTGAGGAGTACAGCTCATCACAGGCATGGGTAAAACAGTAGGATGCACTTGGATCTGTTTGTCTCCCAGCTCCTGAAATTCCTCCCTAGCTCCTGGAGGCAGGCAAAGGAGACCATATTGGTCTGCCATGAATACATGTCATGAGAAAGGTGCAAGTGAACAGAGGATGTCCTCAGGCTCCTTTTAATTAGATGGAAATCACACTGGTTTGCCCACTCATGTCTTATCCCAGACTCCAGGTCTTCCCCCTTTCCTGGCTGGCTGGACCCAGCGGACAGGACTGAGAACTTAAACCACCAACCTTTACCCATCCCATTACACTGGCTGTGCTGGGTTTCTCAAAATGTGTAGAAATGGTGTGCATAGAGACAGAGAAGGGACAATGTGTGTGCAGCACTGAGGAAGCCCATGGCCTCCTTTGGTTAATGGCCCTTGCAGTGGGCAGCACAGCATATTTTTACTCATTAAATCAAAGTGACTGCTCCTTGCCCTTCAAGTCCCCAGAGAGCAACTATTCCTGATAACAGTCAGTCCCCACAGACTCATTAAGCTTTCTGGAAGCTGTTTGCAGAGGCAGGGTGCTAATCTATGAAGATAAGAAGTCAAACCTTTCTCTACGAGGACGTTTTTACTACTTGTCTCATGCTCTCCCTTGTAATTTCATCAAAGGCCAAACCTAAAAACCTATCTAATCTGTCAGAAAGGCCAATCTAATCTATCTTTATTAAACACTTTTATGGAGAAAAATGGATTGCAACATTAGAGAACTTGTGATTTAGCACATGAAAGAGATGGAAAAAATGTCTCTGAAATGACAAACAATACAAAATCTGCTTTTTCAACAGAACAGATTAGCTGGTGGCACAAATAAATAAGTAAATACCATTAAAACTGCTTAGATTTATGGCAAGAGGTATAGAAAATGCCTGAGTCTTGCCAGTGATAGCCTTTTATGGCAGAAGTAGATTTTAGTGGACTTACATTGAAATGAACCTTCACCTACTCTGGGAGCTCTGGGAGCCAAGTGCCATGAAGGCAAACCATGAAAGGTCTGTTCTGGGCTTGGAAAAGCCATTGAAAGGTGGTGAAGGGTGAAGAGAGGGGTGGTGTTTAATGTGGAAAGCATGATGGGGAGAAGATTAGTACTCATATAGTCTGTGGAAAACAACAGGCTTTTCCAGAATATAGTCAAAGGCAGGGACAAAATCCAGCTCAAATGTCCTTGTGGAGCAGTTCTCAACTCTTCCCTCTCCAGGCAAAGACCTGGGACAGATGGGACTTCTCCCTGTAGACACAGAAGGACTGTTTGCTCCATCGTTTCCACCTGATCAGGGAAAGCAGAGGCCTGGCCACAGCAGTTTGGGATGCTCTGGAGAATTCAAAGTCTGAGCCCTCCTTGCACCCACAACTGAGGTGCTCGGTGAGGTTCAGAGCTGCCCATAGCCAGCAGCAGGGCTCTGACACTCTGGGTGCCATGCTGAGCCCATGGCTTCTGCTAGAGTAAGGAGTCTGATTTCAACAAGGGGAAACTTGTCATCATCCCAGACAGATTAATTAACCTTGGCAGGTTTCTATCTAGTTGGAAACGAGACCTGTTGCCCTGAAAATGAAGGGGGAAAAGGAGGTACTGGGTGATTTGTACAGGGGATATGTTTGCCTTGCATGCCCTTGCGGCCTGAGCACTGGTTGGGAGCACTCCCTGGGAGTCAGGGTCCAAAGCTCGGTCTGTGCACGGCCAAGGCTGAAGATGGCATTGGGATGTAGCAGCAGCCCCAACCCTTTCTTCCCTCAGCTCCTGCAGTGCTGGGGCAGTACTGGGGCTGGGGGTGAGTTGGGTGTTCAGCCATTCCTAGCATTGCTCCAACATGTGCTCATCCAGGGATTAACTCAAGCTCTGCCACATGTGTGCTACCAGGCCACCAAACTGCAGCATGAGCCATGGATGGCATCATCTCCCTGCACAGCAATTGCCCTCACAGCAGGAGAGGGATGCTGAGCCTGGCTGTGCCTGGAGAGTGCCGAGAACACGACGATCCCACCTGCAAAGCAGGATATGTGCCCTGACCCCTCCGCTGACATTTAGGTTAGAAAGCTGCACTTTAACTGCACTGAACACTTCCAGATTTCCAGCATTTCAAGGGAGATTTGGCAGGGCTCGCTTGTGCTTGATTTTATTTCAGATGCCATAACATTTGGGCCTTTTTATGCAGCTTTTGGCTAGTGTTGAAGCTATTTCTGTCTGTTTCTTCTTTCTCTTCCTCCTCCCCCTTGCCATCCATGGTGGGAGGCTGACAAAAGTCAGTGACTCAGCCCTAGAAGAGAATGGAAAACTCCAACAGGGCTTTGAATTGAAATGCAGGCAAGGAAGGAGAGATCCAAGGGGAGGTTGGAGTAAGGGAAGGAAAGAGATTGTAATGAGAAAAAACATGAAGAGAGCAAATAAACGCTCTATTTGAATAAGCAAGCAAGAATAACTGCTTACAGGAAAGTCACTTCTACTTCACAGGCTGGGGAAAGATAAATTTACACACAAACAAATCCCAAATTATTTGAACAAACAAGGAATTTCAGAAGCTGCAGAGCTATAGCCTGATTAAGCACAAATTTATGTCTTCTTTGCCCTTACCAGCACCTCCTTTCTCTTTGGTTCTTACCAAGCAAGAAAGAGACTGTCTTAGACCAAAAATGTGCAGAGGGACAAGCAGGAAAGAAAACTTCATGGGGTGCAGGAGACATCATATTAAAAGCCAGCAGTGGGTTTGAATGCCAGCCCAAGCCTCAAGCACAGTCGTCCAGCAAAGCTGTGCACCCCAGTGCATCCCAGTCTGCAGGGGCACAGACCACTCCCTTGCCCAGCGAGTCAGGAAGGTGGCACCCAGCCCCACAGACACAGGTTTGTCCTGAGGACATCAAAGGACCTCTGTTGCCACAGACAGGGTGCTGCGTCTGGTCTCCCTGCAGCCACGTGGATACACGGCCTCCCCTCCAAAGCCAGATCTGACCCTGCAGCGGTAACAGGGTGCTGCTCCAAAGCTAAAGGCTCTCCTTCTGTCAGATCCCCACCTATCACACAGGGGCTTTCCAAGTTTTTCAGTTTCTCAGAACAGCCAGTTTCTCTGCTATCCCAGGTACTTGTGCACACCCCAAGCACACAGTGTGATGGGTGTGAGGATATCCATATCCTCTCAGGCTATCCCAGCACCGAATTACTCAGCTGTTTGCTCTTCTGGGTCCTTAACACGTCTGTCCAACACACCATGGAAAAATTTCAAAGTCCGAATTTGCCATTTTGGGCCATGAGTCTCCCTCAATGCCTCATTGTGCCAAGGAAGGGCAACAACCAACGCATTGTCCTGGCAAGCATTTCTCACAGCTCTGGGGCCCTGGGTGAGCTGGTCCTGCTCTAAAGGGCTGTTGTCTTTTGCTTGCCACCACACCACCGTAACATACCTCACACGTCCATGGCAGCCTACTCGCTTCCCATTCACAAATTCCTGCCCTGAATAACACCAAAGAGTTAAGGCTTTGTCAAAAGGTTCGCTCTGGGAAGGGAAACTGGAGGAAAAATGGCTTTCAATGCAATTCGAGCATAGACAATACTGTTTTGTAACTGTGCTGTTTGATGTGCAGTGACAGGAATTAATCATTTTACTTAACAGAATTACTCTTTGTTATGTAAACTTTGTAAAGTCAGTCTCATGTGACCTCTTTCAATTAGGAACAAATTGTTTAAAACTGTCGTCTTTCTGAAGGCTCAGTATTCGTAAGAGCAACCTCGGGGATGGGTTGTCATTTCACCCTGGAGTACTCACAGCTGTGCAGTTCCACACCAAATGGAGACCAAAATGTACAGAATTACTCTTCTTTTATTTTTTTTTTTTTTCCCCCAACAGAGCAAGCAATCCCTCTGCACTTCTTCTAATATGGGGTGAACATTTGTTTCCCATTTCATTTTTTTCAGTTCTAACAGAGCTGGATACGTTTTTATAGGTTTCTCATCACCTCAGTCTGCAAGTGCCTCAGTGGTGAGAACAGACATGCACCCTGAGAGTCCCTTGGAGAAAAGGAAGAATTTTCCATCTACCAAGAGAGAACCCAGACCAGAAAAGATGAAGGACCCCATTGCCAGCAAATGAAAATCATTTCTTCACGAAAAAAAAAAAAAAAAAAAAAAAAGTAGAGCTAATGTCATGCAGAAAGTCTGTAGCAGGGCCAAGAAGAGCCTCCAGAGGTCCACGATTTCACTCTTAACATCTCAGCCTCCTCTCCTGGTTCCCATAACCTTGAGAGCTGCTGCAGCTCCCTTTGCTGCCAAACAGTTTCACACAAACTGTTTGACCTGGGAAGGCTGGAAGTATCCTCTGCTACACACAGGGATGCTCAGACTTTGCTGTACTGGCCATATTAAGATGTAAAGCGAGACTGCCAGGCTGGTGTGGGCACCACAGATTTGCTTTCAAAGCTGCTTGCAGAAGTGAGGCAGCAGCAGCCTCAGGATGTGCATGCCCTGACAATGCTGGGCATAACTGAGCCAGACCTGATGGGCTGTGAGTTCAGCCCTCTTTGGAGATCCCATTTCACCTCTGCTGTCCATGTTCCTACTCCAGTCTTGTTTTTCAGAGTGGAAAACTCATTGCACCTCATAACCTCTCTCAGCAGCATCAATAGGCCAAATTTTTGTCTTCTTAATGCTGTGTTCAGCTAATAGCCAGCCCTGATTGCTCTGGATGATAAAAGCATTTGCTCTGGGTGTTTCCCATGCATAATGCAAGGTTTATACTGGGTCCAGGCACTTTCAAAGGGTGGCTGTGCAGCTTTAGTTAAGAGCCCAATCACAAGTTACTCTGCTGCTTTGCTTTGAAAGGCTTCGGCTGAACTTTGATCTCATTTCCCTGCCTGCCCTGCCCAGCAGCATTGGCTGCATTAAGAAAAACCAACCTGCTTTGTCCAGATGAGGAGAAGGATCACATCCAAGGGCTTTCAAGTCCAGTTGAGCCATTATATACATCCCCCTGAAATCAAACATGGTCAGAGATTGCAGAAGCAGCAGTGACAGCGGCGCCTGTCAACTGAGCTTGTCCCTCATATGGCACTGCCCTACAACTCCCTGAAAGGGGTTGTAGACAGGTAAGGGTCAGTGTTTTCTTCCAGGTAGCAAGATAGAACAAGAGGAAATGGCCTCAAGTTGCACCAGGAGAGGTTTAGACTGGATACTAGGAAATATTTCTTCACTGAAAGGCATTGGAAGGTCAGGCATTGGAACAGGCATTGGTCAAGCATTGGAACTGGGAAGTGGAAGTGTTCAAATAGCAGTAGATGTCATGCTTAGGGACATGGTTTAGTGGTGGGCTTGGCAGCGTTAGGCTAATGATTCACTCAATAATCTGAGAGTTCTTCTCCAACTTTGATTATTCTATGATTCTGTGCTGGCTCATACTGACTCCCCCAGCATGCAAATCACCAGCATGAATCTGGTATGGCCTAGGACTCACTTACTAGTTACCCTAATGTAAAGTGAGGAATCTGTAGGGTCTGGATTAAAGCTGCAGCCACGGCCCTATTAAACAGCAGCCCAGGGTTGCCCCAGGAATTCAACCACTGCAGTAGGATTTCCTCAGCATCTTCCCATGGGAGTAGCTGAGCACAACCCCCATCCCCTCCAGGTGAAAAGTGCAGAAGGATGAAGCCCGAGGAGATTAAGCAGGTGCAGGAAGGTGTCTGGGGAGACTGCAGCACGGCTCATATCACAGCTGACACCCCCAGGGACACCAGCATGGACTTTGCAGGATGCTGTCACAGGATGGAAACCACGTGGGCTCACACTCTGCAATAAACCACCCTGCAAAGCCCCACGAGCAGCAGTTTATTGAACAGGCAGGCTGCAAGGATCTGCAGGAGCTAATAATAGTTCCTTCCTCTAACAATCTCATTAGCTTCTGGAACAGTGAAATCATCTCTGGCATATCCCTCTTGATCACTGCGGTTGTATCTTGTGTTTCTATCGAGGCATTACTAATAGCTAATATTCATTGTGGTATTTCAGTATGGGATTTACTCCCACTCTGCAAAATAGCCCTGGTTCAGCCCCAGGAAATAAAAACAACAGCAGCTATCGGAAGTGTTAAGTAGTTGAGAATTTTTCTCCTCTGTTTTTGCCAGTCTTTTTCATCAGTTCTTTGTGAAAAGGAGCCCTTCCTTCCTGGGACAGAGGCTGTGTGTGTTGGGCAGAGCCTGGCCCAGGGGAGCAGCTGGGCTCAGCTCAGTCCTCCAGCATCGAGGAGGGGAAACTGCCTTGGCTGCACCATGGGTGGAAACAGGCTTTTATCTTGGCACTACCATGAATATATCCCTGCAAAGAACAGCCAGTTCTTTTGACCCCCTTGAGCCAAGGAAATCAGCTTAATGGTGGGGAACCAAGCACTGATCCTATGAAAGAATAAGGCTTCAGCCCGCCAGACCAAACTATCTCACAACTGAAACACCAGACAAGAGGATGCCCACTCTGCAAAACCATTCCTCAGCCATTAGTTTCTCAGTCCTCTTCTGGTCATTTTAGGAGACACTGCATTTACATACCCAACTGCAGCCTTCATGTCCAATCATGTTCAGGTACTCCTACAGACCCCAGACCACACGCACTGCTTGCTGGAAGCCACCAGCACTGCTCACAAGCTACACCATCTGACAGTACTGCAGTTTCCTTCACCCACAGCATGGGTTTTAGTGGCATTAACAGAAAGTGTGGACAGTTCTGGTTCTGCTGTGGAATCTCCAGCCCCAGCTTGGATCCTGCGGATGGAGCCAATGGTTATCAGTGGAGCCTGCCACCATCCCAGCCTCCTGCCCTGTTTTAAATTACAAGCTCCATTCCTCCTGGGTTTTATTTTCACTGAGAATTCTTCATAACTTGTATTTATTTGCTCAGTGTCAGTTAGATGTCTGCTTTTCTGCCTGAACTATCTTTAGCTTCCAAAATATTTTGCATTTCAGGGAAGCATTTGAGCAACTTTTCTGAGAAGAAATAAGGCAGAGCATCAGCACACAAAAACTGTCCTATTTGCTTTTTCTCTTTTCTATGTGGGGACATCCATGCCCTGTCCTGAAATGACTGAGCGAGGCTCATACCCAAGGTGAGATTATTGAGGCTCATGGAAATAGGATGGGCATGGCAGCACACAGGGGAATGCACAGCCCAGCTCACAGTTTTTCACTACAGGATTTCCATCTAGTGCCCAGGGAGGGAATGTGAATAAAATTGAACTCCTAGAAAACTTGTAGGATTAGTTTTCTCTTTTTGTTGTCACTGAGACAGTTGTTTGCCTGTAATACTTTCCACATGGTTTGGGTCCTGATTTTCCTTCTCAAGCATTTTCCTTTAAGAATCAGTGCCTGCACTATTTGCAGGCAACATTAGCATATTAACTTCCATTTTGCATATGCAAATTAGCTATTTGCCTTTTTGATTTTAATTTTAGCACATAAAAATAAGAGGAAAAGAAAATAACCGGAAAAGAAAATAACAGGAATATATTATGTTATAAATATGTTATGTTATGATAAATTATCATGTAATATGGGGTATTTCAGGAAGTGTTTTGCACACAGACTCAGGCATTAATGGTAGGAAGTCCCCTTTGAGATAAGTGAGCAGGAGAGGTTTGACAGTGTCTGTCTAGGACTGGGACAGTCCCCAGTCACCCATCCTTCCCATGCAGGCTGTCACATTGCAGAGCAGCTCTGGTGAATTCAGTCTGGGGTCTGTTTGGACCATAAGCATCACTCAGGGTGGGGCTTAACCCATTCCAGTGACAGCTGATTGGGAGCTGGACCAGATTTAGCTCTAATCAACCATCCCAGCACACACGGGTAGATGTCACTGCTGTGGGATTGCGCTGATGCCCAGCTCCATCCAGTGCCTCTCCCTGCAGTGCCACAGAGCTGGCAGGACCATTGCCTCTGCTGTAGCTGTTCATCAAAGCCCTGTGTGTGTGTGTGTGTGAGGGGGGATATGCAGCGAGCTGCAGAGCAGCCCAGTGGAGCTTGTCATTGTTAATGAGATTACACTGCCCTAATCTCACAGCAAATCCGATTGTCATGCTGTGCACATTGATCGCGATGGAGCCTGCAGGGAGGCGGGGGCAGCGCAGAGCGGGGCTCTGCAGCACAGGGCATCCACTCGTTTGGTGACTCCTGACACCAGGAGGAGGGGCTGGTGGACTTACCTTGGACCCCCAGGACTGGGAGCGGGTGTCACCATGCAGGAGAGGGGAAGGAAGCCCAACTGAGGCGCGCACCTCTGGCAGGGAGCAGAGCGCAGCTCTTGGCACGCTGTCCGGCACGAACAGCTGTGCTGCTTTCTACAGGGTTATGCAACTGTTTTGTTCATAATAATATAACCAGTGTTATGTTTAAATTCATACCAAATATTGTTTATCTTGCTGCAGTTTCACAGAGAAATCATGTGTGAAATTTTAGCGGGGCCCAAGGATCACTGGCCACAACTGCAGCACTCACCGCCTCCAGCGCGTCCTTCCAGGCAGGCCAGGGGCTCTTCCAGCCCTCCAACCCCACACTGGGGAGTGGGTCTGGGGACACAGCCTCTTGGCTGATCACAGCTTGTGCTGTCTCAGTAAAGGCTGCAATCCCAGAGCAACTTCCCCGTGGTGAAACCATCGCCTGACCTATGCAGACACGGAGCAGGAGATGAGATGAGATGAGATGAGATGAGATGAGATGAGATGAGATGAGATGAGATGAGATGAGATGAGATGAGATGAGATATGAGGCCTGGGGGGAAGGGCGTCCCCAAAAACACCCAGTGGGAAGACCAAGCACCCAAACCACACAACATCCCTCAACCTAAAGGAGACCTTTCATCTCCTGGTAAGCCCAAAAGCAGCAATTACATCTACCACTGGCTGATCTGACAAAACAGCCACATTTCTCTTCATGCGCTCATGAGAAACATGGTAAAATGCCAAGGTCCTGCTTTGAGTGAGGAAAAGAGGTTCCTACAACCTCTCTGGGCTCCTGCTGCAGCCAAGCCCACACTCCTGTGAGATGCAAGTACAAACTCAATGTCTGTGGCATCACTGGAGGGTGGGAGCAGCAGCCCTGCATGTGCTGGGCACAAACTGCACAGGAAGTCATGTGTGTGCAGCTGAATTTTAGGAGTCTGAGCCCAACTGTTCAGCTACATATTTAGGACAAAGTTGCAATAACCAGAGAGGCTTTTGAACTTGGGAACAATAGGAGCTATTTTAAATGGGTGAATAATGTTGAAAATCTGTCCCTTAATGTCAGCTCGCAGAATCATCTTTTTTCCCAGCAAATAATATAAAAGATTAATTTTTTTTCAATGGATTTCAATGCAACATTTTCTCTGAGACTGTTCATTCCTCATCCAAGAATAACAAGGAGACACGCTGAAAAGGGACAAGATGATCTTTATCATTTTAAATAGAGCAATTCCAATTTTTTTTGAACCATCTCACTGTAGTTCTGCATGTTTAAATGCATGCCATAAAAACAATTTTATGAAATCAATTCTTTTCATGTTTTGCATCACATGCCTTTGATGAAGAGAAATAAAACTGAAACTTGCAGATACTGCTACTGTTGGTGCAAACAAAAAATAAAATAATTAGTTTTCTATGCAAAAATGAAGCATGTCCGAAGTAATGTACTTCAGGAGGCTGTTTTGATGTTTAAAGGAGAAGAAACATTATTCAACTGGATTATTTTTCATGGTAATAATTTACAAATGTTCACCGAGGGCTTAAATATTGTAGGAGACATATTTTGACTGGCATAATGTTTTGACACTACTAAAAAAACTTTCTGAATAGACATGTTTCAGAAATCCAATTTGGAATGGAAACTAATTTTGAAATACTGGAATCTCTCTGATTTCAATGTAGGTCTTCTCATCACAGAGTGGAAGTATCTCATCTTAATTGAAAGAATACTTAGAAGCATTTTTCATAGCCTGGCAGCAGTGTGCTGGGCAAATAATTAATCTTGCATTGTCTTTCTGGCAGTGTAGCCCTTTCCTGTAACACCACTTGGACAGAAGTTTATCCCTGTATGAACTAGGAGTGGGCTCTGCTAAAATAAAGTTCTGATGCAGATATATGGCAAGGACTGAAATTTTATTGTCACAAAAGCAGCTTTGCACAACAATTAGAAAATAGCAGTTTATTTAGTCCTGTGTTTCATTAACATGAGTCTCATTTTGTCAATTCAGAGATACCATCCTGCTCGTGTCAGACTCTGTGCTTTCAGCACTGGCTTTTTTGCTTCTCGTTGTACACATTTAAACATCTGTTTTCTGTTACTGACCCCCCAAAATACAACTTGACAGTGTAGCACAGGCAAAAGTGTTGAGGATGGCCATGAAACCCCAGCTTTTGTTTAGAACAGAGTTGCCAGATAAGATTATTTAAACTGATAAAACCCCACACAGTCTCAGGGTCACTGATGTTGCCCTTCTGGCCCACTTCTCTTTATGAGGTAGTTTTGGCCAAGGGGCTCCTGCTGATCTTGTAGCTGTTGCTTGTAACCTCCTGCCCAGTGATGATTTCAGCTGCTTCTTGACACCATTCTGCTGTGATTAGAAATGATCCTCTGATAACAGGTTTGAAACAGAGGGATGGGCAGGGCTTATGTCTCAAACAGATGTGGGCAGGGTTTCTGATGCAATTCTATGAGTGATCAGCTGTGGCATCCATTTCTATGCTGCGTCCTCTGACACCAGCTTGGTACAACAGGAGTGTCCCCATGCCAGTGTGCCACCCTGCATCACCTCCACCTCACTGCTGACCACAGGTTGTTGCTGATATAAGAGGTAGTAAGAAGGTGGCAGCAAGGGAACCAGCAGTGTCCTTTGGTGATGTTCTGCACATGGAGGAGGCTGGAAATCCATTTAGTTAAAGCAAAAGGCGAGGAGGGGAGTGTTGGCTCCCTGCAATGTTCATCCCTTTAGGCAATAGCAGAGCTGGAGCAAACTGCATTTTCCCCATAGCGACAACAGCAGCTGCTTCCCAAAGCTTCTGGATGGCTGCTGTCCTTAAAAACCACCTGCTGTAGCACAGCCCTGGGCTGGGCCCACAGCACATCTGATAGCCACGCACCGAGTAATTTCCTGCCGGATTTCCACTGCCATGAGAGAAGGTTATAAATGCCCAGATAGCTGCTCCTCTGCACTAATTAACACTGTAACTCCACACAGCCCTATTTTGGGACAGCAGTTTCTCACGCTTTGTAGCCCAAATGCTTTCCCTGCCTGTTCAAGCACTTGCTTCTCCTCTGACAGGACAGGGCAGAGTCCAGCAAGCAGTTTCCACCTCCCCTCAAGGCACTGACACACTGGCAAGCAGAGAGAAGGTCCCTTGAGTTTAAACTTGAACAGAACTGACTGAATGTGGCTGACTTTTACCACAAGTTCAAGAACATGGAAATTTTTAATGCATGTTTTGATGTGTCCTGGGATAATCTATGGCCTTTTGAGTCCTTTTATATCCAAAGCAAACTTCAGAACACAATCCTGGCAGATTTCTTGGAATCATGACACTGAATGATTCTACAGATATCCCAAGTGATGCTCTGAGAGGAATGAAAATATTTTCAAATTATCTCCCATTTACCCAGGGATGAAAGTGAACAGTAAATACCGAGTGCTCATTGCATGGGAAGCTGTCAGAGCAATCCGTTTGTATGTCTGTATTGTGTGTCCTAGTCCCAAAGGAATTCCTTGCATGTTTCTGTAAAATTTAAATAATACCCGCTCTTCAGAAAACAAATTGTTTCACAGCCTTCACAGGCTTTTCACAGCATTTGGGGGGAGGGAGTTCTGCTCTTTTTCAGCGTTGCAGTTTATCTGAATTTGCCCATTTTACCAGCACCCAGAGTGTCCCAAGGCCAGCTGCCTGGGCACAGCACAGCCAGGTGTCCCTGTATGACTGTCCCCATGGCCAGAGCAATGTCTGCATTGTGTCCTTCACCCAGAGCAAAGCAAACTGCCCCAAAAATGGGATGGGACTTGCTGGAGACAACCATGGCTGAGCAGGCTTTACTCAAGGACACCAGGACAGCAAGTTACATTTTCAAAGCTGAGTTGCTCACTGTGCATGCAGAGCATGAGGAACTTCTCATTACTGTCTCACTGTAAAAGTCAAGAATTATTTTCCCTCTCAAGCTATGACCTGTCAATCTCCTTGAGGAATTCCTCCTGAAATATTACCATGGAGCAGAGCAGACTTGGTAAAGAGCCTCCAAATAAGAAGTTTTTAACCGGAGATATCATTGCTCTCCTGTACCAGGAACAGAATTTCTTTCACCCCTTAACTCTTGTGGCTGTATCTAACCCTACTGATGGCCAAGAGAAGATCATTCAGGGTTCCTCTAATGCCAAGTACCCATTTAACATGTTCCATTTTCAATAAAACTTTAGAAGCTCTGCAAACATCAGCCAAATGGGTCACAGCTGAAAACTCCCTGTCTGAGAGAGTTTAAACATAAATGCTTGACTATGTGTAGGCACGGCTCAGCACCTTTCTCATTGATCCTGGTTTCTGGGGTGTTTAAAGGATTTTCCTAGACACCTGCTAGCTAATAATTTGGGTTGGATGAACCTTTCTTTAGCTGCTCCCTTCATCATTGCTAAGGGAAGTCCAAGGGTATTTGCCACAAAGAGGAAGAAGAGAGGACAATGATCTAAAACAAGACATAATTAAGACATAAACTCAGTGGCATCTGTCAGGAGATGTTGTTGTAGGAACCACAATGTTTGTGTGTTTGTTTACTTCAAAATCACTTTGTTTAGCTGCCAGGAGGACATTGCACGAGGAACTTTCTTTCCAAACATCGTGTAGATGCCATCAGCCCCCACTCTTTCCTAATCCAGATGAGTTTGTTGCATCTGATTCCCAAGCAGAGCAAGTGGTTGAACCTCTCTATTGAACTTGCTCCCTTTCCCATAGTAAAAAACACAGTCTTGATTCTGGAGAGGACCATGTGTGAAAGTCCATCTTTGTTTATCAAAGCACTTAAGCTCATGCTTAAAGCTAAGAAAACACTTAAGTGCTTTGATAAAAAGGGAAGATCTGATGAATTGGGACCAAAGAGATGCTACAGTTAATTGATTTCCTTTGAAAGCAGCCTGTATTTTCCCCAAAGGGCTAATACTCTAGTTCTTCTATTCAACTCTAAAGCTGTTCCAAAGCTGCAGCAAGTTTGATAAGGCTGGCATTTCTTAGAAGCTATTTATTCATCCATGACCAAAGTATTAAGACTCTCTCTCTGCAGTAAATATGCACAAGTGGACACACACTGGGAAATTCTTTGTCTTGTCCTGTTCTGCTGCTGAAGGAAGACACATGGTTTCAATGACGTCTTTGTTATCTGATCAAGCATTCAGTCCAATTTGCAATTTTAATGAAAATCAGACACCTGCACTGCAACTGATCTCCACTCCCAGGATTAACAACCACAAGGAAAAGAAGCATTCCCCCTTATTGGCAGAACTGAAGCCACAAGTATCCTGTTACCAGAGCTCAGGCTGTGATTTCAGATGTTACCCAGAAGAAAGGAACCCTTTATCCCTCTTTGGACAGTGATCTCCTCAGATGGAGAACCAACCTGAAATGGCCAGCTGTGGGTAACATTAACCTGAGAGCAGACCCACAGGCTGGGGAGCTCTGGCTACACCAAACCTCTGCAAGCTCCAGAGACAGGCCGTGCTGGCTGGCCCTGCAAGCACAAGTATTGCACTGACCACAGAGACAGCTCTCCTTAAAACATTGTCTTCCCAGAATTATTACCAGAACATGCAGCTTTTCGTGTTGATTCAAGTTTTTTTCCTCTTTTTAAGTCTGTACAGGCTCATTTTTAATCTCTCTTGGATATGAAGATGCCAAACCCTGTAGCACTGAGAAAACCCCCAAAACGAAATTGGAAGGGGATCTGGAAATGGGACAGGTGTCCTGGGTCCAGGTGCCACCCAGGAGAGGTCCCCCAGCACGTCACCTTGTCACAGCTGAGCCTGAGCAATGCCCAGGAGGGGGAATGGACAGAGGCTGCATAACATGCAAACATCGGGGGCAAAAGAGCAGCTCGGCACATGCCTGGTACCTGTTTGCAAAGCCACAGCTCCAAATGTGTGCTCCAAAAAGCTGCACAGCTCTCTAAAATGGGAGAAGGATATGGTGTGCGCAAGAAATGGGAAAGCATGTAACAGACTGCATCAGAGTGTATCCTCCACTCCAAGATGTGAAGAAACCCACTTCCTCAGAATTTTAGCCAATGTTTGTTGAAGTGCTTTCCAAAATGTTTCCTGATTTCTCCTCTTGCCTGAAGCCCACTTCTTCCCATCATCTGGTTTGTTTGTGCTTGTTGGTGTTTTTCACAGAGGGAGAGAAGGATAAGAGAAGGAAAGGAGGAAGTAACAACACTAGTGAGCATTCTTCAATGAGTTCATAAACTTAAAAGACTACCCCAAATCAAGCACTTCTAATAAAATAGGCATTTTTTCACACAGCCTTTGGTGTTAAAACTTGTTTCAATGGAACCCCTGCTCTGCTGTGGGAATGCTCACGTAGATCTGATGGGATCAGGTGAGTTCCACATGCCAGAACTCTTTGGAAGAAAAAGTTTTCCCTTGTCCTGGGATGAAAGTTTTATCTGCAATAGGACAAGAAGAAATGGCCTCAAATTACCCTGGGGGGTTTAGATGAGATGTTAGGAAAATCTTCACTGAAAGAGTTGCAAGCATGGAACAGGCTACCCAGGGAAGTGATGCAGTCACCATTCCTGGAGGGGTTTAAGAGGCGTGTAGATGTGGCACTGGGGGACATGGTTTAGTGCTGGTCGTGGCAGTGCTGGGGCAATGGTTGGACTCGATGATCTTAGAGGTCTTTTCCAACCCGAAGGATTCTGTGGTTCTGTGATCTAGTGCACGGCTCGTTGTCTCCTTTAGCGTGAGCTCCCTCTTTTGCCCTGCTGAAGGTAAGTCAGGCAGCTCCAAAGAAAGGGCTGGTCAAATTGTTTCAAGACGTGGCTCTCTTCCTGTCCTACAGCAAGGCAAACAATTTGGAGACCCCAGGTCACGTATATTGCTGAATTGAGCTCTTTATGTGCTTGGGCTTATATTTCAGAGGGCAATGATGCTTTTTATAGCAAGACTATTTTCTATTCAGCTCTGGGTTAGACTCTGCTTCCCTAGTAAGGATTCTTCACTCCATTTTGCAAAGGAAATTGCACTATTTTGAAACTACATTTAGCCACCCCAGCCTCTGAAAATGTTCTTGAAAACACTGTGAGCTTGAACCTACCACCCGGAATAACAGAGGGAGCTTTCTCCCCAGGCTGTTTCTCTTTCTGTGTGCTTTAGGGACAGCCTCTCCACCATACAGAGGCTCATGTCCTGTGTAACACACCCAAGCCCAACAGGCTGGTGCTGCTGCTGAGGACATGCACACTCATTTCTAACCCCTTACATTTCTAGCCCCTTACATTTCTAGCCCCATCTCATTTCTAGCCCCTTACATCCAGGGCTCATGTAAGTTGATGAAAAAATTCTTCTGTTGATTCCAGGAGAGCTGGACACCCCTGTAACATCCCTGTGTGGCATTTGGACATACCAGTGCAAGTGCTGCAGCAATTCTAATGCAAAGGAGCTCCTTGAGAGCCTGTTTGATGTCCTCCTGCTCATCCAAATTACACCCACAGCACCTCTCTCTTCCATCAGTTATCTTCCTGCCTCCTGTAAACACCAAGTCTGAAAAAATTATTAAACAACCACAAAAAATGTTTAAACACCACGTTCAGGTCTCTGTAATGTCTCAGATCTCTTCTCCAAGTACCACTGTCCCTGTGCATGTTGGTTAAGGAGCATTTGGGGAAGATAGTCAGGAACACAGTGGCACACTAACAGGCAATGCCATCCACAAGTGGGGTTATGTGACTTAGTGCTGAAACCTGGATGTTTGTGTCCTAAGGCTCAGGGCTGTGATTACCCCATGGCCAGGTCTGCACTGCACAGCAGTCCTAGGAGGGGTGCTGGAGGCAGTGCGGCTGTGTTGGCTCTTTATCCAGTGAGGAGCTGTTCTGATACATCTATACTTCTTAACACCAAAGCCTGATTTTCGAGAGCTTCCAGGAGGATTTGTGCCCAAGATGAGCTGAAGTGCCCATTTCAGTTGTGCCTAACTAATTTCAGTGCCCGAAGTTGACCCCGTATTAAGGGAGTTTTAGGAAAATTCTATGCAAAGACCTCTATAAGCTAGCGTGGAGAGGATGTCACAGGGCTGAACACAGCTCCTGGGAATGTCCCTCTGCTCCGGGAAGGGCCAAAGCAGAAGCTAGCCTGTCTAAGAGCTGTGCACATGTCCTGGGCACCATCCCTGCTCACTTGTCACTGGATGTGCTCAGCATGTCCCTGTGGGCACAGTGGGGCCATCTGGATATCTTCCACCAGAGCCTTGAGGGACCATCACAGTCCAAAACCAAATCAGCAACTTCAGCTCTGCCTCCATCCAAGGTTTTTAGCAGTTGTGGTGTAACCATTGGGAGGGAAAATTTAAAGCTTTGTTTTTATCTTCCTCTCTCTGCTCCTTTTTTCTCTCTCCTTTTGTTTTTCAAGCAGGCAAACATCTGCAGAGCACTTTGAGATAACCATAGCAATGACATGAGGACAGTTGGCAGGCACTCTCTGTGCTCCTCAGCTGTGATTCACTGGCCCGAGCAGCCCAGCAAGGAGGGACCTCTCTGCATCGGGACCTTGCCCCGGGGTCAGAGATAGAGCAGCGAGAACTTTCATTGGAGCAGAACGGGGGGAATGCAGATATCAGGGGATTTTCAATGGAAATCACAGGTGTTTCTTCCCTGCCTCCTCCCTGTGAGAGGCCCCACTATGTTCTGTTACGATTTGTTTTTCTGGCAGCTAGCGTGCTCTATTTTTCTTGCCTGTGTTTTTATGACTTATGTTTGGTTTCTGCTAAAACAACAGAAAACAGTGCAGGGCTGGGGGTGGTTTTTTGAGTGGGTTATTGTCTTTTTTCTTTTCCTTTTAGGAACTATGCAAAGGGTCATTTGGAATCCCTGATTCCAGTGCAACTTTGCAGAAGGATTGATGGAGGTTTCGGATCAGCTGAAGGTCACAGGTCAAATGGTTTACCCCCCAGGTGGGCAAGAAGATGAGATTTGCAGCCACACAGCCACAGTTGAGCCCTGAAAGGGGACACAGCTCCACAGGACACGCTCAGCAGCAGGAGGAAGTCGAGCATTAAATGGTGGGCTTGCAAACAACTGTTTAAAAATGTCTCACTGAAGAATCTGCCTTCCACCCATCTCGGCAGAGAAAGTGAATTGCAGCTGGCCAGAAGTGAGGAATTGGAAGGAAGTGGACATGAATTTGCACAAGAGCAGGAGCATAAATACCTAATTTTTTAAGAGGAAGAGATTTTTTTCATTTTGATGGAGGACTAAAATATTTGATACTATGTTTAAAAGCAGAATCAATTGCGATTCAGTGCAAGCCTGAGCCAAAAATCAAGCAGGGAATAAGAGCAAGTTAAAATAAATCTTTAGAGGAGGTGCTTTCAAAGGCATCTATGCTTTGCTCTAGACATGAAGCATTGGTGTTGGTAAAATGTATTATCCACACTCTTCCATCTAGCCAGTGAAAGATTTTGGCTGTTTCAGAGAAAAAAATCAGTGCCGTATGGTCTGCAAAAAGCATAAACATGACTTCTTCTTTCAGCTGATTTTGGCACAGGGGAGGTCACAAAATCATCTTTCAGAAACCCCAGCTGGACCAAGACAGAGCCTTCTCCCATTTTCCTACTTCTCCCTACCAAGACCCTTATTCAGAACTGTGACTGTCATCATCATGAAACACCAAAAATTTGTTGTTTTGAGTACAGAAGCATCTTGCTTTTTCCCATGAAAGACAGGGATAGAGGATAAAAAAACCCAAACACACCAACAGGTATTATTCCCGGAGAAATGCATGTAATTCCTCTGCATCTTTCATTATCGTTATCAGTAGGGTTGGAAAAGACCCTTAAGATCATTGAGTCTGTTAACCTGGCACTGCCAAGCCCACCACTAAAGATGTCCCTAAGATGTGTCTACACTTCCTCTAAATACCTGCAGGCACTTCTAACACTTCAGATTTTTCCCCCAATGCATCTCTATTGCAGGGAGAGCACTCCAGGCTTTCCATGAGGCTCAGGACCCAGCTCCTGTTGCACATTCAATATTCACAGCAGCAACTGCTGCCAACTGTGCATCCCCAGCCTGAGGTAATGAGCGCCCCTAACTTCCAGGAGTAACCCTACCTGCAAGGCAGCTTTCAGGGGGAGGAGGACAGTGGAAAGTCTGGAAACAGAATATGGAAAGGAAAAATCCAAGGCCTCCATGTTATATGAGCTCATGAAGGCAAACTGCACAACTCTGTAAGCAAACCCAGCAGCGCTTGTTGCCATGAACAAGCGTCCTTGCTCTGCCTTCACAAAAGGTTTGCAAGAGTTTGGCTACTTGAGATCATGCAGAATGATCAAACTTTATTCCCTCGGTCCTTGAGATGGGGAGAAACATGTTATCCCCCAGCCCAGCTGAGAAATGTGCTTGCAGGATAGCCAGGGCATTTACATTGCTGGGAGGTATTGCAGAGGGTTGGTTCCTCAAAACAGAAAAAGAGGCTAGGCTGCCTTTTTTCTCTACACAAAAGGTGATTTATTTAAAGCCAAAAGGTGTGAAGGATTTTCTTTTGAACCTGCCAAACTGGCTGCAAACATCCTGAAGAGCAGATTTTATTGTTATTATTTTGCATTATTATCCTTTTAAAAGAATGAAGGAAGCACTAGAAGCAGAGAGATGAAAACTGGCTGTCCCTTGACATATTTATTCCCCAGGTTAAGTGTGTGTAACTGTATGCTATACACACAGCACTGCAGATAGCAGAGGTGTGAGCTGTGGGACCCTGCAACATCCAGGATGTAATTTATATCTCTCCCCACGTCTTCACTCTCAAACACATGTGGTTCATCATACTAGGCATTGCTGGACTCTGGCAGGCCCCAGCATTTCAGCAGTCACTGTTCTTGAGGGGCTGGTTTGTCAATAGCCACTTCTGCTGTGTTTACCCAGGCGTTATTCAGCTTTGTATCACTGAGACAAGCTGGTTCACGCCGATTCTGTTCCTCGTATTGTTTATTCGCTGGTGTTGTTAACCCTTGAGTTCATCTATGAAACGTGTCCAACCAACACTTCTAGAAGCTGCTGGGAGGCTGTAGAGAGTAGGACAGGATAGGGTAGGATAGGGTAGGAGATGATGTTGGAGAACACCAGTTAGAAAAAGATGAATTTGACATTTCTATGTCTGCAAATTTAATGCACAAGCAGAGACATCACTCCTCTGTCTCTAAACCTCAGAGCATGAAGGTCAATCACAGCTTTGCAGTCCACTGAAGATAAGGCTGAGATATCTCAGGAAGGTACTTTTATTCCTTGTTTTACATTTAGGGATCACAGATTTTATCTCAAGGGGAAATTATGCCCTTTTCCAATTCCAGCCAAGTTCAATTCCAAAGAAAACTAAAGCATCACAGTATACGAGGTAATATTTGGAGACCAATCCCTCTGCCTTCATGGTGCATGGCTCTGGAAGAGCATCTGAGGATGCCAGTGATGCTCCACCAAACCCAACCTGCAACTATGAAAGTGTCTGCTCCACAAAGACCTCCAAGGACTGGGTCCAACATTTGTCAAATTTTACAAGCCCAATTTCAGAGGACTGATATTCAAAGCTTTCTGAAAACCAAGACCTGTAGAAGTTTCTTCAGCTAGACACCCAATAGCTGCGGCATCCCAAATCCCAGTCTATTTCTGATCATCTTGACACACAGTGCTGAACACAGGAAATGCATGAGATTAACAACTTCAGCTCACACATCGAGCAGGGTATGAAGGGCTCCATGTGCTATGTGCTATGTCCCTTTTGCCAGTGTCAATCAAATTTTAAAGCACAAAAAAGACATGGTACCCACTTGAGACCAAACATTTCACTTCTCTGGGTCAAAACTTAAGGTAAATACCCTCTTTCTTCCCATCCTCCTGCCATCATCTGAGCTGGAGAATACAATTATCCAAAATTAAAAATAAAAGTAAATAGACCAGCAAGTTTGCAAGGTAAAAATTCAGAGGGAACTTCTCCCTCTCTATGAACTCCTCATGTTTTTGTTTCCTGAGAGAAGATTGAGGTTTTCCAAGGTATCCAAGGATCTCGTACAAACATGCTCTGCTGCACCAGACATTCCTTATCAGCCTCGGACTTCGAGAGCCGTGATAGGAAATGTGCCATTCATTCACAGGGCTGCTGCTGCTGCTGGGGATCTGAGGCATATCTTGAGCGTGTTATCACATGCTTTGTATTGTCTACTCCATCCTGAGAAAGAAACACTGTAATCAGCCCGACATTCTCTCCTTCTGGAAATCACCAGCTAGTTTCTGTGCCTTTTGCGTTGATTAAACACCTTCCTGTTGAAACAGTAACTAGACAACCGCAATAGCAGCAAAAAAAAAAACTTTGAAACTCGGTATCAGCTTCCCAGACTCCTGTTCTCTTTCACATGAGAACAGAGTTATTCTGAATGCACGGGCAGGGAGTATGTGGGGAAGGACTGGAAGAAGAAGTTTTGCTGCTTGGTTTAATAATGCTCACCTCTTAGTGCTACCCTGTACCTGTGTACAAGCGGCTTGGATTTGTTTCCTTTGGGTTTGGATAGCTGCTCCCATGCATGACCCCGAGGAAAGGATCCCCTCTGCAGAAGATCTGCTGCTGCTGAGCCTCAGGGAGATTTCTGCCGTGAGCAAATTCATACCTGCTTGAAATATTGAGGCCAAAAAATTGAAATCTGATACCACCCAGAAATTCTGGGAAATTTTACAGTTCACTAATTGAAACCAAGTCTGAATTTTTTCCAGCAGAATGTTTTTCCATTTTACTATGGAAAAAGGTTTTCCCATTTTTCTATTGAAAAGGTTTTCCCTTGCACCAGCCACACTCCCCATTTAGATCTGCTCATTCTGAAAAATTCCAGCTTTCTGAATATTTTTAACTGCACTTTCCAGCATGGGATACTTTTGCTGTGTCCTTTTACATTAGCTAAGGTGTAAAAGGATATTTTCTAATAAGAAGGAGAACTCAGTCATTAGAAATGTACACACACAAGCCTCTGAGGCGGTGCACATGTAAGAGTAACATTTATCTAATCACACCAATATCAACCTAATGTGACATTGCCTCCCAGAAAGGGAAAAAATTACACTAATGTTAACATTGCAGTAAGATAAAGGGGATTTTTAAAGTAATTGTGCCTTTCAATTAGCTTCTAGCACTTATGCTTCTAGGCTGCCCTCTTTACAATTGTCCTTTCCTTAAAGGCTGTTTTTAACTTTTCACCTCACTAAATTTCAGTGGAGGAAAACCAAAACTGCTCATCTTTTTTTCCTACACCAGCAAGCATCTAGATCTCAGGCTGCTGCTGGGAATATCCAAGAAAAAATGCAAAAATGTAACATCCTGTCTATACGGGAAATTAAACATTCTGTGGATAACAAAATATCCCCTCTATTACAATTCTTGTCAGCAGAAAGAAGATAAATAATACATTCCAGAAGTTATTTTTATTTCAGAAAGCCCATAGCAAAATTCTAACTACACAGGGAGAATCCTTAACCCTCTCTTGCTTATGTCTGTATAATAACCAAGTTGAGGACTTTCTCTCCTTCCCAGGCAAATCCTGCATTGAGCTTCCGGATGCTGCACTGGGCTTGTGTCAGCTGCAGCTCTCTGACAAAGGACCCTGCGTTCAGTGGGGTGCAGGGGCTCTGTGAGCTTGTAAGGCAGTGATATGCAGAAAACAGGATGGGTACAGGAATAATCCCATGAAAGTGAAAAGGCAGTCCCAACAGTCTTCCCCAGACATTGTTCAAATCCATGAGGACATTCAATTGTCCTGGTAAGGAGAGATCCCAAACCCATGTTCCCCCAGAATTCATCTCATCTGTGGTCTGGATCTCTTCTTCATTCAGTGTTCATATTCCTTTAACCCTTATTCCTACCAGCTGAAGGTTTTCCTCATGGCTACAACAGCACTTGCTCTGGTATTCTTCAAATGACAATTCAGGATGAGCATGTTTAGCTTGTGCACTGCCATGTATTAAATATATCAAAAAGTCAAAATGCCTGATTGCTCTACTCAGTGCTTCATACACTGATGAAAAATAGCAAAAAACAAACTGTTTCTTGGTCAAAAACTTATTAGCAGCCACTTTAAATCCTTACAAAATTCACCTTATACCAGAGCTCAGCTGAAATTACTCATCAAATTCCACTCAGATCTGAGGAAGATAGTTCCCTAAGTTTTGCCTGGAAGGACACCCCCTGGATGCTGAGCAGGAAGATGGAGCTGACTGCTACATGCACACGTACACACAGACATCCAGGGAAGATTTAAGAGCCACCTTCTGTTGCAGCTGTTTTCATAATCTAGACCCAATGTTCTCACTCATTGCACGTAGTTGTATCAGTCAGGCTTACAGGCACAAGGAGGACCTAAAGATGAGTTCAAATCTAAACCCTCCTCATCCATCTTAGTCATTTTACAGGCTTACAGCAGGAGTTTGTCCTCAGAAGAGCACATACAAGCCTTTCCTCGGTCAGACCAGAGCTGTAATTTATTGCAATCCAGCCACTTTGGGAGGATGACAGTGTGATGACAGCAAGCCTGTACCATCAGTCTTTCTGGGAGCACCATGGTGATAACATCTTTGATGTCTCATGAAATTCAAAGCTTCTATAGAGCACATTGGAGTAGCAGTTTAAAAAGGGGATGAAAGTTTAGGCCAGTGAGAATGATCCGACCTCCTGAATTAATGGGACCTTGTTATCTGTATAATTCCTGCCATAATTTGCCTGTCCTGTGACCAGTCCTAAGCAGATTTTGCATCAGTTCTTGCATTCTTAACCAAACTAGACACCCACTTTATAGCGAATACTTACCAAATTATCTATTGTTTCTGATTTCTTTACCCCCCACAGGTGCTGAGTTCCCTCTCAGAGCAGAGGCTGTGGATGAGGGGTGACTGCTGTGCAGAAGTCAAAGCTCACTGACAGGAAATCTCACAGTGAAATGATCCCTTTGATCCAATGCTTAAGATCACTCCCTAATATTACTGATAAGCTATTGTTTTGAGAGAGACAAAATAAATAATACCACAAGAAGAGATGGAGAACCACATAGAAGAAGAGAGCCTTAGGCATAGGATTGAAGCTGTCTTTGGTCTGATCCATTTCCGTTGAAAATTGCTGGGTTTTTCAGGGAAATCCTGACCCTTGAGACATCAGCATAAGAATGAATTCCTTGTTTTATTTCTATACACAGTGCTCTCCTCTTGATCTTTCTTCATAAACTGTGACATCATCTTCCAAATGCAATCTTGATTGCGGTTTTTTTTTGCATTTGGGTTTCTTTGTATTTGTCCACAGGCCTTTGCACATATATTGAGTGTAATTCAGGTTTAATCATCAGTGATAAGGGATGAGTCATTCCTAGAGAGTTTGCCTTGGTATAGCAGTCCAATTTTCTATCAAAGAATATCTGAGGTGGCTGTAGCTGAGCACATCCTCTGTGGATTCAGCCCTGGCTCAGGCAGGAGAAGCCAGGGTACAAGGCTGGGTCTCATTTCTTGTTTAGATCACATACAGCAAAAGGTTGCATTATTGCTGCATATCCCAATTACTTCTGCAGTTCTCCTGGGTACTACTGGCCTGTAAGTCAATATGTTGGATATGTGCAGGATGCATCAATTCACTGCAGCATCTCCTCTTCCTTCTGTAAAAGGAGGCCTTGTCCAAATGCCAAAATTCCATGACTGGATTTCCAAAAGCACCATTTCTATAACTTTGTCCTACTGATGGGCCAGTGAACTGTTAAAACACCAACCTCCAGGTCTAGAGAACTGAATGGTGGGTGATTTCTTGGGAAAGATCTGGCTTTTAATGTGGGAAAATTCACAAGTTCGGTGTTTGGACTGTGAAGGCAGCTCCTCCTTTCCCACCAGAGACCCAACTCTGCTCCCTTTTTCACTGACTGCAGGAGTGGAAGGGACTGCATCACTAATTTAATATCCCAGCATTGGCCAACCATGTCTTCAGAGGGAATGGGGCATGTTATGGTGTGTGCCTAGAAAATCCTCACCAAGGACAGTATCACATCCTGCTGTTTTTACAGCTGTCAATTTTTTTCTTCCTAAAATGGAAGCAAGCCTTTGCAGACAAACTCATCCCTGGTGTAAGTACACTGAAGCCAAGTTCAGTATCAATAAATCAGTGCCCTCATCAGGAAAGCAATCACATGGTTGTTTTTATCTGCTATTATCTGTAAGTTTAATTGGAGTACAAAAAGTAAGTAAATTTTTAATGACAGCTGCATTCCCCAACTCAGCCTGTTGTATGACCTTCAGATATTGAAAACAAATGAATAATTGAAAACAATTCGATCATGCAACTTTTAGGTGTTTTTGAAGCTTGCCTAAGAGACCTCAAAAGACTCCTTGCTCCTACCAGAAAGCAAATACTTCAATCAATTCTGATATTAACCATTTCTCTTTTTAAAATAATTAAAATCTATTCCTGTACTTCTCTGATATGGAAAAAAAATCTTTACAGAAGCTAAATTCTGCTGGTTTTCCTGTGGCTTAAGTCAAACAAATTGCTGCAGATTTACACCAAGAATTCGCTGTCTTTATATTGGGGGATTTCAGCTTTGGTACTCATAAAGTCAATCTAAATTTCATGTAGAAACACTGAATTATCTTGCAGAAATCAGAGAAATTTATTTTTCCATAAATAAATTAGACAGGTCAGAGCTTCTGAACCAGCTCTGGACCATTTTAGCTGAGACTCTGCATGTCTCTCCCAGGGTGGCTCAGGCTGCCCCAGGAATGAAGCTGCAGGAGGAGCATCAGGGCCACACAGGGAGAGCTCAGAGACGTGGTGACAGTCAGGAGACATCACACACCCATTCCTAAACATGGTATGTGAAAACCAAACTAACATCCAGCTTGTAGCACTGGGAAATGCAGGGAAATGTCAGAGGGAAATGCAAGCAAAAAATGGCTTGTGTCCAGTGACCACTTCGGGTGACTGGGGGACCAGGAAAGCGTCAGCCCAGCAGGATGCCAAGAGCTTCTTCCATCACAAGCCAAGCCATCACACCTGGCAAAGTGGTGCCTTGTCTCATTGCGACACTGACTGTGGGCTAGATTTCTGCCCAAACCCTCTTTGTTCAGGGGTGCAGGGTGTAGGAGCAACAACTCTGCTCATGAGTTGTTTCCTCGCAGGAAAAGGAACATACAGCCAGGAAGTTCACCTTCTATATGCATCCAAAAAAAATCCCCCACATATACAGAAACCCTCCTTTGCTCTTTGCTCTGGCTCTGAGTCTCACCCCAGCACTGCCCATCCCAGCTGCTCCCCAGCTGCTGCCCGAGAGGCTGGGGCACATTTTCCAGTGACGGGGCCAAGCCAGTGTGAAATGCTGCACATTGCAGCCAGGCCCAGAGCACTCACCAGGAGTTTAGAAGAAGCCCCTGAGATTTCCTAACTTGGAAGCAAAAACATTCTCTGAATTCCCTGCTTGGGCTTTTGCTTTGTCTTAAAGGAAAATAGCAGGGGGCAGGGAGGGAGAGTCTCCTGCCCACACTGCGGCGAGGGAGAGAAATGACTCCTGGAATTGTAAATAATCACCTGTGCATGAAGCACAGAGTGACAGGCAAATGCTGCCATCAGCAAAACCTGGACCTGGTGACAGATGACCAGGGAGAACAGGCTGTTGACAGCAGCATGAGCATGTGCTTTAATACACGTGCAGTTCCTTGTTGCAGATAAAACCCACTTAGGTCACATCCATACGCTTGATTCGGTGCTCTCAGGTGTCGTCACCCTGGCTGGGCATCCTGCTCATCCCACTCAGAATGCCTTAAAACTCCCTGTTCCTGGAGTTTTCTTGATTTAAAAACCTCTTTAAAAGGCTGTAGATTTCTCCTGCAGGTCAAGTCTTTCCCAGTGTTGCACAGCTGGAAGTTGCCCTGGGCAATGAGCAACTGAAAAGGTTTTTCTGGCAAAGCTGGCGTTTTGTTTTCACTTTCTGTCCTTTAACTCTGAGGTGTTAGAAGAAAACAGTGCATGTAATAATGAGAAATGTAATATATACATATGCATATATATATGTGCCATTTAATGTTTGATATCGGGTAGAAATTCAGTGTCATTGAGAAAATCATTCCTCAGGGCAAAACAATTCAATTTCCCAGTGTGGCAGGAGATACTTCTAATATCTATAGCAGATTGGAGCACTTTTACTAGTGACAGTCTCATGTAATTGCCTTGTCCCTCTTTATGCCAGCAACTGTGAAATCACTATCAGATTAATCATTATCCTTGGCAAGGATGTATGGGGTTTTATTGGAAAAAGTATGAAACTGATGGGGGGGTTATTTAAAGTTTAGTGGATTTTAAAGTGACTAAACAACTGGTGTTCCAGTTATTAGAAAGGAATATATTCTCCTTTTTACCTACTGGATCTCCCTGATAAAAAAAATTATCTTTGTTTATTTAGCTAAATCAAGGAGCATTTATCCAAAAAGGAAAATGCCACATGCAGGATGTGAGTGATCAACAGCTTTAGAAATGAACAGGAACTGAGCACTATATTCCTAAAATATCCTTGCAGACTTCATATTGAAACCATATTTATATACCTTGACCCCAGTCTGAATAAGGCTTCCAGCACAGATTTCTCCCCTTATCCTGATTTTTGTTTTGAATGTACATTTTACCTTTAAGAAATTAATCTTTTAAATATGAATTGCTCTTCTGAGATGCCTGGCTACGATAAAATGCTCCAGACACTGCCAGGAATGAGATTACAATGGATATTGGTATTTGTCATTATTTGCTGCCTCTTTGCCATTTTATTTTATGCTTTGAACATGAATAATCTGGGCCATGAATATTAAGCACCTGTGGCTTCTGCATTCAGAGGCGTACAACACAAAAAAAGACGAGTTTTGTTTCAGAGCTGCTGGGTTGCACCCCCAGCCCATAGCTATGGGAGTAGTCATTTCCATCTGTTCAGCAGGAGATTACTCCCTCCTTTGTCAGATTTTGAGGAAACTTGGAATTCCTGATTTTGAGCACAGCTGGCCAAAACGCACCCTGCCCTTTGCCAGATTCCAGCCTGGTTTGGATGCAGCATCGCAAAAACATGCATTGCAATTGCAGCTCAGGCCACGGGCAGCTGGCAGCACTGCTCTGTGCCGAGCAGGAACCACAGCCTGGACCCGGCAGCAGCTCCCAGGGCAGCCCTGCACTTGGGGGATGCAGCACAGACAGAGCCCAGGTGCACCTGGTTCTGACACAATGCCACAGGCTCTGGGTCAGGAAGGCTCTGAGTTTCAGCTGGCTGAAGGCTGAGAAGGCAGCAGCTGGGGGGTCCTCCTCGCCCACCCCATCCCCACATGTCTCCCAGCCCATGGGGCACCAACCTGCCCAAACCATTGCTCCCACCAGCTGTGCCCACAACATTCAGAAATGGGCAAGCCAAAGCAAATTGTCTTTTGCCTTCAGTGAGAGTTTCTCAGGCCTTGCTGGCAAAGATAATATATATTTTTTGGAAAGTAGATGTGTAAAGCCCTATCAAGTGCCCCTCCTTCCTTCCTGCTTGCTGGCCCTCATGTGAGTTTGGGCAGTCATGTTTTACACATTTGGTCTGTTCCCCATTCACTGTGATTTCTCTTGATTAAATAAAGCATTAATAAGATAATCAAAACAAATGCCACTCTTTGTCCCTTAATCGTGTCTGAAGCTACATAAATCATTTGACATGACTGCTGGAAAATGGGAATGGTGTAAAACTGTGCACATGGTGCCATATGGCTTCCACGCAGTTTCACGATCAATCGGCATCAAATTAAAAGCAGGAATTATCATTGAAGTTGAAATGAAGTACAGATAGAGAATGCAAGTTCTTACAACTTCTGGGTCATGCTTGAGCAAGGAAATGATGCTAAGAGCTATAATTGGTTCTTTAAGGACCTTCTTAAAGGAACCTTTAATAAGAGCTCAAAAGATTCTGAGAAGGAAAAGCATCCTATGATTTATCCCCAAAGAGCAGCAGAAGGCAGTGAGGTGAGGGGGTGAAAGCTGGGGCCTGGCTTTCCCCACCTGAACCACTTTTTCTGGTGCTGCCCCATTTCCTGAAATCTATAAAATGGGCTGATATTCCCAGCAGCTTTGAGGGTGGATCAAAGCAAGACTCTGGAAAGCACAGACAGACGCCGCACACTGCTGCAGAGAGTAAAGCATGGTCCTCCTTTGAGGAGCCTGGAGCACGTTGAACCTGACCCTGGGCCATGCACCCTCTTCTCAGCAGACCATGGTGAGGCCGGAGGGAGCTGCCACAGCGGGGCTATATTGCATTTCTCCTCCCACCTGCCCCAGCGAAGGGCGTTGTTCCCAGTCCCTGCCTTGTATTGTGTTGTCAAGTTGATTGCATTAGAGATTTTCCAGGAAATCTTCTTTCCAGCAGATTAGCAGCTCGCTCTCCCCACCCTCTCACCCCACCCTCTATACCTTCTCTAGCCCATGAGTCCTGGAGTAGTCAGGAGGAGTTTTGGTCTGCAGGGCAAGGTCTGGTGCTGTTGCTAATTTAACTCACTTTTCCCTTTACATCAGAGCCCATGATACACCAAGGGTTGCCCAGGTGCCTACTCTCACTTATTTTATTAAAATTTGAGAAATTTTTCTCGTCAAATCAAAATATCTATGGTATTTTTGGGCAGTGCCATGAAAAAACTGGGCTCTTTTGAAAAGCAAAAGAGGCAGACAAGCCAACAGCTAGAGATGTGGGGCTCAGAGGACATGGGGATGCTTTGAGGGTTTGGGATTTCTTCCAGTCTTTCAGATTGAATTAAATGAGTCAGGGCAAAATGAGGATGAAAATTTTGCCAGGAAAATTACCTTTTTCATATAACTCTTTTAAAGGGACAATTCTGCCCGCAGGCTCTTGTCTTAGACCTCATCAATGCAAAGACAGGGAGAAATACATATTGACATTTTGACATAATATGGCGCTTTTGAATTTTATCCTCTGACATTTAAATTTTTTTAGGTAGCTTGATTGGCTTTGCTGGTTTTCTTTAACCTCACTAATTTCTGTGGCAAAACTGACAACCTCATGTAACCAAGCCCCCACCAGGATAGTGCCCAGACTTAACTCCTGCCCTAAGGCTGGGGATCACTTCTACTGAACCAGTAAAATCTTCCTCCAGGCAGTGAAGCTGCTCATGAGACCTTGTCTTGGCTGAAGTGGTGCCTGAATAAGTGGAGCTGCAGGGGAAAGAAGGTTCCCAATTTCCTTGGGCCACGGTGTCTGTTCAGGTGCTTCTACCACTGTGAGCTGAGGGAGGAACAGAGCAAATGGAGATGGCAGCACTAATTATGGTTGGGAAAAACCTGGGACTCTCTGCTGATCTCACCAGACTATTTATTTAAATATGGAAATATTCACGTTAATGAGACACATGAAGCAAGAGCTCCTGCTCCCCTGAACACCCTGAATTTCCTTGTATCACCAGTCTGTATTCCACAAAGGCACTTTGCCAATGCATCACAAGCACCCCTGAAACCCTCCACCCTCTTTGATTTTTTCACCTGCAGCAATCCCTGCAGCAGACTTGATCGTTTAAGTATTACAAACCTTCTCATTTTCTGCTTGTGTCCATTTTCTCTGCTGCCAAAACTCTATTGGGGTTTTTTTACTATTTTCTAAAGAAACAGGAAGATAACTCGGAGTGCCACGTCCCTTCACTTGAGCCACGTTTTGACAGGAACATCACGGACCCCTTCCATGTCAAGAAAAAGCTTTTCTGGCTTTTAAAGTCATATTTCAACAAGTTCTTCAGTTTTCCCATCCAACTGGGGGGGGGGGGGGGGAAGGAAAAAAAGGCAAAGCAAACAAGGTACACTTTTGCCCTGTTTTTAAAGGAGAAATCCACCCCACACACCCACTGCTGATTCAGGCAAAATGCCTTTTTTGCACAGCTGAAAAAGAAATGTTTCCCTTTTGAATGGGTAGGTCTGCAAGGGCCAGACCCAACAGAGAGCTCTGGGGAGAGAGACCCCCAGGGAAGGGACACCCCATTGCGGTGTCCCCACATGGTCATGAAGCCACCAAGGGACCACGGCTTCTCCTGCCTCCCCATCTGCATCCAAATGAGGCTTGGGACTGCGGCAGGGTGGGAAGGAAGAGTGGTTTTGAAGTAATAAATGTATAAATAAGGAATAAAACAAACGTTGCCAAAGGCCCCAAGTAAAAAAAAAAACCCCAAAGTGAGCTGGAACGTTAAGTAATGCAGGGAGCATCTGGGAGCACTTCCTTCACTGTTTGCATTACAACCGGCACCCAAAAAAGTTCACACCTGTGCTGGGAACCTTGCCTAGAAAAAGCCCAGCCAAATATTTGAAACAAACACTTTTTCAGACTTTTCTAACCCCAAGGCATTTTTGCAGGCATTGCCAAGGCTCCAAGTCAAAGCATGGAGAGGAGAAAAAACAAAGCATCACTCAGCCAAACCCAGCTCTCCTGCCTTGTGCAAAGCCCCCCCCAGTGGGATGACCACAGCCAGGTTGGGACCTGGATTGGGCTGGGATGGGTTTCCTACAGAAAAGACTTCTCCAGCTCCCAGTCCCACCTTCCACCATGGGTATTGTAGGGAGGAACATTACCAGCTGGGCATCTCCAGGAGGAAGGGATTCCAACAGTCTCTGAAGATAAGAAGGACCAGATAAAGCCGTTGCACAACGTCGCCATAGAAGAAAAACAGGCTCAAAATGACAAGAGGCGAGTTAAGCAAGCATGCTGTGCTCAGAGAGGTGTTCTGCTCGCTCTCCCAGGGAGGTTTGACAGTAGCTTAGTAACTCCATGTCACCAAAATATTGCTGGGGTTTCCAACCTGGCAGAGCCTGCGGACTGCATGGAGACCAACTGTGTCAACAAACAAAGCAACCCCTCGGTGCTGCTCTCTGTTTAGCTAAGCACATCTTCCTGAGAGAAAGAGAAAGGTAATTCCTCAGCTATTTATAGGGGAATTTACAGCACAAGTCGCTTGCCCTTGCCATGTCCTGCAGATGCCTGGGCTGTGTGCTTGAGCCCACCTTGCTCCGTGTGCAGGGGTGGCTCCTGCCAAGCAGTAGCCAGACAGCCGGGCAGACACAGATAATTAGCAGAGTCCCTCGGATGGCCGGACTGTCTGTGTGGTCCTGCTCTTCAAAGCACCGAGCCTCCAGCCCAGACCCAGCATAGGAAATGCTCAGAGGTGGTTTGTAGAGAGGACAAACTCCCCGCTGGCTGTGCCTCCAGGAGCTGGGCTGTGCTGAAAGCAGTTCTGTGCGTTGTCAGTCTCACTGGGGAAGGGCACAGGGAAGGGGAGCTGGCCCTCCCTGCCACCACTCATCCTGCCAGATGTGGGGTGGACATTGACTCAGCCCCATAACAAATGTTCCCTGCGGAGGAGCACAGAGGTCCCTGAGCCAGGCAAGCCAATAGCTCCAGCAGATAAAGCCAAGGTTCAAAGTCATCCCTGTGAGGCATTGATGGATGGCAGAGCCATCAGGGCTGGATGTGGGCTCCTGCATGCCTGGGAGGGAGGCTTAGGTTTAGATCTGTCCTGCTGGGGTGCCACCAAGAGCCCCACCAAGAGCTCTGTGAGGGCTGCCGGCCTCATCATGTCAGTGCCACTGACAGGAGCCCTTGTAGGGGGTATGTCTGACCATCACATCAGTCCCATTCCCCCCTCAGTTGATGCCAAGTGAGAAGCCTCTTGCTGGTACCAACTTTGTGCTTCTTTTTAACACAGAACACCAGGCTCCCTGAGTAAATCTAATGCTTATGTTACAATCTTTGGATTTAAGGATGAAGAACTGGAAAAGATCTCTGAATCCTGTCTCCTACCATCACAAAAAAAACCCTCATAAAATCTCTTTCAAAGCCAAAAAAGCTACTTTTGGAAAACTGAATGGTTTAGCTGTCATTGTTTATCCCGGGCACGTAGGAGAGGAAGGTTTCTGAAGGCAGGGCTCAGCCCGTGAGCATCCCTCTTCCAGTTAAGGAGAAAAATAAATATATCAAAAACTCCAGAAGAAGGTGGGACAGGCAGCTCCCGGACTGGCACAAGCCAACAAAGAGCTGCTGCTCCTGGGGCATCTTGTGTCAGCCGAAGAACTGCCTCAAGAGCTGCAAGTGAGTAGTGAAGATGCAAACATCCTCATCTCCTGCTATGACAGGAAAGAGGCAGCAATACACCACTGCACTTCCAGTTTCCAGTTATTCTGGAAGAGGATTCAAAGCCCTGCTCGAATTAGCCAAGTATGTGAGTATTCAGACCCCATATTCTCTTTTCAGCATCTAAAATCTGAATTCCTGACAGGAAAAGCGGCAAGACACAACAAGGGAGTTACAGGCACTTTACAAATGCTCCCTTGCAGAGCAGATTTGCTCCCATGGTAGCCCTGCATTTTTCCAACGGAGAAGAGGACTCAGTTTGTTCCTGAGCTTCAGCCCACCAGCCTGACCTGTCTTGGCTGGCATTGTGAGAGGCTGACACAGTGCTCTCCACTGTTGGTGGCATCTAAATGACTTGAGCTGTGGGTCAAATGGTGCCAGCATAAGTCTGTCTGTCTCTGCATCTGCACGGATGTCCCCATCCCCAGGGCAGCTCCCTGCACGCAGCATCTGCTCTGTTTCTCTCTCTGCAGAGGGAAATGTAATGGCATGTTTGTGACTGCTGCACCCGTGCTGGAGTCTCAACAGCTCTGCTGGTGTCTGGGCTCCTGAGGGAATAAACAGAGAGGGGAGAAAGAGCCAAAGCACCAGGAGAAATGAGAAAGAAGACAGGGAGCTGCCAACAAAGGCTGCCTCCTGCCTGTTCAGACAAAGCTTGTCTCACTGCCAGAGTGGCAGAAAAATGCTGCCCTATAAAAGCACTCAGGGAGAATTAAAGCAAAAGGTGCCCCCACTGCTGGCTGGTCACTGAGGTCTGTGTGCCAAGGCTGGCCCTGCAGACCTGGCTCCATAGAATGGGCACAGCAGGCACTGGTCCTGCTGTGTGCACAGCTGAGGGGACACATCTGCTCCCTGCTGTGGAGGATGGAAGGGAGGAGCAGGGAAAGATACCCAACCTTCCGTCTCCTTAAAATGCATTAAGGCAGTAGGGAGCTCTATAAAGTGTCCTTTTTAAAGAACTTCTGTCTCCATCTTTTCTGGATTAAACTGTGCCGCCTGTCTCCAATCTGAATGTGAAGTCGAATCGGCTACAACGTGTCTGCAGAAGCCCTGAGTGGAGCCTGGGACACTGTCTGGGTTTGAAAATACTCCATTTGAAAATCCCCCAAGGTTCAAAGCTCTCAAAGCAGAGTCCACCAGAGTTGCTGGTAGACATCCCTCTCCTTCCTGCAGGCTTTTGGCTCGCTGCTGAGGCGGGACACAGCGCAACTTTGACGACAGACCAGGGTTTTGGAGAAGAATGGGGTGGCCAAGCAGAGGAGGAACCCAGATGCAAGTCAGGAGACTCAGACTGACCTACCAGCTCTGTGATTCTGGATGTGCTGTGTCCTTTCCCCGTTTATTGCTGACAGCCTGATAAAGCCTTTTGCAACATCAATCATCTTAAAACAATAAAACCCATAAAGCAGACCAAACATCTTTCTTCCAAACACACCAGCATTAGTGGCTTCAGATCTGTATCGGCCGTAAGAGCAACTTTATTATAATAAAATAGGTTCTATCACTCCAATATTCTTAGCAAAGGCTACTTTAATGGCCTGAAGTTTATTTTCCTGAACTGCCACACACAGTCACCACCGAGGAAAACAGAGGACTTGATGAGACTCCAGAGCACGCAGATATTTCTTTGCAACTTTAAAACTGATTTACCTCTTGCATATATGCAACACTCCTGGATGTTTTGTATTCTGAGAAGTTGCACAGAGGGTTGTGCTTAAGGTGTCCAGGGGAAAGCTTTAAGTGGGCAATTAAAACATAGAGACACCCCACCCTAACAAGCACAGGGATGCTGCTTGGAAAAGACTGAACTATTATTTGGTGGCTATTGCCATTTTTGTACTTGGCACTCCAGAAGCCATCACAAAGTCAACTTCAATTCCAAGAGTCCAATTTTCCTGGCAGTTGTTATTCAGCAATGTCCTGAATATTTCCTGATTATTTTTTTTTCTCTTTTTCCCTGCATGGGAAAGTAAAGCCCAATTTCTACAAATACTTATGGCGAAGACATCCTGGTTTCTGTGCTTGCATGCTGCTGCCAGTAAAACCTGATGGATTGGGTATCAGTGAAAAGTGGATCCAAAAGGTGTGATCACAGGCAAATTCATGTAAAAATCCCAATGAATATTCATGACATTTTTGTGGCATTCAGCCATCAACAGCATTTTGAACTTTGCCCAGCTGCATCACAGCCAGTTGTGGAGGAAGGGGGAAAGCTTTGCTCTTCAGTCAGGAGTTATCAACCCTTCACTGCTAAATTAGGACTAATACAACTTTACTTTCCAACACTTAGCACAACTTGTAAACATCCTAAGCACAGCCCTCAATCCCAGTACCCTCCAGTTATCCTTGATGTGCTTTACCCCTGCAGCCTCAAAATACGGGGCAAACACCAACCTCCCCAAATAATTACAGATCCACTGACGCCTCTGTTAAAGACCAAACAGCAAGTGGGGGGCTGCCTTTCTCACAGAGATTTAGAGAGCATTTGGCACAGAGCAGAGAGCCTGAGCTCAGCCAGGTCCTCTGGGTGCTGCTAGAAGGAATGCTAGGAGTAACATTTTCCCTTATCAACAAAAATTTTACAAAATCTTTGTATATTTACTCCTTATTCATGGGAACCTTGTTGACTGAGAAAGTCTGTTGTGGGTGAAGAACAGACACACTTCCCTCTGGCAGCCTCAGCCACCTGAAATACCATCTCCAGAGAAATATCTTCATTAAGACAGATAGTGTTTGCTTGCTGCAGTGAACATGACAATAAAATATGTTTAAGCACACCATAAAAATTAAATAGTACATCCATTACATCACAGCTACCACACTGCCAGGGTGTTTGGTTTGTTGGATCCACAAATCTTTAGCGGGAAAGGCTCTATAAATTCTGTCAGCTTGTGATATTGCAAGATGCCAGGTCACATCCTTAAAATGTGTTGTCTCACTGTGAAAATTTGGTTTACCAGAGGTTAATAAACCAGCCACTGCTGCAAGAAAGTGATGTCTCACTGCTGCAAGAAAGTGTGATGTGCTCATCCACACCAGATATTTATGCAATCCTGACCTGGCACAAGGGAAATGATGCCTGGTGAAGGATGTCAGTAGGAGCAGGAACCTCAGCCCAAACATCTGAACACAGCTGGGAAGCACTGACATGTTTTTTGGGTCATAATCTGAGGTTTTTCCTGCCACCCCTCCCACTTCACCAAGTGCTCTAGCAGACCTTAAATCCAGTTCAAAACCCACTAAAGCCCTTTCCAGTCTCTTTTGAGGGACATGATAAACTTGTGCCAGTAAAACTGAAGGCAAATGGCTTCAGTCTGACCTGATGTAGCTCTGCTGGGATCAGTCTGACTTGGCCAAAGAAAAGACAAATACTCTCTCCACACACAAAATAAGGCAAAGCTGCAGAAAGTTGCTCGACAGCTTTTTGTCATACAGAGGCACTTTCAGAGTTGTCAGGACATGAAAGCAAGCGCTACTAAATAATATTTGACTTAAGTATTATGTCACATGAAGTAAACATCATCTGTTGCCCTGATGGCTTGCTTCGGGTTGGAAAACAACCACCAGTGCCAAGGCACCCAGGCAAATTCCTAAAAGAGGCCCTTGCCCAAGTGCTCAGAGCAGAGTTTTTTGGCTCCACGCTGCATTCAAGCTGGGGATGGACAGACAGATGCAGAGGACATCAGAGCACTTTCAGATCCCATCAGGACTGCATCCCGCTCCTTGCCTGATTCCCAGATGGATTTTTTTACACTGGGGCTGGGTTTCCAGCTATGGGACAATCCCAAGGAGTCACTCATCTGGAGACCAACAGCCATGAGAAAAGTTGTGCCAAGTATGCAGAACCACAGGGGAAGGTAGAAGAGTTGTACAGAGATTTTGGCTGTGGTAAAGGTCGGGTTTATCCAGTATTATCAGTCAAGAAATGAAAACAGCAGAGAAGCCACTCCAAAACTTCACGCTGGAAACTAAAGTGCTTGAAGGGAGAAAAACGATCCGGGGGGAAGAGTCAAAACCAGAAGGAAGTGCTAGACTAATGGTTGGACTCCATCTTAGAGGTCTTTTCCAACCTAAATGATTTTATGGTTTTGCTTGGGAGAGGAATATCACCTGATGCATCAAGGAGAAATTAATCCCAGTCCAGAAAATAATGCTATAAAGAGCAACCTGGGGTGTGCATGCACCACAAAAGGGGTTTGTCTCCCTCTAAGAATGTCCCTAGAGACACCAGGAGGGGCAGAGGAGCAGATGCTGTCCCCCTCTCTCCAGCACAAGAAGTTGGGAGCACCAGGGTGCAGCGATGGTCTGTGCAGTGACATGGACAAGCCCTTGAGAAGGGCAGTCCCTGGGCAGGGTCATGAGCAGCACAGTCACTCAAGGAACACCCACAGCATTGCAAAAAACAGCAGCACCTTCAACTCAGGGCTATACAAAGAGCACCTGGAAAAATCAGTTTTCTTGGAAAAATTCCAGCAAGGCGCTGTGGAAGTGAGTCCACCCCATGGAGGTTTTGCACATGTAGGATCACTCCTGCATGGAGAAGTCACAGTTTTGGGGCATGCGTGGTTCCCCCAGAGATCCCTGCAGGAAAACTCCTGCAGGAAAACTGTCGGAGAGTCTGAGCTGAGCCGAAGACAATGGGGTTGGCTTGGGAATGGCTGTGATTTTTACAGCCCTAAATTTGATAGATTACCAAGATTTGTTCTGTTTGTTTTTTTAAGGGAAATGTTTTATGGAACCCAAAAGTATTTTGCTAACGAAAATAAAAAAGCCACTTACAGAAGGGTTTGTGAGCCACCACACAGACAAATGTTACTAAACACAGTGTTTAACTGGGATTAGAGACATGGACATTAAATACCAGCAGGCAACCTCTGGTGTGGGAAGTCCCCAAGCCATCGATTGCTGTAGATCAAAACAATGCTGAGGGTGGTATCAGGACCCTTTTCCTTTGTCCTTAGGGTTTTTCTCTCAGCATCTGCTCCATAGTCCCAAACATGAGGCAGAGCTAAGCTTTGGTCTGACCCATGGAAGGGTCCTAACACCCACCACATACAGGATCCCATTTTGTGGTCAAATTGCAAACATCTCCTGGAGATCCTGGGGATTTTTCCTCTGGATTAAGTACAAAGGCCTGCTGGTGGTTTACAAACAAATGCCTTAAAGATAAACGCATGACTTTTGTTTTGTAGGAAAAGATGTTCTTTCAGGAAGAGAAGGAAAAGAAAATGTGAGCTAACCAGGGCAAAGACAGAACAAATGAGTTCATGGCCAAAAACCCCCTAAATTCATTGCCATAAAAGATAAAAACTGAATGAGTTATGAGAGCACAGCTCCATCACAGTGGGAGGAAAACTGGATAAAAATGCAGAGATTCTTTCACCAAACAAATCTTTTCTACAGGAAGAAAAATGGGAAAATATAAGAAACAAAATTATCCATCAACTGCTTAGGCAATTTTCTCTTTGTGTCCAGTATAAAAAGTGCAATTTAACACTTCGGGAATACAAAGTCAGAATTGTGTACTGGACCTGATAAACACATGATGGACATTAGTAATGGAAATTCAAGTCTTCCCAGCCAGGCAGACATGCCCTGGGAAGGGGCCACACTGTTACCTATGAGGAAAGGGGAGAAAAGGAAAACGCAAAGATAAGCAAAGGAAGTAATCAGTGAAGATGGGGCAATAGAAAAAAACCCCAAACTTAAATTAGGTCCAGCCAGTCTCCCTTGATGCCTTGGTGCTGGTCCAGAGGTTCCTGGGAAGTCTGAGTGTCTCTCTTAGGTGTGTTTAAATAAGGCAGGTCAGCATCAAGCCACACTCCCGAAGGTCTCCCCTGGCTGGAGTCAGCCTCTGCCAGTGCCCAGCCTGCCCTTGGTGCAGCCCCTGCACATGGACAACTCCACATCTGCGGCTTGGCTGGTTTTGTGGGAAATGATGTTTTTAAGGAAGATGAGGAGAAGCAAGTGGCTGCTACCCCAGCTGAGATGGAGCACACAGGATGCTGGCCAAGCCAAGGTCGGGGCTGTGCGTCATTGTGAGCTCTGCTAACACTTGCCTGAATAACAAGAGTGTGGCTTGGTTGCAGCTGGGCTGTCCCAGTGGTTCCCCAGCCCCAATGGCCAGTGGGAGACTGTACACAGTCCAAAATCAAGGAGAAAACCATATGCCTGAAGATATCCTTCCCCATTCATTCATCTGCATAGCCTCCCTTGCACACTAAAGGATTTCCCTGCATTTATTTTATGTTGCACTTTTCAATGGTTACGGTTGTCAGATGCTTTCAGTGACAAGACACTGGTTTTTCAGTTGCTGTTGCCAAAATTCAACTATCAGGGCTTAAATTTTCCAAGCAAGCATCTGCTACAGTCTAAATCTTGGGGAGAAAACACTTGAAATATGTCTCGCATTTCGTAGAATGAGCTCATGGAAAACAGGGTTGTTTTGTCTACGTTTACAAAAAAAAATAAAAGAATCATCAATGTTTCACAGAGCAACACAAACATTTCCATACAATAGAGAGAAACATTAAAGTTTGCCGGAGGAGAGAGGAGTTTGCAAGTTCAAAGCCTTGAGAAGGAAAGCATCACTCCTGGGGAGGCTGAGCAGTGGCCAGGACATTTTATCCATGTCTCCAAATGGGAATCAGCCATTGGACAGAGCCACTCCTGGGACAAACCCAGCACCCCACTGGGAGCAGTTGGAGCAGTCAGTAGACCCTGACTAGATGGAGGAATTGCACTGAAGATATTCCAGAACCATCTGGATGCAGTCCTGTGCCGTGTGCTCTGGGACAACCCTGCTTGAGCAGAGAGGTTGGACCTGACAACCCACTGAGGTCCCTTCCAACTGACCCATTCTGGGGTTCTGAGATTCTGTGTCCACATGTGCATCTGAGAGGGTCTCCCATGGATGCTTGGCCTGAGCATGTGGTTTTTTGCAGCGCAAATGCAACATGGTCCTGTCTGGAGAGCACTGCAGAGGTATTTTCCAGCTACTTCAAGATGCAGCTGTGATTACATCATTCATTAATTTGTGGTAGAGACAAGTATCCCATAACTCAAGACCAAGAGAGATTTCTAGTGCTTTGACACTAGAGATTAAACAGAAATAAACATTAGTATCAGTAAAAGTGGCTGCAAAATAGCAGAAAGGGTAAGTGGTTAAGAACAGATAAAGATCAGTTGTGTTAGCCTATAACAAGGATTTAACAGCAGGGAGAAGAAGGGCACATAGAGACTGTGACAAATTGACAAGTTCTTCACTGTTTATGGATAAAGGAAGTAGTTAAAAGAATAAAGAGTGTTTCTAGAGAGGGGAGGTATGTGCAGGCGTGGAGTTGTGCATAGGCCACTAAGATGAGTGTGCTGCATTTCAGACTTGCCTGGCTTGAAAAATGGCTCTGAGGTATCTCATACCAGCTGTTGAACTTGAGATTAATTAATACCTGGTTGTCCAAACCTAATTGTCTCTAAGGGACAGTGGTGTTTCCACTGAACTCAGTAGCTACCTCCAAGGCACACACGTACCGATCCTGAAATCCTTCTGCTTTCTAAATGTTTTGGGAATAAGTACACAAAAAAGGCCCACAAACAAGGACAGCAGCAGTAGATACATTCTTCTGGATCTTTATAGCCTGTTTGGGATTGGTAACATATGGGCTCTGCCATGCACTCCACAAGGGATCAAATCCTATGTAAGGCAATGCCAAAACCCTCCTAAAACCTTCCTTTGTTCAAGGTGTATTCCAGGGATTCACCAACCTCCATCCCTTTAGCAGGTCCCTGGGACCATCACAGCTCTGCCCTGGCAATAGTGGCCAGCAGGATTGGGTCACTATGAGCCCTCACCCTGCTCTGCCCTTCATGCATTTTTTTGTCTTTTTAAGATCCAAGTTTTCAGATGTACTTCACAACAACCCAACTGTTGTCTGTTTGTGCCAGTGCTGGGGGGCTGCATGCACTTGGAGATAGCATCTCCATAATTTAAACATCAAACAGAGGATGCCATGACACTGTTTCAGTAAGACAGCCAAGAAAATCAAGAATTTTTAAAGCCAATGAGTGATTAAACAAAATAAGTTAAATATAGCCATTAATCTTAAACCAAAAGCAATGTTTCAGGAGAACACTCTTGTCTCCTCCCTACCCTTCGAAAAACTTCAGATAAAGTCTTCAACTCATAACATGGTTTTTCTTCAATCAAAATAAAAGTCTGCATCACTTTTGAGTTACTCTCAAAAAACTTCTGTTTTTGTAATTCTGAAATACACTCAAACCTGAAGGATGACAGAATGAAGCGTGAGGATTTTTAAAAAGCTTTAGTAGAAAAATTAAAGATTCAGCAAGTTCAGCCTCAGTTCACAAGAGCTCCACATCTTCCAAAACCTAATTTTAAAACTGTGTCCTTCTCTTCAAGGATTCGCCAGCTCCTTTGCAGCATCCTGTGTGTAACCTGATGGAAACAAGTCTCAGAGAAAGTGCTCAGGCACATCAGTTTGGGCACTATCCATGTCTTGCTTGCACCTGCAGGACAACATCTTCTTGCTGAGGGACACTGGTGGCATGGGAGAGTTCACAGCAGTGCCACAAGTGACTGCCAGCCTTGACATCCTGCAACACCTTGCCCCAGCCAAAACAGCACTTACCCATAGGCAGAAGCACATCCTTAAAAAACCTCCAGGATTATGAAAAAAACCCATAAAGGCACATAAACCTGAGGAGTTTCCCTGAACAAAGTGGGCATATTCACATGAATGAATTTCTGCAGGCTTTTCTGTGGCTGTAAAGAAATGCCAAGGAGTATCTCTTGTAGAGGAAAGGGCTCCATTTCTTGCAGTACCACAGGCTCCACATCCTGAAAAGCTCAGAATGGACCATGCTGCAAGGAGGACAGGGACGATTCCCCAGACTGTTCTTAAAGAGTATTCTAAAAATATGGCCAGCACGTGGAAAATATTTGGAACAGCCTTCATAAGAAAGGTTTTGTTCTATCTGTTCGAGTGAAGATATTTATGGTGTCTGCTGTGTCATTCCAGATTTGTCATGGGCCATTAAATATCCACCTGGATATTGCATCATTTAACTACTGGAATGCGTAAGCATTTCTGCCGCCTGTGAAAGAGCAGCTCTGAGCTGTGCAGAGCATTAAGTGCGCTGCTCTACTTTAACAAATAAATCAGAAAGTGGAGCAGATAATACAACTGTGTTCAGTTGTGGTGGACTGACTGTTATGTATATTTATTTCTTTTAACTGGTCATGACAAGAATGTGAGTAGGGACTGTATATATTATTTCTGGTCTTTCCTTGAGTTTGTTAATCTTCTCCGGGTGTCAGCAGCATTCTGGTGATCCATCTGAGCAGGTCTCTTCTCAAACCAGACACTGCACAAACACAGTCAGAAGCATCACACACAAGCAGATGCCTGGTATGGATGAAAAAAGCTCATCTTGATTCAAGACCATGCTCCAAACTTTGTGCACCTGAAAGTAGAAAACCATCTGTAGTGGTTTGGTCTAAAATACTCATTACTGTTTACCTTCTGTGAGATAAGTATTATGAGAAACGCAAAGCAGGCACCAAACTTGAAAGAATATAAAGAAGTTTATTAACAGACCTAAAAGAAGAAAAAAAAAATCATACCACACTTTCAGAACAGTTCTCCTCTCCCATCCCCCCCCCCTTCTCCCTTCTCCCACTGACAACGTAAAAAGACAACCCTTGAGATGTTCAGTCTGTTTAGCACTTCCATAATAACCTTGTTCAGTCCATTTAGGAAGAGGAGTCTCTCTTGCCCATGCTATGAAAACATTATCACAACGAGCCAGCCACCTGGGTTGGTCCTCTGCTTGCATGTGAGCCCCTTCCCTCCGACTTGCAGCTTTTCGGACAACTGCTTTTGAGGGTCCACTCTTGAATTACTGGGGTACAAATTTAAGGTTGAGCCGTTCAGAAACAAAAGTTCTCTTCACCCATCTCTGGGAGCATCTTCATCTCTAAGAATAGAGGCCCTTCTCCTTCCCTGGGAGCAAAGGGTCCTCCTCATCTTCATCTCTAGGACTATCTCTGGGAGCATCTCTAGGAACTGAGGTCTTCTCCTTTCCATTTGGAGCAAAAGTCCTCATCTGATCCATCTCTCCCTGTTCAAACTTCTCATGAAATTACAGCTGCGTCAGCATCTGCTTATCTCAGTGCAGGTGCTTTTGCTCACAAGTACAAGTTGAACGCCTCACCCCCCATGCTTTCATGAAATTACAACGGGTACTCTGATATATCATAGCTTTACAACAAAATTTCAGCTTTAAGCATCTCCTCTTTCTTCTCCCTCAGGTTTTCAGCTCTTCACAGCAATCAAAGGGTTAATCTCACCCGGGCCTTGCAGCTGGAATGTTGCTTATCGCTGTTGGTCACATGAACTCTGCCGGACAGCGGTGCAGCTTCAGCTGAATCTTGGCTGCACCAGAGAGGGGGAGCTGAGCCGCTCCGGCTGCCCACAGCCCTGCTGGGGGGGGGGGGGGGGGGTTCCACAGGTGGAACAGGGCCCATCGGCTCTGGGATGGCCGTGGCCTGGCCTGGCCTGGCCCAAGCAGGGCCTGGGCTGGGCCCACTCAGCCCAGGTGGCTCCAACCTGTCAAGATCTGGAACAGGACTCTGAAACAGCGTCTCAAATTCTGCTTCAGTGCATGAAATGTCCACACAAACACCACAGGTTTTTGGCATGCAGTGCCTCAGAGATGTGTCCAGCCTCAGGCAATGATTTTCAGACTCTTCCCGGTGCCGGCTGGTCCAGCTGCTTCACCTTTGTGTTCCAGTACCATCCGCCTCTTTTAAGTGTGGCTGGTGACACACAGGGGGGACTTTGGGGGACATCCAGCTTTACTACAAATACCAGCACAATATCTAAGGTGGAAGAAAAGATCCATTTCAGCAAGGCACTGAAATGGATACTTCTCAAGAGAAAGCATCTAATGACATATGACTACAGACCTCCTTGGTGGTCCTGGTTTATCCAACATTTTAAAAAAAGTTCTCATACTGAACTGATGGAAACAAGGTTGTGGTTTTACTGCAGCTGGATATTGGCACCTGGTGTACAAACAGGGACAGCACTGGAAAGAGCTGATTCTGCCAAAGCTAGGGGGTTTAAAATACATTTCCTTCTTTCCAATCCTCTGTGGGGATGGTGGAAAGGAACCTAACCCCTCTCCAAAATCAAAATGTAGTTATAGAGGGTTATTAGAGAAATAAAGTGGTTTCATTGGGAGTGATTTAGCCAGCCTTTTGGGGTTGGCTCTCCCGGGGCAGCCTGTGAGCCAAGTGCCTGCTTGAGGGCCAGCAGCGCCACGGCCTTTGGCCTTGGCACACGTCATCTCACAGAGTCCCCGGGGGAATGTGGATATTGGGAGCATGTCAAAGGGGTCAGAAAATCTGGCAGGTCTCTGCCCAGATGACATCAGCTTTGGAAGAACTTCGTAGGAATCAGAGTCCTACTGAGCAGAAAGCAAATGTCTGCAGATCCTCAGCTGCAGGGGAAAGAGCACCTCAGCAGGAGGGTTTTCTGGTTCTCTGCAAGTCACCCAGCATGCCCAGGCTCCATCACATATCCAGTTAATGTCTCCTGGTTGTCACCAGAGTGGCAGCAGCAGCTGCAGAGGCACAGGTTGGCCTGAAATAGGATGTTGCTCCCTCCCAGAGCAGCAGGACATTTTCTTTTGTAATTCCAAGGGATTGGACTCTAAATCTGATGTGTTTCCTCTTATAAGCTGCTCACAACAGAGGCCCCCACCCTCCTTCTCTGATACCAGCAGCATGGAGCACTGAGCAGGTGGAAGAAGGAAACTCAGTAAGATCAAGTCCCCTTACAGAACAATTTTATCAACAATTTCTAAACTGCTCAGCCCTTCCCAAGCCCAGCAGAGGCAGGTGTTCCCAGTTTACTGTAAACCACAAGAGAAGTGTGAGAAGCTCTTACAATACTGGGCCATATGGATAGAAAATCAGCCTCCAGGACAAATGTATTTCAAATAAACCTGTTCTCAAGACACACTCTAGGTTTAGCCTATAAAGTAAACTCTGTAGCACTCATTTTGGTGGAGAGAAGGGAACTGTTTTCCTTGGCATTTCCCATCCCTTTTTTGCCTCAGCTTCAGATGGAAGAAAAGCAAAACACACATGTGGTCCCCAGGATGGGGGAGGAGAGGTAGATTTTGCAGCGATTGGCGTTAGGATGCCGTGGTACTCTGGAGAGCCCCTCCAGTGCCACCCACCAGGAAAGCAGGAGCTCACTGTGATCAACCAGAACAAGGAGCCTTGGAGCAGATACTGCAGTGAACAGAACAGGAAAGCCTGGCTAAAATGTGCAAACACAGCCTGTCAATGCAAGGCAGAGAACAGGCAAACAAATAATGACACCAGGTAGAAAAGTGATGAATACAAAATTTCCATCCTAAAAAAATTGTCTTCCTACTACTTTGCCCACTTAGATTCTATTTCCTGAATTTCACCAACAACCCTAAAGTCCACAGAGTGCTTCAAACTGGTTATTCCCTTAGTTTAAATACAGGAAAAACTCCACGTGGCCTCATTACAGAGGAAGCAGGAACCTCAGCAGTGGAACCCATCGTAGAGCAACCTGTCCTGATGTCTATGAGTGAAGAGCAACAGGTAAGATCCAGGTTGACTTTTGGTTTGCTGCTTCCCCAGACTAAGATCTGACTAGTAACAGCTGCCTTCTTTATGGCTGTCTCTTTTTATTACTTTATTTGCCCCATGCCCCACAAAAAGCAGGGGGATGGGGAAAGAATGGCTAAAATTTATGTCTAGAAGAAACTGATTACTGTTGGCAAGTGAACTGAAGGGATCAATTGTTCCATATGGCAAAAGCCAAAGAACTCAGGGCTCTATTCACAAGAAAAGACTGATGTGCTAAAGGGCATGGAAATGCCACTTTTATTGTGTGGCAGAGAATTTTCACATTTGAATCCAAATTCCATAGGAAAGCGTGGAATGCGAGAGACCCAGCTCGGAGGGCTGGCCAGACGGCGTGTGTGAGTAGAGAGCATGTGCGCGGGAAAAGCATAATACCCTGAGCACAAAGGTTCTGTGTTCATGGCCTCCCGGCACAGCGGCGGGCTCTCACAGGCAGGGAATTGTGTGCAAAATGCCTGGAAGTCAGCACCAAATGTGCTCAGAAACAGGCAAAGCCAGAGCAATGTGCTCCCCTTCCCCAGCCAGCGCAGACTGTTAGGTCTGTTGCTGGTGGTGGTGCGAGAAATCCTGGTCAAACTCATGAGAACCCCTGTTTTAAGGGTGGGAGAACAAACCCCTCATGTTTCTGTGCTTCAGGAGAAGGAGCAGCAATTCCCAAGCTGAGCAGGCTGGGGAAAGGTGCCTGCAGGTGGGAGGAGGGATATGGGACTGAGTGAACACGGCGTTGTTCACAGCATTTCAGGAGAAATCTTCAGAGTTAGGATGGGAAGAAATACAAGAGCCTTGGCCCCAGGACAGACACGCAAACTGCGCATGTGTTTGTACAGAGGGGCATGTTGACAGAGCAGTTAAGCACGATGGATCTGAAGAAGCCAATCCAAGCCGTATTTTTGGACGTGCATCAAAGGCAGCCCCCAGTGGGGAAGCGGAGGGTTTGAGGCACGGCCCTGCCATCTCGACCCCACATGCTGAGCTCACTGGGGTGCAGTTCCCAAAGGTTCTTGGTGCTGGGTGCTGCACAGAAAGTGGGAATAGATGATTTCTGCTCAACACAGGGACAGCTGTTAATTACCAGATGATTCAGTGATCTCCCAGAGGCAGCCGTACAACAGCAGGGAGGAATTTTGCTTTTCAGTTTTTCAAGCAGAAAATGGGAGGTGGGCACATATTTAATAAATCCTCCAATGACAGCTAGGTACCTCACTCCCCAAAGAACCTTGGAAATCACAGTCCTTGCTCAATAAAATGAAAAACAAAAAAGTTCTCAGAGCAGCCAAGTACGAATTTTTCTAAAGCAAATGCCACTGTCAAGATTTCCCAGGTTTTGTTTTGGGATGCTCTGTCTGCTGGTATCTGAAACTCAGGACACACAAGTGTTTATGCATTTCAAAGGAGGCTCATGGCTAAATTTGGACAAAGGTTTGTGAACTGGAGGAGGGGGAGAAGGCTTTGGGAATGATTGCAGCAGTCATTCTGCTAGTGCAGCCCCACAGATGGGTGTTGGAGCACAGCTCCCGTCGGGCGGGAGCGGGATCTATGGCCCTCTGGAAGGCTGACAGCACAGATGTACCGTAGCTTAGCCTGTGACTAATTTTAACAAGCTGCTTGCATGGTTACAAAAAGCAGATCTGTTGGCATTTTTACTTTCAACCACCTGGTCTTGACAAACGTTTTCTGCAAATAGCACATATGTCATGAGGCTGGACTTGGGGAGACGTGCAAGGCGGGGAGGAGTTTCAATCCCGAGGATGGAGGCAGGGGCTGGAAGTGGTGATGGCCAGGATGTCCCACCAAACAGTACAGGTCAGCATAACCAACTGTGGCCAACAGGCTGAAGAAAAGCAATGCTCAAAGGAAGAGGTGAAACATTTGTAAGATAAATTATGCAGTTGGACAGGTCTATCACCCATGATGGACAAGGAGCCCTGTCCAGGCATGGGCTGGAGCAGATTTCTTGCTCAGTATCACCTACAATGCATTGACATAAGCCTTGCACCAGTTCCTGTCCTTGCTGGGTCCATCACTCTCAAATGCCAGAGAGAGAGAAACAGCTCAAGAGGGAAAATGCCCTGAAGATGACAGAGGTTTGACCCTTTAAAGGAGAACAGGTTGAACAATCTTCATAGAAGGTTTCTACTTAAAATAGGTCCCTCTGTGTTCGAGTCAGCAGGGGAGGACACAACTACAGAGGTGTGGTGCTTTCAGGGATAATCCTGGATGTTTGCACCCTCAGGCAATGCTGTCCTTTTCCATGAGATCCAGAGCACAAGTGGATCTGGTGGACCTAAACATGCAGCAGTGACCTCCACAGTTCTCCTTTTCTCACAGTAACATCCACTGCCAAAATTCAGGGAGGAAGGACTGGTGTGAATTTGTGTTAGGAATGAACATCCTCCACTTCAAGCGTCATGACTAAGCACAAAGATAACAGAGGAGCTACTAACAGTCTCCATCCCTTGACGTCTCCACTGGCAGGCCATTTTGGAATAAGAGTTATTGGGCTCATTGCCAGTGTGACTGGTAAATCCCATGATTCATGAAATGTAAACTTCCAGTTGTTGATCTTGTGATAGTCTCTGCCCTTAAAACTAATCCAGCTGTTCACAGAAGTTTCCTCTGTTTTCCTGGAGCCTGGCACAATGAGGGAGATGAAGCGTAGGAGAACACAACAGTGAAATGACGAACTAGTGGGGCCATGACTCGAGTCTTTCATAGGCTTCTTTTTGAGATGGGGACAGGGAGGGACTGCTGACAAGCTTTGATCAGACCAGGGAAGGGAGGAGTACACCAAGTGATGCAGAAACTATCACAGTGAAACTGCTTTTTCTCTTACAAGGATGAAGCTGGTTCTACTCTCTGCATCTAGAATTAATTTACTTTGGGCTGGGCAAGGAGCACAGGAGAGCCCTGGAAATCTGCAGTGCCTTTCCCCTATTAAAATGTGTCCTGGCTCACAAACACAAACTGTTGTTCCAGCTCATTTTTGAGTTCACTGGAGCCATTTTCGGACTTCAGAGTAAATCAAAAAAGTAAACAAAGCAAACAACAATCCAAGAGTTTATGTGTCAGATCAGCTGAAAAACTGGGTCTCTCCAGAGAGTGTTTCATATTTTTACTGCAGCATTACCGAAATGGGTCTCTGCTGACCTATTATATAAAGCTCATAGTCAAAACCAGACCACCAAAACCCTTCTGCACACAGCCTTAGCCCCAAAAAGGGTCAGGAGCCTCCAGTTGGTAAAAGACACACTTTCAGTTGCCTACCCAACACACAGACTCTCATAGCTTGCTTTGAAATAGTCGTGGGACAGCAGAGAGGAATGAGAAGGTATTTGAAAAGATGGAGATTTAGGAACAAATGATAATTTATGTCTTTCAGAAAATGCAAGTCAAACTTTGCCTGCTCTGGCCCTTCAGCCCTCCTGATTGGAACAGGATATGTGTTTAGCATATCTCCAAGGTATTCTCATATGAACATGACAACCAGGTGCCTACTGCGAGGACAGCTATAACAAATCACCCACATTCTTGTCAAGCCAACGCTGCAATTGTTCTCCTTGGATCATCTGGCTTCAGTGTGGGCTCCCTTCAACTTCTAACACGGAAAGTATTTCCAATAGTTGACAGATGTCTTTCCTCACTTTACACTCCTTTCTTACCCTCTTCAGTGTCAGCCTTGCAGGAAATACCGAGTTAATTGGAAAGATTAGGGAAGGTCTCCTACAGCTATTGCAGGAGAAAGTGGGAGCAGACAGAATGCAGTTAAGAGAGAATAATTCATTTAATGTTGTATTTTAGTATTAAACTTTAAATGTTAACAGCTAGAGGAAGAAAGGGCTCTCAAATTCTGTTGGATGTTTGTTATCACTCAGCACAAAGCGAAGAAATCCCTCTATAATAATTTTAAACAGGTAGGTTAATTCATTGTTCACATATAGAAGACAGTTTCCAAGAAGCAAGCATTTGTAAACAGTTACTAGAAATGCAATTTGATTTTGCTCTGCAATACTGCAGTGTATGGTCCAGCTCACTGGTTTATCCCACACACAGACCTGATGTTTTTTGCCTATAAATTTCTCTCCTGAGCATCATGAAATACTCATTCTCAGCAGGAAAAAAAAAAAAATAAACATAGAGAGCATGTAAATAATGAAAAATTCTATAGAAATTGTCTCTCATGAGCTCACTGGATTTGAGCCAGGGTTTGATGCCAAGATTTCTAAAGAACAAGAAGTCCTCCTGAAGGATCCAGGAGTGGAATCCAGGTTTTCACCTCCAATCCCTGCCTGCCATTTTGTCGGCAATAAGAATATTCTCACATCGCTACCAGTTTGATATGATGTTTGATCTGCTCTGATTTACAGGCTATATCAAGTGTGAGAGGTTACAGAGAATCTTCTTCCTAAAAGGACACAAAACACAACCTGTCCTAATTATGTCCCTCAGTGTACTGGGGCTATCTCAGCTGTTTGGAGTCTACAGTTGTAAGGGAGATATGTAAGCATCTTGATTTATTGCTGCTTTGTAATGCTGTTCTTGCAGTAAGACAAGCACCATCCTCCTCAAAAAAAGAGGTTTGTAATGAGAGGGAGAGAAGGGAAAAGAACGCCTCTATCCTGCAGGAACCAGCTGCAAAATCCCTGCATAAGGAAAGTCAACCAAAGGAAACAGCTCTGAATGAGCAATGCTGACCATGCAGTGCTCAGCTCCTTAGGACCAGTGCAGGAGGACAGAGATTGGGCATGGCTGAGCATGGATATATGAACAGATAATAAATTAAAAATTTGTTTTGTGTTTAGACCTCCTGAGGAAACAGATAATTAGCAGAGATGTGGTAATTCAAGGTACAAGTCGGTGACAGTCACTGCAGGGCTCTACAGGATCCTGGCAGGAAATCACCCTCTGAGGGGCAGTCCCTGAGCTGTTACCACCATTACGACCAGTGGGGATAATTTGAGATAATTTTCAAGATTGGTATTATTTGTGTCATGCCAGCCAGCATTTATCCTGCAGGTCAAAACTCACCACCCATTTAAAACACGTTTCAAAGCATTACCTGCTCGGGCATCTGGAAGTACTTAGGCACGTGAACCTGTTTGCTATTTACACTGCTTAACTGTTCCCATGTTAGACTGCAGTGGAAAGCTGTGTGACAGCAAAGAAAACAGCAAAGAGCAAGACCCAGCACCTTTTCCAAGGCAAAAAGATGATAAAAGTGCACTGGTAGCTTTGTTTGCTCTTTGGCTTCTGCTTATCTCATGCCTTGAGAGCCCTGGGGAGCAAGTAAAGGACAAGAGAAAGAAAATGAAGAGCCATGACTTCAGATGAGGAGCCACCCCAATGACATCAGGATGAAGGCTGCCAAAGTCTGATGGAGAACAGGAGCATCCAGAAGGGAATCTGCAGGGAAGAAGACCTTAACAAGATTTACCTCAGCTGGGATGCTGAACAGATGGGATCCAGTGAGGAAGGATCTTCTGCCAGGAGCCATAAAGCAGAAGAAAAGCCCATGAGAACTGCAATGAAGGGCTGCAAGAGTGCTTCATGAGCACTGCTGAACTGCCAGAAAGAAGTCCTAGGCCTGCAAGTCCCAGAAAAAACTGCCCACAGCACATCCTGGATGATGCTGACAAAGTTCAATGCAGGTTTGTGCTAATAGATCACACCTCCACATGCCACTTGTGGTGGCTGGCAGAAGAAAAGAGTGAGATTACAGCAGAAATCAGGCCAGGGTGTTTAAAACCTTCCAAATAGCCACACTGCAGATGCAGGTCTATCTTCTAAGGCAAACAGAGCAACAGCAATCGAAGTTCAGTGCTGAGAGAGGCAGCGCTGCTCATTCCGGAAGGTGCCCACAACACTGCACAGGGCGCAGAGTGACCCACAGCAGCAGAAGGGACAGGGAAGAGCTCAGCTGAATGGTGAACAACCTTCAGGGAAACTCCATCCAGGAGAGCAATTCAGAGACAAGAAGGGATGTGCCACTCTGCCACAGGACACTCCATCCCTGGAGGACACCGGGCAAAGAAGGATTCAGAGAAGCTGAACAAATACTGAGGTAAGAAGTAAGTTCCCCTCTGGAGAATCAGAACCAGTTACCTTAAAAGGAAACAAAAAAGGAGGAGACAAGGAATCCACTTTCTATTATTTGAAGAAAGCTGATGAGGAATTCCTGTCTTCCTCCTCCTGTGACTCCAGAACCAGCAGAGCAAGACCAGTCCAGAGAACAGCAAAAGGCACAGATTTGTTCAGTCTCATCACTGGGACATGGAGGCCACTACTGTAAGATGTCACTGAAACCGAAGTCCCCATTAGCTTCAGGAGACAACTGCAACAGAGACAGGTATGAATATACTGAATTATCCCTCAGACCCCAGGCTGGGGACATGATACATCTTGGAATTTTTCTGTAGAGCAGTTTTAGAGGTACTGTGCACTGATCTGCCTGCTGCAAAGTTTGAATGCCTTCCCCAGCAGCAGGATGAGCACCCATGGCAGAGGCAAGGGCAGGCAGCAGACGTGGCAGTGCACAGTGCCAGGTGACACACGTGCGGCAACGTGAGGACAGGCACCTGCCAGCTCCCAAAGCCAACAAATTCCTGAGCCAGCAGCAGGAGAACAAACACAACAATGGCTTGCCCCAACAGCAGCTTGGGGCTGCAGTCCCAGCTTGTCTGCTGTATCAATAAAGTGTTCCTTGTAAAAGCGCGAGGTTTATTTGCTCTGAGAACACCCGTGCAAATATTCGGGGGTATTTCTCCTGAGCTTGGGGGTTATTTTAAATCTTCACCCTGTGACCACCCCTAGACACACAGCCTGTGGCAGTGCTCCCCTGCCAGTCTGCACTGCACTGCATGCCACAATGTCCCCATGGGATCTTCCAGCCAAAGTGCCCATCATCCCACATCCAGATCATTTTCCAGCCTGGGAATGGATGAAAGGTGCAGCCACAGCCCAGGATATCTTGCACCAGGCTGATTTCCACAGAAAAAAACCTTCTTATTTCACCCCTTAACGCACATTAAGATAATTCAAATTTTTAATGGCAAAGTCTCAGGGGTTTTTTTTCTCTCCTTAATCACTCCACAGCATAGTTGCTCACAATTTTTCTTCATCAGGTCAGTTCTTTTCCTCTTGCTCTGCCAAGGCTCATACTCAAATTCCAACTTTCCTTTGAATCCCACCTTCTAATTGCCATTGTTAACCAAATTCTTTTTCAAGAGAAAGGAATGCCCCTTGTTCTTTAAATCAGCTCAGATTTGTGACCTGACTTTAAATACATTCAGCTGAAAACCATTAGCAATTATTCAATTGCCTTTGCTGTAAAATGGCTTAAATTACTTGACATTAGTCTGTTATTTGAAGAAAAAATATCAATTAAACCTTCAGGTTTAAAGAACTTACATTTATACATTAGAAGTATTTAACAGTATTTTGATTCTACATTTTTTCCACCAGTTTCATTCAGAGCACGGTTTTTGCCTCACATGACTCCTGTCCCCATCTGAGGTGATGCTGGATCTGCAAATGTGCTTGGACCAGCATTGTCTCAGAGCTGGGTCCAAGGGTGCCACAGACCTGGGATGATGCTGGGTCCAAGAGCACGCCTGGGACCATGGTTGAGCTGCAGAGAACATCCCCCCTGGTCCATGCCGGTGACCTACCACCACTGAATACTTTGTCTCAACAGTGTTGGCAGCATGGTTTGCTCTGCTGACAAGGAGAAGGAATAAAATAAAAGAAGAAAAAAAGAAGGAAAGAGTCAAGTGAATGGTCTGGTGGCAGTGCTGACCGTTTCTGTGTACACCCGTCCTCCCTGTTGCCTCTTGGCAGTGAACAGGGCTCAATTTTGTCCCCTTCTGCTCTGAGTTTGACTCTTCTTCGGGGCCTGGGATGTTGAAATTCTCAGGTCTTGGCCATTAGAATCATCAGTCATACTCAGCACATCCCTCTGGCACTGTTCTCAAAAAAGAGTGGCTGTAGTTGTAACTATAATTTTAATGCAATTGATTTGCTTTCAGGAATCCAGTTTTTCCCTAAGAAACCCTGAGCTGCATTTTCTCTCTCCAACCCATAGGAAACTATATCAAAATTTTCCAAAAGAGGGAGTATTCCCCAAAAGGTCAGAGAAAGACCATCCCTCCCAGTGGAGGGTGCACCATTCCCAATGCTTCCATCCAGCCCAAACTCTGGGAGGTTTAGCAACAGAGGGAGCTGACAAAGCCCTACATCCAGACTATACATTCCAGCCTGTTTCTACTGCAAGGCACCAGGTCATCACCCCACTCATGAGTGAACAAACAAAGCAAGCTCTGCCAGCTGAATTAGGTTTGAGGAGGCACAAACTGACTTGGGGACCACAGCATGCTTCTGCCACCTTGATGGAGACATCCAGGAGAAAGTGCACCCTTCAGGGGCAGCTGAAGCTGGGTACAACTGCTTGGGGCAGTTGTCAGGTGGCAACATGGAGTGGATATGGGACAGGGGATGACTCCCTACATGAGGTTTTGGGCCAACAGCACCTTCTTTCAAACAGTTACTCTGAAACCATTTAGATAGTAAATTTCCCCTGGATCCATCTTCAGCACACTCTGAAGGCAGAAAGAGTCAGTACTGTGATACAGACAGGTGTTAAACCTCTTCAAATGGAAGAAGAGAAGTTCAGGTATGATGCCATTACTGATGCTGTGACTGATGCTGCTGCAAAGAAACACTCAGTTCTCCAGTGTCCAATTCAAACACCAGGCCAGATTCAGACGTGGCTTCTAAGTAGCACAGATCGAAAGACACTAACTGTTCAGAAAGAGGGAACAAAAGTTTGCAATGCACAAACCTCCCTCCACTCCATTCTGCCAATTCCATCTCAATTATTTTCTTAACAGCATTCTCTGAGGCTGACAGTCCCTGCTGCAGAGGAGGCCAGCATGGATCCCTGCACCGCGGTGGTGGTTTGGCAGCTTTACGATGTTTTACATCACTTTTGCAGAGAACACCAGAGCTATAAAATTTGTAGTTCTCCTAAACCCCCAGAATCCATTTAATCAAAACAGTTTGGTGGCCATACCAGGGCATTATGCAAGTGCATGGCTGCTGCTCCTTCAGCTGCTGGAGGAGGAATTTGCTGACAAGTCAAGATTAAACTTTCAGTTCCTTCTGCTCTCCACACTCATTATGGACTGTTAAGAAATTTCAAGTTAATTAATTCAACCTCAGGAGAGGAAAATACTTGTAGGATTTAACATGGTGCAGCTATGGAAGGGAAAGGCTGAGTGTGCTTAGTGTGTTTACGGCTGAGCAGAAAATAGTCCTTGTTCTTTGAAACTCCCTTCTCATCCTCCACTGCACTGGGTGTTGGTGGGGTAGCCTAGCTGGAAATCATTTCACATGAAATTAATTTTGTAGCACCTAAATGGATTTGTACCACAAAACCCCGTGTTTCTGAGCCACTTCTTGTTGTGCATTTTGTTTTCTTCCTAGAAACTGCCTGTATTCACAGCCCATAACTTGACACGAGCACTAGCAGCCTCACCTCACCTCCTTCCAAGCCAGAAACTGGTAGGCAGGCAATACAGCCCTATAAAACACAATTAACCTTTTCATTAAACAACAGCTCCCCAAGTGAGAACGTGGCCATACTGAAAGGAATGAGACTGCTTTATGTTAACGTTGTGTCTCAAACCTTAAAATAAAATATTTGTGCTTGCATAAATAGTTGGAAAGGTAAAAGTGTCATAACACTGGGTGTTTGTTATTGGAGCCGGAGCTTGCCTCCTGCCTGCAACAAAATGTCATAACAAAGCCCACATGGGGCTCGCTGCGTTTAGTCCTCGCTGCAGTGTTTAAATTCTGAGACAAACCTGAGCTATAAACAGATTGCGAGACACCTCACGCACGGGCTCCTGTCAAAGTGGGCTTATTTTAGCATGCCATGGACCCAGCGTCATCTCAGGGGATGCAAAGTTTGTTCTGCAAGCTTTGCACCCCCTGAGATGATGCTGGGTCCAAACAAGCCGTGGACTGAGATGATGGTGTGTCCAAGCATGGACCCAACAACTCTGCAAAGCTTTGCACCACCTGAGATGATGTTAGGTCATCATCATGAATGGTTGGGGCCCTGGCCAGCTTGGAACCTGGAAGCACTGTCAGCTCAGGTTCATGGCATGCTTGGACCCAGGGTCATCTCAGGTGATGGAAACCACAGCATGGTTGGACCCACCACCATCTGGGGTCTGTGGCACGGTTGTGCCCAGTGTCATCTCACCTGGCACAAAGGTTTATGCCCCCTGAGACAATACTGGACCCATGGCAACCTTGAGCCCATGACTAGGCTGCCAGCTGCAGAGCACCCTGCTGCTCCCCCAAGCCTGCCCCAAAATCTTCAACAGAGAGTTGACTTCAGCCCATCATGCCCTAAAATCTGCTTTTTGCAGAGTGCCTTCACCCCCAGTGCAAATTAAGCCGTGCTTTCCAACACACCCCAGCCCAGGGGAGGCTGGAGGGAGACTTTTATCACACTTGGCCAACAGCAGCATCTTCCCAGCTGCTCGCAGCACCGGAGGAGCCAGCACTGGGAGCTGTGAGCACTCGTTGCAGCTCCTCCTCGCCAGCGGGGCCCACCTGCTGCAGCAGGATGGTTTGGCAGCCTTTCAGCCTTGGAGTCTATCGATCCCATGGCTGGGAGAGGTTTCAGCTGCAGAGGAACCAATGTGACTCTGCTGTGCTGCAGAGTGGAGCGGGGGGTTCTGTGGGGTCTTTGGGGATGGTTGGTGTGTCCCCACACCTCTAAGGAAGAGAAATGGCAGCAGTGGACACATTGTGATCCCACAACCAGATTTGATGTAGCTCTGCTCTGATGGTTGCTTCAAAGCAAGGACCACCCCCAGCAGTTCCCTGACACCCTCCTGCCTCCACCAACAGCTTGTAACCCCTGGGGTCATAGGTGCTTGTGCCACGTGTTTAGTGTCTGTCCCCTTGACTTCTGCACCTTGACCCACCCTGGTCATTCAAAACCTGGGTGAGGAGCAAGGGGAGATTCAATCCTATATAGTCGAGGCAGGAAACCCAGCATGAGTTCTGGCACAGGGTGACTGGGCAGAGGGCAGGAAAAGAACAAGACAGCTGTATCTGAGGAATGGACCAGCATCCTTTTTCTTTTAAAACGCCATAGGTAACTTACAATTTAAAACCTGCTTTGCTAGCACAGATCTGTACTGGTGCTGTCTGGTGTAAGCTGTGTGCAAGGGTCTTGGGGAGCTACTGGCACTTTCCATGAAGTCCAAAGCAGGGACAGCCCACACTGCTGTGCCACACCAGGCAGCAGAACCTGTCCTTAGGACTGTGCCTGGCCAATACACTTCTGCAGCTGTGAGCAGCCAAGAATTAACATTTTGCATAAAGCAGCATGATTCCCCCAGAACAGCTGTAGAAATGCTTAGCCGAAATTAAATAAGCATTACCATAGCAGCTAGGTGCTTATTTACAAATGAAGGCCTGGAAGCTGCAGCCAGACCTGCTTCCCCTGGTCCCCACAGACCCCCAGAGCCAGTGCAGGCAGCTTGCAGGGTTTGCACAGGCACAGGACTGGATGATGGTGGGAGGATCAGGGTTGTAGGCTGTACTGCCCTGTCTGCAGCTCTCAGAGGTCATTCAAGAGGTGGAGCTCTCCAGAGGTTGGGGGACCTTTCCCTGAAGGGCTGAGCCTGTGACAGAAGGCACCCTGCTGCTTGGATGTTGATGTTCTGAGCAGGGTTGATGGCTGTACCTGAGCAGCCCCATGGAGAGGGAGGTCCTCCTTGAGCTGAGGCATCTCTCCATCACCCACCAGAGACCATCTCTGCCAGGCAAGGAGCTCACCCTTGTACCAGAACTGTGCCAGAACCAGAACCTTGCATCCAGAACTGTGCCCTTGCCAGCTCCCTCTGGCTCAGGGACCCCACTCTGACACAGCAGGCACACACTGACTCAACCTACAGATACTTTCCCACGTCCTGCACCCAACTGGTGTCCTTGGCATGTATTTTCAGAAGCAGGTGTCTGTCTGGGGGCTCTTCAATCCACACAAAAGCCCCTTAAATTGCCTGATTTCCTAAGCCCTTGCCCACTCAGCAATATTCTCCAGTCCCCGGAGAGGCATCAATCGTGGGTAGCAAGGATCCACAGCAGAGCGAGACCCTGTGGCTGCATTCCCTCCCTCAGGAAAGCCCCAGTTTGTTTATCTGTCTGGCGTGGGCTGCAGCTGCCCCACACAGACCCATTTTCTGCCCCCCTGCTCGTGTGGGGCTGGGGAGCAGCTGCAGCCTCGTCCCTGGACAGGGTGAAGGCCGGCAGGAGCGGACAGACAGCAGTGAGCAGAGCGTAATTGCAAGGCCTCAGGGGAACAAGTGGAAGTTTCTGTTGCTCTATCCCACCCTGCAAGAATCCGGGGTCACATCGTTCCCACTGGGAGAGGACTGCACAGCTGTCCTCCTGTGGGGCTTCCCTGGTCCCAAAAACCTGCCTCACTGCAGCAACACTTCAAAGGGCTTCACTCCTCACAAAGAACAGAGAATCTGGGAGCCAGCAATCCCAGGCTCTGGGTCTTCATTAAAAGTCCCTGAGGGGTGGAGGGAAATCCAGATGAATGGGAACACAGATGGGTGAAGGCCCTTCGTGTTTACTGTGCTCAGCTCCCTCCTCCCCATTGCATCACCTGGTGCCTTGAGGTCTAGTCGGTGCAAAGCTCCTGGCACAGCACCCGGGGGCTTGGGGAGAGCCCCAGGGCCAGGCACAGGTGGGCAGCTCAGGTGGGGCTGGGGGGTGCCAGCAGGGCAGGGAGCCATTGCCACTATCAAGCTGCAATCAAACCCTCTTCTGCGAAATGCCTGGGCTGCAGCAAGCTGGCACCCTCCTATGGAAAAATGTGCCTGGAAGCTCTCCAGCCATCCCTGCTCAAGGAGTAACTGATAACCCTGCTGCCAGCAGATACCCTGGGATCGTCCTTCTTCCTCCCCCCTGTGGAAGGACATTTCAGATCCCATCCGCTCCCAGCCTTGCCTTTCAGTGCCTTCCATTTCTCAAAAGAAATTCGTGCACAGCCAGAAGATTTTACCACTTTGTTCTCAGAATATCATAATATTTTCTTTTTTAATTAAATCACATTCCCCATCTGCCTCGCATACATGTTTTGGGTAGTCTACTTTTGCCAAACATAAGGTCAACATCCCTGCTACTAACTTTCAATAAAAGCTCACTAGTGCTAGAACTCTGTTTTATCTAAACCCGATGTCTGCTAGCAATTTTGACCACACCCAGACTAGGGCTATGTGACTTCACTGCCCCGGATTCCCATCAAGAGCCTTTTAACATGAGTACACTCATTTAGCAGCAGACATTGTCTTGCTTTCTTCATTAGCAAACTCAAAACTCACAAGAATGATTTACAATATTTCTGTAACAATGATGAACTTGTGGAGAAGAGTGGCTGTGTTTGATTTGAGCTGCAAGCAAATGAGCACAGATCTCCTGGTTCTTAGTTTTAAAGCTCAAAAATGGACTGAACTCAAGGGAATTCAAGAGAAAAAAGCTAAAGCAAGGGCATTACTAACGGAGGCTGAAGGGGAAACAGCCAAGAAAAGCAAATCCCAACCTGCTGCATACAGACTTAAAAAAAAGAAAGTCACTGCAGTTGTACTGAAAAATGAACCACATAAATATAGATATAGGAGGGTTTGTGTGACAGATGCACTAAAATGAAAAAAAAAACCTCACAGAACTTCTACAGGTTTCTTGTCCAGAGTTTCCAAACTTTTCCAAGGGAGGTTGCAACCTCAAACTCTCATTTTACAGAACTGAAGCACAAAGATCAATAATTCATAGCAGCTTCCATCTTTATCCTGCAGTATGGAAAGGAGAGAAAGGAGCACACACTGGACCATGCATTACCCAAGTCCAGGAGCTCTATTTAATTCACAGGAGAAAGATTTTGGACAAGCGCTCATCCATTCACATGTTGTTGGGAAGCACAGTACTTTCCCTCCCCGTGCCGAAGCCGAAGACTGCGCTCAGCTATAAATCTGGACTAAGATCTGCAAGGCCAAATCAAGATAAGCACAAAGCAGAATGCCTGCAAGTATAAACTCATCTTCTTCAAAGCATTTCAGGCCCCAGCTGCAAATTGGTTTATTCCGAGAACAAATTGTTGCTCAACTACTTGGAAGAGTCTTCAGAAAACTTCAGGCAAAGTATCTTTGATTGAAAAGAACTTAATATCAGTGATAAATAGTATCAGGTGAGAACACAGGAGGCCTTAACCTCCCCCAAAATGAGGTAAGTAACATCAGACATGTTCTATCACTTGCTGATCTGTACCAGCCAGTAAGTTGCCAAGAGCCCTCCCAGTGGTATTGTACAGAATGTCCTTTTCCCTCTGTGCAACTTATAACAACCTTCCTTCACCAAGACAAACTCACAGTAAAGAAGGACAAATAATCCCTCTCTGTTAAACAAGGGTTGGCTGGCCCAGGAATTTGGGGTGAGCTTCAAGGATGCCCAGAAAAAAAATCTGATACTCTGTTAATATTAACTCCTATCCTTGCCAATGAGAGCAGAGTCACATCTCAAGTACCTCACACTCTTTGGGAAAGATGTTACACCAGAACAACTCAGGTCGTCTGTGAATTCACCCTCCTTGTGCAGCTGGTGGCACTCTGGATTCAGCATCAGAAACACCAAGGGCCTCTCACACACCTCCCACCTGCAGTTATGACTCTGCTTGGACAGGAAGAAAGGTGGAGACCAAGCCTCTTCTCTATTGTCCCACTTGCTGTTGTCCACTGGCATCACTTGAACACGTGTGTGTGGAGAGTCATGTGGCTGTGCAGGCAGATGGCGTGATACTCTCATGGGTTATAGTCTTATTTTTCCTTTTGTTTTTTCCTACAGACTTGGAGAATTACAAGAAGAATATTTCACCTCCAACATGTTTTGGTTTTAAAGGTGAACAAACAAATGTCAAACCTGTTCCTAAAAAGCAGCTATCTCTTTCTTTCTCTTCCACTCCACATGGGGAAGGGTGCATGAGAAGGAGGGACAGAGAATGTGGGAGGGCAATGGGGTGGTGAAGGAGGGCCAGGAGAAACAATGTGAGAAGGCAAGAAAATAAATAGAAACACATGAGGTAAACCAGCCCTGATTTAATCACTAGACAACTCAGCAGGGTCACAGATGACACAAGCAATAAGCCCAGCAACCTCAAGGAAATATTGTTCAGGTTGTGTTAAGACAAGATACTTTCCCCTGGAGCCCATAATTTGAGTTTGCCACCAGGTTGGGTTGGTCAGAGGAGGTGCTGCTGCTTGGGAGATGGCTCAGTGGTACCTGTCCCCCACAGAACAGATGCCTGTGTTAGCAGGGAGTCAGTGAGCTCAGGTATCCCTCAGGTGCCCTCAGGTCCTGCACCAGGACTACGTGCATACAGCTCGACATCTGGGCTTGGTCCAGTGACCAGGGCTGCGCTTACAGCAAACATGCAAGATGAGCAACTTGCAGGCAGAGCTGCAGCTGAATGAGGAGCCTCAGATCTTTAAGGATCAGGCTATGGGAGCTCTCTGGAGCAGCAGAGCATCATCTCCCTGAAAATACTTCGCTGTTTCTCAGAGAAATGAAAACCAACAGAGCTGAATGGTCCACAGCCCCTCTCCAGTTGGTGTCCCCATGAGACTGGTGGCCACATCTGGGGAAGAACATCCACCTGCACTGGATTACTCTTCTGTATGTTGACCTCATTTTGGCTCTCTTGCTCAGTGTTTGAAGTTTCTCTGAAGAATCAAATTTAGCAAGGTCCATACCTAGGCTGAAAAATATATGTCCTGGGGGCACTTCCTCAGTCGTCCTGGCTTTCATTAACCCAGATTCTCCACTGTCCTTCCTTCACACCTATTAAACAGCACCAAAGGGAGCTGGCAATACATTTTCCTTTGCCCTTCTCCTTTGTGCTCCTCCTTGATGAATGGCTAAAGCAGATGCACAGTTGTCTTTGAAGGCTCTGGCCCATGAGCATGTTGAATCAATGATGGATTGGACCAAATGAATCACAGTGCGAGAGAAAGCGCAAGGCAATGATTTCTAAGTGGCCTTCACATCTTTACACTTCAGAACTTGCTTTTAAAGCCTGTTTTCTTCTTTTTATCTGGTTCCAGTTTCTGCAGTGCCTTTGCATATGTTGAGGGAGGTAGGGGGGAAGGAGGGGAACCTTTACATATAAACAGAAGAATCCACTTCTTCATCAGACAATAATGAAGCATTGTCATTTAGGGAGTTCAAATAGCTGGGAAACCACTTCAAGGCCATGCGAAACAACTGGGTAGCATCAGAAAGAACAGCAGTTGGCAAACTGAGCAACAGAGTTCAAAACTACAGTAAGCAAGCTCACAGAAAAACCCACAGCTGGTTCGGTAGCCTACCTCCCTTTACTGAGACACAAGAGCTGCTACAGCAAGAAACTTTAATGAAACTATATTTTTAGGATATGGTGAATTGCCAGAAATAACTTGATGTATAACTGTTGCTGCTCGATCCCAACTGGAACCCTGTGTGCTCAGCCAAGTCCCGCGTGTCCCTTGCCACAGCAAGTGGGAGGTCTTCAAAACCCATTCAGAGCATCAGCTGCTTCCAGCTTGGCTGCTCTTGGGCCCTCCCTGTGACTGATGACACAACTGTGCTCATCAGATGGATATTCTTCCCCCAACAGGTACACCAGGGTGGGTGCAGGAAACCAAAGCCACCCATTTTGCAGTGCTGCTCAGAAGAGTGATGCCTTCCTGGGCACAGGAGAGAGGCAGAGTTTGTGGGAAAAGGAAATTGTCTTTTTGGGCTGACAGTGGACTAGAGGGAGATGAATATGTGTGCACACACACTAATTTTCAGGCTCAGACATCTGAAAAAAACTCCCAGCAAAAGCCCTCCCCTAGGCTGGGTATTGGTTTTTACAGTTAAGCAACATGCCACACACGTTCGCCCCCAGGTCTCTCCACTCCATGCTGCAAAGGCACTCTGTGCCCGGACAACACTGCCAGAAGGAGGACACGGGTGGCTGATCCCTGCCTGGGCAGAGGTCTTCCCACACACAAGCCTCTGTGGGATCTGCTTTATGTTACAGCTCGGGACGATGCCGTATGTGGAAATACAAGTGGAAGCTTGTTCAGACCACAGAATTTGCAAAGCCTGTTTGCTTAACCAGAGCTAAACACGAGCCAAGGACAGCTTGGTTTGAGCTCCTTTATTCTGGATACCCCACATGAAGTGCTGTGGCTCCTGCAGTAGCTGTGCCAGTGCTGGGCTGAGACTGCTGGGCTGAGCCCCTCAGGGAGATCCAGCGTTGGCACAGACAGGAGAACAAACTCAAAGACGCCCTCAAGGCCCTTCTTGGAGAACCAGTCTCAGTAGAAAGCAGGGAAAAACTCCCTGAGGCACATGAAGGGCTTCTTCCTCCAGCACCCTCCTCCCAGTGCCATCATTGCTCACAGTGGAAAGGGCTGAACGAGCCTGTCTGTGGCCAGAGGACGGTACTGCAGGAGGGAAATGTGTGAAATAGAGGTGTTTGTGACAAAGGGAAGTCAGTTAAAGTAAGAAAAGCCTGAATAAACAGGGTTTTTTTTTTCCCCAATACCACTTTCAGCTTCATCCAGCAAGAGCTTAAAGATAAAAGAAAAAGGAGCTGCTGATTTTCCAGTGGGGGAAACTCAGCTGGGGGCTTCAGGGATGTGTTTATTAAGCACTGCGTTCACACAATGGATCTGATGAGGACTCCGACCCGGGGAGGCCAGCACAGCCAAGTGCTCTTGGGAGCTGAATCTTCCTGGCTTTGCAGACCCCTCACATTTTAAGAGAAGTGAAAGTTCTCCAGCTGGACATCCCCAGGAGCACACTTTCCCCCAGACACAGAGACCACTGTTGGGACAAGCAGGGGATGCTGTGAGCTGCACACCTCGGGTGAAGCCCTGTAAAACACAACATCCCTATCCAAAGGCAGCATTTATAGCCACCCCCATCACATTTGTCACTGATTCTCAGTGCTCTCAGGTGCACACACTGTACTCCAGTGGGATGCAGCCTCGGCTCAGCACTGCCCTGTGCATCTGCAGGGTTGCAGGGCACCACAGGCTTTGAAGTTTTGCTCCTCCAACAAGAGCACTGGTTGGTATTGGAGCTCACATGCTTATTAGGAGGTGAGCATGATTAATTGCCTCTCCCTCCGTGCCCCTCTGAGGTGGGGCTCCTCAACCTTGTCTCACTGACAGTGATTTTTCAGGACCATATGGCACTTTCACATCCCATTAGTAACGCGCCTGCTGCACCCCCTGCGCTCCACACCAAGTCTCAGCTTTCACTGGGTTGGGGAACATGAAATGCCAAAACTCTGGCCGAAGACTTCAAGGTTAGAAAGAAGTTTAGGAAAATATGTTCTGTGAAGAACTAAACATATTTTCTGCTGTCAGTGGTGCTGGTGTCACACAGACCAGCATTGCTGCAGAGGGTCACCAACTTCACCCAGAGAAGGGTTTCCTCTCTGAAGGGACCTCATATGGGTGCAGTGCTGAGCAGGGACCCAGCTCCCTCTGGCCAAAGGGGCTGGGTGTTCTCTGTCTTTACAATGTACTTTCATAAAAGCAACTGAAACCCTCTCTTCCCTTTGCCTCACACTATGGGCTTCCCCTGGGGTACATGGGGCTAAGTTTGCTCTTTCTGGGACTGGCAGCAATTGCAGGGAATGTGCCCAAACTCCCAAAGTCCCAGGGAGCAGGGAAGCTGCAGACTTTGTGACCATGTAGTATGGTAAGGCAGTGCCAAGGTGCACAGTGCTGCAAACCTATAGCTGTGTAACAGGTAAATCTGGATTAAAATGGCCTCAAATTGATCAGGTTGTTGCTTTTTAGTAGTTTGGTTTTTTACTCCATGCAATCCACTATTTTATGTCTCTGAGCCCCTCTAACAGTGCAGCACTGTGCTCACACCTGCTTGGAATGGGTGCATCCCTCTGACCATGGATCTTACAGAGGACACCTATGAAGGCAAACTCACAGCAGAAGAAAATCCCACTCCCTGCTGCTCCTCACCAGTGCCCAAGCACACCATGGGGACCTCTCCCAGCTCATTTGTGGCACAGCAAAGAGCCCTCTGCAGCCAGGTACCTGCAGAGAATAATGTGGGTGCTCTGGTCCCAGCAGCTGGTGCCTGACAAAAGCCAAATTCCCCAGGAGAGCAGGCTGTGCTCACATTCAGTCACTAATCCACACTGCGCAGCCCCCTTGGCAGGCAGCGTGGAAAATGCCAGTGCTCACAGATACGGTCTCCAAGGAGGACAGTTTCCATAACCTACAGCAAAGCAGAAGAGCCTGACCCAGAAGCCAGGGTGGCCAGGGGCCAGTGCCCACCTCTCAAGGTGGCAGAGAGCTGTGATACCTGGCAGGCACTTGCCATGCAAGGATTTGATCGCTTACCCTATCTCTGGTTGCTGTTTTCACGGGAGAAAGAGTCCAGCCAACAACAAAAAAAAAGAAAAAATACAAAAGCCAAGAAGAGAGCAGCTTCCAAATTACATTATTTTACTTGGTCATTCAGTTCCTGTCATAGAAAGCAGCTGGTTTTTTCCAGAGAAAAAGATGGTTGTTCACCTCAGTGCCACCCTCAGTCCACCTGTGGGAGCTGAGCAGAAAGAGACACCAGCAGTGGCTGCCAGCACCTCTGGGACTCAAAGCAGCTCAGAGACCACCTCTGCAACCCCAGCAAGGCCTGCAGGGACTGGGAACTGCTGTGCCAACACTGTCTCAAGGACCTGAGCTGGGATGAGCATTGGGATTTCTGCCCCACAGTCACTGGGAGAGCTGCTGGGTTCCTGCTTCAGTGGGCAGGGACCTGGGGGCCTTCTCCTGCCTGACCCCTGGCAGTGGGCTCTGATGCTTCAGCTCCCTCCATGGGAAGGCTGGGAAAACCCTCCCTCAAAGACCTTCAGAGCCATGTAAGGGGAAAAAGAGAGAAAGAGGGCGAGGGAAAAGCAGATCCCCACAGATGAGCCCCTGTGCCCACAGCACATGTACCTTCCCAGCCCCACGAGCATGCCAGCAAACCTTCCCGCTGCCTAATGTATTCCATATGGAGCGTGCACCTCCAAAACATTACTTAAAATGGGAATAAATCCTTCATGAGACCTCTGCATGACAGATACCGCTTGATTGAATTGCAAAGTGGGGAACTTTTATTTTAAGGAAAAGTCTACATTTAACCTATTGTCACTCTGCAGCAGGGGGAAGCAATAAACTGTATATGTCTGCTTTGCAGCCAAGTCCGAAAGGTTTATCCACGAGCCCTTCTTAGCAAATCTCCTCCACAAGTTCTTTTGATACCTTGTGGATTTGCTAAACATTTATAACATGAAAGTGAGAATATTATACACACTGCCCCGGCATAAATCACAGGTCTGATCCTCTGTATACACTAGCAATGGAAACGGGACCTGGAAGGAGTAAGAGGGTTCTAGGCTGCCAGGTGAGTAATTGGAAAGGTTTCCCTCATCCCTCCACCAGCACTAAATGCACACCAAGATATTAAGAGAAGCTGCTTCTCCCCCAGCCCCTCCAGTTTTTCAAGTTTTACACCTGGGGAAAGAAGAATGAACAATCCCCGTTAGACATTGGTGAGGTGAGCGTACAGGACATTCAAGAAGTGGAAAAACATCTGTTTAGTCCAGATAGAAACCAGATGGAGGCAGGGGGAGGTGGAGGATGGAGAAACAGTCGAGAGGAAAAACAGAAACACAGTCAGGAAGAAGGCAGCAGGAGGAGAGATGTTTCCAGGAGGAACAAGTATCACCCACTGAGACCTGCACGTCCTTCCTGGGGTGGTGGGCAAAGAGCAGGGCATGGCTCTTGCTCGCAGGATGAGGCAAAGCGACTGATTTTGGAAACCCAAATGCTGCCTGGCCACCTGGGACACCACAGGGCCACCAGCGCTGGGAACGGCTAAGGAAAAGTCTTGCTGGTGGGAAGAACGGTGGATGTGAGCTTGTTTCCAGCCATCAGAGCCACAGACCTCCCTGGAGGTCTCCAGCTCCCCAGCTCTGACCTCTAAAATGCCCCAGTGGTGCCTGGACCAGAAACACTTCCTACAAGGAACATACAAAATCCTACATTTGCAGTAGAAAGTATTTTTTAAAGGGTCATTTGGCACTGTTTCCCAGTCCTCTCTATCCTGGCATTCACCACAGCAATCAAGCACTTCTCTTCTGCCATAGCACAGCGCACTCTAAGGCTTTCAGAGACATCAGCATGAAGCTTTTACAGGTCTAGCAGGGGCAGTAAATGAAAGTGGTGCCTGGCAGACAGGGTGCAGCAAGCAAAATCCCACAGGGTATGGCACAAGGAGGGGGCACACAGGCACTTGGGGAGCTGGTTGTGGTGCCTGCAGGCAGAGAACAGCAAGTAACTGCAGCAAGAGGGCTGGAAATCCCCCGGAGCTGAACCAGGATCCTGAGACAAACATCATTGCAACACCAGGGACACGTTTTCTGTGGGTGCTTTTGCAATGCTGCCAGCCAGGTTGGAAAGACCACTAAAGCAGGACAGCGAGATGAGCTGCAAAACTCACCCCCAGTCTAATAAACTGCTTACTCCTGGTTTTGTGTCTGACTTTAGTCTCAGATTCCACTTTGGCTGGCAGAGTGAATGAAAAAAAAAAGAAGCAATTTTTTTTTAAAACTGTAAAAGACTTCTCCAATAGTATCAAATACTAGAACTAATGAGCAGTTTCCCCACTATACAATATTTTCCCATGGAAAAAAAAAAATATTTTCGCAATGAACATTTGTGCAGGAAATGTTTAATTTTGAGGCCATTTTGATCCATTTTTTAAATCCAGGTGAAGTGTCCCATTTTGATCCATTTTTTAAATCCAGGTGAAGTGTCCCATTTCAAGTGAGTGACAAAATTTAAGGTCTTTATGTTGCTGTTCAAAATGTGTCTGTTCCCTATACTGCAAGTAGGAAAAGGATCAAAATAACTTCTCCCTTGTCCCCAAACAAAACCCAAGTGTTTGAACATGGTCTTTATGCAATCTGAAAAACATTCGTCACAAGGTGTCTGAAATATTCCCGGTTTGGGAAAATTCTTTCCCTCTCCGTTTTAAAGAAATGCATTGCAAACGGACCCAAGCTGCCTCTTAACTGGATTAACACTTCGCATAAACAGAGACCTCAAATGTCCAGAAATCATTTGCAAAGAGGTGAGAGTAGATCAGCCCTTTTCTGACCAGGTCCTGCAGGGAGTAAGTGGGGAATATAGAACTGAATCGGGGCAAAGGAAGGATTGGAGCTTGTAAAAGCCAAATAGAGAGGGAAGGAGGGAAAATGTAGAGGTTACCATCCCCTCCCCCTGCCCCCCCCCCAAAAAAAAAAACCCACAAAATAGTTTGGGTTAGAAGGGACCTTAAAAGTCCATCTGGTCCAACCCCCCTGCAACAAGTGAGGACATCTTCAACCAGATCAGGTTGCTCGGAGCCCTGTCCAGCCTAACCTCAGATGTTCGCAAGGATGGTGCATCCACCACCTCTCTGTGAAACCTGTGCCAGTGTTACACCACCCTCATTGTAAAAAATCCATGAGCAGACCATGCCCAGGCAGCCCCTGGTGCCCCTGCAGGCGGTCCAGCCAGAGAGCTGGCACTGAGACTGGACTTTGGGACCACGAGCTGGACAAATTAAATCTGAATTCTCCAATTTTCAGTCTCTAACAGGAGTACCCCCTACCCAACCATAGCAGGTCCCTGCTCTTGAGGAATCCTTCACTGCAGACACTATGCAGCTGTGCATTTGTACCCTTCTTACCAGGGGCACATCACTATGATCTCATCTCTGCCCTGATGACTATTTCTACAAAATTTTTGGAAACTCAGCTGTCCTGGAACCCCGTACATGTACAAAGCTGTTCTCCTGCCAGCTTCCTCTCCGGCCGGCTCCCAATTTGTCTGCAAACCACAAGTTTAATTGGAGTTGGCAAGTGTTTTGACTTCAAAAACGTCTGTAACACCTGGAAGACAACACTCAGGTTTAAGGGAGAGGAAATGGGATGACATCCAAGTGCTATTGTCACGCTCTCAGCTGCCTGCACAAGAAGGAATGAGTAGCTGCAGGGTCTGGTGCATGCAGGCGATACCAGGCACGCACACAGCTCTGCCTTCCTCCAGCTTCACACTGCAGCAGGCCTTTGAGGACACGTTAAAGCTAGGTAAAAATCCCTTTTGCAAAAACAAACAAATAAATAAATAAATAGACACACCCTATAACATTTGTGGAAAATTGGTTACAAGAACTAGGAAGAGATGGTGATGTGCCATTCTTAGAGCTCATAAAGCCGACAAATGATCTAGCAGCAAAGGCAGAGGATGTGAAAGACTGCTCTGATGAGGGACATTGTGGAGGGGACTCTCACCATGGGCTCTGTCAGCACCCTTACGAGCTGACATTCAGTCTGGATCAAATACACCACAATGCAAATCTGCACACTCCATTATCTCAAAGACGTGACTTCCAGCTGTCCGGACTCCACTTTTACGATCCTCCGCATTAGGGTGTGCAGGGTTTTAGGAGAGGCATTCCTGGCTGGAGCTACGCCCTGGGCTGTCCTCCTGGTTTTTGGAGACCTAAAAATCTTCAGTGCCTACAGCTTGTGTGACCTGTTGCAGGAGGAGAAGGAACAGAGATAGTTCCCATTGGAGCTGCCCTGGGGTGCTGGTGAACCTGTGAGTGTAGAGTGGGACAACCAGAACTACCTTTTATGCAAGAAACAGTTATGGACAAGTCTTGCTGAATCTTTCAAAGACTGGGTTAGGAGGAGAGATTTATTGCCAGTGACTTTACCTTAATGAAGGGTGGAGGAGATTTCTCCTCACTGTGGGTTCTTGCAATTTCAACCAGTAATGCCTTGCTATTTACTGTGGCCTTTCTCTAAAATTAGGAGAATTTTGAGAATTTTTCTAAAATAAGGAGCTGAAAACCCCTTCCTCTCCCACAGCTTTAAGGGTGAGAAATATTAACCCTTAGAAGAGATTTAAAACAGGATAAAACTGCTATGACACAGAAAAATCCTGCAGTGACACCTTGTTTCAGCATATGATATAAACCTGAGAAAAGCATAACATCCATTTGTCAGCCTCTCCCACCAAGTTTCACCTTTTATTTTCATATACTACATTGTTGAAAGCCCCACTTGTTTTTTGGGGGCTTTTTCAGAAGGTCAATTTATCTTAATTAATATCTAGATAGAGAGTAAACAAAATTTCAAAGGGGTCAGTTGGCCATTTCTGCAAGTCTTTCATTTAAACCATTTATCAAACCTTTCATAACAGCCACTAACATGTGAGAAATGTTAAGAGAATGAATTTTTAAAAAATAAGTAAATGTTTTGCAAGGTGCTCCAGCCATAGCCCCAGAGATCAGTGTGATTTTTGTAACAGATTTCCTTCTCTCTCAGGGAACTTTTGCATCTTTACTGCAAAAGGACACAGGGGGCTACTGACACATTCCTGTGTAAAAGCAAAGCATGCAATTAGAAATCAAGCAGCTGTTTTATTTTCACCCATGCCTGCACATGCTGCATCCTGTCTTTTATTTTCTTGTAACATACAGATGCTTTTCTAGTTCTTCAGTATCATGTTCAGTGACTTCCTTAAATGTGGGCAAATTCTTCTGAGCCAGATTCTGGAAAAAATCCCATCTGGAAAATTTGAGTGATGATTAAGGTTGTGACACTGGCACAGTTGCCACGTGAAGGGATAGACAGTTTTGTTCATAAAAAAAAAAAGTCAAGAACTTCTGCAAGCAAGAGCAAGTACAACAAAAGCATGCACTGAGTTGTCTCCCGTGAACAGCACAGATCAAATGAGCCAATGCAACTGCTTCTGCTTTGCCTAAATAAATGCCTGGATCAGTCATCAAAGTAGAATTGTTTTCCACAGCAACCCAGATAGCCTTTGTGCTGGCCCCAGCAGTGATGTAATGGGAAAAACTCACAGGCATTCTGTCAGAGCCATGCAGATTGCTCAAATGCTGTTTCCCAAGGCTGCAGCCTCGCAGGTGCGCACTCAGCAGCCACCGACACTCGCTGTGATTAATGGCTTTTTCCAACGGTTTGCCTTACATTAATACAGAGAGCCAACTTTTATCAAATTATGGATGATCTATGGGAGGACTCCAGTCGCCTGGAGGCTGCCACATGTGAGGAAGCTGTCCCAGTCTATGCAATCTGGGTATCTCGGAGGTAAGCCAGGCTAAGTTGGGCATTGCCTACAAGCACTGTGGCACACACACACCTCCTGTCTCTGCTGCACTCTGCCAGAGGAAGACATTTAAGAGAACTAATGCCCAAGCCTCAACAGCCTCAGGCAAAGAGCCAAGGGCAACCATCAGTCCTGATGGAACCAATCGGAAAATGCTCCTAGCACAGGAAGCAACAAGCCCTCCTGACCACATCCGAGTCTGAGCTCCGTACAGAACCAGAGAAGGCATCTGAAGTTCCGAGGAAACACCTCACACAGAGGCACCACTTCAATGTAGGAGCTCAGAGCCACTCAGCAATTATTAGTCAAATTGGAGGTAAACAACCCAAAACCAGATAGCACTTGATAAAAGAGCATTTAACAAGAGAAGCGGATCTCATTCACTTATCCCTCATGTTGTAGCTTGGGATCCTGACAGATATTCTAAGTGTCATAAGGCTCCACCATGCACTCAAAAATATCCAGCACACCCTAGGCACATTCCCTTCTCCCCAGAAAAGGACAACTCCTAGGGCCAGAAACAAGGAGTGACCTGAAGCATAGCTCTGCTATTTCTGGCATAATAGCCAGCAAGTCCATCATATAAAAAAAAAAAAAAAAAAACAAAAACCAAAACAAAACAGAAACCAAACCAAAAAGAAAAGCACCTGCCACTTCACCCTTAAGGCTCCCTTGAAGGATAAAGGCTTGGGGCAGTGCAGGTGGTGCCTGGGAGGTGAGACAGCCTGTTGATAGCCCACAGGTGTAGCCCATCCAGGAACCCAAGCACAGCCACCCTGCACCTCATAAATGTTGGAGAGAGGAGAGTTCACCTCTGCTGTGGACAGCTGTGGTTCAGGGGGAAGGTTTGTGTAGCTAAGGGCTTGTGCAACATCAGGTGGTAGGGAAGGAGTTCAGCTCCCCTTCCTCCTCTCAGCAAGCCTGGGCACAGGGCATGTGGCTCTTTACTGCATTGCTTCCAGCTGGAGTCAGCGACTGCAAAAACCTCATCACAAGGGGGGTAAGTGGAAGGTAAGAGTAGCATTTTTTGTTTTCTTCTTCCAGTTTTCCTGTTTGGGGGTTCTGTCGGATGTTGCTTGTTCCCTAAGTTGTTCTCAGGAAGAGCTCTCTCTCTGTGCCCTAGGACTAGAGGATGCTACCATAGCTATGTGAGGAGCAGAGGGGATTGGCTGGTCTGCCTTTACCTTCAAGGTGTCTGATTATGGATTCTCCAAAAGAAAATATTGTCCAGGGTAACCAGAATGGAGAGGCTCTGGCCAAATGGGATGAAAGGGAGTAATGTAAACCTCTTGGAGAAAAATATGAAAGCTAAAGAACAAAAAGAAATCCTAGCTGAATTTAGCTCCTCTCTGGAGCAGCACGTGTGAGGCTAAAATCTCTATGCAGTTTCTTCTAATCTAAGAGACAAATTACATCATGGTGGAGTGTTCTGGTTTTGTGGGGTTTTTTTTCTCTTTTTTAAATTTGGGTGGCAGGGGGCATAAGGCAACTTGTGCCTCTTCAAACAGTGCTGCCTCAGATCACAAGCTGGTAAGGGATTCAATCTCATTATTTCTGTGTGAGCTCTACACTGCAGTGTGCCTTTCTGTAGAGCTGATGGCAACAGCATCTTTAAGGCAAAAGGAATGCAATCCTCCTGGGATACAATGGAAACAGTTGTTCTGCATCCCTGGAACTTCCCGTGGTCGTTCACATCTTACGGGAGGTGAAGGCGTGTTCTGAGAAATGGGTGTTACTGAAGACACTGAGCTTATGTACAAATTCCAAACACCCGTCACTGAATCCGTGGACAAGGTTGTCCAGCTACTGCAATGATGGCGTGGTGATGCCAGAGACTCATTCATGTGCCATGGCAGGCTCTGAGAGAAGTTTGAGACATTTTCCATCTACTTGCTTCCCCTGTTTCTAATTAGTTATGGCATTGGCATAAACTGGGATCTGTGTCTATTAAGCCCTCATCTGCTCTTCCTTATTCCCACATGAAATCATAATCCTTCATGCCATCTCAACTGTGCATTATGGGAGTGATTTAGGGTGCCTCGAATTGGAGGATAACACCTCAGGTACTGAACAAGTAGAAGAACTGTGGAGGAAAACAAGCCTTGTGTTACACACTGCTGCTAAGAGCACATGTGTTGGCACAGGGAGACCAATAGAGGAGCAGAGGAGAGGCTGATGTATCCACAGAAGAATTTGAAGAACAATCATGAGATTTTACACATGGCAGATGTCTAAGATATTTTGAGAGATTCTTCTCAGAGCCTCTAAGCCACAGCAGGGCCCTGCCACATATTTTGTTCTTCATATAATGATGCTGTGCCATTTGTATTGCAGGATTGATGCACTCCTGGGTGGTACCAGCAGGATAAGAAGTGTGGTTAAGAGTTGGCTTCAAGGGCCAAACAGAAACATCAGCCTGCAGCTCAATCCCTAGCCAAGAATGAGGCACTCAAGCAAGGAAACAGATTTCTTTCCTAAACAAGGGATCAAAGTATGATGAAGCAGTGGACAAATCTTAATATCTTCCAGCCAGATGAAGCAACAAGAGACAGTTTGGTAGTAACAGCCCATGGTAATCACAGAGGCAGTAAATGAGTCCCAATAAAAGTTGTCACAAGGTATCTTGCCCCACTTCCAGCATGGATAAAGATCAAGGACAACAGTTGGGAAAAACCAGCTCTGACCTGTAAGGCAGGGCTTGCTTGCCAGATGCTTCCGAAGTCTGGCTGCTGTGGTCATTCTGCAATCATCTTCCTTTAATTGTTATACGGGATCTGGACCTCTGAGGACAGCCCTAACTTGTGCAACCCTCAGCTAAACTTGCCTTGAAAACCCTGCCAGGCAGAGACCACCCCTGCTGATGGTGCCCTTCATCTGCAGAATAAAGACTGGACAGTGAGCTATTAAATAAATATTCAGCTTCGCAGTTTTTTTCAGAGGGCACCCTGCATTTGTTCCATGTGGACTTTTCCTTATCTGAGCCCACAGAGAGGTGGGGGTTGTTTTGGGGCAGGATGAGTTACCTTTGTTTGCCATGGAAGTCAACAGCCATCAGCAAGGAAATACAAACTTTACTCTGGAAACAATTTAGAGCTCATTACTTTTATTAGGCAAGTTGGTGGCTCATTTTCCCACTTACATTGAGGCAAGAGCTTACAGCAAAATAAAGCATCTACTGTTTTTCAGCTGCACATGGAGTCTCTAGACCTTTCTAGAGACTTATCCAGAGTGAAGAAATAGTCTTGATTTAAAGCATCCCTATCTGAAAGAGAAGTTAAACTCCTCCTCCAATATTTCTAATTTTTTTTCCATTATTCTCTGGGCAGGGGCAGGGGACTCCAATTTGATCTGCAGCTGGATTCCAGCTTCCTTGCTCCACTTGCATCATTTCATCTAACACATTCCTCTGGGGCTGCAAGAATGTCACTCTTCCACCTCAGCCTAGAGGTGAGAGCAACGAGAGGAGGTTACACCATGTAATTATGGTTATTATGCCAGTTAATAGAACTCCTCATGGCATAAACACTGTTAGCACTAGTCACTGCTGGGAATAGCTGTGTCTCCAGCTCTGCTCCTGCTGTTGGAGGCTTGGCACAGATCTGAGTCCAAGTCCAGATCTGAAGAGCAAAGCCCAAAGCCTGCCAGCTCGCACATGGGGCCAAATCTCTCCCTGGGCTTGGGCAAACTTCTGGATTTTGGAGTTCAAGAATGGTTAGTGCAATGTTATGCTGAAATGTGTCATCCAAGCAGACAGTGTTCAGGCTTCAGGTCTACCAGCTTTCTTCCTGCTCTTGGAGTCAATCCATTGCCTTGTCTACAAAAAAAAAAAAAAAAAAAGCTTTTAAGCAAATGAGTGTAATCTCCAGGTTTGAGTATGACAGGTTTACACTCAAACTTTCACTCTTATCATGTATTTTGCCCATCCAATTGGCAGGCAACATTCTAGTGTTAACAGTCCATTTCTTTCTCCCTTCTGTCTTGACAAGAAACTGCTGTCATGCTATTTTGATAGTCTGCTTTTAGAAAGATGAGACAAATACACACACATTTATACAACAGTTCAAAAATAAGTCTTTCAGGATGGGGAAAAAAAAAGAATCGGAGGTGGCAAAGTTGTGACAGAACTTGGATTTAATTAATTGGATCTAGTTATTTGCACCATTTTTTGCTAACTGCCTGTGCTATCCTGGGCTGAGAGAACAATTTAACCCATTGCCTGTGAAAAATGAAATGACAGCAGCTACTCAAGTGAACTTTCACATTAACAAAGCGTGCTCTGGTCTTGATCAAAGACTGTATTCCTGGAGGACCAGAGTTCAAGCACCAGCCTCTAACTTCAAGAGAAGAAAAGGTTTATGTGTCATTGCAAGGTAAACTTTCATGTCAGCACTGTTAGTGACCCTACACTGAAGCTTGATTTTGATCATCTCTTTCTTTAAGTCTCACTGTCATTTGCTGCCTCCTGCGAAGCTGAATTGGCTTCACCCATTTAAGCAGTGAGAAGTAATGTTATCACAAGTCATTGCTTCTAGGCACTTGTGGATCACGTCATGCATCTTGCAGGTTGTACCAACAGAACAAGCTCTGAGGAGCAAGGTTGAGATCCAAGAGAGACAAGAGACCAGTTTTGGGTGGCAACAAGCCATAAAATTGTCCTTGTGGATCTGGTGTAACCAGAACATATAATAAACCTCTGGAATGCTGATGCTGTGGTTGATCTGGTCATACCAGAGAAACCATCTCTAGCAACCTGGATGGCAGGAGCCAAATCATGAGCAGCTAACACCAAAGGCCATTGCTAGAGATGTATTAATGTGACTGTTGCTGTGCTGAATAATCACTGTGACTTTGTACACTGTCCACAAAACACCTGCTGAAAACTTCTTAAGTATTTGGCACCATGATAATATTTGTTGACACCCCAATGCACCAGCTTGACAATACAAGGGATTGTAGCCATGGCATCAGTCATTTACACCCATTCGTGTTGGGTATAAAGCCACCATGAAAGTTATTAGAAGAAGACAAATGTTGTTACAGAGGAATTTGTAGCCCTATAGATAGAAGTGAATGGAGAAGAGAATGAAAAATGTCAAATGCAAGGATAGCCAACATGAGCAAAGGTCCATCCTTTTCTTTTTCACTGCCTCCAACTTTCAGCCTGCCCCAGAAGAAGTCAAATGCATCCTTCCCAAAGCCTGACAGCATTGCCATTGTCTTCCATCCAGTGTGACACCTCTGGGGTGCTCTGCAGACCACCAGGGCTCCTCCTTAATGCTGCATCTTGCTCTGAAAGTCAAGGCACCTGTGAAAAGCGACTGTAGATCCTGGGTGGTTAGTAGACACAAACTTAGTTCATGTTGAAGATGAAGGGTGCCCCGAGCCCAGGGCTCGTGTGAGTTCCTGGCTGTGCCCCAGGAGCGTGGGGTTGCCTAAGGTGAGTCATCTGGGGCTGCTTCCCCAGCTGTAAAGCAGGATAATACTTCTGTTCTCACCTCAGTTCGTTTTCTCTGTTTAGATTTCAAGCTCCTCAGGGCTGTGTCTGATACATGTATGTACAGTTCCTAGCTTAACAGAGTCGTGATCCAAACTGAAGCCTCCAGGCACTCCTGGATATTATATCATTGCTAATTTCACAAGAGGTTGCAATCAAATTCCTGTATAGGGGAAAAAAACTTAAAAATCCCAGAAAGGAATAAAGAAAGCTATTAAAAAACGAGGAACATTTTTGCTGAAGTGGAAATAATGGTACTTTGTCCCAAAATGTATAAAATATGTATTGCAATTAAATTCTCTATTGGTGAATTGCTCTACAATTAAAAAACACAGAAGCTTGAGTGAGGCAATTAGAATAATAGTAGAGTGTTAATTATAGCTTGATGGATTCTGCATGCTGTCAGCAATTACCTTCCAAGTGTGCACTTCTGAACCAACTCCAAATCCACAAAAAGACACCGGCAGAATTAGAAGTATCTTCCGTGTTGGCATGCCTTTGCCATTTTAAAATTTGTTTTCATAAATACTTCTGTAAGCTATTTAATTAGATTTAATGAGGTTTGAGGAAGAAACATCCTCCATGCTGCATACAGGCTCCATCACAGGCATTGACTCAGGGATGAGGGAGAGCACAATTCCTACCAGCTGCTCTTATTTTCCGTGCAAGGGTATCTTGTGCACATCTGAGATGACTGGACCCAGGTTCCAGCAGAATTGCTTCTAGCTTTCTGTTTTATAAAGGTTATCTAAAACTCTCTCTCTCCATGGGAAACCCCATACCTGCCCTCTTGCTCTTAAAAAATATTAACATGAATTGTTAAAGTTAATTGAAAAGCCTGGTTGTCAAATCTGAAAACACTGTAAAAGAAGCAAAAGGTCTTTTTATTTCTATGATTCCTTCCCCCACTGAGAAGAAGAAATCCTCTCCATAAAAGTGCTTTTGGGTCCAGCAGAAGACTTGACTGCTGTCTGCGTCAGGCAGCTGGCTGTGTAAGCTAGAAAATCCCTGTGCATTGTCTCAGATGAAATTCAAGGTTCCATTGACCAATTTGTATGAAATCTAAAAGACAAGAATAGGCACGGGGTGAGAATGTCCTCATCTAGAGTGATAGCTTCCCAAAAACGTGTCTCTTCTCACATCTTCCCTATCATCATCAAGGTAGCATTTCATCACCACAATCACTGATGCTGATGGTCAAGAAAGACCTTGCAAGATTTTTGCCCAGTTTTAGGACTACAGGCAGGAATACTGAAGCCCAGGCTTTGAAAGCCAAATTGCTCATCACTCTAAAGGCTGGCTTGTCGCCTGCATTCCTCTTCTGTCAGTTGCTGATAATGCTCCAGCGTGCTGCTTTTTCTTGCTGCTGGCTCTTACACATGGGCATGGAGAACAGATGTGCCTTCATCCTCCTCATGAGACTTGTGAGGCTGCCCAAACTCCACATTCTGCATGGGGAAGAGACACTGAGGCTTTGGCATGGGACTCTGACAACCTGTGGGCCAAATGGAGTTTCTTTGGTTGGGCTTATCAGCAAATTCAACATCACACCCGATTTTTTTGTTCAGCTGAATCAATCTATTCTCTAGGTGACACCAATCCATCTTTGATGACTTTCAGGAATTTGTACATCTTGGGTCCCACTCTGAACAGCCTGAAATGCCACTGCCCTTGTGCAGGCTGTTTTATGGCAAGAGATACATATGATGAACAGCATGATTGAAGCATCCTGCAGTGCAATGCCCTGTTCTGTTACAGGACGGAAATACGGCTCTGTCCCTGCGCTGAGGAGGAATCTGCAGTAGAAGGTTGCAAATTTAATCGAAGGTAGTGGAAGCAGGATTGGGCTGTGGTATGTGTTTCTTTCCCTAAAATATCCCCCTTCTCCCCACGCAACTCCTGCTGTAAGGGGTTAAATCACATTCCCGCCTGCCGTGGGTGAACACTCCGTGAGCTTCCTCCCCTAAATGTTGTGTTGGGCCACATCCAAACTTGACCAAAGCCAGTTGGATGCTCTCCACTGAGCTCGGGAGCAGCCTCTAAATCGAGTCCTCAGAGCGCATCGCTGCTCTAAAATGAGTTGTGCCCGTAATGCTCTTGGTGCAGCTCCCTGGTGAGTCACGCTTCGACCCGCTTTGGGCTGCCTGCTCCTCTACCTCTGCCGTGTGCTGGGCTTCCACGCCTAAGGGTACATTTGGGAAGTGCAGCCTCTGCTTAGGTGTGGTCTGGAACACGCGTGAATACCTGATCCGCTCCTGCCACGGGGTCGTGGCGGGACACGCGTGTCCCTGTGGAGTGCAGTCCCACGGCCGTTTCGTGGCGTCCGGAGAAGGACACACCGGGGTGCAGGGATGCCCTCAGGCCCTGGTGTTCCAGCAGATTGTCCAGATTTACGGGAGGGAGGGTTTTGGTACGCGGGGAGCGAGCGCCGGGCGCGGCCCCTTTAAGAGGGGCAGCGCGGGGGGGCAGCGGCCGCCCGCGTTCACACCTGGAGTGGGAAAGGGGGGCGGGCCCCGGCGCCCGTGATTGACGGGCCACAGGGGCCAATGGGACGCCGCGGCGCCGCGCGGGGGGGGGCTCCTGCCCAATGGCGGCGCGGCGGGGGCCGCCCGGCAGCCAATGGGCGGGCGCGCGGGGGGCGGCGCGGCTACATGTTGCGGTGTCGCCAACGTGGGTCCGCGGCGAGCGGCGCTCGGGGCGGGCGGCTGTGGCGGCGGGTCTGACCCCGCGGGAGCGCACCGGGACCGGCCAGCGCCGGCGCCCGCCGAGCCCGAGCCCGAGCCTTGCGGCGCGAAGCAGGAGGAGCAGCAGGAGGCGCTTCCCGCGGCGGGGACGCGGACTCGATCCGCCCGGCAGTGCCCGGTGGATGCCGGTGCCGTAGCGCCCAGCGGGGCCGGCGGCCGAGGCGATGCTGCGGGCGGCGGAGCGGCGCTGAGCGCCTGCGGCGTGAGCGCTCCTGCCGCCTCCTCCCGCCGCCGACGTTCCCCGGTGCCGGATACAAAATGGCGCTGCCGTCACGGGCGGCGGCGGCGCTGCTGCTGCTGCTGGGGCTGCTGGGCTCGGCCGCTGCCGGCTGCCCCGCGGGCTGCGCCTGCGGCGGGGACGCGCTGAGCTGCGGCGGGCTGGCACTGCCCGCCCTGCCCCGGGACCTGCCCCGCTGGCCGCGGCACGTGTGAGTACCGGGGGGGCTCCGCGGGCGGGGAGCGGCAGGGGGGACCCGCGGGGACGGACCGGGGGCGAGGCGAGGGGTCTGGGCAGCCAAACCACCGCTCTTTGGCTTGTTGTCAACAACAGGAAAACTTTAAACAAAAATCCCCGCGAAACTCCGGTTTATTTATGTAAGCGAAGCGGGCGCTAGCGCCTTGCTGGGCTGCGCGGTGCGAAGCTTGTCCCGGGATCCCGTGTCCCCTCTGGCGCCCACCCGGCGCGGGGACAGGGGTGATGGAGGCGTCGGGTGCGATGCCGGTCCCGGGTGAGAAGTGGGAGCTCGGGGCTCCCCGTGTCTCGGTCCCATGCGGGGCTGGCCTCCGGGTCTCCCGGAGAAAAGGGAGCCGGGAGCGGGTTTGGCCTCTCAGCGATGGGATCTGCTGGAGATAACGGCTAGCCTGGGCTTCCGAATCCTTATTAGGACATTGTCCACCCATCCATCTATCTGTCCATCCATCCGCGCCGTCCCGGGGCGGCGGAGCGGGGCGCGCCCGGGTGCCCGAACCCCAGCGCCGCGGCCGCGCCCGCCCTTCTGGCTTTTAATGCTGCCAACTTTTTAGGCTGTGAAGTTCGAGGGATCGAAAGGGAGTTGAGGGCTTCTGGGGAATTTCAGTAAAATCCAGGTGTTTTCCAGTAAAGCGGCGCGGCTGGCTGCGCTCCCTCAGTACTTGCGTGTCTAGCGAAGTTATAAGGCTGCGGTGTATCGTATGTCCTGGGTGGCAGCTGAGCTTAGAGCCCGGCACCTGGTGGTTGCTGCAGCACCGTGGGATGTTTTTTATCCCTAGAAGGGTGTTTTAAAGTGCTCAGGTTCGTGTCCAGGCGCAGGACGGTGTCACTGCCATTTCCCGGGCAGGGCAGCGGGTCTGCTCCGGTTGTGTGACCGCTGCTCTGGGCTGGTCAAAGCTGGAATTAAACGTCAGACACTTGAAGCTCAGGAGATCTGGGGGGAAAAGTGTGCTCAGCATTGACAGTCCAGGAGCACTGAGAGTATGTGTGTGCGATCACAAACTTGTAAAAATAAGTGCCCTCAACTATTAATTAACTTGAGGAAATCAGGATCCAGAAGGGAAGAGTTGGGAAACAGCGCTTCTGTTCGGGGCCTCTCTGCTGTTCGAATAGATTTATATATTACTGAATCTCTAAAACGCCTGGTTGTAATAGATACTCCTCAGCTCTGCCAGCAGAGAGGATGGACACTGAAATGTTGCTGGAGATCATCCAGCTCCTTATTAAGAAGAATTATTAGAGGTTTGTCAGGTTCTCCTGGTGGTATTTGCTTTTGGTTGCAGAAATGCCTTGTTTTATGTGAAATTATCATGTGTCATATTGAGAGGAACGTGTGCCCTCTGCATTAAAGCCCTGACTCATCCCATTCACCTGTTGCTGAGTTGCTCTGAAGGATCCTTCCATCACCTTTCAGAGCAAGCTTGTAATAATTCCAGCATTCCCATGCACCTCTTAAAATAGGACAGAGTATCTTTGTTCGGGCAAGGAAGTGCGTTAATAGCCCAGACAGAACAAATTTGTTGTTGTGTGGTCTTTTCCGGAGTGCTAATACCCGGGAGTGTCTTTTTCAAATGGAGCAGGTTTTGGGGTGTCTTGTGTTGAGTTTAAATTTTATTGGTGAAGTAACAGCACGTGTAAATCTTCTGCTATGGACCTGTGGACTGATCTTTTAGACACTTAGAATACAGTTTGTAATTTTGTATGTTACAAACTAACCAAAGAATTGGTTTAAATGGTGGCTTTTGTATCTGAAAATGCAACATTAAGGCTTTTTCCTTTCTCCACAGCTACTATAAAAAGAAGACGCTGAAGCTATTGCAAATATTTTGTTTTTAAAGTAATACTGTTTCTAATTACCAAATAGTGATTAAAGTTACCTAGTTCAGTTTGTGAACACAGGGATGAAGCATGTTTTTCAGGCTTGGTGGGATCATAAGGGTTCATTTTTTGTGCAGAGAGTTGATAACACACTTTTTTAGTGGTTTAATGTCCTATATAAAAGCACCATGTGCTAGAGAAAACTTACGTCTGTGCAAGTATCTCTGATGCTTCTTGGATTTTTTTTTTTTAAATTTTTTTAACGTGCCCTCTTAAAGAAAAAGAAGGCAAACGTGAAGGTCTGCAGTGGTCCGTGGCAGATGCGGGAGTGTTGCCCAGGGGGTGCGGGTTCTCCAGCCGTAAACTGGGGAGAGACAGGCGATGCTGGAGCTGTGCATCCCTCATCTCCGTCCCTTCTGGGCAGGCTGTGTCCCGCCGGAGGTGTCTGCTCCCCGGGGTGGTAAGCTTGGGCATGTTCGATCGCTAGTAGGAGACGAGATAAATCCAGTTTCCAGTGACTCTGGTGGCAGTGCTTTAACTTCATTAAGGCGCTATTGAACAATCCCTCCTTAGCAGTTTATCTTTATTCCTAACGAGAGCCACAATGCTGAGGCAGTGCTCGGAATCGGTTTTCAGTGTGTTGGAGATAAAGCTTTTGTTTGTCGGGTTGGAAATGCGGCTCGGCAGCCGGGGAGGGTTCTGGAACAGACTTAATCACTCCGCGTATTTTGTCAACAGGACTATCAGTACCGAGGAAAAGCACTGGGGCTTTTTGAAACTATTGTTATTTCTCTGCTGGCAGCAGAGCTCGAAGTTGTAATTTTTCTCCCAAGCTTTCAGAGGGAATAGCTGATACGCAGAGGGGCTGGAGTCGCTCACATTTGATGTAGCGTGGCATGGATGTTTTTTGGGGTTTTTTGGTTTTGTTTTGTTTTTCTTAAAAGCAACAGGCAGTTCAGCACTGTGTAGCAGTTATATAAGTGTTCTTGACTTGCTGCACAGGGCACGTTGTAACACTGCCACGACCCATCCTGTCCTTGCACCAGCACCCACCTGCAGCTGGGAAGGGTTCCTGCTCCGTGGGGGCAGCCGGGAGAATCAAACTCTGCTGGGCAGCTGATGTGCACAGAGCTCCTTCGCAGTCCCTCCCCTTGAAGCTGTTGGAGGGGTTTCGTGTGTTGTGGTGTTTAAGTCTGAAGTTTGTTTTTACAATAGAGTGTTAAGTGTGGCATAAAGTTTAGGGCTAAGCTGAAGTACAGAATGCTTTGTGCCCCGAAAAAGCCAGGGCTCCAGCATTGTTGGTGATGTGGCGCATCCTCTGCTTTTTTCTCGTCATGAATCTTGATTTTTGAGGAGTAACAGAAGAGAGATTTCCTTTAGGTATCATGTATGATTAAGGGTTTTTTTCCTTTCCTATTTAGTGATAAAGCAATAGTATTTTAGGTACAGATTTTTGGTGAGAAGATTTAGGGGGCCGTGTGGCTGTGGTTGGATAGCTAATTCATTGCTAACATGGTCTGCAGGAAAGAAAGTTTTAATTTTAAACAGCTGTATTGTGCATATTTAACCCAAATGACTAGGGGATGTTTGGGGCATACTGACCATCCATGCATGGACCCTTCTGCCTCTGGGTCAGTGTGCACGTGCCTGGCACGTCTGGGAAAAGGCAGCGTCCTCAAGTATCCAGGAGAGCTAGGCTAAGAGCTGCTCTCTGTTTCTCAGGAAGGCTCCAGGGTTTGGCTATATGGATAAGTTGCCCCGAGGCACCAGCTGCGTGCGGGTTGCTCTTTGCATGGTGCTGCTGCTCTCTGGAGAGATCAGGGCAGTGTCTGAATGCTTTTAAAAGTCCTGTGGGTGCCTGTCAGTGGTTTCAGGGCCTGGAAGTGCATTTGAACTAGAAGTCAGGAGCAGTCTCTTGCTGTGCTCAAGTGTGCACATACAAAGAGATTTTGTCCAAAGCAATGAAGCTGAATGTTCAAAATTACCTATAAACTTAAATTGCATGCTAAACTGGGGTTTTCGTGTATCAGGTCTTGTTGCTTTGCTTTCACGTGTGAGGGTAGCTTCTTTGCTTGCTTGGTAAGGGGCTGTGCTGATGCTGGTTGCATGGGATCCTTTGGGAGAAGGGCATTACTTGTTCTTGGGCTCTGGAGTAAGTCTGCTCCTGCAGATGCTGGAAGAGGAGGTGGTGTGGGGGACTCTCCTGCTGACAGTGCTGGGAGGGGGGAGTGCTGCTGGCACCACCTCTCCTGCATGTCCTGCTTCCAGGCCTGCTGAAATAATGGAACAAAGATTAAGTAATGGTCACCCTGGGCTCCTGGCCCCGCGCAGCTGCGGAGCTCTCAGCGTGTGCCGGCTGCCCGGGGATGGGCTGCCGCGCTTGGAAGGATGGCTCGGCAAAGGGATGTGGATCGGTGCAGGTGGCTGGTCCCTCTCCCTCCTCCTGGGGCAACAGTGGAAATCCAATCCTTCGAAGCCAGTGGTTCCCTGCTGGGTGGTGCTCCAAGGAGGTTTTCCTGCTCAGGTGGGACAGTGCTGGGAGCTGGTGGTGCTTGTGAAAGAACTCCTGCATGGCTTGCAGTGACACATAGATCTGGTGCTTCCCGGAGCATTGTCCTTGCCAGTGGCCCTGCTCCGGATAGTGCCCAGCCTCAGGGCTGCAGGATGGCTCTGGACCCTGCGGGATTGCATTTCCTGCGCTGGAGCTTGGCCCCGGTGGGTAACAGCAGAGCCCCTCCTTGCAAAGCAGTGCCTCTCCGAGCCTGCTGCTTAAGCACAAATAAATACATGTGCTTGCAAGTAAATCCACCCTTCCTGTGTGAACATGTGTCGGTGGATTTGCTGACCACCCTCAGTATGCCGCAGTATTTATTTATCAGCTCCTACAGGAGGGCAGCAGTTAACAGCGAACCTTCTGCATCTTGCATCTGCTGTCTGAGCTTCTCATCTCCACCCCTCACTGAGCCACAGCCGGGGCAGAAATTGGCTCATCAGACTAGGATTAAAAGTAAATACCTGATTGATAACAAAGGATAAAATACCCCCACTTAAGCCCTTCTGGCTCTCACAGAAGCCCCTGGCTTCTAGTGAAAGGCTCTCGGACCCCCTCAGTCTCCTCTGCATATTCCTCTCCCCTTTTGAGAAACTTCATGGCATTTAATCACTTTGAGACTTTTCCTCTCTACAGTGACTGCAATTTGAAACGCAGGGGTCCCATACAAAAGATGCAAGTGCTCAATGGGCTGTGTTAATATTCAGTGCCATTTACAATGGGTGCAGTTTGAAAAGGGGAGAATGGATGGTCTGGGAGCTGGGGGAGGAGGAGCTGCAGAGGGAAAATTCCCAGGGAAGAGGAACCAGCGTCTCAGTAGGCGGTTGAAAAGAAACTAATACACCATCAAGTGTTCTCTAGAAAAATCAACTATTATGTGTTAGGTACAGCTTAATATTTTTTTTTTCTTTGCTTGTGCAAAGTGCTCTACAGTTTTCTGGATGTAAGGTTTGGGGGTGGCTGAGCTTTGCAGGATTTCCTGCTTGGAATTTAAGGAGCCAATGCGAGGTTGATTGTCTTATCCCTTCACTTGTTGGCATCAAGAAGCTAAAGGTGATAGACATAACACGTAACACGTCTGGGACCCCAGACACTTCAACAAAGCATTTCAGGTACTTAAATGCTTTCTCCAGCATGGGTGAGATTTCACTTCCCTGCTTAAGCTGCTGCTGGAGTCCTGTCTCTGATGGGGATTTAGGCAGATGTAGAAGTTCTTCGAAATGGGGCTTTATTTGATGTGTGAACCTCACCTGGTGCAGGGAAGTCTGGGAGCACTGGAAGGATGCTCCCAGACTGCAGCTTCAGAAGAGCCTGCTGGAAGGGCTCAAGGTGGTTTCATGTTGAGGCAAATCCCCCAAGAATCGTCCCTGAAATGCCCTCCTGACTCTGCTTCATGAGCCCAGGTGCTCATGAATATACGTGCGTCTCCCAGCAGGGCAGCTGGGAATTGCTGAGTGTCACCCTGGGCATGCCCAAGCACTGCCTGCCTTTGGGTTTGGAGTGCTTTGATCCCTCGAAGAGGGGTTCAGGTTTTGTCTTGAAGTTAGAGTGGCTGCAAATTGGGATGATGGCTCTCATTCCTCAGTAGCCAGCTCTGCTCAGAACTTGTGTATTGTCCCTGATTTGTGTGTTGGCCCTGACTGGTATGTCAGCCGCACCCAGAAACTCTCAATTAGGGCTGCAGGGCTTTTAATTGATCTCATTGGCTGCCCTGCCAGACACCTTGGATTGAGTTAGCTCAGCTCATCAGCTTTTAACACAATCATTTTGTGCTGCTAACCTAATCACCCAGTGTGACTCCCTTGTCTTGCAGTGTGGAGCTGGATGGGATCATGTGGATGAATGCAGCAGAGATAATTTAGATTAATGTTGCTTCTAAGAGCCATCTGTGGAAAATCCAGGCTTCAGGTTGATCAGCTCTGCAGGACCTGGGCTGGGCAGGAATTAGCACCTCTTGCAGGGTGAGGGGAGTGAGTGATTTAACATAGAAGTTAGCTTTGGTGAATAACAATAAATAAAGCACCTGGGCCTGTGTTGTGGTTTCATGCAAACCTGCGCACCCCCTGACAGCTCTCTTCTGAGGTCCCTTGCTGGTTTTCAGTGCACGTGAAGAAAGAAGCAGAGTATGAGGCTCCAGGGTGTGCAGGAACTGCAAACCCTGGAAGAATACCTGTTTCCTGGTACATCCAGCTATTAAATGATGTACTACGATATATTGTTTCTTTCCTAGCATGCACAGAGGCCTAAGTCAAGGACCGGGGTGCCGTTGTGCTAATGCACGACATGAAATACCTATTATTATTGTAGCTGAGTCATCCATTAATAGTTAACCAAGTCCTGTGCTGCAGCCTAAGTCCTACAACCCCAGCCTCCTCTGGCTTCAGAGCAGGACCACAACATATGTAATATGTTACACTCCCTCATTATGTTTTCAGCACGTTGTCTCTCAGGCCACAACCATATAATTTTGGAGATGCCTAGAAGCAGGGCCTGCTATTTTAGGGACACCTCTCAAGACCTGATGACGTGTCACGTCCAATTCCAGGAGCATGGTTCACTTCCACATGGGTCCATTTGCAGTTTGAGTAAGAATTGAAGGAAGGGTCTCAAACTGCAGCCATCTGTGTAGTTTTTATTAACTATGCTGGATGTGCAAACAGGATGGTTGGTTATGTGCACCTGCCATAGCAGTTTTGTAGCTTCCCACAGTGGCTTTGTGGGGATTTCAGGAGGAAAAGTATAGGAGACATAACAACTGAACAATTTGATGTAGAGCTACAGATTCTTAAAATGTTATACACAAGTTGCATTTAAAAATGCATTAGCTGCCTAAAGCTTTGTTTTGGAGATAAAGATTTTATGTGCAAGGGAATTTGTCTTTTTTTGTCTTTTTTTTCCAGGGTGGGAGGCAGGGTTTAGGTAGTGTCAATATTGCTGCTCATAACAGGGCAGTAACTTCTGTGAATTTTCCTTTGGTGTCTTTTTTGGGCCTGCTGGGGCAGTCTCATTATTTTTTGAAATTGGGAGAGGTGCAGTCTTAAATGTAATTCTTGTAAATCCTACTCAACTATACTCAGTTGCATATCGCAAACATTTCCCCTTTGAAGGTGCCTGTTTTTTAGATGAATCCTTTCAGATTAGAGAACACACCCTCTTGAGTTCAGTGGAAATTTGGCTGTGAAATCTTGAACTGAAATGCTTTTTCCTAGACCACCTCCTCCAACTTTTAGGTTTTTTTGCTCCCTACAGGAAGGCAGACAAACCCTCAGGTGTAAGGAGGAAATGAGAAATTCAGAATGCCAAGTCTGGGCAGTGCTGTTTCCCACTTGCCCACACACAGGGACAGGGATTCATCCTCACCACTTACATGTTTCTCTGGTTGCCTGAAGCTTGTGATTTTGGGATGGGCACTTAACAGGATGGAACCCTGTTGTCTTCCAATGCTGTGAATACACCTCTGCTCTGGAGAATTCACCATCAACACCAGCTACTCATGAGCCTCTCTCCAAAATACTGACCTGAAAGGTCCAAATATACTTTGCCTAGCTGGTATTCAGGCTGCTTTATTACTTCACTTTTAGTGTGTTTTAGCCTGCTGCATGCCAATATAAACACAAGTTTTCAATGTTATCTGTCATATAAAAAATACTAAGAAGTGATGGCTGTCCAGCAGGGCAGTGCATGCAGCGTGTGTGGCAGTGTTTGGCTGAGCCCTGGTGCAGATAGGTGCTGGGGTTGAACTGGTGGAAGATACTCAGTTGGAGGTGACAGATTTGCTGGACACTGATTTGTAGTAGTTGCATTTATAACTGCGGTGCTGGTGGTGTCCTGTGTGCGTAGGTGCTCCGCTGGGGCTCGCTGTGGGTGATGTCTGTGTAGGAGTGGGGTGGTGGGAGACTTTGTGGGTGGGGGAGCTGCTGGTCTATGTGTTGTGTCCTGGGTAATAAAACAGTGATCGTAGGAAACGGCCTGGCTGGAGGCCCTGTGAAAAATTGCCCCCTAAATGTGTTCCAGTTGTCCAAACACTGGTGCCTCTCCTCGCTGCGCTGTGTGCACGGGGGGAGCCTGGAGCTCACTCTGCCGTCACTGCTGCCTGGGGAGCAGCCCCAGGCACCTTTTGCTTGCTTTTTGCTGTGGCTCTGCCATTCACCTGGGTTCCAGAGCTGTGGAAAAGCACTAGAAACAGTCCTTTAGCACAGGTTTAGAAAATGTCCTCTAGCAGTCTGCACAGGATGAGCTCTTCTGCAGCAGCCCAGTCCATGAGCAGGCAGCCCAAACTTGGCTGTTTCCCAGCACAAAGTGGTTGCTTTGAGTTGGAGCTGAAAGGTGCATGGAGCCATGGGATTTCCTCCTCTCTCGTGAGACTTTGCAGCCCCAGGGAAATGTGAGGATGGAGGGGTATGACAGGGGTGTGTCCATGGCCTGTGTCAGCAATGACCTCTCTCATTTGCAAAGGGTGAGGAGGTATATCTTGATCCTGGATGTTCCTGATCCTGTTCCCCTTCTCTCATGCCCAGTTACTTCATCACTCACCCACCTGTGTGGTGATGGCAAAGGCATGGGCAGAAATGCCAGGTGCTGCTGACACAGGGCATCTGGCTCGTGCTGGAGGTTTTGCTGCCTGTGGTCTGGCCTTGCTGGGAGCCAGGAGAGCATCCCGTGCGCTGTTTGTCCATGTAACTCACTGTAAACCTTTGTCTCCTTCTGAACCGGGGCAGAGTCATATCCACACTTGTATTTCATTTGTTTTGGCAATATGGGGAGACTTCTCCTGTTTTAGGAGATTTAAACAAACCATGTGATGTTTTATTTTGAAAAGTGTCATAATAGTTTGTGCTTTTTCTCTGCTAAATGTACTTTTGTGCTGTTCCTGTCTGTTGGTCTATAAACAAGTCTGTTCATTCTTCTTCCTCCGTAAACAAGTCATCTAAGTCTGAGTTTCTGGCTTTTGAACACCTTTGGATTCTTTTGGAGTACAGCATGCATTTTGCTTATAAATCAGTAAATAAAGGATAGTGTGTATTTTTAGACTTCTCTGATTTGGAAAGATTTGTGAGAGTCGTGCCATCTTTATTGTTTCACATGGTTGTAAACTTCTTGTATATCTCCTCTCCCACTTTCCAACCTTTGTTATTGAGGTGGTGACCATCCAAAAGCTGTTGAGGTTGATTAAATTAAGGGGTTGAATGACAGTTCATAAGAGTGGATAAATAAACTTTTCCTGTTACAGTAAGTTAGAAAATAATACTAAAATGGGTACCTAGGTAGACTCTGCCTTTGCTATGTGAGTGGGCAAGAAGTTTTCTGGTTTGGGAGGAGGTCTGCAGAGCTGAGGCTTCACCCCTGATCTCTGAGCACTTTTTCCAGAGTCGTGTCACTTGTTTTGCCTGCTGGACGAGGAGCTGGCAGCCTGTCCCTCCAGCCCACAGGCATGCAGCGGGACTCCTTCAGCTCCTGCAGCTTCAGTAAAAGCATCTATTTATCTCCGTGAGGCTGAGTCCAGCTCCCCAGTGAAGTTGCTTGGCTTCTGACTCCTTGGTGAGCTGAAGCTCTTCCAGGAGCTCTGGTTTCATCCTTGCTGACCTTACCAGCAGAGACATGTACTGGTCTTTGAGTTAATCTCCTCAGACAGAAACTTGTACAGACCTAACAGGATGTGTTTGGCTTACACTGTCTCCTTAAAACAACAGCTGGATTTGCTCCTCCCTGGTGCAATAATCTCTCTGAGGCAGGTACTGCTGTTTGCCCAGGTTTCCTGAGAAAGGAGGTTGTGCAATGGTCCATGTGTCTGTTCTCTTCTCCCAGAGCTTTTGATGCTGTTGACCAGCTTTACTTTAAGGGGTGAACTCAACTTTGGAATGCCTATCTCTCCCATAGGCAGCAGGCTGAGGAGAGTGGCTGTATCCCCACTGAGGGAAGGGAAGCAGTGTGAGATTTTCCTGTATGAGAAATCAAAGAATCTCTGTGGGAGAGAGCAGTGCTATTTAACCATCCCTGCAGGAGAAGTGGATGACAGAGACCCAGCTGTGAGACAAGGCTGTGCTTACCTCTGTTAGGAGGTTGGTGAAAGAGGTGTTCAGAGTCCTGCTGGAATGGTGCTGGCATTAACCTGATATCCATAGCCAGGAGCAGAGGGTTTGGTGCTGGGTTACCCCTTGCATTGCTCCTGTGAACAGGGGATGCTATGGAGAAAGCACCCAAATCCTGGCCTCTTTGGGGACCAGCATGGCTTTCTGTGTCTAAAGTGATGTCACCAGTGCAGTGGAGGAGCATCTCAGCCAAAGCAGCAAGCTCTTGTGACTGCCACGGCCACAGCTAGGGATTGGTTTTGGTGACTTGCTGCTCCTCTTGATGCAGAATTCCCAGGAAGAAGGTGCCTTCATGGCCTGCTGGGCTGTCAGCTGTGGGTGAGAAGGAGTGGCCCTGGGTGTCTGCATCCCCCTGGCAGCACCGGGGCAGGGACTGTTGCCTGGGGCCCCTTCCCTCGCTGGCTGCTCAAGGGATCTGGGATTTACAGCCCCTGCGAGGAGAAGGCAGAGCCATGCAGCCGGGCAGCATCCTCGGGAGATGCCAAATCCCAGCCCAGGCTGTTTACTACAGTTTTTCTCTCACGGTTCCTAGCACTTGTCTCAAGTGTTACCACTTTGTGGTCTGCTTCACAAGAGCCTAGGCTGTCCTTTCAGCTGGCAGGGACACTGGGACTGTGCTGCATCCCTCTGCCTGTCTCCCAGGCTTACTGCAGCTCCCAGGCTCTCCTTTATTTGGACTGCACAAGGTTTTTCCCAGCACATTCCCTGCATGTCCTTGTGCCCAGCCCGTGCTCAGTGATGTTTCCTCTTGCAGCTGCGGTGTGTGATGAGCACGGTGTGCTCAGGCTGGCTGGGCTCTGTGTCCTGCTGTTTACTTTGTTTGCTTCTCTCTCCAGCTGGGAATACTTGAGCCAGCTCAAAGGCAGGGCTTGAAGTGCCCTGTGTGCAAGTCGTAATGCCAGCATGGGGCTTGCTGGGGAACAGGCTGTGCACCACTAAGCCCTTTAGGTTTCTCATAGATGGGGTTTTTTTCAGGTCAAAACAACACAGATCCAGCCTTTTGGGGGAGGAGGAGGTGGCAGCTGAGCACTTCTGGGGCTGTGTGTTAATGTTGCTTTGTTTGCGAGATACATTGTTAAAAGAGCAGGAATTCAGCACAGGCTTACAGGTCTGTGCATTTGGAAACAAAATGGGGAAGTTTCCCTGTCCAACAAGTTCCAGTTGCTTCCTCTATGGTTTCCTGAGTAGTTCTGACTGCTGGTTATAAAGCAGTCTCTTGCCATTGCAGGGTGCATCATTCCCCAGATCTCCCTTTGGACCACCACCTATCTAGGCTGCTCCATCCCATCCCTGCAGGTTCCCTGGGCTGATGGCAGCTGGTGGCAGGAAAATTTCCAATCCTCTGGGAAGTCAGTTTCCTGAACATGCTGTGTAATAGACAGCAACAGCCCTCATGAGACTGGGGTGGGATTGGAAGTGAATTGAAAACGTGCATTGAAATAATTTGGGGAGGTTATGGTCTGTCATAACTGAAAAGCCTTTTGACGGTTTTCCTGCTTTTTAGATTTGAAGTGCAGAATTCCTCTTGACTTGTTTGGGTGGCTTTGGAGCCACCTGACTGTGCCAAATGTGGAAGAGCAGAGCTGGTCCTTCTCTTGGCATTCCCGTGGTGTTGGGAGGGGGTTGCAGGATGCCTGTTTTGGTCTGGGTCCATGGGGGCAAAGGCAGGGGACAAGCCAGGAGGGAGCCCTCCAGCACCACTCACCCTGCCAGGCCTTCAGTTCCTGACTCCTTCACCATCCACTGTGGCCACTTCCACTGGGGGCTTTCAAGCCAAGGCGAACCAACTCTGTGTGTAAGACTTGATGGTGTTTTGGGGCAGTATGTGGCTCTTTGACCCATGCCCAGCCTGCCACAGTGGTTGTTTTCCAGCCTTGCTCTGCAGACCTTGTTGCAGACCACAACACTGGTCTCCCTCAGTTGAAAGCATCCCTCCAGCCTTCATCTCATGGTGTCTATGGGGACTTGTTGGGAAGCAGGGCAGGAATAAATGCCAAGCTGATGCAGGCAGGAGCTGGGCCTTGCTTTGGCAAGACTCCTCAGCCTGAAAATGGCCCTGTAATTAAAGCAGTGAAGGTCTGTCTCACCTAATGTAACCCAATAAACATTAGGCTTTATGGATAAGCTAGAGGTTTAGTTTTCTCAGTTTCATGGAATGCAATGGGTATTTCCAGAGGAAAAGTCAAGTATTGTCCCAGGAGCCATGCAAGCAAACGACCAAGTGTGGCTTGTCCCCTGGTGCTTGTGGATGGGGGGGCATTGGGATGTGGATGGATCCTGTCTGGGAGAAGAGACTCTCTGCCCAGAGCTCTTTCACAGCATGATCATCTCTGTAAAGGCCAAGAAAACTTGATCTGGAAGACTGTTTTATTTATTCATTCCTAACTCCAGCCCTGCTTTGAGGGGAGCGCATGGAGGCCATCAGCCTTGCTAGGCACGCAGGCTGTCCTGGCACAGCCACGCTCCCCTCCTGGAAGAAACGGGTTCAGGGTAATATTTGAAATGCAACAGAAAACCCACACTTCCTTCAGCATTTTGACAGTTGCATTTTTCATCTTGGGCAGGGTTTAAAGTTTTCTCCAGCATTCAAGGAAAGTTTTGGTTTCCCTTTGCCCACATGTCAGCATTCCTGAACAAAGCAGCCTCAAGATTTGTGGAGCAAATTCTTGAAATTCTGCAAATGTTTTAAGCCAGAAAATGTTTCCAGAAACTGCCTGACCTAAGAAAGAGTTGGTAGGACTTGGGCATGGCTTAGGAAAAACGAATAAGGCATTTTTATCCCTCTTTAAATTAACATAATTCTGACCAAAACCACCATTCCCAGTCTTGAGAGCTGCTGTGCTCTGCCACCTTGTTGTTCTTAAATTACAGCTGTGCTTATTTGAATAAACCAGATAAAAAAGATACAGATTTTAAAACTGAGGCTTCCCCTGTTCTTGCACTGACTTCCCCAGTGATCTTAGTGTCATTTAAATCTGAAAAGGAGTTTAGATACTTAAAAGAAAGGGGAATAAGGGTGTGTGGGAACTCCTGTACCTGCAGGTACTGCAAACCTGCTTAAGGTTCCTGGGAATGTTCTTCTCTGCACATCTAGAGGTGATTCGGCTGGGTGGCCACCAGCACCCCACAGTCTGTGCTCTGCAGAACCCATGTTGCTGTCCTGGTCTCTCATGGATGCTCCAAACATTGGGTTTATGCATTGGATGGATGTCTCTTGCCATGAGCTCTTTATTAGAGGCATGACCATGAGTGACCAGAAAGGGGATGTGGAGTGTCACAACACCCAAAGCAGCTGCAAGGAGGTGCTGGGAGGCAGGAAGACTCCTGTGTCTGGGACCACTGACTCGTGTATCTCATAACCTTGTGTATCTTTTTACCTTTTCTAAAGGTGAAACCCCAGAGCAGACCCATTGCTGTTTTGTCTCAAGTATAGGTTTTTTTTTTTTTTTTTAGTTTCCTTGTTTTTGTGAGCACATTCATGGTGCTGGGGGATTGTGGTATTAACATTTTCTCTTCAGAGAAGAGGTTTGAGTCAGACTGAAATTGCTGATTGATTCCCTTTTTTGCTCTCCCCCTTTTTCCGGTTGAAGTCAAGAACCACTTCAAAGGCTCAGATGTGTTGGTGCCAGACGCCACACAGTTATTGTTAGAAGAATTTGAAATATAATTGAAAACAAACCTTTGTTCAGCCAGGCATATCTGGCTGTTGACTTTCACTCACGACAGAGGTGGGTGCTCAGCCTCTTCTGCTAGATTTGATGTCTACACACTTGTCATGGCAGATGAATTGCCCATGAGTTTACATCTGGTAAATGTTTGCAAAATCCAGAAAATGTGTATTTTTAAGGCGGTTTTTTCCTACCTAGGAACCCGCACTGACGCTCAAAAGTTGCCAGCATATTTGTGGAATTCCTTGCAGTAATAAAACACATCAAATTGGTCTTGGCAGGCTGATTTCAACAGAGATGCTCCAAGTCCAGGTTTCTCAGCTTGGCAAGCAGAGTTGTCCCACTTCCTTTTAAGACTCATCTCTTCTGTGGGGTATAAGGATATTGTTTAACGTAGTATCAAAAATATTTGTAAAAGCATGGATAATACAGATGTCGGCACTCATTTCAGCTTTATTTGCTGAGAAAGCAGAGGCTGCTGTAGGAGGTTTGCAGTCCAGCTCAGTCAGTTCTCATGGTGAAGTCCAGGAGGCTGGAGGCTTCCAAAGGAGCCCAGCAAACCTTTGCCCGTAGCAGCCCTCACTTGCCGGGTGCTGAGTACAGGCTGTTGTTCTCATACCCCGTAAGGTTATATTTGCAAACATGGTACCTGTTTGCAAGGTGCACAGTGTGTTTTAAGTTCCTGTTTCTTGTAGTTGTTTCCTATATAAATTTAGAAGAGTGCACCAGGTCTGTTTTGGGGCAGAATTTGAACTGTGCTTGTGCACATTAACCCAGAGCATTGCCCCAGGACTTGTGTGCCACTCCGTGTTGTGCTCTGCCCCTGCCTGGTATGGCCACCTGGACATCACTTTGTCCCTCCTTGCTTGCAGGTACCTGGGCTTGGCCTTCCTTTGTGTCAGGTCTGAGACCTGCTCTGAGACCTAAGAGCATTAGTACAGTGGGCTATAGGGGGCCGGGTCCCTGCTAGAGGTTACTCCTGCAGCCAAATTTGGACAAAAGAGTCCCTCTGGAATTTAGTAGGTCCTTTAGCTGTGATTAGGTTGCTGGATTTGGTGTTTCTCTTTCTTTTAATTTGCCTCCCCTACCAAAACCACCAGGCTCACTGCATATGGCTGCCTGTCTGTTGTTTATTATCTTTGCTACACTGTGGTTAGTGCTCACACATGATATTTCTTTGGTCTCAGTACAGACTGAGCGGGTTGTCCGCCCCTGGATCCAAAAAATGTAAACTATTTATAAATGAAAAATACTCTCCAGTTTGAAAGCACTGTGATGTCCCCTTTCCATCCAGCATGCGCACATTTGTCTGTTCTCCTGTAATCCCACTGATGTAAGTCCAGATTTCTAACAATTTATGGGACTGGGGGCCGTCTGGAGAAATTCTGATGGGACCTTGTGCTCATGGGGGAGAACACAAAGCAATAGTGATAAAAACTAATGGAAAAATGTTATTTGGCTGTGCTGCATTCAGTGCAGATATGGCCCCAAGTTCAGATAAACCTTCCTTCAGAGTTCAGGGATTCTTGATTTTGATTTTCCAGTTGGGCTCATCTCCATAATAAGCAACTCTTGAAAAACTGGGACGAAAACTTATTAGTGTGGCTTAAAATGGCCAGAGTGCTTTTTCTGGTACTCCTTGCAATTAAACTGTGTTTGATCTGTCTTGAGCATGTACTTAGTTTTATATTGAACTAAGAGCCTGTGTTTAGTCTCCTAGGGAAGAAAAGTAAGACACGATTTAATAATATATAATGGGAGGCTGGGGTAAGTTTTCTGTGCCTGTTTGGACAGCAGGGCAGGAGGTGATGCTGGGTGGGCCAGGAGGGGATGGGCTGGACCAGAGGCTGAAACAGTCAAGCCCAGGGGCAGGAGAAGAGGAGTCTGTGAAGGAAATACAAGGTGTTTAATTGAGGAGCTTGTTAGCCAGCAGCTGATGGGTTGTTTTTGTAGAGAACTACAGGGGAACTTGAGCTGCACTGGTTTCTTGGTTGAAATGAATGCTGCTGGGTGAAGGAGCTCGTAGGAGCGAGGCATGTGGGGAGCAGAACCGTTCAAAAAATGCTCCCAAAAGAGCAGGAATTATTTTGATATATGGTGACATGGTTTTCCATGCAACCACAGTGATGGTAAATGAGGCAGGGCTATCCTGCTTCCTGCTCAGATCTGGAAGATTAGAGAGGATAGCTGAAAAAACAGGTGGTATTTTCTGGGAGACTGTTTGCAGCATCCCACCGATTCATCATTCAAATACAAGTGGTGGAAACTTTCTCACTGCCAGTGTGTTCAGGCAGCCTTTGCCATGAACCTCGGATCAGTCAGTCTGTAAATGGTGCAAAACTTCAGTGCATAGAGGAGTAAAGCATAATGGGTGCAAATTCAGTATAGTTTCCAGGTTTTCTTTGGACACTCTTGGCACTGATGGTGGTAATTCCTTGTTCTGTAAAACCCAGTTGGTGGGAATATAGGGCTTGGGGTTTTAATTTGACTGTTTGGGAGCACTGAAACGTATTTGCATGTCTGTCCTGCACAAGACAGCACTTGCTGGAAAAGGCTGTTGCAGCCTGGCTGGGCCTGTGGAACAAAGCCTTTAATGTACTGATTGCATATTAATGGACAGCCAAGAAGGAGGGACGGTGCCAAGAAGCAGGGAGCAGGAAAGCCAACAATATCAGCACGAACTTTGCACTCTAGAAAGTGTGAAGTGATGTTGGTGAAAGAAGTTTACTGCACAAGTGGAACACTGTGGTCCTCTTTGGTGCCCAAATTTCTGTGCTAGTAAACTGAGGAAGGATAATTGGCCAGTGGAGCTCGGTGGGTTCCTGTTAACCCATTCTGCACCCCTTGGAATGCTCCCCACTCCTGAGTGTGTTTTGGCGCTGTGGGTGCTTGCTCTGGAGTGTTTGACGTGCTGTGTCTGACGTATGGAGCTGTAACACCTCTCGGAACACATGGGGTTACCATCCACATCTGGTTTGTATCACCTTTAGTGGTTTTATTGCAAGCCGTAGTGCTCCATCTGCGCCCTTTCCCTTGCCCAGTTCTGTCCCACAGCATCACGAAAGTGAAATCCCAGCCTGGAAAAAGCTACAAAATAGGCTGGTGTATGAATTAATTAATATAATGGCTACTGATTGCAGTGTGCTTTTCCTGGTATTTGGCAGAAATTGGATATCTTGGCTCTTGCCTCTTCATTAGTCTGGTTTCCTAATCCCAAGCTCATTACCAAGTCCCTGGGATGTGGGTTTTGGGTTTTTTTTAGGGCTCCCCACCTGCTTGGAGGGGGAGGCTGGTCCCTGCAGAGCCTGAGCGCTGCTGTGGGCGATGCCGGTGGTGGCATTGTCCCCATGGAGTGCTCGGGGACAGACTGGCAGCTCTGTGTGGTGGTTTGTCGATTCTGACTGCCTGCTCCGCAGCTCCCTCCAGGAATGTGCAGTATTCAGCGTGGGGCCTTGGGTCCGCTGTGCAGCTGGGGACTTTTCCATCAGGAACATTCGGAGTATTTAAGATGATCTCGCAAATATTTTTGATTTTTTTTGGGTTTTTTTTGGCCCTGGGCCAATTTTTGCTTGTCTCTGATGCATAAAGTGGGTTTGAAAAAATGTTGTTTCTCTCTCTTCCCCCATTTAAACATTTCAGGAATGTCAAGTCTTGTCAGCCTTAGCTTTGCTGGAAAAAAAAAAAAAAAGGAAATCCCTTGAGGAGCTTGGGGATGTGTTTTATATGTGATCTCAAACCCTGAGGGGAAGGTACATGAGGAGGGAAAGAGCAGGTCATTAACAAAAGCTTCCTTTATCCCACATTTTAATGAGGCATTGCCATTAAATAGCAGCAACCGCACAAAAATTCAACCAACCAATTTAAATCGGTTTAAATCATGCTCTCAGTTTAAATCATGCTCTCGGTTTGCTGGTTCCCTGCTATGACCAGAGTTTTCCAAGGAAGATAAACCCCAAATTTGTAACATAAACCTGTTTGGTAACATGGACAGATTATGAGAAGACTTCTCATGGAATTTTTCTGCTGCAGTTACTTGTAATCTCAGTAACGTGCATGGAAATGGGCACAAGAAGTCTGGTTTCCTGAGGATTTGTGTCTCCAGGGCTAAGATTTTAATTGACTTCTGCAGTGTGTTCCTGTTATCTCTGGATTGTATTTTATTATTGCCCTCCCTTCCCACCTTGGCTGTCTGTGGTGTATTTTAGGAGTGTGGGGGGCTCCTGTTTTCCTCAGTGATGGGCCCAGGCCATCCAAGGGCAAAGGTTTTGTGCTGCCCCTTGGCTGATCTCCCTCCCTTGCCTGCCCTTGGTTCTGCAGCCTGGCAGGAGCTCACTTACTCTTCCCAGCCCTCTGGTCTTGTCCCAGTTTTAGACTTATTTGGGAAGAGGACAGACATCCATGGCCTTGTTTCCTCTGTGAGCATGGCTACAAACAAGTTCCCCCCACTTACCATGAAAAAATGAGGAATGGGGATTTGGTGGCCTTGGTGCATTTACTCTCCGTTAGTGGAGCAGTGGGATGGATGCTCAGGGTTTCACAGAACCCCTCTCCTGTTTTCTGGGCGTTTTTTTGTGGAAGGCTCCAATGGACACATGCCCACCCCAGCTTTCCTCCCGCTTTTCCCAATGCAAGGGCATCTGTGTGCTCTGTCACCACCAGCAGCTACCCCTTGGATGCTTTTGAGGGGCTGTTGGAGGTGGTGGGGAGTGTGCTGACCTCTCCGAGCTGACAGTTCCACCTCAATCCCATGCCTGCTGCTCAGCTGGACTTTGGAGCTGAGCTCTGGATGGGGCAGGGGGAAATCCCGAAGAAGGAGGAAATGTTTGTTTAATTCCTGACGTGGTGTAAGGTTCAGAGCGAGCAGATTGTGAAACAGCGCGGACGGAGCAGGGAACGGTTTTCCCTGCGGTTTGCAGATAACATGTGTGGAGCAGGCAGCCAGCGTGGGGCTGGGGAGGAAAGACAGTGAGGTTTATTTGTTTGTGTGGTTTGTTTTTAATTTAAATAACCTTTATAATTTCCCCTCCCTCTGAATAGTAAATGATTCCTTATTTATAAAGGCCTCCCCTTATTATTTGGCCTGAAATATAGGCTGCCCTCCAGCTTTTACTATTGGGATTAATTTTTAAGATGGGTACAGGCAGGGGGGCAGTTAGTGTGAGCCCCCTGTGTTTGCATTTCCTCTGCTGTTGGAGACTTTCAGCTTCTCTCCCTGCATAGCTGGGGCCAGCTGCCTGCTGCCCTTGCAGCTCTGGTGCTATAAATGAGGCAGCAGTGTGTTCCCAGCTGGAACGGGGCTGGATAATTGCTTTGGGCAGGTTTATGGTGGGGAGGTGCGAAGTGCCCCTGTCTGTCTGCCCCCCTGGAAGTGGGTCTGCAGATGGGCTGGGAGGCTGGTGTGGGAGAGGGGATGTGGGGGCAGGGGGACCTGCTTAGGGAAAAAGTGATGTTATCTATCTCCACAGTCATGGAATCATTGAAATGACAGAAAGGCTTGGGTTGGAAGGGGCCTTAAAACCCATCTAGTTCCAGTCATTTTGGCCTGGGCAGGGATGCCACCCACTAGACCAGGTTGCTCAGGGTCCCGCCCATAGAATCATCCCTTCTCATAGGGATCCAAGTCACAGAGTGTGGGGCTCTGGTGCCCCTGCTAAGAGTGCTCAGGGAGTGCTTGGAGAAGGAAGCTGCACTGGGATGTCAGAGTGCATCTCTGGATTTCAGTGTGCATTTTACTTATTAAAGAGGAGGGGGGAAAAAAAGGCATCTAAGGAGCCATTTGCCAGCTTATCCTAAGTGTCCTAGGGATTTCACAGCAAAGTCCAGAGACTGTTGAAGCTGGCTGGGCATACCAGAAACTTTATGAAATAGTTGGATTTGGTCAACACTTAATCACACTCAGGCTGCTTGGCTCAGTCTTGCTCACCCTCTCCCAATCCCACAGGAGGCAGGGGGTGCTGGGCTTGGCCTCGTGTCCCTGCTGTCAACTGCATGTGTGTGTGAGGTGGGTGATGGCACACGAGGACATCTGTCAGTGCCCAAGGTAACGTTTAGTGCCATAACGAGAGCAGTTGGGCTGCACCAGGTGATTGATGTCCCCTTAGTCAGGGCAGTGAATTGAAACGCTGTCAGCCCTCCTCGTCCATGGGGTGTGGAGTGTTGCAAGAGAGCTTTTTCAGGTAGCCTTGCAGAGATTTTCTGCAGTGGCTCGTTCAGGGGCTGTTGTGGTAAGGCTGTATTTATTTGGTGCTGTCCCACGTACTGCTGTTGCCCACAGGAGCTGCAGACACCCTGCAGTGTGTCTGTACCCAGTAGCAAGTGAAGGTAGATGGGTGAATTCACTGGGGGAAAGACCTTAATTGCCAATAAGTGTTTTGGGTGTTTGCTGTCCTAGAACCCCTTGCTAATGCTTCCTGTTGGTGCTGCTCATGTGAACAGCTTCCCCGCTCCTGGCTGTCCAGGCTTATGGTGTTTCCTAGGGACTTGTTCTCCTCGGGTTCAGAGGAGCTCTGTCTCTGCAGGCACACACACACACACATGTGTTTCTCTTCACCCAAGTCCTTCCCAGCCTGGATTTGTACTGCTCTTGTGTCGCCTTATGGACCAGCATCCAGATTCAGCCACAAGAGAGATGTTTGGTTCTTTGTGCTGAAAACCAGCTTGCTTTTTCCCTACAAGAACTAAGCAGAAAACTTCAGATATGGGTAGGAGTTTTCAATTTACAAAGTTATTAGTAAACAGAAATGGAACATTTTCAGCAGCAGCAACATTTTTCAAAAGTTTGCCTAGGAGCAGTTTCTTGCTTTAGCAAATAGGTGGATAACACAAGCCTGGAGGTGTATGATGGTTAATGTGTAACCATTAAATAGACTTATTTGGGCACCTTTTATGGGTTTAATGGTAGAAGCAATTAAAGCTTATAAACCTGTGGAGGGTGTTTTTTATGTGGAGCAAAATGAGAACCTTTATCCCAGTGAAGGTGTTCATGGAAAAGGTACAGTTTATGTAATTGTATTCACGTGACTTGACGTAAGCATGGGGCTGCAGGAAAAGAAACAACCTACTAGAGCTAATTCCCAAGGCTGATTGCAATATTCCTGTGTATTGGCCTCCCTCCCAGTGGCTGTTTCAGTATATTGAATTCAGTGTCATTCCATGGGGGGCATTTTACTGTGAGCCTCCCTTGCTCTAGACTGATTTTTTGGCTCTCTTCCCTATGGGTGTGTTTTTTTTATATGTCTTGGAGCAACTTTGGTGGTGGTGTCAAATTTGCTGAAAAAAGAGAATGAAATGGTTTCCTGCTGGCTAATGTGATCAAGCAGAATTCTGTAGCTCTTGAAGCTCTGTCCTGGTTAAAGCAATTACACAGGACCCAAGCTTTGTGGGGATATGGAAAAGCCTTGGTTTCTTCTTAGATTTTTTTTTTTTCTTCCCCAATACAGTGTATTTCATGGAAAGTGAAGACTGAATTAGATGTTGGGGATTCAGTAGGGGTGTGTGTGTATATAGCTGTGTATGTATATGTATATATGTATGTATAAAGCCGAAGTTCTTCCTTTTCAGCTAAAAGAAATGAAGGCTGAAAACCTTGTTTCCTGTATTTGCAGCAGCACCTTTTCTACTCTGGAGCATGTGGATGGTGGGGGAGAAAGGATGGAGGGCAGCTTGGCTCAGGTTGTGGAATTGCGTGATTGCAGAGCTCCAGGCTAATACTGACACCAGGTTTCTTGGCAGATGTGCCCTTCCTGAAATGCCTTGGGCGCAAAAGATCCTTCCCTGGTGTTTGCTGCAGCCCCTCCTGGGGTGGTGGAGGTGGTGAGTAAAGGGAGAGAAGCTCAGTGAGTGTTGGTGATGGATGCTAAAAGAGGTTTCACTCAGAAATACTCCAATATCATATTATGAGATCTCTAACAACTGGATGGATGGTCTGGCAAATGTAGAGGGGGATGGGTCACCTTTGGTATGTCAGCACTGCCAGCCTGGCACAGGTCTGAATGCAGGGCACGCAGGCATCTGCTCTGCTTTTTGCACCACATCTTTAAAAAACAAAATAAAAACCAATTGCTGGCCACAGAAGGGGAAAACTGTAAAACTCTGTTCTCTATCAGCAGTTGGCTGCCTGGGCTTTGTGCTGTGGCAAGGGTGAGCACGTGTGAGATAACCTGCTTTCTCTGCTGCAGTTCTAGAGAATACACCAGAGGATTGTTAACATCAGCCAGATACCTCTGTGGTGTGGCTCTGTAGGGCAGTCTGGACAAAAGGTTAAATTGGGCAGGCATTTTTGCAGTTATTTCCTATACAACACCCTGGAGAAAGTTCAGTATCACTTAGTTAACTTTTGCAGAGCCATTTCCTGTAGGTTTTGTTAGAGAAAAGCAAGATTATGTGTTTCCAGTTGCAGTAGAGTTTATTTTCCCCTATAAAATGCACTGCAATTTATTTTTACACAGTTTTGATTGGTTTGCAAAGACTTGGAGGGTTTGGAAGATCTGGAAAGATTTTTTATTTCATACCTCACTTGCTGTGACAAATTGAGGAAAATGTGTTTTTTAATGTGGCATTGCTGAAGTCTGGCCCAGCTGGGAACAGGGAGTGTGCACAGCATGTGCTCCCACACTGCCCGTCTGACCCAGGGTCCTGCTCCTGGCAGTGCCCAGTTTTGGGAAGCACTGAGGAAGGTTTTCCCCTTCAGGCAGGTCACAGCTTGGCAGTTTGCTGCAGCTATCTGCTCTTCATGGCTGCACAGATGTGGTGATGACTTGCACAGGAGTTCCTTTCCTGTGGTTTTTCAGCCAGGTGAGGTGCTGTCACCCTCTGGTCTCCTTGGGCTTGTCCGCTTTAACCTCTCCCATGTCCCCTCTTGTGGGGTGCTTTGGCTTCTCCATCATGGTTCATCTCAGGATTTCTTCATCTTTGCATGTCAATTGCTGCACTTTTTTCCCATTGCTGTGTGTGCTTAGAGCAGCAGTGCTTTCCACAAGCCCTAACTATTCTTTCTCTGATTTCCTTGAAATGGTGACATTTCTTATTATTCTCTTCATAGAGATTAATCTGTCTACTCTCAAAGGGACGTGGTTTGAATTTTCCAAGCAGTGAGTGCACCTGTGTCCCTCACTGTGCAATAACAAACCTTGCAAGCACCTTCTGCATTCATGTTTCCCAAATAATCATATTTTGGAGCAGGAGTTGGTGGGAAGCCAAGGAGCCCTGTGAGAACTGCAGGTCGTGTAGTGAATGGTGAGCCCCTGGCACGGTGCCTGGGCTTGCAAGGACCACTTGGAAGAGGGAAAGGGTATTTCTGTTCCTGGCAAAATTGCAAGCATTAGCTTTTCTATTTTCAGGGCAGCCAGGTGGCCACCCACATGGAGTTTCATTATTAGACTTCTAAAAAATACTTTTAGAGGCCATTAGGTAAGTTTAAGATGGCATCTATTTTGGATTATGCCCAGGTGAGATGGGCTCAAAGCAAGAGGGAAGGACCTGCCTGCCTTTTAACATCTTCCTGCAGAATTTGTTGCTTGACTGCAGCATCCATTTGGATGAAGGGGTTCCCTGTCCTTGGAGCTAGGACTGGAGCTCCTGTGACACATATACATCCTCTGGTGAGCAGAAATGAAGATAAGTTATTCAAAAAATCTTATCTGAAATGCCAACTGGAGCAGTATGATTCCAGTAATAATAGTTAAAAGAAGAAATTAGTTTATCAAGTACCTTCTGAATCCAGCAATTTTGCAAGAGAGTGAGTGGGTTCTTAATTGTTTCCCATAGCAAAAGAATAGGGACGTGTTCCCCTCCCCATCCCTCTGCAACATGGAAAGGATAAAAACCTATAGAAGGGAAAGTTTGTTCTTGGACTGAACCGTAAACATCTACATTCCCTTTGAATTAGCTGTGATGCTTTTAGCTGAGAAACTGTGCAAATCTGAGGGAGTTCATTGAATAATAAATCAAGGCATCCATCCAGCAAAGTACATCATAGCCCTTTGAAGTAGATGAAAAAATACCTTTCTGATCTGAAAGAGAATTGTGTGCTCAGCTTTGGTGCCTGACTGATGCTAATGCAGGGTTTGAGCTCAGCTCCAGTGCGCCCAACACAGAGGTGGGGAGCAGGAGCAAATGAGCAGCTGCTTCTCCTTGGCTCTGCCTGGAGCCCTGTTTGCCCAGGGCTCCTGAAAGGTTAAGAGACCTGAAGACCAAAATCTGCAGTTACTGGCAACAAGGACTGACTTTTAATTCTGCAAAGTTATGAGATACTGGACTTGAAAAAGGAAAGCTCATTTGAAGAACTTTCTAAAATTTAATTGCCTATAACTTTTTTTCCTTCTGAGGCTTTCTGCAATCTGAGTTGCACTAATACAGAAATCTGGCTTTGTAAGTGGAAGGAGCTGAAAAACAGCACCAATAAAAACTGTAAAGCTCTCAAAGATTTTTAAAATAGTGCTTCTGTAAAAGATGTGACATTATATGCTGGGGCAGAGCGCAATAAAGATTTTTTTTTTACCAGCACTCTTCACAACTTAGTCGTAAGTTGTACAGCTGTCCCAAATTCCCCTGATAAAGCTTTTCTAGCTGTGTACATCACTGTAATTGTAATGCCTCATGCATACATGCATGGATACATGTTTGTGTTTAAACTGCCTTTGTGTCTGTAAATGCACATGGTGAAGGTCATGTACATGTGCAAGTTATTTAAGCATGAATGTACCCATGTGAGATTCTGCTGTATATAAGGAATGTGAAGGCTGGCATGTAAAGCAGCAGTAGGTTTAATTGTTCTCTCAATGACTTTGTTGCATTCTCTGGGCAGAGACTTGGGGTTCAGCTCCATCTGCTTTGACATTGTTGCTGTCCCAGTGGCAAAAACCAATACAGGAGTTACGCCAAAAAGTCTGAATGCTTGTCCTGACAGCTGACTCTGATGTTAACATCGAGGTAGGAAAGTACTTTCTATAGAGCACACTCACGCTCACACACACTCACATGCACACACAGTTACTCATGCACACTCACACTTTCATTACTCTTGATCTAGGTGGAAATGGCTTGTTTTAAAGGCAGCCTTTCTATCTTGAAGGTCAAGTAAACCAAGTTGGAGGTCAGATAAAAGGGAAAGAACATTTGCTTCTTGGTGTATCTATTTCTGTAATTTTATCAGTGTATGTGGTTTTATTTCTAGCATTTTGTTCCCAGGGCTTCCTCTAAGGCTGAACAAATTGAATCAGTTGGATGTAGTACAGCTTCCAATTTGGGGTTAGAAATCCATTAAATTGCTTGGGGCTTTGTTGGCAGTACAAAAGTGCTTGGAGTGGAAGTGCATTATGATTGGCCATTGATTACTCGAAAGGAAAGGGGGTGGGAGCTTGTGTAAACCACACGCCTCCAGCCAGGGTGGTCAGCTTAGGGGTTTTTTAGCTTAAAATCTTCAGGTTTTGCCCTTAAAGTGCTGTTCTTTATTACAGAGAAGAACTATTTTTAAACTGGAAATGGAGAGCTGTCTGCCATGTGTTCCTCACACCTCTGGGGAATTAGAGCTGGCCCTGCAGCACGCAGCGCTGCCAGCCATAGCCAGCCCATAGGTACTAGTCCTTGAGATGGTTTGAGGTTATATACAGCATTCCTTTCCACACACAAGATGTTTGGATTTGGCCAACCTCTCAGTTTCAGCCCATGGCATTGGAAAGTGCCAGGAATGTCCTTTTTCCAGTAGATTTCAAACTGAGTGAGTTTATGGTGGGCATAGCAAGGAGTCCAGTGCAGTAATTCCACTCGGACTGCTGCTGGGATCAGAGAGGGCTTTACTTGCACCATGCAAAGCTGCAGAGTTGTCTGGGTGTTCTGTGAGGCCAGAGTCACGGCTGCCAGGTGGGAAGAGAGGAGCAGAGGCAGGAGAGATGACCACTGCCTCTGTCCTGGCAGGTCCAGCTGGGTGGGCTGTGCTGGCTCTGGTCCCTTGGCCCCTTAAACTTAGCAGCACATCTAACGAGGCAGAGCTTCAGGTCTGTGTTATCTGCTGAGAGTTTTCCTGGATGACAGCACAGCAGATGCACTGGGTGCTTGGGGAGGAGCAGTCACCAGTGAAACAGCCGTGTATTGTGGCCAGCCAGGTGGACACCAGGACAGCAGTGGTTCTTTCTGGGAAAGGCTTCTAGAAACACTTCGGTACCATCACTGTGTGAGAGCAGGAGGTGGTGCAGCCCCTTTGTGTGGGTGAAAAGCAGCATCAAGTGCAGGAGAAGCCGGAGCAAGCCTGGAGTGCGGGAAAAATCTGCACACTGTTTTTTAAAGACTTTTCCCCCAACTCTTTGCTTGACTAGTTTTAACCAGTGCACAAATAAGCAAGCATGTTTTTTGGGGGAGATCAGGCCTTCCTGATTAACTATTAATAAGAGCCACGAGCAAGTGAAGCGCTGAGCAAACACAGTGGGAGAGGGTTGTGTGCCCTCTCCCCACCATTAATGATTGACTGGGCAGGGCTGTGCCAAGTCTCACTCATGGTGGGCTCTGCAAAGGGGTGATTCCAGCTGTGTGCTGAAATTTCTTCCTCAGGGCTTGGTGATCCCCCATCCTGGAATGCAGTACTGCATATGAGGTGCTGCTGGATAGTGGCAGCAAGAATGTTGTGCTGGGTTGTGCATTAACTAAATTATTATTTCTGATGAACAGTGGTGTTGGAGCAGTGGAAAAATATCATTTAGGCTGGTTAAGGTCTCTGAGCTTACCAGAAACACTTGCAGATGGGATTGAAACCACTTGAATCCCCAAAGACAGCAGAGCACATTACAATTCTGTGTTCTAGGAGAAAACTTGAAATACGGATTATTCAGTATTACTGAATGATTGACCTTGGAAGTTTTCTAAAATCATGGAAACTTTTGAACAGTGTTTGAGGAATTTCTGAGTTATCTCTCTCCTCTCTGCGCTCAACTTGTAAACCACAGCTGGATTTTGCAAAGTCATGTGGTGGGAGGGTTCGATTGCCAGCAGTCAAACATGCTGCTGTGGGTCTTCCCAAACATCTGATAAAGCCAAGGGTTTAACATGGTTTATCTGCTGTGAGTACTTGTGAAGAATTGCACAACTTTCAGATGAAAATATTTGCTTTGCAAAAGGAGCCGTTTTTGAAACTGTAAATAGCACTTAATGCTGATTTATCAGTGTAGCCTGTTATTGTTAATGGAGGCTGAGCAGTTCTAAGGTAGGTATGTATAGTAAATTATATAGTTAATCCTCAATAAATTGGTTTAATATGTTGAATACACAGTGGGGAACCTTAATTGAAAATGTTAGTAAAGAAGTCATGGCCTTTATTGATTTACCGAAGAAACACAGCAGTGATGGAAGCAGGAGCAATTTATTTGGTAAGTATTTTGTTTATGAGCTGGGCCATCCAGCTTTTGCTTCAGTGGTTTAAGACACAGTGTGCTTTGCTTTGTGGATGCAAAATCACCAAGAAAGAAATTTGCTATCAAATTAGAAAAAGGTGAGTTTGGTCATACACAGTTGAGCAACCAACTTGCAGGATTTTGGTTTTAAGATATGTCTTTCTCATGGCAGTAGTTAGCACTTTAATTAAAGCAATAAACCCAGAACAAACCCTATGGGTGTCAGGGCAGATGACGGGTGGAGTTTTATTTGTGGGTTAAAAATCCTTCCACGTCCTGCTTTTCCTTCCAACTGCTTACCTGTCACACGTGGCAAAGCAAGATTGCTTTACGTGAAATTAAATACAGTTATTCTTATTTAGATGCTCATGCCCCCTTTGAAATGTGTTTTTGCTTTGATGCAATCCTTGGAGCTGATGCCTCAGTGTTCTGGAGAGGATCAGTCTCCTTCAGGCAGTGCAGCTTAATAAAAGAGGCAAATATAGAGAAAGATTGCTGCAATTAAATCCTGCCTGCCCTAACCCTTGCAGCATCCCCTGTTCCCTGCATACAATGCTGCCTTTGACTGGGCTGTCTTGTTGGGAGCAGAGGAACGTGTGACCCTAACCAGGAGGGTTTGTGGCCTCGGTGGCTTTAGGCTGTGTGCCCGTGGCTAATGCTCTTCTCAGAAGCAGAGAAAGCATTGTTGGATACCTTGTCATTCGTGCTTCCTTTGCCCTGCCATCCTCTGTTGGTTTGAGTCCCTGTGTTGCTGCTGGTGAGGGCTGTACATGTCCCCAGGAAACAGAAGGGGCTGTTCATGCGCCAGCCACGAGTGCTGCTGGGACTGGGGGGGTCTCACTGCAGGAACAGGGGTTCACAGTCCTACCCCTGCCACTGAGACCACTGGATGACTTTCAAATTACTTCACTTATTGAAATCTCACTTCACTTTTTTTGGAACATGGAGCAATTGAAATACTGAGAAAACTCTTGCTGAGTGGGCCAGGATCAAGCTCTGGTGAAATGAGTATCCTCATGTCTCTTTTGATGGTGCAGAGTCATAGCATGAGGTCCATGAGTACCTGAGCTACCCAGGTGCTTTGTACATGTGTTGTGGAGTATTTGCATATATGTGTGATTATGTAGATTAAGTTACATCTAAGCCTTCTGCCTTATGAAATAAAATAGGGGTGTTTGGAGGAGATGATCTTCCAAGAAAAATAAAAGAAAAAAGCAGACAAGAACTCAACTTGAGTTTTGCTAAGATTATTAAAATAGGAGGAAATGGGATCCTAGATTTTGTCAAAACACATTTGTGTAAGCCAAACAGGGCCTAAAATAACCTGACACTGCCCTGTTGAAAGAGACAAATAAGCTTGTAAAAATTCTTGTTGTGGGAGACGTGGAAGCCCCAGCAGCAGTTCAGTGTTACCCAGTGCTCCTGCAGAGGACTCCTGCCCTTCCTCAGCCCTGAGAGTGTGGCTGCTCATCCTGTGCTGCCTGTTGGAGTCTGTCAGTCCACAATGATAGAGATATTTACGTTTACAGTCCTGTGTGAGCTGACCAGCTGTGGTGGGTGCTCACCAGGCACCTCTCTGCCAGATATGTGCTCTCTGTACACCCAAAGTGTGAGTGCAGAGTGGCAGAGCAGGAGGAAGGGTCAAGGTTGAAAGTGTGTCCCTGAAAGTTACTTGAAGGTAAGATAATTCCCAAATTTCTTGAACCATACCAACCACATGCTAAATTAAATTGTAGTCTGGCACAATGCTTCTCAGTGATGTGGTTTTAATTAGTATTCTTTGCATTAATGGCTGCACGCATCCTCTGGAATCGGCATGGTATCAATTCTTTGGGGATCATGCTACAGGAATTTCCTTTAGATGGTATCGTTGGTTGTGACTGAGAGTGATTCATGGTGCAGTTTTCTTGGTGTCTGGATGACCTCTCAAAGTTTGTCTTCACTGTCAAATTAGTTCATATTATGGCTTGAGGGCTGCCCTTAAGTTGACTCCCTCCTGCACATAAAGCCCCTTATATGAGCAGGCTGTTAACCCAAGCCAATATGATGCTGCTGCTGCTGCTATTTTGAACAAGGACATAAGTAAAGCCTGAGTGAGCACATCAGCTGAGCCACTAACAGATCCTCTCAGTGGTGGGGCATAGCTTCACCCATGTGGGTGCTGTGTGGCCTCCCTGTGTCCTGCAGAGTCCCCTTCTCTCCAAAGCACTTAGAGCAGCAATCTGAGACATTCACCTCTCTGGTGCCCTGTGTTTACCTTCTAGGAGGTAGCTCTTTCCCATGCTTGGTGTGGGCCATTTCTGTGCTCCATTTTGGAGTCTCTTGTAAGCGGGATGCTTTGTACTTGTAGGCAGCACACTGTACTCGGAGTACCCTGTAACAGAAATCAAGGGGCTCAGCTTGGGGCACAGTGGCTGAAAAGCTGCCTGGTGGAAAAGGACCAGGAGGTGCTGGTTGACAGCTGTCTGAACATGAGCTAGCGAGTGCCCAGGTGACCAATGAGGCCAGTGGCACACTGGCTTGTACCAACAATAGTGTGGCCTGCAGGACCGGGCCAGTGATCACCTTCCCGCTCTCAGCACTGGCCAGGCCACACAATGAATTCTAGGTTCAGTTCTGGGCCCCTCACTACAGGACACACATTGAGGTCCTGGAGCATGTCCAGAGAAGGGCAGTGGAGATGGGGAAGGGACTGGAGCACAGGTCTGATGAGAAGAGGCTGCAGTAGCTGTTTGGCTGCTTCTTGCCTCATGGGAGTAGAATTTGGACCTGTCCTGTGCACAGGAATCAAAAATGGACTAAAGCTACTTCTTTCTGTCCTGACAGTCCATACAACCACCTGAATCCATGCAGTTGCTTTGATGGCTTTGTGCTTCAGCATTAATGCTGACCTGTCACTGCTAATGAGGACTCTGCCATCCCTCTGGCACCTCACAAGCTTGTTTAAAAGAGACATTTGAGTGTGCTTTCTTCCTGCTCAGCTGTACACTTGTAGCATGGGCAGTGTGCTCCCTCTCTTGCTCCCCTGGCCCCCATCCCCAGGCTAATTCAGCTGCAGCCATGCTTTTCATACCCACTCAAGTGTGCATGGGGCCTCCATTCCAGCGCTGTAAAGCCATCTACAAACATGTGGGAAGAGGATGGTGCCTATTCAGTAAGCTGCAGACTAGGCAGCTATCTTTCAACAGATGAGCCAGAGGAATTTCTACTGCAGGGCTCAATTGTTCTGGGCCCTCGGCTCCCTTTTGTGCAGGAGCAATGAAAAGTTGTGTTATGACAACGGTTGACAAAGTGTTTAATGAAAGCCACAGTTGGCAGTGACAGAATTTCAAGCCATCCTCCTTTTCTCCAATGGCTGTCATCAAAAGGTGCAGAAACACTTTTGACATAATCTTCTGCACTGACAGATAAATGGTTTTGACGTAAGGGTTGGAAACCTTCACCTTGCTGAACAGAATTCAGCCGTCATCGTGGTGAGCAGAGACCAGGAACCATGTATGTCTCTGTTCCTTTGTCTGGAGAGCCAGACAGGCACCTCTGTTTTCAACAGAGGTAGCTTTTCTCTACACTGGTCAAGGTCCCAAAGCAGAGCCAAAACTTGTACATGAATTTGTGGTCTACCTTGCACCTTGCCCAGTGGGGCAAGGTTGGCTTCTCACAGGTCAAAGAACTGACTGATCCCTCCTCACTGGCAAGAGGACTCCTTCTGTGACAGCATTATTTCTTTTGGGAGGTAGTTTGAATATACCAGTTATTTAACAATTTCATTTCAGTGTCTGCAGTGTTCAGTGATCCACAGTGCCACTTTCACAATGCCAGCTGAAGGCAAACACTGCTTTCTTATTTAGAGACTGGAATGGCTGAAAAGACAGAACAGGGCCCTCCCCACATTGATTTAACAGGCTCTCAGTTCCTGATCATGGGCATCTTAGTGACAGGAGGGGAAAACCCTACATTGTTGGATTAGCCAATACAAGGAAGACTTGAAGTGTGTAATGGATAAATAATATGCAGAGCACTTCTCATGCCAGTAAGTCAGAATAAAGTTTAAAAACATCCACCACCTTTCCCTGTTCAATAGAAGCTGATACGAAAAAACCAATCTGAATGTTAGGGGTCGCTCAGGTTCGTGGTTCTGCTCTTTCTCTTCTGCCAGCTGTAAACTCTAACCTTCATAGGATGCGTCCCTGAACTCGCAGCCCAGGCTCTTGTCCTGAATTCCTATTAATTGAATTCTGTTTCCTTTTCACAGTTGCCTTGGAGGGATCAAAATATCCTTCCATGAGTAATTGAACAGAAACATGTACCTATGCAGAGAAGCAGGCTCAGGGCACTGGGCAGTTTGTGGGCAGTCCCACATTTGGGCTCAGCTAACCTCATGTGCAGGTGCCAGGAAATGGGCCGAACGCACCCCAAAGTCGTGGGCTCTTGGAACTGGCATAAAACACTGTAGGTGATGCTTTATAAACTGTGGCTTTGAAGAGATGCCCAGGATGAGAGAGAGCTCAGATGGTAGGGCAAGTGCTGATTTGGGAAAGGGCAGGGTTTTGATGTTAGGAGTTGATGGCTCTCTTTCTTTGAGGAAGACATTTTGGAAACCTGATGGCAGAAGCATTTGTTCAGTGATCATTGGGTGACTGTGTGGCATCATCCCAAGGGGCACCTCAAGAAGGAATGCATTCTGTGCTACAGAGGAACAGTAAATGTGACAGCTTTCACTGATAAGACAACTGTGCCCCTAGGCTTGGCATCTCCAGTCAGCCTGCACTGCTGGTCTGCTCAGCTCAGAGAGGCCAAACTGGTGGGGACATTAAAGCCCCTGCAGTGCTTCGTTCACTGCTGGACATTTGGGACCCACGCTTAGGGGTGGGAGACCATTGTGTGCACCCATGACCTCAAGTTTTGAGTTCCCTTATTTATTTGCATTACTGGAGCCCAACCAAGATTGAGGCCTCATTTCATCAGCATCGGGCAAACCAAGACAATACCTACCTCAATTTTATTTACAGTCTAAATAGACAAGACAGACAAAGGGTGGCTGTGGAAACAAAAGCTCTGGAGAGGTGATGTGACATGACCCGGTCACACAGCAGGAGATTAAGAGAGCCAGGAATAGACAGAGGTTTCCTGACTCCCAGTCCCAATGATCTATCTATTGGAGCACGTTAATTCTTTCTCTCACTTAAATGCTGTGACTGGCATGCCAAATACTGCCTAGTGAGGGGATCAGAGTTCTGGGAAACACATCCTTTCATTGCTAATGCTTCAGGCTAGAAATTCTTGGTATTTTAATATAAGTTAACATACATCTAGTGTTGGAAACTCAGTAAACTTTTTTTTGGCATATCTATGTAATTTCAAGTCTCCTGTTTTTTTTGTACTGACTGTATTTCTAGCTTTCATTTCCCCACTGATTTTTGAACAGTGTATTGTCCGTTTAGTGAGGATACTTGGTGGTTGGAGTGAGTAGTGTTGGGAGAACTGAAGACTTTGGCATGCAAAAAGATGGAGTTCACCTGCATTTCTGCAGCAAGTATTGGAAAGTCTTTATGTTGCTGGAGCAGCAAAATCTGTCTGTGCTATCGGAAGAGCCAGCTACTTGTGCAGTGACTTGGATGTTCAGATGTCCTGAATGGCAGCAACAATAATCAGAAAGTCACTTTGGGTGACATTAAACTGTGGCCGTGAAATCCTTTAGTTTATGAAGATCTTTGTTTTTTCACTTGTGAACTTCAGAGGTTCACGTCAGTGTCACTCAGTGCTTGAGCACAGGCTAAGCCAGGGATCTGGTCCCTCTGGCAAGTGTAGGGATGATTAGTTTTGGTGCATGTGTTCTTGTTTCTTGCTTCATAAAATAGCCTCTTAGCCTATTGCAGAGGAATGTGTTGAGGAGAAATATGTTACCTTAAAAAATGTAAAGATTGGCTGCAGTAGAAGGCACAGAAATACATGAAAACGGATTCATGCATGGTCATGTCTGCCTCTATTTCCCCCGTATAGTTTGTCACTCATACTTCTGTGTCGGCATTATTGTGCTGAGCCTGTAGGACATTACCTGTTGTATTTTCTCTTTTTGCCTGTAGATCAGGCAGGGACAAGCTCCAACCTGATCTTACTGTGTGGTTTTTTTTTAAAAAAAAAAGTAGTAATATAATCTGTGGGCAAATTGCACTTTAATTCGTAATTGTGCTATGAATATGGACTTGGCTTTCAAACACACTCCGAGTTTAAACTGCAGTTTGACTTTTATTTAGATAAATGCCTTTGAGTTCATAGTGAAATGGATATCTGCTGTAGGCTGGTATTGATTTAAAGGTCTCTTGAGTGTTTTAAAAGACAGTAGGGGCTTACAGGACAGCATATTTTAAACTGAGATGCTTGGTTAAGTTTTACACTCCTGTATAGCTTCAGTTCTAGGCTCTGTTAAGAGCCCGCCTGTGTTGTTGATTTGTAGAGCATTCTTCCACAGCAGGTATTGGCAAAAATTTGAACATTTTGGGCAAGATGTAAGGAGCTGCCTTCAGAGCTGGCTGCTCTGAAATGGTGGTGAATGGTGTGATGTGAGAGCCATCAAATGATTCCCTCGTGCAGGGGAATGCTTTGAGGACTTCCCATAAATGCATTACAAGAGGGCAGGTGATCAATATCTGCTTTTTAGCTTGAAAGAGGTGTTTATCACTTCCTGCTAGTCATGCAGAGTTGGTAAGCTTTGTAGTCTTTCAAGTCTTGGTATTTGTAAGGCTGCCGTGAGCCTGGATTTCTCCTTGCTTTGCCACAGAATGCAGTGTGTTAGTGTGAGCACTTCAAGAGGCATTTTCCATCAATGCTCTTCTGGCAGCTGCCTTTTCTTTATGCTTGCCTCAGCTCTTGGGTCATGGAGCATTGGTAAAAGTTCCGTAGGTGCCTGGGTGATTTAGGTCCTGTTTACCTGTTTGGGTTCCAGACCTGCTTGCTTTCTGTGGGCACAGTTTTAAAGCAAAGAAAAACCCAAACCAGGGAAGATTGGCCAGTTTTCTAGTCAGACTGGCTTGGTGGTTTGAAAAAGCAGCTCAATGTTTGAGGGCTTATCTAAAATCAGGCCATGAATCTTTTGGGTTGTGTTCAGAGGTGCAGTAAGAGGGGTGTAACCTCCCTGCAGAGGAGGCAGGAGGGTTGATTTTTACCCAGGGTAATATCCTAGAGCAGGGTGTGGAGCAAAGTGAAATTAAAGAAGTCCCCCTCACAATTTCCTTACAATTTACTGTGGTTGTTTTTCTGCTACCACCCATCAATTTGCCTCCTCCCTCTTTAGATTACACACTAACAGAAACATGCCAGCACTGCATAGAGAACAGTAATTAAAGCACTTGTTACTTTCTGCACCATTAGTCACTTGGTCTTTATTCGTCTGTGTTCTCCTGGTTAGTCCCTAGCTGCAGGTTCGACCTGTCCTGTGTGGTGTGCTGAGACTGCATATCTTGGAGGGAAGACTCTGCTGTTGCACAGTATGATGCTACAGCACAGCATGGCAAAGCTCTTGCTTGTGGTTTCTGGAGTTGGCACTTAATTTGCATTATTTTGCCTGTTTGCTGTCCCTAGCAATCCTTGCAGTGTGTTCCTGCCTGAAGCATGTTGAGCTCTGGATGTGTTTCCAATCAGGGATGTCCTGTGAGTCAGGTCTGCTCTCCCACCAGGCTGCTTTCAGATAATATGGCACAACCCATTTGTCACCCATCAGTGCTAGAATATGATTCAGATTAGATTTGGGCTGTTGGATAGCTGGAGAGCGTTGGCTGGGGTTGTTGAGGACCAAAGTGTGTACTACTGTGTGGCTTGCAAGCTGTATTCACTGATTAAATAAATATCACCGTTCAGTGATATACTAATTATATAATCTTGTTAGAAAATGTAGAATATATTTTATGTTGCACACAGTAAGTATACAAACCTATATATGTGATATTTCCTTTGTAACACACAGTTGTATAAAAAAATACTCCATGTGAATATAGCTATAAAATATTTAGTGGAAGGTTTGTTGATTGTTTCAGTTCAGACTTTAATTTGTCAGGAAATATCCTATTCATCTGTGATTAGTTTTGTGGTTGTGAATAACCAATAGTAGAATAATAAATGTAATTGTGTAATATGAAGACAAAACCACACTAATCTAATGCAAAAGAGGAAGAAGCTTGGGGAGAGCTAGATAACATTTTTGTCATGGAACTAAACTCACTAGTGTATTCAGCAGAAAAGTGCTGCTCTCCCGTTTAAGTTCTCTTTCGAAAAAAGCCAAAACCCAAACCCTCCAGTGCAATCCAGAATAATTAGGATGACTCTGTTTTGCTGAGCAGGGTGACTGCAGTTTGCTGATCTCACTGTCTTTTATTTTAACAGAAACCTGAGCTACAACAAGTTGACAGAGATTGATCCTTCTGCCTTTGCAGAGCTGTCGAACCTGCAGGAAGTGTAAGTATTCCTTCAAAGGTTTTAATTGTATTTTGCCAGGGCTGCTTCTGGGCCAGGAGGAAATTGTATCTCGTTTCCTAAGACAGTACCTTCCTTTAGCTAAGTTGATGAGCAGGTCTGACTTGGTGTGGAGGTTTTTTCCCTCCATATTGTACCTGTGCTGCTTTCTTTAAACCAATCAATTAGCAGAACACAACATCCCAATTAAAACAGCAGAGCTGTTACTGGAAATCATTGGAGTTTGCCTCCCTTGGTGTTGTGCAATGCTCGAAGGGAGCAGTTTGGCACACCTGAACATACACACAAAGCTCCTTGCTGAAAGTGTAACCCTGAAGCAAGGCAGAACAGCCTGGATTGTGATGCCTGATGCCAACCTAGCCCAAATCTCCCAGGAAACAAAGGTGTAGTGTCTCCTCCTCTCTCAGACATTTGTGCTCCTTTTGGAACCAGAACAAATTCTGTTGGAAGTCTTTGCTAGGAGAGGGTAAACCAGCAGGGCTGTCTCTGCTCTGCTGGGGAAAAGAGGAGCTGGTGAAGGTCTGAGTGGCTGTGCCAGGCCCGCCTTGCTGATGAAAGAAACCCATTTCAGGGAACTGCAGGTTTTCCAAGCTCCTGATATCTGTGAAGGCTCAGCAGTTTCACTCAGAGAGGGGCTGTATTGTGAACCCTTCACGGGGATTCCTGGAGCTCCAATTTTGGGGTTTGAAAAACGAAAGTGACTGAAATTGCAGGCGGTGGGCTGAGGTAATGAGCTCATGTTTGCCTGGTGAATCGCTGGCATACTTGAGGTTTGGGCTCTGTTTGAAGAGCTACTGATGCCTCATGGGAAACTGAGAAAACATTTCCTTTCAGAAACAATACTGTGCTCTATCAAGCATTTTCTCTTGTCCTCTGTCTGTTTTCATTAAGTGTTGGCTCTGGGACTCATGGAGGGGCCAGATCCTATGATTCGTAAGTAGGCAAAAAGTGGAATTCTCCCTTACTGATGCCTGCTGGATTGGACTATGGGGATTAATGTAGCATCTCTCTCCTGGCCTGATTGCCCCTGGCTCCTCTGCTTACATGAATAGTAGGGACTTGCTGGGGATCATGATTAAGTGAGGAATATATATCAGAAGTGACTGCAGTGCTCTGAAATCAGCTCTTCACGATCTTTAGAGAGAAAGTGATGTGGGTCAGTGGAACACTGCCTGTAGGATCTGTTTTCTCAACTTCTCTTTAAACTGTGGAAAGCCTTAAATTGCTCTGTGCTTAAAGGAAAGAATTGCAGCCCTGATCCCATGAGACTTCAGAATTATCCTAACATGACTGTGGCTTAGCAATAGCTTTTATTCATGGAAGTGCCTGAAGGCGTGTGACTGCAGGGAGCATGGGGTGGGAAATGTGTGCGGCTTCTGATTCCCCAGGTAGGGAATTCCCTTGAGCCTTAAAGTGCTGCATGCGTGTAGAGCAGGACAAGCCCTGCACTGAACAGTTAAACACTATGAAAAGGTGTCAGGGTTTCAGGGGAGATAAGCAATGCAGGCCACAAAGTAATGGGCAGTTAAGAGCTGCTTGCTGTGTCAGAAAGACAGGAATAGGGAGAGAGCAGAAGAGTGAGTAGGAGGGAAAGGGAGCAGTCAGAAATGGGAGACTGGAAGGGAGGCAGAGGTCTGGAGCACAGCCTGGAAGGCAGGGTCTGGGAAGTGTGAGGGAGAAGCTCTATTAAAAGCCCTATCTACTAATCTTGGTTGCTTTTGAATAAGAGCTAAACCACAGACCACTGAAATAAACTTCATTTCACAAGGAGAACCACATCTATATTGCCAGAGCATCTTCTTTCTGAGGGTTTTTTTAAAGCACTTTACAAACATTCATGAAGTAAGCATCATGCTGTGGCATGTCTCGAGAGTAAGTCAGTGTTTCTCTGTGCATGCTGTGCTGGGCAAACCAAGGCACCCTCAGGGAAAGAGATTGCCCCAAATAATAGATGCATTGATAAGACCTGAAACCTCCCATGATGCTTCAAACATGCTGCCTGTGGTTCCTGAGCATTACACAAGGCTTAAAACTCTGTGTGTGTCTCTCCATGTGAATAATTAGTGTGGTATATTTTGAAAACATTTTGTTGTCCCTTGATTTTAAGAAAATATCTGCAGACCAAAAGATTTAAACTTCGTACCTTATCTTCAATGCTCTGTTTTGCTTTACTGAGATTGTGATAAAGTAATAGAATTTACCCTACACTTTTCCCTTTCCCTGAGTTTAGGTAGTTGTTTGTGTGGTTTGCTTTGGTGGCCTTTATGAGAAACTTTTAAAAAAAGTTTTAAGTCTGTGTAGGATGAAATTTAGTGGCTCAAAGTGATGCAAAACCCTGTGGTCCCACATGCTCTGCAATAAGTGTTGGAGGCTCAGGGTAGGGGCTGGACTGGGACATTACTTTCCTTCAGGACACATGATCTTTTTCTCATCCCCTTTGGTGGCTTCATCTAATGACAATCCCTTGGGGTCCATCCATTCTCATTCCTTGGTTGGAAGGATGGATGGAGGGTGCTTCTGTGGGGTAGGCCCTGTGGTCCTTTCTGGGGTTTCCACAGGTCATATGGATCATGGGATCCACTGAAGGTTTCACGGCTCTCAGGCTTTCTAAGCTCATTGGTAGCAAAGAAAGTAGTAACCATGCTAAAATTCCTCTCCAAACAACTCACCTTTTATTTTCTAAAGTGCCTTTCACTGAAAGCTCTGGAGAGCTGTGCTATTTTTGAGCAGGCTCCATTTCAGCTTGACACCAGCCTGGCAACTGGACTGTAAATATTTTATATGGGTGGCCCCCCCCTCCTCCTCTGGCTCAGCATCCAGAGGCAGCGGGTTTGTGTCGTCAAAGGTGAGCGCTGGGGAAGAGAAAGGAGACTGAAAGTTTGAAGTTGTTGAACCTGGCTGTTCTGTTTTGAGTGGTTTTTTCCCCTCTCTTTTTTTTCTTTTTCAATTCATGGGGGAAAAGAGAAGATGAGGGGGAAATCCCAGGCAAATAGAGAGCTTGGCTGTCTCCTCTGTGTCAGCAAGTGCTGCCTGTGAGCCAAGAGAGAAAATGAGGTGGGAGAACCACTTCTGACTGACTCCTGGCGTGACAGGAGGCTGATATATGAATATCACACTTAGGTCAGAGGAGGGTTTGACCAGTTGTCAGACGCTGTTTGGTGTCGGAGCTGCTTAACCAGAGCTGACCCAAGCTCCTCCCTCTTCAAAAGATGCTCAGTTGGATATTAATGAAAGCATGCCACAAATAAGCATTTTAATGCTCTTTCCAGCTTGCTCTGTACCTTTGAAAGTTCTAGACCATATTGTAATATGAGCAACAGTGAGCTTTTAGTTGCAGAGTGGAGCTCCTTGCTGAATTGCAATGCATATGGCTTTTTTCCCTTACGTTTTAAGGCACGGGTATAATGTCAGAGGCAGAGGAAAGCTTTTATCCCAGCAGTGCTTGGAACTTCTCGTGAAATCAAATATCTTGCCTCCTCTCAGAGGAGCCAGAAGGGAAGTTCTGGGATAAATGTGCCACTGCCCTCTCCCACCTGCCAAAAATAGTGTTAAAGGAAAGAAGAGGGAGCAAAAAACCCCAACATAATTTAGGATTGCCCCTGCTCGTGCCTGTGGCTTAGCACACCTCAGCTGTGCAGCTCTGGGATGCTGTGCTTTGCACCCAAATTGTGATCTTTTCAGGATTCCCTGTGGAAGGGAAGCACTCAGAAGGCCTGCAGTGACCCTGCAAGGCTCTGCCTCAAGCAGGAGCAATGGCATCTGAGGTGGTGTTTGGGCATCCTGGGGAGCCTGGACAGGGCTTGGCTGTGATCACTGCATCGAGCGGCGTGAGGGGGGAGTGGGCAAGAAGGTTGAGAAATTAGGTAATTTTCAAGCAGCCAGACAAGCGACTGTTACAGTAATTAATTGACTAATTCACCGTACAAACAAGGGCTCTTTAAACCGAGGAAGAGCCAGTCACATGGCAAGGATCTGTTTTCAGTCAGAAAAACACTTCAAGCATTAGGCCCTTGCAGGGGACGTTTCTGTGCTGGTGGTTGCAGGAGCGGGTGGCCCGCGGTTCCATTCACCCGGGGGCTCCCTGTGCTCCCCGGCTGCCTGGAGCAGGGCCCCGTGCCTGCTGACATTCCTGTGCCCAGCACTGTATGCTGCTGGCTTTGTGGGGAAATCCCTCTGGGACTTTCAGAGCTGGTCCTGGTGTGTTGGTTTAACAAAACCTGGTTTGTGGGGGCAGGGAAAAAAAGCTGTTCAAAACTTCTATGTCCAGCACAGAGCCAATCGCTGAAGGCTCTGACGATGGGCAGGTTACTAGCCCAATTAGACAAGTTGTGGAGAGGAGGCCACTCGGTTGTGCCCTCAGGCCCTGATCTGGTGTGGAGGGGCTGAGCAGGGGCTGCTCCTTGGGGAAGGCGTTAAATTCCTGTCCTGAGGCAGTGGGACCCATGGCCTTGGGTGCAAAAATCTCCTGTCTCAAGCTTGACTCTGTGATGACTGGAAACACAGGCCTAGTGGAGGGCTGTGGCACAATGCTTTCTTCCCTGACACTTTAGGGAGTGGGTGGCAGGGGGGAAAAGAAGCCTTGCTCTTGTAAACACAGTATGGTGGAACCAGTGATGGTGGCTCTCAGGTATTAAAGAGTAAGGTGTGGCCATCAGAGGTCCAGGCAAACCCCTTGAGAAGGAGGCCTCCGCCCCAGTGTCAGTGCCAGGCCTCCCCTGCTCCTGTATGCTTGGGCACAGGGTGCTTGGCTTCAACCCTTAATTTCTGTTTCTTGCAGGCGACTGGACAACAATGAGCTGACTGCCATTCCCTCCCTGGGATCCGCTGCTTCCAGCGTCCGCTCCCTCCACCTGTAAGTCACTGCCACCTCCTTTGGCTCTGGGCTCTCTGTGGGGTGGGTTTAGTGGCCTCTGAGAGTTCCATGTGTGTCACACTCCTGCTGACTCTAGATTTCATTTTTTGGTTTGCTGGCACCTTATTTAAGAAACAACATCTTGAATAGCGTGATTTGTGTGAGGTGCTTATGGTCAGTGGTAACTTGTGTCAGTAAATTCCACATGTTGAATAAAACTTCTTTTTTCTTTTCTGTCTTTGGGTTTCAACCATTAGGTCATATTTGCGCTATTAAATTTTACCTTTTCTTTATTGTTCTTTTTTTTTTCCTGGCCCTGTTCTGATCATTTCTTCTTTCCTCTTAAAGCCAGAGACTATTAATATCTTAATCTTGTAGGGTCCTCATTCCAGACCTGTTTTTATGGTTTCTTTCAACTTCTTTTTAACACTTCCTTTTGAGAGAGCAGTGATTGTAAAGCATGATCTGCAGAAGGTTTGAAGTTCCTAACTTTGGTAGTTTAGGTGACCACAGAAGCATTAGATACCTGAGAGCCCTCGTGTACCTGCTAGTGAGGATCTTGGATTGATGGTGCTGCTGAAAGGAATAAGATATTAAAATATCAAACTATTTAGTACCTGAAGAGTGTGGATTTCTAAAATTGTTTTTGCATGTGTCTGCTTGTAATGTGCACTGAGAAGGAATTTTGCTGAGGTATGCATGATACCTCCCAGGTTCCTGGGAAGTGTTATAGCTAATAGGAACTTCAACAAAGTGCTAGAGCAGTTCAAGTGGTGGCTTCCAGCCTGCATGGCCTTGCAGGACACCCGCAGGCAGGTATCTGTATTTTCCATGGGTTTGGTACTTCTTGTGGTGCAAAATGCCTGTGACCACACCTCCAGCTCATTGGCCTCTCTTGCTCAAAAGGCTCTGATTTACTCTGAGGCAGCCTTGATCTGTTGACTTACCATGCTGCCGCTGCCACATTTGTGCTGTGCATCAGGGTTTGAAAAAGAGCTCCAGAAATCTTACTTACGGATGGAAAGCTTGCATAGAATTTGCCATCCAGGGGTATAGTTTTAGGCCCCCCAGATCAGCTTCTCTTTCTCATGAAGTCTATAAATGCTTTGAGTTCCACAAGCCCCTGTTGTTATTTTTGCTATTAATTTAGCTGTTGGCAAAGAACCAAATTGCTGGAGCTTTGGGTTTTTTATTCCTGAAATGAAATAAGCAGTTTGGAAAGGAGGAATAATGACTGGTGGAAGGCAGTAGATTTACAGCTTCTCTGAAATTTTAGAGTGGTGGAGAAGAAAGGAGAAGGTACAAAGCCAAATGATAAAAGGATGGTATTCCAAACAGACCTGCTTAGTATCACTTTCCAGAAATCCAAAATGCTCTTCTCAGCTGCTACACGTAAATAACTCTGATAGTGGGATTTGTAATGCTGCTGTCATACTTCTGCAACAAGGGTCTCTTTGTTTAGCTTTTATTAGAGAATGCCACTTTTTTCCCCCTTGCATTTCCTTTTAATTTTTATCAGAGATAAAAATAACCTGAAAGATGTTTTAAAGTACCTGCTTCAGTCGATGTTGCTGACTCACACTGGGATGATTTGCTGAGGAAGTGAAGCTTTCTCTATCTTTGGGAGTCTTTAATCAATTGGTTGGCTTCCTAAAAGATGGTCCTTTAGTTCAACCCTAGGTTAATGGGCTTGATAGGCAAATTGGTGGGTAAAGTTATTTAGCCTTGTATGATGTAAGGAGTCAGATTATATGGTCATACTGGTTTCTTCTGGCCTTCCAATCTGTGAAGTAATAATTGGGGAGGCTGCCAAACCAAACCCAGGGTGAAGACTCATAATGAAGACTTGTGTACTGAGAAACTGGTTTATGTTTAAGTGTATAGTGTTACAGTGTATTCTTACTGCTAAAGAAAAATAAATACATTTCCTTTTTTTTTCGGTGTTTAGAAATGTGTGAAGTGTGTTTACCTCACAAACCTCTGAAGTAGGTTTTGTATATAGCATGTGGTTAAGTATTTCCAAAGGACTGTTAATGTATTATAAAAGCAAGGGTTGTATATTTGTCACTCAAAACAGCCCTCCTAAATGAGTTACTTCATCTCCTGCTCTTCCTAAACAGGAGAAGACACTTTTTCTCCTTTTGGGGCTGGGAGAAAGACATCTGCTGTACTGCTAAATTCAACTTTTGCATAAAGTTTTGTTTGGGTGGTTTTTTTTGTTTTGTTTTCTTGTTGTTGTTGTTTGGTTTTTTTAATGAGCTTTGGTTTGCATTCACTGCTTTTGGGTTTTCCATACCTGTCTCCATCACCCAAAACTTGCCTGACCCCACATATGTGAGGACCACAGGCCAGTTCAGTATATATGTAAGCGTGTGAGAATCTGTTGAAGAGAGAATTCTCAAAGCTTTCTGCAAGCCTTTGGATGTCCCAGGCTGCAGATGGACGCAGACATAACATATGTATCAAAAATGCTTTGTCCTAATATGCTGCCATGAAGTTTGGTTCAGTTTAGTTATTCCTCGAAGAATCAGTTTGTTTGTCTTGCATGTTGAAAATATTGCCAAAGTTGTTCATTTCAGCGAGAGCAAACATAAGGGACTTGATAAGGCTTTTAATAGAACAGAAGGGAAAAATAATCTATGTACGGGTTACCAAATAAAGACAGACATTAAATGCAAACATCTGTGAGTGCAAACAAAAGCCAGGAAATTCAGCTGGGAGGGGGAGAGACTAAATCTGGATTCATTCCGAAATTACATTGGAATAGCTGAGAGGAGAACCTTGCCTGAAATTCCCACAGCATTTGTAATTTAGTTACAGTTCCTAGACTTGGACATTTGGGAGTTGATGGCAGGATGTTTTCACTGACATGCCCTTGGCTGAGGATTTCCCATCCCAGTGCAGCTACAGTGTGTTAACTCTGAAGGCTCTTGAGAAGACCCTGTTACCTGATCTGGTGGGGAAAGGGATAATGGAAGAAACCATTTATTTGCAGAAGTTAGTCTGTTTATATCCAACTTCCTCATGAACTTGCGTGGAAGGACTCTTAGGCTTGCCAGGTTAAAGGAGCTGCAATCAACCCTGCACTGGTCTGTTATAATGGGTTTCCTACAAACCCCCAAGCAGGCACAAGCTCAGCCCTTACTCTGGGGCCTGTCTTCACTGCTGCATCTTAGCTGCATGTGGGTAAATGCATCCTGGAGGGATTTTGGGGAGTTTGGACAGGATGATGGAGGTGTATCCTTGTCCTCTGCCCAGGCTCCAAGCCTGATTCAGTCAGCATCCTCTGACACAGGCACACCAGCACAGGCTGTTGGGCAGCTGTAGGGCTCAGTGGAGAGTGCTAACCAGACCTCTGGAGCAAGCGTGGTAAACAGAGCACACTCTGCCACATCCATAGCTGACTGGGAATTAAGGAAGTTAACAGATTAAACACTTAAAAATAACTTTCATTTCTTTCACTGTAAGTCTTTTAAGCCCCCAGCCATTTAGGAACAAAGGGGACAGTGACCCACAGCAGTCAGCTGTGTGTTAGCAACAGGCAGAGCTGTTTAAGATACTTTGGTCCCATCATCTTGCTCTGAATAGGCACAGATAACAAGGAGCTCAGAATAGGGATTTTTGGAGCAAAAGAGTGTGAAATAGGATTAGCTGATTCACAAGAAGATGCAATGACACTGCAGTGTATTTACTGGGGAAAGCGAAATCAATAGGCCTACTCTGCTGCCAAACTGAGCAGAAAAGTCTCTTGAAGAAAATCAATCTTCTTTACAGACTCATTAATGTAACGATCAATTCACATTAAACTGTAATTAAACAGAGAGCTAATAGGAGAAGGGTAAGTGATCTACTGTGTCCCAGGCAAAATAGATCATGTAAAATTTGAAAACTAAATACACGGAGAATTGGAAACTGGGAGTGGCAGGGAACATGCTAGGACTGCTTGAAGAAGGGCTGATGAGCTCAGATGCTGGTTGGGGCAGCATGATCCTCATGGAAAGGAGGGTATTCTGTGCTATTCCAGCTGGATGTTGGGTAAAACAGGTCAAAGACTTCAGCCAGTCTCTTCCATTTGACTTGCATGCTTTCTTGTAGAGCTTTTCCTCTTAAGTACTGGGGATTCCATTATAATTTGAGTTAAATTAGCCACATTGTAAAGATTGTGACCCTTGTGTCTTGTCTAACTTTGATTTTCTTTGACACTCATTAGACCTTTGTAGTGGATTAAAGTTGGCTGGTCTCAGAGGTCCCTAATGTGGCAGAATCAGGATCACACTATTGAGCTATTGCCTCATTCTTTCATGCGAAGGCTTGGGAAAGCAGCTGTTATTTTAGTGCTGTTTGCACTGCTTCACTTGAGTTGTCAGATGGGGTTTGCAGAGACTCTTTCTGAAAACCCATGTGGTCCATTAGATTCTTTGAGCTGCTGTTCTGCTTTCACCCAAGACAAAGGTGTCTTGCTTTGTGAGCTGAAACAATGCAACCGGCCTGTGCCCTGCTGCTCTGAGTGGGATCTCTCAAATTCTTGCAGAAATCTTTCTGCAAGATCTCCCGGGAGCTGGGGTGGTGGGGTTGAGATCTGTGACTTCACTTCATCTTTGCTTTTAAGATGGTGCAGACTTGGTTGAGCATCAGAACTACAGCTGGAGTTCTGTCCAGGGCAGCCTCCCAGGGTGACCCCTGTTAGAGGGAAGAGCTCAAAACTGCTGCATCTGTGCTGTTCGTAGAGCACAGCTCAAGCCTGAGCTGGTCTCTGCACGAGGTGTGAGCTCACTTCTTGTTCCTGGCTAGGCCAGAGTAAAAACCTCTGTGTAGGCGTTGTTGAGAGCTGGGAAGTTTGGCTTACAAGAAGAATGAGGTTTGAGCTAACACGATAGTACAGACGTAGCCTTGGAGGCCATTTGTGGCCTGGGATCCTGCTGTGCTAATTGCTGTACAAACAGAACAACTGCCTTGACCCCCAAGGGGTTTAATCTGCAAGTCATCTTTGCTGGAGTTAAAAAGGGATGATCTAACAATTAGAAATAAGGAGACTACTCTGTTAATTCCATCTGGGTCGCAGCAAGAGGTTTTGTGCTCATAAGCACAAAATCCAGATGACTCAGACGCAGCCGTGTGCGGGGTCTGGTTGAAGTCAGCAGGCTCTGCTTGTGTGCAGGACGTGCCTTGGGCAGATCAGAAAACCACACTGCCTTCCACTCTTCCTAATTACTGGCCCAAAGAAAACTTTCTCTGGGAGCTAAGGCAAAGTGGTGTAGGCATGTGTAGATACATAAGTGGGAACAGATTCACCCCCAACCCCTGCTTGCATCACCTACAAGGTGTAATGTCTGCAGGGGCCAATTCTGCAGTGTTTGCTTAAGCAATTCCCCTCACAGATGGAGAGAGCTGCATTCTGAGAGTTTGGTCCACACTACAGGCTACACTACTGAGCTTCTGGGTTTGAATGTGAAATATTAATATGGAAAGGGAAAATTAAAAGAATGCCAATAGTCAGACTGTTCAGTGTGCAGCAGTGTACAGGCATAAGATATTCTGAAACCCACCTCTTTAGTTTGTTTTGCTCAGAGTTCATATTAAGGCTCTGGTGCGTAAAGTCTGCAAGCTTTTGATGCCAAAGACTGCAGGAGCCTTTCCCAGTGGAGGAAACTGTCATTAATCATGTGCTCCCAAGCACCAGAAGAGACGCTGTTTTGACTTGTCTTTTGGGTTGTTGGAAGTGTTCTAATCATTTGCATATCCTCTTTGAGCTTTTAGATATAACACGAGCATATGGAAATGGCAAAGGATCTGAGGCTATTGCAGGGAAATGAGTAATCATTTCTTCTAGAAAAGCAACAGCGGTAAAGCACACAGTTATCAGACTCAACAAAAGAGCATCAGAAAGTAATCTGGGCACATACAGTGTAGTGTAAAAATTGGCCAGAGGATAAAGATAGTGAAAGTTGGTGGCAGCTCATGAAATAACAGTTACCCCTGGAGGCTACTCTATTGTGTATTAACAAGGATGAGCGTTTTGTGCAGCCGTGGCAGCTTCTTCTTGTAGAGAATTGCTTTGAGCTGGGCCAGATCTGCTCTGGCATCTGTGTGCTGCTTAGCAGGCCATGATGGGTTAGTATGTGTCTGGAGGAGGGAGAGGACATGAGCAGTCTTGTTGGACAGAGCGCAAGGTTGGGAGTTGGAATACTGGAAGAGGATCTTTTTGTGCGTGACCCACATATTCATTACACCCCAAAGTAAATTCCGCTTTGGGCGGATTTGCTTCCTCTGAGCTGAAGAGGATCTTCCTCAGCGCAGATGGAACTCCTGGATGTAAAGCATCTCCGAGGGCAGGTGCATATTTTATGTACAATGCACAAGGTGGTTTCCAAGTTCTGTCCCTGTACAGATCAAGCCTAGATCAGTTGTTAGGGTCATTTGCAACCATGATCTTTTGTTAAGGTCAGTATGAAAAATAGCTTCATATTTGAGCCTTAGAATAGCCCAAACTTGCTACTATTAATATCTGTGGTAGATTGACTGTCACATTTAATGGCATATGGCAAATAAAGCACACATCTACAAAAGCAATTCCTTTGTTAGTCTTCACAGACCAAGCAGATTTCAAATATAAATAGCTTGCTGTGTTGAACATTTTTTTAGCATATTGGAGTTTCCTGCCTAAAAACTGCTGGTAATGGCAATTAAGTTTGCTCAGAGGTGAGTAAAAGTGAAGTTGAAGCTACAGTAAAAGCAAGTTAAATTATTTCAGGGTAAAATTCTCTACCCATTTTCCTCTCTGAAAGCTTGACCAATTCAGTTTTTGACAAAATTGCACAAAATCAGGAAGCTCCCAGAATGTGTTCCTGCTTCCCTACTGAGATTGACCAGTTAGTCGTCACTGTCAGTTATCCTGGTTGTAGACAGTGGTGCTTGCTGAGAGCATCAGATAGATGCCCAGAGAAGTAAGAACAGGGGTGGGGGTAGAATTGTGGGGTTTAAGTTGGGTGCCATGAAACACTAGCACCATTAGGAATAGTGTAGGGTGAAGAAAATGTTCACTTGAATGTGATCCTGCCGTGTTCAGGTTGGAAGAGATTAGCAAAAAAGTCTATAGAAAGCTCATTTCTAACTGAATAAAAGCCAGCTATGTGCTGGATTTTCTCTTATTTTTAACCCATGTCAAATTCCCCAGTTAATTGCAGAGGTGAACAATAGAGATCATGTCAAAAGTGATTATCTTGCAAAACCAGCCCTGCTGGGGGTGTGCGGTGTGGAAAATGTGATTGCAGGTTAAGGTAGATGAGACAGTGATCTGTCACACCTTCAGATGAAGTGATCACTTGAGAGGCCGCCCTCCCTTATGTGTGTGCATAACTTGTGCTTGTTAACAGGAATTCCACGTGAATATTGATTGGGAATAAGTGGTCGGGTGAGTACATGTTCTGCCTGTCAAACCGTTTAATGTGCAATTGCACATCAGGGAAAATAGCAAAGGCAGCTGGAAAATGAAACAGGAGTGCAGGGCTGTCCGAGTGAAAAGACAACTGTGTTAGTGGTCAGATCTGAGCAGATAAAAACGAATTGGGGAGAGGTAGAATTAAGAGTTGATGGCAAAAGAAAGAATCTATAAATGGCTCATGGATTTTAGACTTAAATATCATCTCCTGTCCAGTTCATCTACTGCAGATCACACACTGTGTGCAAGCAGTTGCTGAACGGGGTGGTGATTAGCAATGAGCAATCAGGCCAAGGGATTGGACTTTTGGTAATCCCTCAGGTGCCCTGGAAAAGGAACACCTTTTGGTGATCTTACTAAGATATTTTTGCCCTGAAGATTGTTTTCTTGAGAAAGCAGTCATCTTTTTCAAAATAAGAGGAACTGAAGAAGTAAATGGTCTTATTAAAGAAGCTTGAAGAACTTACTGGCTAAGTAGTGGTGAATGCTTACACTTTACAAGATCTTCACCAGGGAACCTTGAACAGCCAATTTTACACCAGCCAGAGGCGGTTCTACTCTAAAACCCAAATTTTCTCTTCCCTGGATGTTTTGACACCTTGTTCTGGGGTTTCCCAGAGCCACCCTTCCTACTGGATGAGCTTTATTAGTAACAGGGTGCCTGGACTTGTGAAGAGCAGCTCTTTTCTTTGCTAGCTTGACCACTGCTTTTCCACATAGGAGCTATTCCTTCTTGCAGGCTGAGCAGTGTGAGCCAAGCAGAGCTCAATGAATTCTGCCCAGAGGCAATCCCTGTTCCTGTGACCTTGCTGACAAGACAGATAAGCCCTTTCAACAGAGCACAAGTGTGTGTCATGTTGGAGCAGATGAAACGCCAGCCTATCTACATCTCTCAAGTGTTAACAGGAGTTTGACTGGCCAGTCAAAAATGTGTTTCTTCAAATGCTGCCTTTTTCAAGAGACAGGTCTTTTAGCAGCTTCTGCCGCAAGTTCCATGAGACCAAGAGTTTGATAGTCCGGAAGATGTATTCAAGTGTGTTGTCCTTTATTGACCTCTCTTATCGTCAGTGGAGTTAAATCCACCTGCTTTCATTGTGTTCCTGTCAAAGGTGGGAAAAGCCCCTGTGTCACATTGTGGCTTAGAGGCACAGACAGTGCATGCTATCAAGAAATCTGCTTGCAGTTACAAGTTGGATTAAAATTGCAGCATCATGGGCAGAGCCATTGCATTTGGTTTGCACTTGAATTGCTTCTCCACTTGTGTTATTTTCCCCTCCTCACTCCCGTGGAGAGTCAAAAGCAAAACAAAACCACCCACAGAACACATGCACTATCTAAGAGAGGCTGTGGTGGATCTTATTTACTTTGATCATGTATTACACAAAGAGAAACTAAAATCAGTATCAGGATTTAAGGATAAAAGTGCTTCCATGCCCTGTGCTTTTGGACCTTCTTGGCTTTCAAATGGAAATGCCATCCTTGTTGATTAGAAGCGCAAAACTTGCATGCAATGAAATGAAAGGAGGCTGCTCTCTCTGCTCCAGTTCCTGCCCTGTGCTAGTTCCATTGACATCTGGGCTGAATCTGATTTTTAGGTGTCTGTTCTTCCTTATCACAAACCTGACTCATCTTCTAGGCCAATGATAAGGTGGGGGGCCTAGGCAGCAGCCCTGACGTGGGTGCCGTGCAAGTGTGGGGCTGTGGAGAGCAGGAACTCATCAGAGCAGCAACTGGTGGGGTGAAGCTGGCCTCTTTCTTGGCTTCAAGGAGTTGCTTAAGCATTTAATTTGTGATAGAAAATTGAGTTTGGCTGGCATGTATCAGCAGCAGAACAAAGCCCTTGAAGGAGAAGCATAAGAGGAAAAGCCAGTGGTGGAGCAAGAGAGTAGCGGACCAAAGACATGAGATGTAGAACATGGAAACACTGACCTGACTGTCATCTGCCAGCAACTGAATGACCCCTTTCAAATACTGATGCAGCCCTTCCTTCAAAGAGTCTCTGCTGAGCCCCACGACCCCATTCAGACAGCTGGTGCAGAGCCCTGTGGTTTCCTGAATTCTTGTATGAAAACTGCCATTTACCTTATATGACTCCTCTTCCTTCTTCTCTTTTTTGTCCCATAGGACAATTCTCCTCCTTAGCAGAGTTCAGCACTCAGAAGAGCCTCTCCTCTCCTTTGCAGCCTTTCTCAGTGCTTGCTCCAGATGGAGGTCAGGGAATGTGAGAAGTGACGGGAGCAGTGGTTTGGACTGAGAGCTGGAGGAGGGGGTGAAAGACTAGTGCAGCTGTGAGTGCTTGCAAACTGCCCCTTTCAAAACCAGCACTGATGGTGCTCAGTGGCTTAGAGATCCTGTTCCTCCCTTGTGCCTTTGGCCAAACTGCATCACTGGCTGGGCAGCCCCTGCTGAAGATATGTGGCCCCAACCCTTGCAGGTGCGTCCTCCATCGAGGGATGCGCTCAGGGCTCTGCATATAATCACTGGGATGGTTTGGGGTCAAGCTGCACATGAGGCCATGAGGTTGTGCTCTGGTACTGAGTTCATAAAAGTTCAGGGAGGCTCATTACGGAGGAGCTGTGCCAGACAATGAGAGATGCTTTGCACAGCCTGTTTAATGGATCTGTGTCCTTTGTGAATGCATCATTTTAAAAGCTGCTGCAGAGCACAATCTTGATGAAACATCCTGTGTAACCAGAAGAGAGCTGGTCCTCTTAGAACCACCCAGTTGCTGATGGGGGGACTGTGCCCGTAACAGAGACTGTCTTGTCTTCAAGAATCTTAATTTGCTTTCATGTCATAGCAGGTTGTGTAATCTGCTGAAGAGATAAGACAGCCTCTGTTTCAAAGATGACTAACTTCTAATCCTGCCTGTCCCACACATTTTGTTCTCATAGTGGAATGAAATGCTGAAGGCTTAGGAAGTTGTATATTGCAAAAAATACCCAAAATCATATGGTGGCAAGTCAAAATCCAGTGAAAGGAAATGTAGATCAAAGTGAGGGAGAGAGCTTTGAAAAATGACATGACTTACCTCAGTGGATCTGGCACACAGCATAAGGTCGTGTAAGAAGTCAGAAAGTTTACAGTGCAGAAATATTCAAAGAGAATATGTATCTCACTTGGGTATGTGGTGGTTTTGGTTACAACAGAAGAAAGGCTTTCCTTCATGCGGTTCATACTGAACCTAACAAAACCCATTAATGACTATTCATCAGATCCAGGCCTTTGCTTACGTCCAGCTGCTATGACAGATTCTAAAGAGAATGCTTGATCCCTGCCTCTTGTCCATGTGGCTGCCTTACGAAAGAGCTGTGAGAGTGTGCCTGGCAGCAGGATAACATCTGCCCATGGTTGGGTACCCTGGGCACAAGGATGCTCTGAGGCCACTGGGAGTGCACAGGGTCAGTGGTTTCAGTCCATCAATGTGAGAGGCAGATGAGCTTGGTCCCGTGAGTGACCACAGAGTAGCCTTTAATAGACAGGGAAAACACAGCCCCTGGGTACACTGGGCTCACATGAATAGTCCTGTTGACTGCAGTGGAACTATTTGTGTGAGTAAGAGTTTGCTTGTGGGAATAGAGTTCATAGCACAGCCCTCTGCAGGTGGCAGCTGCTCCCAGGCCCAAAGGGGTGAATTAGCAAATCTCATCCCCCAGACTGATTTCTGCCTCCAAACATCCATGACCTGGAACAGAGACAGTCACTTCACTGTGAAAGGTTGAATTTTTTTCATCCCCTCCTCCTTCAAAAAAAGCCCCATAACCCAGGTTGTTTTTCAAACCCCCTGTCTCGTCCCATCTGTGTTTAGCTGGGGGTAGTTTGCCTCATGCTTCTCCATCCTAAACCACAAAACAGGGTGAGAACATGACCTGATAAATAAAAGTCCCCTGGAATATATCTGGTTTGAAGCTGATGTACAGCAGATGAAGAAATTGTCTTCAGATTTTCTGCTCTAGTTAAATATAGTTGGAATAGGTCCATCAGTCTGTTCTTGCATTATTCCTATGTATGATTTTAAGTGAAAAACACTGTGAAATGGTCATGGATTTTGTCTGCTGCATCCTAGACCTTTTTTTGAAGGAGTGCTAGGGAGAGGGAAGATCCTAATTTATGGTCTTGGGTAGAGCACGTAAACCTTTAAGGGAAAGTTCGGATATCCATAAAAAATTGTGCGGGTGGCTTTTTTTGGTTGTTTGGGGTTTGGTTTTCTGGTTTTGGGCTTTTTGGGGGTGATGTTTTTTGGGTTGGTTTTTTTTTTGTGTGGCTGACCCTAAAATGCAGTGGCTGCCTGGCCTGCCACTGCTCTGCTCTTGTTGTGTGTGCAGCCAGCACCTGAACAAACAGAGCTGTGTCTGTGACAGCCTGGGAATCTACCAGGATTCCTCAGGGGAAGGAGTGATTCAGAGCATCTGAGAAAAGTGGGGGCTGCTTCCATGCATCCTTGCTTCCTGTCCAAACAATAACCCATGCAGCCTTACTCTGAAAGGACAGTGGGGCCGTTCCCATAAGTACATACAGTGTGTTTGTGCTGGATAAAAATACACATTCTTGTGACAGTCCAAAATCTTGTGCCTCATGGATTATTCTGGAAAGGCTGATAAGACAATGCAAAGTGTCAGACAACTAGTGGGGGTTTCCAGAGCACTTGGGAAGTGTGAGGGCTCATGCACAGCCAGTTCAGTTTTTCTGGGAAGGTCTCATATGAAGAGCTAGAGGATGATGTGGCACAGACTTCCAGCATGTCACCTGCATGTTTACTTCATCTTCTGCTGCAGAGGTGGCTTCACTCTACTCCAAGGCAGACATTTCACAGGCTACAGTAGAGGAAAAAATTTTTCTGAAATAAGTCTTTGGAAGTAAAATTTATAAATAAAATGTTAAAATCATATAAGAAGTTCTGCACTGATAAATTGTTTGAACTTTGAGTCAAAGTTGATGTGCAGGTCCTGATGACATTCTTCCCCTTCCTTCTTTCCATCAAGAGATCTCCGATTATTGACTGTAATAAGGTGACCAGGAACAGCAGAAACATTGATGTTGCTGCTGTTGTAAAGACAAATTCATCTTCCAGATTATCAGTTACCCTCCTTGCCTGTTAGGAAAATTGCTCAGGCAATTGCATTGCACTCTACTCTGAAACCATGATTTTATTTATCACTTTTCGAGTTTGTGTAGTGAGTGATGGGCTAAAATCAAATGGCAAATCATGTAAGGTGAAAGCTTAGGAATCCATGTCTTTGATCTTCTATGTTTCTAGGAGGATCAGTACTGGATCTCCATCTCCTCTGAGCTGAGGAGGAGGAGGGCAGGTAGTTCCAGGCATGTGTTAGTCACAGTGTATGTGATCCTTCTCCGGTTACTCTGCCTTTGAAGTCCCTCTCTTTGCGTGGCCAGTCTCTGGCACCAAACCTTGCCTGTCCTTCAGTAGCAAACCCCATAACTCACTCTGATTCCAGCATTTCATTACTTCAATACTTTGTCAGTATGGAAATACTAACCAAACCCTGAACGTTTTAAATCTATCCTATCTCTTTCTAGTCCTGTGATCTCCCTCGTACGCTAATTTTGAAAATGTGCTGGCATATTAACAGAACCCTGCCCGAGGTGTGGAGCCCCTCTTTAGAAGCTCGATTTTATTTTTGATGCCTATAACAGGTGCTGGTTTAATAGGTTTGCTGTATTACAGCTTTCCTTTTTCTCTGGTGAGCCCGGCCAGATCTGTAAGCTGACACTACATGAAGGCCAGGCATGTGACTTCTCCCTGACTTTAGCCTCCCTTCACACCGAACATTTGCGCAGCAGCTACGGCAGCCTTAATTCAAGCTCTCTCTAAACCAGGAGGTTTTGGGCTGATTTAAATGCAATGCCAAGCCCCTCACGCATTCCCATCCGGGGGTCTGCTTGCTTGGATTTTCCGCTGTCAGCTTTCGAGTGGGCAGCACCTGGGGGGAGTGAATGTGGCTCAAACAGCAAAGGAATGTGTTTGTGCTGCTCTTTGCATCCATTTCACGCGAGGAGGTTGAAGCTACAGTATAAATTAAACTGAGTGGCGTTTCTCCTTGCTTGCTGCAAAGAGGAAGGTGAATTCTTCCCCTGTTAGGTCTGGTGGAAAATGTTTCACAGCCTGTTTATCAAATAAATATTCACAAAGACGCTTCAAATGAGGAAACACATCGGGATTAAAGTGTAACTTTACCTCTAAAATACAAGCTGAGATTCCTGGAAATGCTGCAAGCCTTTGACTTTGCGCCACCTGTTATTTTCCTGCCGCCCCCTTCAGCTCCCTCCCGACAGAGAGCAAACCCAAACACGCTTTGGCTTCGCTGGAACGTTCTGCTTGTTTTTCTCAGCCCAGAGGAGCAGAGAGCGCGCGTTTGCTTCCTCATGGGGTCCTCATGGGCTTGGTTCAGCAAAGAACTGGCTGAAGTTAGTCCAAATCTCCTGTAAGCCCAAGAAGTCTGTCCAAGGGCGGTGCAAAGTGCAAGGGCTAAGAGGCTGTGCTACCTCAGGGTGTTGAACTGGGATTCAGGCGGGTTAAACTGAGGGGCTGGAGCAGCTCTGCCCAGCTCTCCTCTCCCTCTGCGGCTGTAGCTGGTGCTGACCCGAGGATGAAGAAGTTCCTGAACAAGTGCCATGTGTATAGAGTGTAAAAGTGATCATTGCTGACTCCAAGTTACCTTAGCTTGGCATGGAGGTGTTACAGTTCCAGGTCTGCGTTAGCTGCAGATGAGGTGTCTCTGGGAATGACGTTGGGTATGAACTTGGAAGTTCAGTTGTTTTAGCCAGATCCTCCCATATTCATAAACAAACCTAAATGGACTTGGACAGGCTCCTTAGTTCCTATGATTTCTTTTTCACTTGAGCTTCTTTCACTCTGGATTTTCAGTCCTCAGCACAGGCTGCATTATCCTAGCTGGATAGTCCTTTTCCATGCACATTGGAAAGCCAGAGGTAGAGAGGGGTTAACTTGCCCAAAGCAGATGAGTCGGTGCCAGAGCTGGGAATAGAAACCAAGAGACTTGGCTCCCACTCCAGGCTCTAATTGCACAATCTCACATTGAAGCCCTGTCATTGTATACTCTTGAGGTAACACTGGCTGAAGTGAGGCAGGGAAAGCTGTTTCCAGGCTGTGATGCCTAAGGAGTGGGGAGAGGAAAAGACACCTGGAGGTGTTGGTTGTGCAAGCACCAATTATTTGTACTTTAACGCCTGGTTTTGGCAATTGGTACTAAAATCTGATCTGTCACGTTTGAAACCAACCCAGTGTGAAGTGGTTGGGAAAAATCCAGCCCTTTTCCAGTCAGTGATAAAGGGGAGAGGCAAATTCATAACATTGCTGGTCCTTTTTTTTCTGTAAAACACCCTTGCGATGAACAGGGGAACAAAGGCAGGAGAGCTGAGAGGATCCAAGTAGTAAGAGTAAGGGTTAAATCACATTTGGGCTCTTAACAAAAGAATGAAAAATAAATTGTAATCAAGCTAGTAAAAGGTTTGGGTGATGTTGCCTTCATATCACATGCTGTGTATAGGAAAAGTCACAGGCTTTGTTTGAAGTGCAGTGCTTTGAGATGGTGCAGTGCTTTGCAGCGAACTGTCTGACATTCCCCAGCTGGGACTGGCCCGGCATGGTGTTTGGAGCTGAGAGTTACATTTGGAGTCAGCCCATGTTTGAAGGAGATGGGAAGATGGAGAGAAAGGAGCCAGTTTTTTTCCTGTGTAAAATAACGTATCCATCTCATCTGCCAGCTGCAGCACATGAAAAGTAAGAGGCAAACAGAAGTCACCTGGAAACTGCGAATGTGGCTCAAACAAAATAGTTCTTTCCTGTCCTTTTCTTCCCTTCTTCGAGTCTGTCTTCTGGGACGGGCTGGGAGATCTGGCAGGCGGGCACAGTGGATATATGTTGAGCAACCAAAGCACAGAAATATTAATACTCCAAAAAAATAACATTGGCTTCTGAAGAGCATTTCATGTCCAAATTCACTCTGTGCTCTCAGTCCCTTGCAGACTTAACTGCCCTGTGCAGGGATTGTCAGGTGATTTATAGATTCTCCATGTTCATTTGTACAAGCCTTCATTTCCTGTTAATTTACAGCCAGATTCATCTCAGCCATCACAGCTTAGATGAGATCAGAGCTGAACTCACAGCCCCTGCTTCAGGAGAGCTCCAGAAAATGTGCTCGTGGTTTGCTTTCAGTTATGTCTGTGTTGAGGTCCTTTCCTGAATCAGGCTTGGACACACATTTAATGGGCGCTCTTCTTTTGAGGAGGAAAAAAAGATTAAAATTTCTGAACTTGTGATTCTACTGATCAAGTTAATTGAAAAAGAAACTAGTCCTGGGGGGAAAGAAATTCCTCTTGTCCATGTGTTTAGTTAATGGAGGTCACAAAATTCTGGGTATAGTGATTTTTCCTGTATTTTAGTCTCCCTGTACTCTAAATTCAGTGTACCTCTGTTCTACTAGGTGCATGGATGTGAAAATTCAGACTTTATTCCTAGCTGTAAATGAATATTGGTCATTTGGATAGCAGCCATGTCATTGCCTTTGAAACAGTTTGTGGTTGTGGAGACCTGTGTGCCAGTAACCCATGGAATAACCAGTTTGGAGACATAAATTATGACTTTCCTTTGATTTTTCTTGACACCTTGTTGCATTGTATTAGCAGCACACTGCTATGGAGCTGTAAAATTTATCCTTAATGTTTTCTGGGCCTGCACTGAATTAATTATCATTTAAACTCTTCAGTCAAAGTAGTGTTTCTGTGCCTGTTTCCCCTAGCGTTAAGCCAGGGCCATGTGCTGGCTGTTTAAAGGGTGAGTCTCCCAAAAGTAAATTGTTCTGGGGTTGCAGATTTTACAGTTTTCCTGTTGCGGACACCAGCAAATGTTGTGGTGAAACAATCTGGTTTTAATAACAGGGAGGGTAAAGGAGCAGATCACGGTGTGGGGAGCAGGTCCCATGACATGTGCTGTTGCCATTTGCTGCCAAAGGGAGGAGGTTTTCTTCAAAAGGGGCTTGTCTGAACCACTGGGAGAGCCTTGAATGGGGGTGAAGCTGGAGAAGATGGGCTCCTAAACAGCTGTGAGCTTCAGTGCCTGAAAGGCTGTGGTTGGACATCCCTCAGTTTTTCGTTTCAAAGAGCTGATGCTCTGTTAGGGGAGCTGGGACTTGCATTCAGGAGTGCTTTCATTGGCTGCTGTCCCCTCCTCTGCTTACCCAGTAGGTAGCTGGATGGATTAAGGCACAGGACTTGTCTGAACTCTCTCTACTATCTCTTATTATTCAGCAAGTTCCCAAGTGTCTGGTGAGTGTCTCCGTTTGGAGTGCCTCACTCAAAGCCTTGCCAGTAATATCAGTGACTGGTCTAAATTCACATCAGGCATGTGCTCTGCCTCCTGTGACTAATGCACAATGTATTTTTTTAATTGATTACTGTTCTCTACTGACTCAGGCCAGAAAGGAGTCAGAGGAAAGAACTCGATGGGAGGGTGATTTTTACTTAGACCTTGTTGAATACAGATGAAGTCTAAAGGTTAAAGGTATTTAACTGTTCAGTGGCTGTGGAAGCCCTGAGGGCAGTTGGCAGGACCTTCTCTAAAGGAAAACCTTAGATTGAATCCCTCAGGCTGTCCTGGTAAGGCAACAAACACAGGTGAGTGCAGGGTCTGATCCTGCAGTCGGTGCTTGGGCAGGCACTGACACTGCAGAGCTGTCCTAATCCTACAGTGGGACAAAAGTAGCAAAAGATTGAGGAAACGCCTGCAAGAACATTTGCAAGACTTCTTATTTCTGTGTGTTACAAATTGTTGTAACATAGTGCAAAGATGGGAATTTTCAGAAGAATACTTAGGAATTAAGAATGTTATGTAACTTCTGTTGAGTTTGTATTTACTTATTTGTTTCCTTCTCTGAAAGTCCCATTCTCTGAATAAAGGCTTGGCAGGTTGGTTAAACCACTGATCTGCACTCCTTGCCTTTGGGATTCAAAACCAGCCCTGTAGTCCTTGCATGTAACAAATCCAGTTTGGAAGTGCAGGCTTGTAGGAGAACGAGCCCAGCTTAATGGAAGAAAAACTGATGAGTGGAGTGAAGGGTTCTGTAGAAGGAAAAAAGTGTCTGGAAGCCTGCAGATACCTGTGAGCTGGTCTCTAGCCAGAGGAGCAGCGAGGGGATTAGGGAATGTCTCTCTGGAGTGGGTTTCTCCTCAGACAGCTGTTGAAAACTCACCATAACTCTGAGTGTACAAACTCGGGGCCAGCCTGGGGGCCTGCTGCAGCCTCGGATATTCTTTCTGTTTTTCTAAGAGAACTAAATAGTCTCTTTTTCTCCTCCTGACTGTTTCAGGCATCACAACAGGATCCGCAGCATTGAAGCCAGTCAACTGCAGCCCTACGTTACCCTGGAAACATTGGACCTGAGTTTCAATGACATCACGGAAATCCGAAACGGCTGCTTTCCACAGGGACTTCACATAAAGGAGCTGTGAGTTTTTCTTGTTGGGAACTGCTTTTGTTGAGTTACCACAGCAGAGAAAAGGGCCTCAAACCTTTAAAAAAAGAAGTAATGAACATAAGAAGTATGGGATTTTTTGTCAGGATTTTAAGTGCAAAGGAGAGCTAGAAGGCAGCATATTGTCACTATTGTCAGGTTATTTTTTGAGTGCTGTTTCTGATGTAGCTATAAAGAATGCAGATTATTATTAATTGTGTTGCAGAGAAAAGGTATCCTTCATCCTTCAGGTGTGGGTGTCTTTACAACTGCAAACCCATGTGCATCAAGGAGAGTGGAGAGAGAACAACTATTTCATCATTAAAGTGGCTTCTGAATATTGAGAACAGAAATGTCTCTGATTATTTGAAGAAAATGGGGTCAAGCAGAATAAGACCCCCCCCCCCCCCACCAGGATGTTTGCCTATTCAGAGAGACATAAAATAATCTGTATTTTAGGTACCTTTGAAGAGGTGCAGCAAATAGTCTGCCTGCATTAAAGTTTACACCCAAGTTTCTGCTCCTGGTTGCAAGAGGGTGTAAGAGAGTGGTGGTGTGACTGATGTTTGCCTGTTGTCCTGCAAAAACAGCCCCCTGTGGCTAAGACTAGGATCTAAATAAGAAACACCTCTGGGACAGATACTGAGGTGAAAATGGGGAATGAATAGCATCATCCTGCACTGGAATAGTCTCCAGTTTCTGGCTTCCACTCCTGATTGCCTTGTGCAAGTAGGAGGATGTCAGGGAGCTCTTTGGAAGTGCCCAGCAATTCTCCACATTCATCACAGGCTCTGGGAAAGGCCCTGTGCCCTTTGTGCAGACAGAAATCCAGCTGGTTTGAAGCCATCTCTCTAGTTTCACCAGCTTGTCTGGAGACCAACTAAATGCTGATAAAAGCTGATTTCTGACAGAACTGTTCATTTTTCTGCTGTGATTTATTGCAGCTACCTGGGGAGCAACAGAATCAGCACCCTGGAGCCTGGTGCTTTTGATAGCCTGTCACGGTCCCTGCTAACACTTCGTCTGAGTAAAAACAGGATCACTCAGCTTCCTGTCAAGGCGTTCAGGCTGCCCAGGCTAATACAACTGTGAGTACAAATGTCCACTTTAATTAAGCTCAGCCACACTTTATGGAGTCAAAATGTCCGTGGGGATATGCACACCGAATGTCACCCTTCCTCACCTACTATCTATAAAATGTAGAATCCAGTCTGCAGCAGTCCTCTGCCAGCTTCTAGTAAGGCACTCTGGGAGAGGGTCCTTTTTGTCTTGTAGCTCTTGGCTTTTCAGGCCATTGTTTGGATCAGGTGGGGAGGGAGGGAGGGATGCTGCAGCAGACATCAGCATCTTTTGCACTTGACAGAGTGAGACTAACCCATTCCCTTGCAAGTTGCTGGTGTCTGTGGTGTAAGAGAGGTTTGCAAGACATTTCTATTGAGAATGACAGAACTCAGCTGCCATGTTAGCGTTTCAAGACCACACAGGTATCTTTATGTGACAATAAAAAAGCAGTGAGGGAAGGTTGTTAAACTGTGAGGTGATATTTGGGCAGAGAAAATTGCAGCTCAGATGAGTTAACACACACACAGTTGTTGTTCTGCCTGCATGGGGACACACAGATATCTGCAGCTATAAACGTGCTTCATGTGTAAAAAAGTAGCACTAATGGTTGAGCTTTTCCCTTCTGCTGCTGTTGGAGAAACGGGCACAGACTAAGGCTCCTTGCAATCTTTCCATCAAATTTGATAGGCAGGAGGTCCACCTCTGTCTGTTAACATGAAGTCCACAAATGCTGTTGGAACTTGCACCTCTAAGTGGCAACCTCTTGACTGAGAGACAAATCCTTAAGCCAGGGTGTGCCCAAGGAATGTGTGTGCCTTTGTGTCTGCATACATGCAGGATTTATGGCCAGTTTGGGATTGGATAGGGGGACACAATAGCATATGCATCTGAAAAGTCTGTCGCCTCTCAGTTGGAAGTTACTGTCCATTGAGTGAGGGCTTCTAATTCACTGTGTTTGACTGCATCATGTGCAGAGCTGTAATAAAAACAACTCAGTCTGTTTAGGAACACAGCTTGCACTGAGAGATGGAGTAATTGGTACTCTTAATGACAGCCTCAGAGCTGGTTGTTTAACTCTACAGATAAACATGAATGAATTGCAAGTTATCCAGATTGGTGTGTTGTAGAATTTGTGTACAGTTCTTTTCCTGGCAAAGCCTGTTTCACTAATAGCCCAGGAAATGCAGTACGACAAGGGACTTTAGGCCTGCAAAATCTTTATTGCTTACTTGACTTTAATTACACTCAACTTGAGTGCAAGTTCAACATTGTTTTTTTAGGCAGTTGAAAAGTAAGCTTAAAGTCTCTATGGCTTCTTCATCTTTTCCAAAACAAGTTCGGATGTTGTAACTTCCACCATTTTCCTCAACACAAACACTGAATAGGGAACTATCTTTAGCTTAATCTTGTATGTGTGGAAAAGTATCAATTTTAAAAGCTCCAGCTTCAGCTTTTAGTGCATGGTGTTGAAGTTTTCCACTGATTTTACAGAATTGGATTTTCACCTGGTATATGTGGGTCAAGCAATCCATAAGACTGATGTAGGTTGCTAAAGTGTGCTGTTATGATGTTCATATTGCTATTCAGAAAAAAGATATTGCCAACATTTAGGGGTCCTTCCCCACCCATGGAAACTAAAAATAAATTTAATGAACCAGGCTGGAAATCTTTGTACACAGAAAATAGTAAGACTACATTGTTATTGGAAACAACTTCTTTCACTCTTTATTAGTTTCCGATAGTAGAAAAAAAAAATGACATTTGTCAGAAAACTGAAAGCTTTCCTTTCAAACTTGGCCATAAAGTTTCCTCTTGGGCCCACCCTTTTGGGGCACCTGCATGTTTCAGAGCACCTTTTTACTGGACAATTACAAGTCCTGTAAAAACAATGGGTTGTAAGGGAAATAATGCCGACGTTTGAGTGTTCTGGTTCAAATGGTGTCTGCGCTTGAGGGAGGATGAAGTGTGAAAATTGATGAGAAGGATCAATGGCTTAAAAGAAATGCAGAGAGAGGAGGGATGAAGAGGAATTGCTGCACTCTGTTATTTCTCTGTAGTGAAAGTCTGTCCCAGGGTGAGTTTGTTTAAGCGATCGCACCCAGCTGCCTTTCCTGCATAGCTCTTGGATTGAAAGTTTCCGGTGCTCTTCTGCTGTCTCCTGGGAACCACTGACAGAGGAGTTGTTGGCATTGCTGTCCCCATTGTGTGCTGCACAGATGAATTCGTGAGAAAGGACTGGGGTTTAATAAACTTGTATGGCCTTGGTGATTTTAGGGAGCTGAACCGGAATCGCATCCGCCTGATTGAAGGCCTGACGTTCCAGGGACTGGACAGCCTGGAAGTCCTGAAACTCCAGCGCAACAACATCAGCAAATTGACTGATGGGGCTTTCTGGGGACTAGCCAAAATGCAGATTCTGTAAGTTGGAGAAATGGGCTCTTTTCCCTTAAACAGCCTCAGCTTCAGCTGCTGTCACATCCTTCTCTTCGTTTTAGCAGAGATCTGTGGGCACCTATTCCACTTCTCGTGCTTCTTTCTTTGTCCTGCTTGCTCAGAATTGCTGCACCAGCTGTTTAGTTGACCTACAGTTTAAAAAAGTTCACTGCTTCACCAGGTGTTCAATAAAAAGAGCATTGTTTTTTTAAGCTGTGACACTATTCCTTTGAAAGTCTGACTATTTGAACAATCAGCATTGATCTCAATTGGTCTTTAAATATCTGGCTTCTGCAAATTTGTTTTGACTGATATATGGAAACTCTGTGTTGCAGACAGGATTATTCTACCTCTTGGGATACCTGGAAACCAAGCTGGCCATTCTTAGTGATGTTTTCTTTCCATACCAGAGAATATTGATTAGAAGTTGCAGAGAAATACCTGAAACTTCCAACACACTTGGCTTTTAGGTGTGTTAGCAAGGTCCCAGATGATGAAGGCAGCATATTTCTGGGTGCTGCTGTCACACAGCTGAGACTCTGCAAATACAAACTTGAATGGGATGCTTTAAGCCCGGTTTATTTGCAGTGGAGCTTCTCTCTGCAGTCACATCTCCTCCTGGGCATTTCCTTTGTGTTGTCCTTGAATTTCTATCCTTTGTTTGACAAGAAATGCCCACACATGCATGTGTCCATGGGTATGCAGGAAGGTGTGTACGAATGGCAAAAATCCCAGTTATTTTTGGAAATCCTTTCAGCATTTGACCAGTGCTGCTTATCTGTCAATTCCTTCTGATTTTTTTCCACAGCCATCTGGAATATAACAGCCTGACAGAAGTGAACAGTGGCTCTCTCTATGGCCTCTCCTCTCTGCACCAGCTTCACCTCAGCAACAACTCCATATCCCGCATCAACCCCGATGGCTGGAGCTTCTGCCAGAAGCTGCATGAGCTGTAAGCTGGTTTCTGTTGTGTTGTGTAATGTTGGCAGGAGAGACGGGAGTAAGGAATTTTCTCCAGGCTTACAGCTCCCACTGTATCAACCTGTAGAAATGCAGGAACTGCAGGTTCCTAAGTGATGCCCTTGTTATTTATGATGTTACAACCTTCAGAGCATCTGGTTAAAATGCATTTGCACCAGAAACAAAGGCTAGAACCCACTAAAAATGCACAGTGCCCAAAGACCTGGAGAGCTTATGAGCTGTGGCTTGCCAGCATTTTTAGCTAGCGAGTTACAAGACTTGTAACTTGCCATAAAATAACTCTGCAGCCTGAAGGAAGCTTTGCTTTATCTTCTGTATTTACAAAGAACAATCATGCTTTCAACCAGCAACGATTTGGCCCTTTAAAGGCAGTTCTCCTTATTTCTCCTGTTTACACTTTATCCTTTCTGTAGGGTTCAGTTGCTGAAAAGTAAATACATTGGCTTTGCTCTCCTGAGGTTTCCAGCTGTGAATACAGCCTGATAAATGAAAGAAAGCCTTGCTGCTGAGGGCAGCCCCACAAGGGTGTCTTTTGGGTCTGTGACACTGCTCAAAGCCTTTTTGAAGAGACACACATGGGTGCCTGCAGTATTTACAGAAGTAGCTGTTATCCCCTTGGTGGGACTGTGGAAAGATTCACTTTTTTCTTTGGAGAACTTGACACGTGGTCAGTGGAACTGGAATTCATTCTGCTTGGTGCAGGGAAATGTTAGATGTTGTTAGGGATTCTCCTATCCACCAAAAAGCAGAAGAGTAAAGCAGCTTCCTGCTGCCAGAGGTCTCACTCTGCTCTCCTACTAGAGGTTGGTATGTGCCCACTCAGCTGTGAGTCCCGAAACTTCTGGGCTGTGGATTCAGAGATAGGTGGACATGACACATGTAATTTCTTTAAGTTTAGAATTAACATGCCAGCCCTGTGATCTTCTGTTGAACCCAAATCATTCGTTCAGGCGTTGGTTATTTTTTGAGGGCACAAGGAAGTACTCTATTTTTGGTTTTAGTGAAATACATGCGTGATTGTTAAATTACCTAATTTTTCAAATTGCTGCAGAACTGCACATGCCTGACACAGTTCTGTGGACAGCTGCAGTTCCTTCATGTGTAGATCCTCACATGATATTTTGCTAGATTAAGGCAGTGTTAATGGAGAGATCTTCAAGGCAAGAGATCAGAACTGGAACTGTGCTCTGTGGTTTGCTAAAATCTGAAGCATCAAAAAAAGGCGAACCTGCCTTGCCAAGGCACTTACAGTTGAATCCTTGGAACAGCCAAATGCAGATTGCTGTACTGCACAGCTCTGAGAGCTTTCTGCTCTCAGGACCAAATATCTGGTGCCTGTGCTGAGCTTCACTTCAGCCTGGGTTAGATGGGATGGGTAAAGCCCGTCTGCACCTTTCAGGGCTAAGCTTGTCTTCTCTACCTGACACTGTCTTGCAAACCCTCAAGGTTTAGGTTGGAGTTGCATGTCATGCTGAGTCCTTTTTCTCAGGTACAGATTGGGATCTCATCCAACATGTAGTTCTAACAGTGAGCTGTCCTGTCTTAGAAGCAGTAATTGCAGAAACTCGGGTGCAGGCCTCACTCATGCTGGTGCAGGATGGGGTAGATTTGGAAAATGCCCGGTGGTGTGAGGTGGTATGAGCCACCGGGGTGTGCCTGATCTGCCAGGCAGGATTGTGCTGCCGTTTGAGGCCAGAGACACAGTCACAGAGATGAGAAAGGTGATTGTGTGGGTGTTAGCACATCCCCGCAAAGTACTACAAGCTCTTGCAGGTGTTGCCTTTAGGGTAAGGCTGCTGCAGGGAGCCATCAGATCTCCAAACTGAAACTCCCACAGCCAGAGAGTACCTGTAGAAGAGGTCTGTGCTGAAATTCAAGGGTGAGGAAAGGAAGCCATAGATACATCTAGACTGACTCTTGCACTTTGTTATCTGTGTATGTTCCATTCCTCATGGAAAGATCCTTGCTCACCTCCACTGTTGCTAAATCTACTGGGTTTCAGTTACCAGAAAACACTGTGGTTGTACAGGGAATGAATTTCAAAGTCTTCTAAGGAGGGAGTTGGTCATCTGAAGGAGGAGTTTTCTCTCATTCAGTTGCTGGGACAAAATGTGACCCCAAGGCTCTGGTCTGATTTAAAAGCTGACAAGGAAAGAAAGCACTTGCCTTGTTATGAGCATGAGAAAGGGCTGATTGTATTCACCAGTCAGGTGCTAGAGCATCAGTATCATGGAAAAAACCACAGTGGGAGCACAGGATTTCATCAGAGGTAAATGGTGCCTTGCCTGCTGGGTCTCTCCCTTTTTACCTGTAGCTTGGTCAATGGGAATGAAGTATGTCAGATGTACCTGGTCCAGAACAGGCTGGCAGCAGCAGCCCCAGCTGCACAACAGGGTTCTGGTTAACCCCTTTCTGTACCAATTTTGGCATGGTGCTCAGGGAGCTGCTCTCCCACTTCTTGCCAAAAGGGTTGTGTAGACAAACATTGCCATTTATTCATTCCAGTGATTTCTCACTGGTAGAGAGATGCCAAGGTCAGGGAAGCAGCAGAGATCTGCTGGCTTCTCTCAACCAGATAATCCACACTGCTGAGGGGGGAAACCTGATGTTTTGCGAATTGGCCTGTCCTGTGGCAGGAAGCAGAGCCCAATGTTGAAGAAGCCACCGCCAGGTGCAATCGCTCCTGGAACCTTCCATGTGGTGACACCAGTCTCCAAGTCCTGCTGCTGTCTGTCCATCTTGGGGTGACATCAGAACAAACAGAGGGAATGTGCCTTCACCAGTTGTGGCAGGAACTCTTATGTGTAGAATCAAAAGGAACTATATATTTTCTCAGTCAGGTTTAGGATTACTTTGAACAATTTTTTTTTTAAGCCAAATTCTTTAATCGCAGGTGAAGACATAATTTTGACCAGATGCCAGTTCTTCATAACTAACACTATAGCTTCTTTAGGACTGAAGGTATGTTGTCCCATACCTTCAAACTCATTAATCTTTGCTGAATTTTCTCCAGAGCTTGCCCTCTGCCCACTCACACAGCTAAAAGATTGCACGTTTGCCAAGTAAATGACGCTCTCAGTGCTTTGGAGTATGTGTCTGTTTTGACTTAGGTTTTGGCTTTGCAGTGAGTTTCATGCAAGCCCTAGACACATTTTTAAGCAGACTCATTAACAGGCAGTACTAGAAGAGGAATTTGGAGGTTTCAAACTCAGTGAAATTTTTTTCTTGTTGTCCATACAGTGAAAGATTTCAGTGCTTGTTCAAAGCTGCCTAACTCCACTTTTTCAAAAGTTGAGCAGCCCAAACCGTCATATCTTTTGAAGTGAGTTGTACGTCCCGGTCACTAAGAAGGTTGTTTTGAAAATCTGGTGCCTGCTGCTACTCTGAGAGGTCCCTCATTCGACAGTCCAAGCTGGCTTTCCACAGCAGGGCTTTATTCTGGATAGAAGGTCGTTGCACAGTATGTGAGGAGCCTGCAGTGGCTTGTAGCTTCCCAATGCCTGCCCTCAGTGTCACGTCTCCAAAGCCTCATCTGCACCTTGCTGGGAGAGAAAAGCAGCTGCCTTCCTGCCAGCTTCCAAACTGCAGCAGGAGTAGTGTTTAAAAACAATCTCCCACACCAGAGATAATACAGGCAAGGGGAAGAGATAGATGGAAAACTAGGAAAAAAACCAACCCTCCAATAGTCTCTTGTAAGTGGAGAGGATTTAAGGCAAACAATGCTTCTTGACAAAGGGGAGTGGGAGGAAGGAAAGGTGGCTGGTTTACTACAGACACCTCCTTTCTGTGCGTGAAAAGAAGCATTCAATTGCCTTGTGGTGAAATGCTTTTGGCTCTGGACTGGGGTGGAGCAGAGGCACCCACACCCAGAGCCTGGGGCTTGCTGTGCACAAGTGCAGAACGATAAGACACCTCCTGAGTACAGAAATCTGGACCCTGCCAAGAGCGTGTGTGAACTCCAAAATCCATCTGTGTGACATCACTCTGCACCTCACAGGGTGTGGGGAACAGGGCCAGCTTTTCCCTGTAAGCCTCGGAGGGAGTCCAAATGGAAGTGAGGATTGAACACAGCCATCTGAGTGTTGCCTGTACCTGTGGGGACAGAGGGGTGGCACTCCCAGACCCTCACCCAGCTGCATGGGAGCAGGAGAAGCTCATCCCTGCTGTAGCTGACAGTGTGTGTGTTAGGTTGTTGGTCTTTGTCACTTCTGGGGCAGCCTCTCTCTGTAGAATGCACAGAAAATTTCCCCATAGCTGGGTACCAACTGCCTCCTGCTCCCTTAGTGTCATCCAGGCTTCCCAATGGGTATCTTGTGGCAGTACTTGCAGGCTGCAGTCTTATTTCCTCATCCAGCTGTTATGTATGCAGCCAGTACCTCACCTCGTGTAAGGTGGTTGTGGGAGGCAGGCACTGGTTGGCTCAGAGGAGTTTGGAAAATACCAGATGGATTGACAAGGGCTGTTGTTACCTTTTTTTCCTCAGGATACTCTCCTACAACAACCTAACAAGGCTGGATGAGGGAAGCCTGGCAGACCTCGGGGGACTGCACGTGCTACGGCTGAGCCACAATTCCATCAATCATATTGCAGAAGGTGCTTTCAGGGGACTCAAAAACTTACGTGTCCTGTAAGTTGCTCTGAGCTTTTGTCAGACCACACTCATGTTCCCTCCAGTTTGTGTTCTGCTGAATGGTTCTGCTTTGGAGGTGCCTTGGGTGCCATGTCTGGCAGTTTCAGGTTTCTGAAACCACCTCAGCAGACCAGAAATCCCTGAGGTCCCATTCCTGCAGCTAATAGCAGTATTTTTCATGCTATCATATTGACTTTAATTGAAATGCTTAGAAAAGATTAGTTTCTTTTGGGTTATTCTGCACTCAAAAGGAGCAGGGAATGATTCCTTCCACTGGCAACACTGGAAATTTGAATATCCTCTTAAATGTGCTATTGAGCACTTCTGTGTTGTTACTTTTTTTAGAAAAAACTGAATATTAAATACAAAATTATGGGGTAAGATGATGTTAAGAAAAAAGCAATGGCAAAACAAAGCAATATAGAAGTTGGGCTTGGGGTCTGAGTGTACCAGAAGTGTAACAACACAGGAAGCTTCACCCAGTCTTCAATCCAGTCATAGAAATAAGAAGCTTTTGCAGGTACCATGCAAGTAACTGGAAGTCTTTAATGCAGTTGGGCTCGTGAAATGTTCTGTGCTCTGATTTTCATGGTAAACCCTGAAAAACCAAAAAGTTGCCAAGGGCAAAGTTTCGTGTGCCTTAACACTGAATTGCAAAATGATCCATCCAGTGCTGGCTGTGGCCATTTACCACAGACTTTTATTTTAAAGCCACTCACACAATATAATACCTGGAAATGTGACACTGGAAATGAGCTTGCTAATCCAAATACCAGCTTGTAAGGTTTTAGGAGTAGTAGAGCCCATTAGACAGATCAGTGTGACTTTCTGTGGGATGCAGCTGTACCATTATGCACTGTTAACCCAAAAGCTGTGTTACATTGAAGTACATCTGGGCTTGTCTTATGAACATCAGAAGATGAGGAACCCAGTTCCATTTCTGCAGCTGTGTTGTCTCGGTCTCCTTACTGGAACCTGCAGGGCTGCTGGCTGCTCTCCTCCTCTCTCTGGGAGCTGCAGGCTCAGCACCTTCATCTGGCAAACCACAAAGTTCTCACAGTCCTTGTGACAGCACCAGACACATTCCCAGGCTGGTTGGGTTCAGCAAACTGATTTAATTCTTCCTTCAAAAGAAAAAAAACACACTTTGATACTTTTATTCCTCTTCAGAAGCCCATTGTGGCCTGAGTCATTAAAAGGAAATGGGAGCAGAAAGATCTCCCCTCTTTACAGGACTTTCTGCATCTTACTCTTTTCTTTATTGAAGTTCATCGTGAAGGAAGTGACTGGAAAGTGAGTTTGGGTTTTGTTTGCTTTTTTTAAACTTAAGCCAAAGCCTTTCAGCCACTGGGCATTCAGAAAGGGACCTCTCTGAGGCAGCTGTCAAGACCGGAACTAAAGGTTTCCAAAGAAAAATGGAGGGGAAGGGGAGCTGGTCGTTCTCTTTGCTCTGCAGTGAATGTGGAGCCTCTTTTATGTCCAGGGCAGAGGGGGGAGATGGAGAGGGAGTGTGTGAGCGAGCTCTAATTTAATAAAGAGAAAGGCCTATTGGGTCCTGCACCTGGTGAAAAAGAGCCGAGCATGCTTTAATTATGGGCTATTGTTGGGGAGCCTTTGGTGGGTGTGAAACTGCTGAAATGTGGAGCTATTCAAATAGAGGTCAGGCCCGGAGACCTCTGAGCACAATGATTAACAAGGCTTCGAGCATTCAAGCTCAGCCAGCCAGAAAGAATAGGAAATTGGCAACAGGGGCTGGGAGAGGAGTTGGAATACAAAGAGAGCTGGGCTAAAATACCCCACTCTTTTTTTCTCCCTCTCTCTATTTTCACTCATTTGTTAAAAAGGTTTTTATTCCTCCTTTCTAACACTAAACCTTTGAGTTGCCACTGGATGAACAAGCAGTACCATTTTCTTTCCCTTTTTCAAGAAAACACAATGTGTGGCAGTCAATTAATAAAAGTGTGTGTCAGAGCTCCTACAGGCTGTTCCCACTTGTCTGTCTCTGCCATGGGAAAGGGTTTGCCGCTCCAAAGACCAGCAGCCCGTGGTGAAACTGAAGAGGAGAAATGTCTGAGAAGGGATTTTCCCTTAAAAAACAAACAGAACAACAGACATTGGCTTGGCAACTGTTGGGAAAATGTAGAAACTAAGCTCCAGGAGGATGTTACTTGCTCCTGTCCGACTCGGATGGTGCTGGAAATTCCAGCACATCAAAGCATGTCTCCTGGACTCATCTCTTTGGCCACCACAGCATTATGTGCACCCACACCCCACAAGGATGTTGAGTTTTTGTCCATCCCTTTGCCACAGAGCAATCCACAGATCACCTTGACATCCACAATGATGCTGGCTAAGGCCAGGGTTCTCCAGGGACATGAGATTCAGGTCTCAGGCTGAAGCCAGCTGAGAACCAGGAATTGTGCCTTTTGGCCATCTGCCTTCACATCTTCAGTTCACCCTAAAGCAGCGAAAGGAGCAAAGACTGCAGCCAGCTGAGGGAAAGCTATTCCCATATTGCAACTGGGGCTTTCTTTTAAATTTCTTTTCCCTTCTTGTGAGTTACTGTGTATTTGTCCTGCCCAGCCCAGAAGCCACGCTGTGATGCCTGTGTCTAGAGTGTTGCAAAATGCAGGGGGACTTGGTTTTCTTTTTTTGGTCTTAATATTTTTTTATCTGGAAACATTCTGATAATCATCTTCAAAAGGTGCGAAAGGAGTACCTGAAGGCTCAGGGGTTATCTGGATAGTGAAGTTTGCTTTGGTGTTGGGTTTTGCCAGGTTTTAAATCAGAGTGATGTAACAAAACCAACAAAGCCTATTTAGTTTTTCTTTCTTTTTTCTTAGCATTGGAAATGATGAATTTCTGTCTGTGTTGCTGGGTATTCATTGCTAGCTGGAATTAAAAGCTGGGAGGGAAGGATTTTTAAACAGACTGTTTAAACAGCTTTTGTGGATCTCTCTGTTTGTTCTGTGTGCTTGTTTTTCTTCAGACCTCTTTGGCTCTTGTAATTGATGGTCAATTTGAGAGCCAAAAGAAGCTAACTGAAAAAGGAATTCTCTTGGTTTTTTTTAAATGGTTACACAAAGTTAGGCTGGTGTAGCGATGCTGGCACTTTCCTTTGTTGAGTTTTCAAGTTCATTGCCAGAAAAAATGCAGCTTTGTAGAAAATATACCAAATCATCTTCCTAGGATTCAGCTATAGACAAATACATGTATACACTAGAATACCTAAAGTGATGTTATTTCATGGTAGTAGCATTTAAGGACCGCTGTTTCTTTCAGCAGTTTATTTTAATCTTCCTCCTCCTGTTTGGATACACAGAACTAGAAATGGACAGAAACCTACGTGGTAAAAAGTAGCTGTCTCAGAGGGTTTCAGCTAGGGCTCTTTCTGTTTTGCACCATCCCACCATGTGTCAGTGCAGGAGAAGTGATTAGTGCTGCTTTGCTGCAGGACTCTGCATTTTCTGGTAACGCAGGAGAAAATGGGAAGCTCTCATGCTTCACTCTCCAGCTTCCTCCACTTGTTTGTTACAGTGACACTTGGACTAAGGCGCTGATTCCAAGCTCTCTTTTGTCCTCTCCCCAGGGAACTGGACCACAACGACATCTCAGGCACAATAGAAGATACCAATGGAGCCTTTACTGGCCTGGAAAACCTGAGCAAGCTGTGAGTATCCCTGGGCTTGAATTCTGCAAGCCAGTTTTGTTGTGTGCCTGTGTAGGGTTGGGTCTGTCCCTTTTTATGCAGCCTCCCTCATCTTGGAACAAGACAAAAATCAACAGAAAATCTGAGATGTAGTAGTTTTTCAGGCTCACTGCAAGAGTGCAAATGTGGTTTTCAAGCACTGATGTTTCTAAGCAGGTAGAGGCAATTATTTCCTTTCAAAATGGTGAACGTATGGTGCCACATACTGCAGTTCAGACACACAGGAGAGAGAAATTTAAGCTGGTTTTGTGTATAAAATTCAGCACAACCATTCCTCACTTCCAAAAGCAAACAAGCAACAAAAACGACCCCTTGCAATCCTCAGTGAGGCACTGACTGATGCAGCAAATAACAATAAACAGAAGAGAAAAATCACGCCACTTCCTGTTACAACAGAGGATTGAAACAGAATTCGTTTCTGTGGGATACTCTGTCTGAGAGTGATCTTTTGGGCTCGGTTCCATGTGCAGTGACAATAAAAGGCACCATGGGGCACAGGCTCTTAAAGAGATAAAAAGAAACCCAAGGCAAGCATGCGCCTTGCAAATGTTTATGGCTTGCTTGGCCTTCACAAGGATTTTCACATTGCTCTGTACAAGTCCCTATTCCATTTGAAATGGGTGATATAAATCAGCCCTGTCAGAGGAGTCTCTGATGGCTTGTGACAAATCAAGAGTCTCTAATCATTACCTCTTGCCTTTGTTGAAGTTCTCAGCACCCCCCATGCCGCTGTCTCTGATGCTGGGATGGCACAGCCAGAGGTGCAGTAAAAGTACCTCGATGGATAGCAGATGGCTGGAATGAATCCTGGCAGGCGGGATATTGTCACGCTCTCATTAGAGACTCCTCGGGGAGTGGGATGAGCCATGGCAGGATTTGTGGGGATGTAGTGCTTAGAGAAGAAAAATTTGAAATCACAGACGGAGATGGCATTTGATCGTTGCTGAGGGGAGTCGCTGGGTCCACGCAGAGAGGAACCAAGTTGTAGCTGCACGTAAAGTAGGGCAGAAGGCAGAGAAGGATTTAAGGATGGGGGGAGCCAGGCAGGGAAGCAGGAGTAGTGTGGGGGTGAGAGAGAAGTCAGTAAGAATTGCTGTGCATGCAGAGTCAGGGAATCTTCCTATGACTGCCAGAAAAAAGGCAGAGGAGCAGATGTGGTGAGTAGAAGAGTCCTTGGCTGCCTGACTGAAGTGTTTGGTTTGTCTGAAGAACCCAGTGAAACCATGTGAGCAGCTGCAAGGGTGATGGGAGAAGAGACTTTATCCAGTGGGATTTGCAGGCTGTAGGGATTATGAGTCTGTAGTGCTGCTTTGACAAGGGAGAGAAACTGGTGGAAAGGAGTGGAGAGAGCTGTCCTTTTGGGACAACCACTGCTGGTGACACATCTCTCCAACAGGGCCACTGGCATGGGAGCAAAAGTAGTGGCCCCAAGTGATTAGGATATGTTAGAAATGCTGGGTGCAGATATCAGGAGAATGGTGATAAATCCAGAGGAGACAGCATCGAAGGAAAGAGTTCAGGAAAAGGATTCACTCGGAGAGCAGGAGCAGTGAGCCCTGATGAGCTGTGGGGGTCAGGCAGAGGCCAGGAGGAACAGCAAGGAGCAGAAGGAGGAAGAAAGGGGGCAGGGACAACCTGTGGGATTATGTGCTGGGAGCTCTGAGCAGAGCAGCTATTGCTCTCCTCTGTAAAATGCCGTGGCCTGATGGGAAGTTTATCACCCAGCACAAGGAACACCTCCAAAAGATGGCTGGTTTGGGCTGCCAGTAGCCAAGGATGCACTAAAGGCTTGTGCAAGTCTAAAGAAATTTGGTTTATGTCTTTCTTTCCTTTGTTGACTGATGTCTGTCATTGCACATGGACTTGGGCCGGCTTTGAGTCTGGCTGAGGGACATGTGCAGGGAAGGTTTGTGCAGGGGATTGCAGCACATTTCATAGCCTGGAAGAGCATGTGGATCAGGTTGGTTTGGGGCAGACAGGAGTGGTTTGATTACTTAACAGAGTGAACTGCTGTGGGACAGACAGCTTGCTGGGATCGTTCACTGTCAGCCGGAGTGTAAGGCTAAAAAACGCTCAGAACATGAAATTATTTTATTATTATTTCTTGAGGCATTTTGAGAATACTTGAGAGTGGTCACTTTTAAAGGGTTCTCCTCAGAACTGTTTTAGCTTATCAACACATAAATCCCAAACTGGTGATTTCTAAGGCTGAAGTGAGTATCAGGATTTTTTTGTAAATAAAAGATCAGCCCTTACAGCAAACATTTCACTGTGTGATTTAGGGCCTATGTTTAAACCATCAACCGCTTTAAATGCATTAGCATACAAAAAGTAAATGGGCACTTCAGAGGAGACCTTCTGATGAATTAATAATCACCTCAGCTCTGTGGAGATTGCCTTAAAAGCCGTTCCCCTTTGATCTGGCACAGATTAGCCTCTGAAAGGACTTAGCACAGAGAGGGTTGTTCGCTGACACGAAGGTGTTAAATAGAGACGGAGAGGCCAGTCACTTTAGCCTTCTCTGAATTATATATGAAGCTCTCCAGGATGGAGAGCACAGGCCTAAATTAAAATGTTGCTTGAAGAAAGAGGGAGTAGAGAAGCACTGAAGCATAAAAAGCACCGGTGGAATCGCTGCAGAACAAGGAGGTTCCTAATTATTCAAGCTGCTAAATGTAACCGGCTTTTTGATGGCTTACTCAGCGAGATCTTCCTGCAGGTGCAAAACTGGCTGGAGGAGAAAATGCTGCAATGAGTTGTGTGTCTGGCATGTAATTACACTGGTGCAGTCTCCAGGAGAGCTTGTGCCTGGCTCTGCCCCATGGAGGAGGTTTTGGACAGCAGTGGGATGGTTAATTGTGGCTGTGTTCTGCTGCCTTCACATTCCAGCCTTCCACAGCCCTTTGATGGGGGCTGCTGGGTTCAAACTCTCAGATTTGTGGAGGCAAATTGAAATTGATTGAAATTAGTTGCAAGGAGTAATGAGTTTGCTGAGGCCTGACTTGTTAAGTGTGTTAGGTGTTTCTCATGTCCAGCCATCAAGTCATGTGCACCTACACAAGTGGTATAGTTGTGTATTCCCATCCCCAGATGTACTGCTTATGTCTGCACAGAAAAATAAACAGATACCAGCAGTACCTCCAATTTTCAAAGTCCAAAATCCACTGAACAATAATAGAAATCTGCAGCTATCAAACCCAAGCTCAGCATAATTTTTTCAACAGCAGTTGCCCATCTAACTTCCACTAGAATCATTAAGGTTGGCAAAGATCTTTAGGATCATCAATTCCAACCATTAACCTAGCACCATCACCATGCTCATCATTAAACCATGCCCTGAAGTGCCATGTCCACATGTTTTTTCAACACTTCCAAGGATGGTGACTCTGCCACTTCCCTGGGAAGTCTGTTCAATGCTTACAAACCTTTCTCTGAAGAAATTTTTCCTAAAATCTAATCTAAACCTCCCCTGGCGCAACTTGAGGCTGTTTCCTCTGGTCCTTATTTTATCCTTACCTCGTCCTTATAACACCCTTATTTAGAGATATGGCGCCAGAAATCAGTGTGTCTGGATGCAGCCATTTGACCAGAGTTTACATATAGTAAATTATTTACTGTATTAATCATTCTAATGGATTTTTCAAAGCCTTCATTAATGCAACATCCCTTTTACCAAATGATGGCACACATGATTGCACACATCTATTGGTGCTGGGGGTATTTGAAACCAGGCTTTCTGGGAGCCAATATATAACCAAATTATGCTGACATTTGAAAAGTGCTTTGTGGAAAGCCTTGATAAGTTCTTGGAAATGTATTTGCTCATGGAACGGCTGCACGTGCCCCATCCCTGTTCTTTCCCTGGACAGTAAGCAAGCAGTGGGACCATCATAGTGTTAGGTCTTTTTAGGGTGCAGATACACGTTACACCCTGTGTTGAAGTACAACTCTTGAAGGAAAACTCAAAATTAAATGCAGCACCAGATGTGCCTTTTTTTCACCTGAGGTGTGGGTGATGACTTGCACTGGACATCGTGTGGTGGTAACAGATGCACCTGAAGGATAAACCTTAGAGGGAGCCTGGGGAAGGAAAGCAAAAAAAAAAGTTCCTAATTAGTAACACTGGTTGGTGTTTTATTAAAACAGGTGAGCAGACCATCCATTTGGCACGAACCCTGCCCTTGGCCATTAGCACTGGTCAATATTTAGGGAGAACTGTTGCTTTGGAGATGGCAGCTGGGCTGGGACCTCTCCAGCTGGCTGTTTTCTGGTGATAGTCCCCCTCATGCCACTGCTGATTTGGAGGAATGCTCTCTGGTCACAGATGTAAGCAAGCCCACTCCTCAGCTCTGGACATTACCTGTTCTGCCTTTTGCTCCTAGAAATTTTCCCTTGGCTGTGATCTGTTGCATGATGTTACTTTGCTGTTGTATTTACAAGGAAGGAATGAGCAGTGCCTCCAGTCAGCTGCTGTGTAAATGTGCAGCCCAGGGGCAGTCCTCAGCTCTGTGCGCTGATGGCTGCTCAGGCCAAGTACCAGTGAATAAATGACCACTCTTTTTCCTGTCTGGGAAGAAGTCAGAAATGAAAAGTGTTGTGGGGAGAGACCAATATCTTGTTAAACTGTTACTGCACTTAATCCTGTCCACAGCCAGCCTGTGAAGAACAGAGGGGACCTTCTGTTACTCAGCAAGCTGGTTCCCAAGCACAGGAGCAAACCTGCCTTTTTACATGATATGGCACATTCCCTTTTGCGCTGTCATCACTATTAAATTCAAATACAGATAAAAGGATTTAATTTCAGGAGCAGGAAAGTGAGTGTGCTTCAGCCCTCTTAATCTCTGTGCAGTTCAGATTTCCTGGGACTTACACTGAGTGTGTATATCAGATAAAGCCACACTAATTGCGTTCCTTCTTCTTTTTTTTGCCCCCCTCTCCCCATTTTCTTTCTGTTTATCTGGCACTGGATGTTTGGAAACTGCAGAACTCTGTTTGGAAACAAGATCAAGTCAGTGGCCAAGAAAGCGTTCTCAGGGTTGGAGGCCCTGGAGCACCTGTGAGTAACCCACCATGCCTCAGAGTTCGGGAAGGGGGGTCTGCCAAAAGTAGCTGCTTGAGAAATCTGCTAGCAATTTAATAGTGTCTTTGTAAACTGAGAAGCCAGTCCATTTGTGGGGGCCACCTGCTTCCTTCTCATTATAAGTCCGCCTCAACTTTGGCCTTTTTTTGTGCCAGGAACAAAGTTATAGAACATATGGCAAATTTGCATGCTCTTAATTTTTGGGAGTATCACCTTGACTTGCACAATATTGTTTGCAGGCTGTTAGCAGTAAAAAGGCTCTCCTCCTTTGCCTCAACTTCCTCCTAAACCCAGGCTCTGGCAGTGACATATGTTGCAGATGACTGGTTTCGATGCAGGCACTGAACATCCCCATTCAGCACAACCTCCTTAGAGCCATTTGCAAGAAGTAAATTTTGGTTGCCTCTGTGTAATTTTTTTCTGTGTCCCAAGGCTGGTGACTCCAGCAGTGATTCATGAATAACCTTCTTTCTTGGATTAAGACAAGTATATGTGACTGTGCTCTGCATGTTTTATTGGCTGTTGATTGTATGATATGTTATGGCCATCGAGAGCACACTGGAAGATCTGGGCTGCCTGACTGGGGGTACATTCTCAAATAAAGGTGCCCTTAATGCTCTACTGAGATTGTCCTCTTTAAGTAGTGCTCATCTGCCCTACATGTCACTTAGTAGACTTCAGCCCTAAATCTGACACTGCTTTTTCAGAGAACACATTATTTTTTTAATTAGCAATAGTTGTGAGGGAGGCTTTTAAGAACTCCTTCCTTTGGAAATACTGGGATGTTTTTTTAAACCCAACAATATCCTCTCCAAGTCACTTTCAAATAATTCCTCAGATGCTGTGTAGTGTGCAAGTATTTGCTTTCTTTTATATTTGCTGAAGGTCTAGCCTGGGGTACCACATTCCTGACTATCTTTGGTTATTGAGGGGGCTGAGGAATTTCCGAGCTATGGATGATGGAGGTAGCTCAGACTGAGAAAGCATAGTGAGAAGATGGGGTAGGGAATGACTTAGTGATTTAGTTAAGTGTAATTTTTGTTGGCTGGCTATTGTTCAGCAATACTTTAATAATATAAAGGTGTTTTGAGGAGCATTTCTCTGCACCGAAAGTGCACAAGGCCTTAACAAGGAGCTACCAAATCACCTGCTACTGGAGTCATTGTTTAAATCAATGTGGAGAGGCTCTGTCCCAGCCACAGCATCCCTTTTGTTCACATTGCCTGTGGTTGTGCCTGCAGGAACCTTGGGGACAACGCCATCCGCTCCATCCAAGCCGATGCCTTTGCCAGGATGAGGAGCCTGCAGCAGCTGTAAGTGATTGCCCTGCTCACACCATTAGGCAGGAGGGATCCTCCTGGCCCTGGACGTGAGCAGCAGCACGGGCGTTATCCACATTACCACTCATTTATTTGCCCCTCCCCTCCATCCTCCTCTGTGGGGTATTTTTACACGAGGAGCTGTCACAGGAACATCTTGCATGTAATAGTGAGTGAAATTAGATCATCAGAATAGGATCTTCCAGCAGGTTTGTGCCTGTGCAATTATTCATCTCCATTCAGGAAGTCCAGCCCTGGTCCTATTAGCCAGCTCTCCTGCTCACACCACCATGGACTTAATTCCCAGTGGTCCATCTTCTCCCTTGCTGTACCTGTGTTTAGGGTGCACACACAGGACTGATACTGCAGTGATAAGCAGCATTTGAACTGCATCCACTTGTCATCCAGCCTTCTGGTGTAAAAATACAGATGTGTTATCAGAGCTGCTGCTTGTGCTCCAGGCTGGGGCTCTGCACTGTTATCAGACACTGTTTCCAGTCTTGCCTGGTTTCCTTTTCTCTTCTTCCCCATAAATATTTAATCCGCTGTCAGTGTGTTGCTATGCCCCGGAGTAGTGCAGTGTCTGTGGAACACAAAATCACTTACTTGGTATTTGGGTAGGCACAGGTTCTTGCTCCTGACATTGGAAATGGGAATCAGATGGTCACTGTTAGCAGTGACACTTGATACCAGTGACTGGGAATGAAGAAGATAAACACTGTGCGTCTGTTGTGTGATTAAAAACTTTATCTTCTGCACTGGCTCTTGAAACAAAATTGAGATGAAAGATTGATCTTATTAGGAAGAGATAGTGAGATCCCAGATACTGTGAAGGAATGTTTATAAAATGGAGAAGTTCAGCTAGAGGGCATTTACATGCAGAATGCATTATGCTGAAGGATCTTGTGACCTGTCCCAACTAGCCAGGAGGGTTTTATGCCATCATGTGTGTTAGAGACTACACATCATTCTAGAAGAGCAAAGTGGACAGCTTGGAAAAATCAAATCCTATATTCCCTCCCTCTCCAGTCCATTTCTTTCTTTTTCACTTTCCTGCTCATTTCAAACTTCAGGATTTCCTGAGGTATTGGGTAGAAAAATAGCAGGAGATTCACATCTTACAGTGCAGTGCTGGAGCTGGGGTTCTGCTGTGTTCCTGATACCCTGCTCTTGCATAGCTTCTAGTATTGCAGGACAAGAGCTCTCTCTGGGGCATTTTCCCAGTCTCTGAGGCATCCTCACATTTAATTCCAACGATCAGACTGAGTTTTGCAAACCAGACCAAAGTCTGAATGCCCTAAATTTACAGTTCTTCACTGGCCTCAGAGCTATGCTGAGCCATAATTTGGCCCAGAATATTGAAAAAAACCCACATTAATCCTGAAGCTCCCTTTTTTTTTGGCCCCTTTTTCACACCTCTTTTCCTAACATAAGGTGCTAAGCTAGTGTTGGATCACAGAATTACAGAATCCTGCAATGGTGGGGTTGGAACTCAGGATTTCTCAACATCTCAGGATGCTGAGAAATGTGTTTTGTTTTCCAGACTAGTTACTGTTTGTGTGGGGTTTACACAAATATCTTTGGTCATTTCCTCCTCTACTGCTTCTGCTAATCAGTAAACACAACTCCAGGTTCACCCAGTGGAAGGCAGGGCCTCTCTGCTTACTGCTCTGCCATGGAGGGAACTCGAGGCCTTACAGTGGCAGCTGGGTGTCCTCTCTCTGTTCAGCAGTAAAGTGCTGAATTTGGTCCCCACCAAAGATGCTCAAACCACAGGGGCAGAGGAGGAACTCACTGACACTGCTTGTCTGGGGATCACTCTGCAAGCTGGTTAATAAGTACAAGGTGCTACAGAGTGTCACTGCAGTACAGGAGTGGGGGCTGTCTATGTGGAGATGAAATGCTCTTTAAATGTGTCATGTCTGTAACATCTTTAGTGCCTCCAGGACATCCCTGCAGTCCTTTTTTTTCTCTCCACCCATGCTGGGGGGGGCGGGAGGAATGTGTTTAACATGAAAGGGCTGTGAGCCTCCCAGCCTTCCCTCCATGCAGGACTCACAGCAGGCTCATGTTGGTTTTGTTTCCCTGCAGCCACATTAACAGCGACAGCTTCCTCTGCGACTGCCAGCTGAAGTGGCTGCCCCAGTGGTTAGTGGAGAAGGAGCTGCAGTCCTTCGTGGTGGCCACCTGTGCCCATCCTGAGTCACTGAAAAGCAAGAGCATTTTTGCCATCCAGCCAGAGAGTTTTGTGTGTGGTAAGTCTTGCCTGCGTGTTCTGAGGTTGTATGAAGGGTAGGAGTCACTTGGGAAACATTTTCTTTGACTACCAGCATGTTATTATGAGAGGGTTTCTGTTTTGTTTTGTTATTCAGTGGGATCAAAGGAAGCCCAAGCCTGCATTTTAAAAATTTGTCATTGGCTACAATTTATTTCCCACCAAAACCACACTGCATTGCTTGCATCCAGAGTATTCCTTACAGGGCTCTCTGAGTATTAAATCGAAAGGGACTAAGGCTTGTTCCACTTCCAGATGGGGCTGCACAGACACTTCCCCAGGCCTCTCAGTTTGACAGTACCAAGACTGCAGCTGTAATTTTATTTCCTTCTGCAGTGTTCTGAGCTCTTCTGCGGATTTGTGTTCCTCACCCATCTTTCTCCCTCTTGGAGACAACAAAGAGTTAAAAACAAAACCCAGAGGAGAATCCCTCCATCACAGCTGCTTCTTCCAAATACTTCAGTTGAGTCTTCACCTGAGCTATGGTTTCAAAGCAGCTTTACTTAATACCCAGAACACATAAACATCTACTACCTTTCTCATAAAGAAAAAGAAATTTAAATCATCACTGGAGGCCAAACTAATGCTGCTCAGGCATCCAGCTTTTTGGGGAAAAGAAAGGCCTGGTTTGGGAGCCAAACCCTGTGCAGTGGAGCCAACCAGTGAGGATCCTGGGTGGAGCTGCACATGGTTGTTTGAAGGAAAAATGAGCTTTTGCAAACACTATTTAACTGAGCTGAATGCATGACTTGCACTGAACATGGAGCAGAAGCTTTGTTCCAGTGTCCCTCTTGATCCCCCAGTGACAGGCTCTGCCTAGGTGGCCTCTGTCTGAGCAGGCTGGGAGGGAGGCTTGCTGTGCTCATCTGGAAGAAGAGATCCTGAAGGCTCCATCCCCACAGCAACATCACAAAGCAAATGCAGCTTTGCTTCCCGGTGCCTGCCAAGTCCTCCAGGCATTAGTAGTCCTGGTTCCAGAGGCCTGGCTGTTTAATTAAACCTCAGTCAAATATTAAATTACACCATTTGTAGAAATCTAATAAATGAATCTGCTTGGAACCTTGCTAAAACCAACAGTCTTCAGGGCAGAGAGAGTGTGCAAAGCTTTCCCCGGTCGGGTGACAGGCAAATACAGCTGCTTCTGCTTTGACAGCATGGGCTGCGTAGAGTCACAGAGTCCTTTAGGTTGGAAAAGACCTCTAAGATCTTTGAATCCAACCATTAACTTACTACAGCCAAACCCACCACTAAACCATGGCTCCGAGTACTACATCTGCACATCTTTTAAATACCTCCAGGGATGGTGACTCCACCACATCCCTGGTCCCTGGGCAGGCCTGTTCCGGTGCTTGACAGCCCTTTTTGGGAAGAAATGTTTCCTATTAGCTAATCTAAACCTCTCCTGGCACAACTTGAGGCCATTACCTCTTGTCCTATTGCCTGGGAGAAGAGACCAATCCCCACCTCACTAAAACCTCCCATGAGAAATTTTCCCCGGAGGTGACACTTGCAGCCCTTTAAGTGTCCTCTCCCATCCTACTTCATGCCAATACAGGTCTGGAGGTGAGGTTTTAAGTTCAGTCGTGCTCTTCATGCATGGATTGTACAAGGAAGGACAGCCTAAATATGGTCTGAATATTTTCTTCGGATCATAGCATCTTTCTCAGATTTCAGCCACATTGGTAAAGGAGCTGGGTGTCCTGTAGGTGTCTGAGGTAACTAGGTGACCATCTCAGCCCACTGAAGGAACCAGAGGAACAACGATCCCACGTAAACCAACCACTCAGTGGAGTTGTGTGGGGCACACCTGCTCTACAGAGCACTGCTTATTTCTCATTTCACCTCTTGGCTTGCTCCAGTCTCCCCTCAGAGTTCAGCACTGACTATTGGTGCTGTTTCCCCCCAGATGATTTCCCCAAGCCACAGATCATCATCCAACCTGAGACGACAGTGGCCGTCCTTGGCAAGGACATCCGCTTCACCTGCCTGGCTGCCAGCAGCAGCAGCTCCCCCATGATGTTTGCCTGGAAGAAGGACAACGAGATGCTGCACAACGCTGAGATCGAGAACTTTGCACACGTGCGAGCCAAGGACGGGGAGGTGATGGAATGCACCACCATCCTGCACCTGCGGCACGTCACCTTCGCACACGAGGGGCGGTACCAGTGCGTCATCACCAACCACTTCGGCTCCACCTACTCCAACAAGGCCCGACTCACTGTTAATGGTGAGTGGGAGCTGCTTCCTCATTCCTCTCTTCAGCCTGAGCTCGTACATGGTACAGTTCCTTGGGACCCACTTAGTTCTTCCCAAGGGTCCACTCCTGGTGGTGAGCTCTTAACCTCTGCAGCAGCTGTCTATATCTCAGTGGATGCTGAGAAATGCCCTGTGAGGAGCACACACCATTTTGTGTTGGCTGCCATCCAACCAAGCACTTCAGCATGCATGTTCTTAACAGCTTTAGCTGCCTCTCTTTGGCTGCTCAGGTAGATTCTTTGCCCAATGAAAACAAGAATAACAAAGGGATGCAAAGAAGAGGGATGTAGTGATTGGAAGTTCTGTGTAGGACAGATAATGGATTTTTTCCCAGGTCTTCACAGAAGAAAATTAGCTTTGATCCCAGCTCTAATGATCTCAGTTGGGGGTGTCATGGATTCTGCAGACAGGTGTGCTCTATAGAAACACAGGGTCAGTCCCCAGCAATTCAGAGATACCCTGCAGAAGCAGGTGGACATCCTCCTGCCTGTGGGTAATGGTCATGTTCATCCTCTCTGTGGGAAGGAAAACAGAACTGCCCAGACAATGGTGTTTCCCCCACAGAATTGCTCATGCCCTTTTTTTGTTTTCTTTTATCAGTGCTGCCATCATTTATCAAAACTCCCCACGACATCACGAGCCGGACGGGGACGACGGCACGCTTGGAGTGTGCAGCCGAGGGACACCCCACGCCCCAAATCGCCTGGCAGAAGGACGGCGGCACCGACTTCCCTGCGGCCCGCGAGCGCCGCATGCACGTCATGCCCGACGACGACGTCTTCTTCATCACGGATGTGAAGATCGAGGACATGGGGGTCTACAGCTGCACAGCTCAGAACTCTGCAGGGTCCGTGCTGGCCAATGCCACCCTCACCGTCCTGGGTAAGATGCACCAGTGCCCCAGGAGGCCGAGTGCAAGTGGGAACTGGGCGGGATGGCTGTGCAAGCTCTTTACCACTTGCAGATAAAGAAAAGACAGAGTCAAATGTTCTGCTTAGTCTTGTTTCATTCTTTTACACTGTAGTTCACTAATGAAAAATACCTCTTAAATTAGAGAAGGAGCTGTATGTTGCATCTCCTCTTGAGCCGAGGAAGCCCCTTCAACCAGCCTATTTGCTCTCTGGGAAAATGACTTCAAAAGGAAATTGCACTTTGTCTCTCTTGCCCTATGAAATAATTCACGTGTCAGCTGTTGGCCCATGTCCTCAGAAGTTTCTTGTTGGGAAAACTTAACACCAGTTGGTTGTGGGAAGTGAGGCCTTAGCTGTGGTTGTTAGATCTGTTGTGGTGTGCAGCTGCCATATTCCTGAGCATGTGCCTGCTTTGTGCCTTGCTGTGTCTGCAGGAACATGAGGAATGTTCAGCAGTGTTAAATCTGATGTTACACTGTCCCTAAGAATTAATTTCTGTGTTTGTTCTCCTGCAGAGACTCCATCTTTGGTCCATCCACTGGAAGACCACGTGGTCTCTGTCGGTGAGACCATGGCTCTCCAGTGCAAAGCCACGGGGAGTCCCCCGCCCCGCATCACCTGGCTGAAAGGTGACCAGCCCCTGGTGGTGACGGAAAGGCACCACTTCACCTCGGGCAACCAGCTGCTGATCGTCAGGAACGTTGTCCTGGAGGACGCGGGGAAGTACACGTGCGAGATGTCCAACACGCTGGGCACGGAGCGCGCGCACAGCCACGTGAGCATCCTGCAGTCGCTGGGCTGCCGCAAGGACCGCACCACCGTGGGCATCATCACCATCGCCGTGGTCTGCAGCATCGTGCTCACCTCCCTGGTCTGGGTCTGCATCATCTACCAGACCAGGAAGAAGAGTGAAGAGTACAGTGTCACCAACACAGGTAGCTCTAGTGTCCTGAGGCCCCCTCTAACCTTTTGTGCTGCCGGATGTCCCACTGAGGCTGAGCCGGCCCATCAGGGAGCCACACAATGCACTGAACTGCAGCTGGCTTATCTCCCTGGTTCTCTTGGCTCACAGAGCTGGAACCAGCTTTCACATGCTGCTGAAGCATGTTCAGAGCTGCATTTCTCCCCTTGGCTTGCTCTTTAAGGAAGGTCTTTTCCACTTGGCAGTAGTTGCAGCCATTGCTTTGCTACTTTGGTTTTCCATGACCATACGTGGTAACTCTTGAGGCAGTCTGGATGATGTCCATGATGCTGGGAACCTGTCTTACTTTTTGGAAATCTGTATTTTCAAAGATTTTGAATTCAAAACTTGAAAAATTAGACTTTGAAGATGGAATCCCTTTTTCCATGTTGGCTATAAGAGCTAGCCCTGCTGATGGGGGGTATCTGTTACTTTTTAAAGAAAGAATTAGCGTTTATTGCTTTCTCCTGATACTCAGAGGGGATAATTTCGTGCTGAAATAAGTGTTGCAGTAAGAATAAAGTCTCCTGACCTCTTTACACAGCCTCTGAACAAAACAGAAGTATGTAAGAAGCAGCCTAAGACTTTCCCAGCCTGTTGGGATTTGCAGCCTTCCTATATTATGCTTAGCTTTAGGCAGAGTACAAAAGGATTTTTAAAGACATGGGTTAGGTAGGAAGTCTTGGATAGCCTGTTAGCAGTGTGATGTATTAGTGGGATTCTTTTATAACTTCTTTTTTCAGTCCTGAAAATCCAGGGCTTCATGCCTGATATAATTGAGTTTCACTTGATTTTGTATGGCAAGGGAAACTGAAATTACCTGATAGAAAATGGAGAAAGCCAAGGACAGCCAGGAGGCTTAAGACTTATTTCCTGCTTACGGGAATCAAAGAGCTTGTTGTGCAGAATACTTTTACTCCTGACTTCAGGAGGCAGAGGGCTTGACTCAAAGAGGGGACTGAATTTCAGGGGAAAGAGAAGGATTTACTTATTCTGAAGAAATAGTTCTACTCCACCTACTATGTACTGACCATGCCACATGCAAACCCTCAAAGTGCCTTTACCAGCACTATCTCTCACAGCTTTAAGCTTTGAAAAATCAGGAATGGGGCTTCTGAGGGGAAAGGAATATTTAGGCAGTTCAGTTTCCATTGCACCTACAGAAAATAACCGGTTCTAGATCTGGTCCCAAATCCCCCTTGAAAATGTGAATTTACTTTGAAAATCCTGCTGGGAACTGAGGTTTCCTTGCTCCCATTGCTCTAGATGAGACTATTGTGCCTCCTGACGTGCCAAGCTACTTGTCCTCCCAAGGAACTCTCTCGGAGAGGCAGGAAGTGGCCATTGGAGTGGATACCCAGCAGCCCAAAGGACACATTGACAGCAATGGTGAGAAATGGTTTAATCATTCTGTAATGCTGGATCTGAACTTGATATGGGAGGTAGAAATCACAGCCCAGAGTACTTCTGTGTTTGTGTTTGTTCTGAGTTATCAGAGATCTTCATAATGTAACTCCTGCATTTATGCAGAGCAGGGATCTGTGTTTGACTTCACAGAGCTCTCCTCTCCCAGAAGTAAGTGTTCCCACAAGCTGACTGCCTCAGAAACTGCTCAGTCAGGCCCCAAGGACTGGTTTTTTGCTAATTTTGGATTCTTTTTTTGGCAGCAGAGTTACACATAGTTATACTAGAAAATGCATTAGCATTGCCTGTCCCTGCCTTCAGGCTTTGAAATTAAATGTTGGGGTTTTACACTATTTAAACACAGCACATTAGGAAGGAGAAGTTCAGAGTTCTGAACTAAGATGCTCCTGAGACTGTGCAGCATTTATTCTGTTAAATGTTAGCTGAAAATTATCTATTCTCTCCATTGCTATTTTTTCTCCATTTTTCCAGTAGAAATAAGACCAACAAGTCACCTAAGTGTGAGCAGAGGGCTGTGATCTTTAACCAGATGGCTTGTTTGTTACAGGTATGTGTCAGACTGACGCTGGAAGGTGTCCAGATGTTGAAGCTCCTGCTGTAGGTTGTAGACAGCCCAAGCTGTGTGTCAGCTATAATAAAGACACTTGGAAAACTGAGGACATGACTGATGGAATGCTTGTTCCAGATAAGACAGGTACAAAACCCATTAATCTGGGAAGGCATTTCGTGTTTGTACAGATCACAAAGCCCTCCAAGTCAGACAGCATTAACACAAGAAATTGTTACCTTCAGAGAAAAAAAAGCACAGAATGATTATCAGGTGCAAGCACAGAAAATTTACTTTCTCCTGCTTGCTTTGATCCTCTCTCAAGCGTGGATAGTTGGAATTTGAGGAACTGTCAGAAAGAGGCAGAGTAAAGCTCCTGACTGCCATTCTGTCCAGCTGGCTGATGGGAATTTTGATTTGAGATATTCCTAGAATATGAGAGCACTTTCAAAACTGAAGGTGTTAAATTTTTTCATGCTCTTTTAAAAGGGTTGTTGACTTCAAAGCTCAGCTTTTTTATTTATTTATTTTAAAAATTTAAAATTTGTTTTGGGCACTACACCTGCCTCTGCTCTTTGCCAATTTTTACAGTGTTACACGCATACTTTTCTATTTTTAGGATGTGCTTTCTGTTCTAACATTGTATTGTAAAAGCCACAGAAAACCAGTCAATGAAACAAATTTCCCTCTAGAAGAAACTAATGTAAAGTTTAATAATGGAAAGTTGTTGAGTGCACTAAGGAAATTAACTTTCAACATTAGAAACTCCTGCTGCTTTGAATTCTGCTCATCTGTTGTTCCCACTACCAGTAATAATGTATCTTGAGATAACAGTGTGAGCTGATGGTGATCCCTTGTAAAGCAGCAGTACAAAAATAAGAAAGGTAACTTGGTATTTTAAAGCAGCTACAGGAGAGTTCCACTTTGCATTTCTACCCTGATTAGAAAGTCTGGAAAAGGAAATAAATGCATAGTTTATTAAAAAAAAAAGAAAGTTACAACTTCTTTGGAGTGAAAAAGAATCCCTAACTAAAGCTATTGATTGGAACTACCTTTAGTGATGGTGGCTACAGAGTTCTGAAAACTGGGTGTGTAGTAGCCCTGTGTAAAATCACGAAGTGTCCACATTATTTAATGAGAGATTCCCCCCTGAACTACACAGAATTGCCCTTTCCTTCCATGATTTGTGTGCTCCAGTGCTGACCACTTCCAGCTGCTCATCCTCCTTTGTTGATTTTCCCTTCGTCCCCCAAAGGCTATGGGCTGCCCGTGGTGTGCACAGAGTGCAGCAGCAGCACGGACAGCATGAACGTCCACATCTACCCCAGGGACTCCGAGTGCTACTCTGAGAGCCTAAAGACTGTGGAAAACACTCACCCCAATGCACTGAGCAGTAAGGAGCGCCATAGGAAGAGGGGTGCAGGCACCAGCCTTCTTCACGCTCAGCCCTGCAATGGGATTGCCAGTGGCAAGAGGGTGGAAACAGACGGGACCCTCTACCCCAGCAACCACGACAGGATAAGGCCAGAGGGCATGGCCAGCGCGCTGCTCGCAGACACGCACGGTACGTCCTTCCTTGGGGTCACCTTTGATCCCCAGGGGCTCCATCGGGGTTGTGGTACAGCCCCATGTGCTCCCCTCAGCCTTTTCAACTAGCTCACAGGCATGGATGGCAGCGGTGGGGTTGGTTTGAGCACAGAATAGAATCATTAAGCTTGGGAAAGACCTCCAGGGTCATGGAAGATAGCAGGCTGAGCATCACCTAACCATGCTGATCCTTTGGGGTTTTGCAGGCTCTTCACAAGCAGCAGCAAAGCCTTCAGAGCTTAACAACCTTAATTTGGTGAGAGCTTCACCAGCAGGAGGGTCATTAAAACAACTGAATGTGCTTCCCGAAATGTCCCCAGCACTACTGGATCTGCAGAGGGAAGCAGAAGTGGAGCAGGCTCTCCTGCCCAGTGGCACCGCAGCCCAGCCCTTCAACTCTGGTCACGAGCCCAAGCTACCCAACAGGTCTCTGGACTGAGAGCACACACTGACTGCCATGTGCAAATTAACAAACACACTATTACTTTTTAAATTTTTTTTTTTTGCACAGAGTATATAGGCTACTTACTTCTACCTCGAATCTCGAACTGATGGCCTGGCAAAGGCAACCAACTGAGGTATGAGAAACAAGCTTGTATGGGGAACAAACTCCTGTTCGAGCGTCATCTGATTGTACATAGTTTAAAACTTCCCTGAGAAGTATGAAGTGTTCAAAAGTCAACTTGCATATGAAGCACATAAATGCAAGGGATTATTGTGTAAAGAGAAAAGTATTTGATACAATTGTACATAAGAGTTTTCATATATAAATATATATAAAAAAATATATATCTTTTACAGAGGCTATTTTAATCTTTAGTGCATGGAAAACTGAGTGAAATTTTACAATTTTGGCAATATTGTTTTCAGTATCAGGTTGCTGTTAAACTTTGTGAGAGAAATAATTCTGGTGCCTTAAATGCATAAGCATAACTTTTAAAAGCCAGACCGTTCTAAAGGGATTGTCCTCTTTTCAGTGGAAGTTCCTTTACACCATGTACACCGGGGTTGGGTTAATCCCAGGTACTGCTTGGGTGGAGCAGTGACCAGGAGCAGCCCTGTGGAGAGGGACCTGGGTGTGTTGGTGGATCAGAGGCTGGACATGCCTTTGCCATGTGTGCTCACAGCCCAGAAATCCACCCGTGTCCTGGGCTGCATCCAGAGCATTGTGGGCAGAAGATCCTCCTCCTCTGCTCCACTCAGGTGAGACTCCACCTGGAGTTCTGCACACAGTTCTGGTGCCCTCAATATAAGGAGGGCTGTAGTGACGAGACAAGGAGTAATGAGTTCAAACTGAAAGGGGGAAAATTTAAGTTAGATATGGAAGAAATTGAAATTCTTCCCTGTGAGGGTGGTGAGATACTGGTACAGGTTGCCAGAGAAGCTGTGGATGTCCCATCCCTGTAGGTGTTCAGGTTGGAGGGACCTCTGAGCAACCTGGACTAATGAAAGGTCTCCTGGCCCATGGCAGGGGCCTGGAACAAGATCACCTTTAAGGTCAGGACAGGCTGGATAAATGGGCTAAATCCAACAATATGAGGTTTAACAAGTCCAAGTGCTGGGTCCTACACTTCAGCTACAACAAACCCCTGCAGCACTACAGGTGGGGACAGACCAGCTGGACAGGGACCAGGCAGAAAGGGACCTGGGGGTACTGACTTGGCAGCAGCTGAACATGAGCCAGCAGTGTGCCCAGGTGGCCAAGAAGGCCAATGGCACCTGGCCTGGATCAGGAATAGTGTGGCCAGCAGGACCAGGGAAGTGATTCTTCCCCTGTACTCAGCACTGCTGAGGCCTCACCTTGAGTGCTGTGTCCAATTCTGGGCCCCTCAGTTTAGGAAGGAGGTTGAGATGCTTGAATGCATCCAGAGGAGGGCAACAAGGCTGGTGAAGGGCTTGGAACACAAATCCTGTGAGGAGCAGCTGAGGGATCTGGGGTTGTTTAGCCTGGAAAAAAGGAGCTCAGAGGTGACCTTATCACTCTGTACAACTCCCTCAAAGGAAGATATAGCCAGGTGGGGGTTGGTCCCTTCTCCCAGGCAACTACTGACAGGACAAGAGGACACAGCCTTAAGCTGTGCCAGGGGAAATTAGGCTGGACATTAGGAAAAAATTCTTCACAGAGTGGGCATTGGAATGGGCTGCCTAGGGAGGTGATGGAGTCACTGTCCCTGGAGGTGTTTAAAAAGAGACTGGATCTGGCACTTAGTGCCATGGTTTAGATGATAAGGCGGTGTTAGGTCATAGGTTGGACTTGATAATCTCAAAGGTCTTTTCCAGCCTAGTTAATTCTGTGATTCTGTCCCTTCCAACCCAAGACATTCTGTGATTCAATTGCATTACTTAGCACAAATTTCTTTCCCCTTGGAAATTTATTGTACTTAACACATTTAATAACAGAGAGGTTCAACTGTGTCAAATGAAATTTATAAAGAAAAAAAAGCAGTGAGCAATGACATAGCAACCTGATATTTTCCTGTTGGTGGAAGAACTTAAATTCTATTATTTTTCAAAACTTTGTAAAAATTACTATTTGAACTGTGACTGTGTGAGACTTTAGAGTGGACCACACAGGAGGCACTAAGTAACTCGGCAACAGTACAGAGCCCCAAAACAACCAGAGGAAAAGGCTGTTATGACTGGGAAGCAGTTACCAAAATAAATAACTTGAGCAGTAAACCAGGGGTGGTCTCATAACAGTGCACCTTTCAAACATATCATCATAGGAGGTGTTACCTTCCATGTGTGCTGGCACAGCACTGGGCACCACAGCCCTCACCACAGGCCCTTCCCCTTCCGAAGGGACCCAGCTCCACCTGTCTGAGGTGTGTGCAATGATCCAGCCTTGCCCTGCCTAGAATAAATAACCCATGCCAGTATAATGCATTTTCACTCCCAAAAAACATCTGTTCTGGGGGGGTTTGAAACCATAGAGCTGTTTTGACAACAAAACCAAACTGCACTCCTAAGGGGACAGCTGTATCATTAATTCATCCAATACTTTTTTTTTCCTTGCAACATAATATTACACTATGTAGTTGAACAGCCAGACTCTCTATATGAAAATACTACCTTCAAGTGAGTTACACTGCCTTGTGTAGCAATTCTGGGCTAGTTAGAAATACACTTGTTTTATAAGGAAAACTGTGGATTCATGGTTGAAACAGACTTTTAAATGGAAATGTCCCAAATGTTTTTATGTGGTCTTTTAAGCTTGTCCATTAATGGGAGGGGGCAGGTAATAAAGAAATGCCCACCTCAGTCAAACAGATCTTTGTCACTTCTGACTTCACAATGATGCTTTTTATTTATAGAAAGGCTGCTTTCCGGTGGTGTTTGTTGGTACCTGTGGATGGATGATTTGAGTTCTGCTAACATGAGGTTGCTAACTCTGGTGATGACTACTTTGGGGCAGGTTTATCACAGGGGGGTTGTCACTTTTTTCCTATGGAGCAACTCAAATACCAGTTCCACTGAGGCTGAGTCTGGGAATCCACCTTTGCCAGGACTGCTGTTCAGAACAAGCAGCAGAGATAAGGGCAGAAACACTTCATGCTCACTTTAGATCCATTACTTAGGGACCTGCTCCAGTGCTACTGCACCTATGGGGTTTCAGGGAGTGGCTGCAAGCTGCCCCTTGGTTTTATTACAAGGTGGTCATACCCAGCCTTAGCTTGAAGAGCCACCAGCTCCTGTGAGGGAAGGACCTCAGGCCCTCAGGGTCAGGGAGCAGCAGCTGCCCCTGGATGAAGCCAGGCATAATTCAGCCAGTACCTGTCTGTCCCAGTCCCTGACTATTGACACATTTGCACTTTGAGACAGGTGGTGAATTATGTTGAGTGCCAAGTTTATTCAAAGCAAAGGAAATGGATGTTAGAAAATTATAAACTGAGCACAGTTTTCCCTTCACTAAAGGGAAAAGTGCTCCAGAACCGACTCGTGGAACCAGGGACACAGGGAAGACGGGAATGATTCAATGGGCTCGTTTTGCTGGCGGCAGTGTCATCACCAGTGTGGATACAAAGCATATTTGCCATGTTAACATTGAAAATAATGTTTCTGAATAAAGTTAACTGCCTAATGTTATGACTTCCACTAAATATGTGAATTTGCTGCTTCTAAGAGGCAATGTGAAAGAGGAAGTATTACTTTTGTGTACAAATTTATTTATTTATTAGAAAATTTGGTACAATGTTGTACATTGAAAAACATGTAAGATATTGAAGTGTCTAACAAATGGCATTGAAGTGTCTTTAATAAAGGTTCATTTATAATATTACGGCTGATTTGTTGAGAGTGAGCTTTTGGGAGTTTCAGTTGAAAATTAAATAAAATTCTAATCCATTGCTATAACTCTTTTCTGTCTTTCTCTTATGGAAATGGAGATTAACTGCCAAAGTACCTGCTCTTGAAATTGGGCCATGAGATCCTGGGGAACAGCATGAGGCTCTGACAGCCTGGCATGTGGATGGGGTGGAATTTGGGACTGGATTGGAAAATACAATACAGAACTCATAAGAAATACATTTCCAATGTATCAGCTTGCTTTAGTATCTGGCAAGTCCCCCTGTCTTGGCAGTGCGAACAGAACAGTTGGGGGAGTGAGCATGTGTGCAAGTAAAAACACGGCCAGGACAGCACCAGACTCAGCAGCAGTTGTGAACACCTCTGGTGTTCCCAAACCCCAACCCCACCCTGGATGGAAATTCCAGAGGCAGCTTTGGAGATAAGCCTGAATTCTTGCTTTAACTAAAAATCTCAATTCAGTTTCTGTATATTTTTTAAAAATTAAAACTATTTCCCCCTCGAAATTATCACTTTGGGTATAAAACAGGTTGTCTGAGAATACTCAAAGTTCCTTAACATATGTAGGAGTTAAAATTTTTTAAAATTGAGAGAGGCTTTAAGAGGCTAGGGCCTGAGGTGATGACAAAAACTGATTCTGCAACATTAAATAAAAACAAAAAATGCACCATTTGGACCCAATGACATAAAGATGATTATTTACAGCTCAAGTAATTAAATGCATCAACTGTAGTGCTAACCCCCTCACCATGCTTAAAGAGCTTAAACAGAAAATGTGATAGACTTTTGAGACAGAGTAATAAATCTTCCTCCCTCCCAGCCCCTAAAATTGGATCTGATACATATATACAGGATACATGTATAGAATGTCATAAAAGAGACAACCTCTACAGCAAGCCATGGTAACGAGTAGCACTACCAACCAGCCAAGACAGGACTTGGCTGAATTCCCAATTTTAACTGAAGATTATTTTTAAGAATTATGTCCTTTGTTCTCTATGTTTTACTTGTCTGCCAATTATTTTCTAAGTTTTGGCCTCTACAAAGTCTTACTACTTGTCATTTGTGTAACAAAACATCCAGCCTGGGCTGTTGGTGCTCTGGGCAGGGGCTCTGGTGTCACTTGTGTCCCCTGGTCAGTACATTAACCTGGTCTGGCATTTGTTCTCCCTCCCTCCAGACTCTGAACACCTGCACATCGTCCTCATGAGGGGAACAGCCTCACAGTTAAATTACAGCACCCTAGGGCAGCACATCATCCCCAGTACATCAGCGTTGGGATGACGGGGACGGAGCGAGCACGGAGCATGCACGGTGCCACCAGAACCAGTGACCTGGCATGGCTCAGTCATGAGGAACTGCCCAGTATCATGGCCCAACCCACGGCCATGCAGGAACCCATCACCCACCACAGTCCCTTGGCTTTGCCTGCCCTCAGAAACACCCTCCACAGCTAAACCTCCTCAACCACCACTCAGCCAAGCTGGTGCTGTAAACCTGACCGCCAGCACCGACTCTGGTGATAATTTCGCGTAATTGCAATAAGGTCTCCTCACACTCCCCGCACCGTTTTGACTGCTGCAGCTTCTGTTTCCTACACAAGAACAGCACCAGAATTTTGCTCTGCCTGCCAGCAGCCCCCTGAGAGCCCTCAGGATCCACCCTTACATCGGCAGAACTCCGATGTTCTCCCTGCCTTACCCTCCCAGCCTCCCTCCCGTGCTTCAGCACTTCCATCCTCCCGCTGCTTCAGCAGCTGAGGGATGAAGACCAAAAGAAGGCAGAGCTCCATGTCTTTGCACAAGCACTGCTGTAAAATAATACAAGCCCATGCTTTTACTGGAGAAATGTGAGTGTGATTAATAAAGCTGCGTTGGCTTCCTCACAGGAATGCTTGCTGAGCACCTGTACGTATAAACAGGAATATAAACTTCCACAAATACAGCTCAAATCAGAAACAAATGGATTATTGTCTTTTACAAAGAGCTCTCCCAAGCCAGAATCCTTTCGGTGCTGTTGGAGGGCAGCAGGCTGTAACTCTATCGGCCCCTTCCCCTCCCCTGTTACGAGGCAGGTGCCACTGAACGATGAAAACTTGCTTTATTTCAGCCTCCCCACAGCCCCCGAGCCAGAGCTTTCCAAAACACTTTCCCTGCAGGAGTTCTAATAACGCCTTTCGCAGCCACCGTAATTAGCTGTTTACCCCCCAAACATTACTTTTTTGGCACAACTCTTCACAATGACCTCACCCACTTTCCATGCAGGAAAATTTCATGTTTGGGAAGCTGGATTATTGGAGGATTTAGTTTTCTCTAGCAGGGAGAGTGGCTCTCAGCCTGCAGGACAGCTGCTGTGAGGGGTGCCGGAGGAAGGCTCTGCTCCCAGCCCGACTCCTCCTCTGCCTCGGCGGCTTCTCCGGCTTCTCCCCCCGCAGGAGCGGCCGGGCTGGCTCAGAGCAGCAGCTGCCGAGTCTTCTCATATGTCCCCAGGAAGATGAAGCCTCCCAGGCTGATGGCTGCCATCCGTGGGACAACACCTGCGAACAAGCTGAAGGCAAAGGAAAAGCAGTTTAAGAGGACGAACCGGGAGCAGATGCAGGGGCTTCGGAAGACAAAGCCAAGAAAAACTCTCTCTTGCTGGTTTCTTAAATCCCACCCCACTGCTCACTGAAGGAATCCGTCTGGGCTTCCCCAACACAGCACTCCCAAAGCTTGTGATTTTTAAGCCCTCTCCACACTCCTCAGGTGCAGAAGGAAAAGGCAGGAGGCTATTATGGGCCACTGGAAAGGGGAGCTCGGACACATGCCCACAAAGAGCTGCAGACTGGGAACATCCCGTCTGCAGGTGGGAACATCCTGTCCTCCACTGCCCCCACCAGCCCCTCTGTGTCAGGGGCTCCCCCTTGCAGAGACAGCCCTGCTCACTGCAGTGGCTCATTCCCAGCAACACGCAATAGCCGTGAAGGAGAAGAAATATTCAATTTATGGCACCTTCACCTTTTTTAGGTGCCTGATCTTCATAGTTCTTTGAAATTAACAGGAAACTTGTGCAAAGCCAATTGCTTGACACATCTAAACTCACAGTTGGTTTAACATCTTCAGGACAGGCCAGTGTATCCTCCCAGAGGATTACAGGCTTCCTTTGTGGCAAGCAAGGATTAAACATTAGGCTTGAATCCATCTGGCATCCCACCTCCTTCCAGATCTATCACCCTCGGCCTGGCTGAGGTCCACAGGGATCCTGTCCCTGGCTTTTCCAAACACTGCATGGTCCTTGCTAAGAGCGTGCCCACAGTGGGACATGGTGTAATTCCTGGTGAGACCTGGCTGCTCAGGAGCTCCCTGCTCCTGCTGCACAGGGAAACCTCTGACAATAATGAGCTCTGCAAAGGAGCCTGGAGCACACAGGCAGATGGAAACATTTTATGGCTTTACTAGACAGCAATTGGGTCTATTACCATAATGACAGCTTTAAAACAGAGTAATTTGTACAAGGCATGTATGGACAGAGCACTGGTAGGGCAAATCCTAGGGAGCAGCACACACCATCCCTCTCCTGCCGAATTAGGGAGCCTCATTACGGGAGCAGGGGCAGATATTCGTTTCCAGAACAGCCCACTCGAGACACAGCTATTACACAAACAGGGGCCCATAACTGAGTTAACCCAGAAGCTGCATCCCTGGCAACCCCTATTACCAACCATCACTTCCAAGAATCCTGGCCCTGCTTCTCCCAGTTCCTGTTCCCACCTGCCACCCGTGGCCTCTCCACACTTTCCCCATGGGCTCCCTTTCTGCATGAGGGCAGAGCTGAACAGCTGCAGGCAGGTCCCAAATCCGAAGAGCAGAGCTCTGTGGCAGGTCTGATCTGAACTGCTCTCTGCTGGGCCATGCCTGCGCCCATCAGCAGATGAGATAAATTGGGTTTATTTCTGCTGGCCCCATCAGAAACCACTCTGGTGGGTAGAGGTCTGCTGTCTAGTTGGATTTGCTCTCTGGAGATTTCACCTGGCACTCTGCCACTCCTCAGTTCCTAACAGGAGACTAACAGGACCCCTGCAGTTAGACTTTGGATCATTGAATCATTTAGGTTGAAAAAAGACAAGCCCAAAATAACCCAGCACTGCCAAGCCCACCCCTAACCCACGTTCCCAAGCACCACAGTTACACACTTTTACAACACTTCCAAGCTTGCTGATTCCACCACTTCTCAGGGAAAGATGGTAAGGCAATGCAGGGCCTGGACACAGCACAGAGGGGCCAGTGCTGAAAAAAGCACCGTGTAACCTAAGAAGTACCCTCTGGACCAATGAGGTGGCCATACTGACACAAACTGCTGCTCTCCTCTGGCCACAGCTCTGCACCCAGCTCTGCACCCAGCTCTGCACCCAGCTCTCTCTGTGGGCAGCTTGTGCTCTGCACAGCAGCCAGCAGGGCTGGCTGTGAGGAGCAGCATGGCTCGGGTTCAGCGGGCAGCAGGGACCGAGGGGCGAGCAGGCTGAGCGGGGCCGCCGAGCGGGGCGAGCAGAGGCCGGGCAGGAGAGCGAGGACAGGGCTGGGCCCGCAGCAGCGCCAGGCACGGGGCTCCTCGGGGAGGCCTCGGGCAGCCGATAAATGGCACACAATGAGCCGAAGTGACGCTGTTCATAATGGTTTTTATATCCCACAGCTCCTCCCATGGTTTTCCCATTCACAGGAGATTAGTGGACAGTCCGGAGAGTCTCACCCCACAACAGGGTTACCTCGCCTCTCGGGGTGTAATTTGCAGGCTGGTGGTGGAGGCTTTCTCCCCCCTGGTTGGCTGCCTGGCAAAATTCCCCCAGAGATAGGGCCCTTCTGTATTCCCTGAAGACAATTTTCTCTGCTCAGAGGCAGAGCTGCTCTCCTCCCCTCGAGGGGGTAGCCCAGTAACAGAGCCTTTCTCTGTGCATGTGCTGTTACTGCCGAGGCATGTGCCCTTCTGGTACTTTTCCATTGAAATCGAGATTCATAACTCACACTTCAACAAATAAAACTAAACGATGTTGAGGGATTATTAAATCGGTACCTCACACGTGCCAACTTCACTCCAACCACAAAGCTCATGGGAGGACAGGACACCTGGTGCAAAACCACCAGCTCCATCCCCAGCTCCACAGAGGCCGCCTCACCAGCATTACCACTCCAATAATCCTTGTGTTTCTCACCAATGAATTGGGAAGCTTCATCCATGGCTTTAAAACACCATCTCCTTGTGTGAAAAGCTGTCAGACAAGATGCAAACTTCCTTTCCTGTGAATGATTCCTCTACCCCTCTGGCAAGAGCAAAGAGGTGCACAGATCCACTCACTCCATTGCTATCCTAACCCCTATCACAGTCCTGGCTCTCCCTGGACAGAAATGGATGTGGAATTTCTTGGCATGAAGCAGAGGGATTTACTAGGTGCAGACCAGGAAGCTGAGCCCTGTGCTCTGGTTTTAATAAGGTGGCAATAAGCAATGTGTCTTTCTGCCATCAGAATTCCTCCTCTTCAAGTACGAGATTTATTAGAGGAGCCATAAATCATGTCATGTTGCAACTGGCCAAAAAAGCCCGACATTTTTATTGGTTTTGATTAATAGATTTATAATTGGCAGCAGGCATGACAGCCTCTGCATTTATTTTTCCCAAGACTTTCTTCCTTTTCCTTGCAGCTGACGCAGCTTGGCCTCCTTTACATGTTACTTTTTCTCCAGATCTCTTATTGTTTTGATTTCAACTGAATTGTGTTCCCTTTGGTCCTAGTCCACTGGTACTATCTTTGGGCAGAGTTTAATTCTGGGTTGTTTAGAAAAGGGCACTGCTGAACCACCCTGAAAAGAACACAAATATACATTTTTACTTTCTGCTGTTGGCTGGGGTACGGGGCAGGTTTTCTCAGTCAAATCCAGGCCTCTTCACACCCTTCAGAGCTCAACTTCCACCAGCAGCCGACATGGCCTCACTTCTTCCAGTCCCTTTCAAAACATGCCTTAGAGTCCACCAAGCCATGTAGGACCCCAAACTCATCCGCTGCCACATCACCTCATCCCCTCCAAGAGGCAAACCTGAGACAGCCCATCCCTGAGTGTTGCCGGGGGGGACAGCTGGATACCTTCCTGGAATCGGTGTTCAGGAACTTCCTGCAATTTGTTTTGAATTATTTCCCACATGTGTAGAAAGAGGGTTGAACTTTTATTAGCCAGGCAAGCAGAGATCAGATGTTCTGAGAAAGCTGTCCCCCGCAAAGCTGCGATGTGCACAATGCTTCAGGCAACAAAGGTTAAAACAGTGCCCTGAAAGAGTGAGCGGGTTAAAAACCTAGGGAAAATTACAGGGAAAAGCCCCAAGCTTCAAAAAACCCCATTCATTTCTCTTCCAGGCCAAAGGCAGGTGAGACATGAGCCCTGCTGAAGGAAGCACAGGCTGAACTTCATGGACTGGAGAAGTTAAGACATATATTCACTTTCAGAGGCCAACTACTGGTATAAGACACACACTCAAAGAGGACAAGGTAGTGTAAGTGAAGCAGTGTCAGTAAAAATAATAATTTTGACACCTCAAAATGTTGTAGAAACACTAGCAGAAGACTCTGTATTCCTACACTGCTCCAAGGTCAGGAGAGCAATTCTCTGTCTCAGGACTGGACAAAGTGAGGCACTTAAGAGACTGGATGGACATCACCCCAGACTTCCACAGCCGGTCAGAGGAAAGCCCAGAACATTCCTACACTCTGGCTACAGCAGGAAAGCCCTGGAGAGCTGATCTGTGGCTGCTCAGACCTACTCTTTGTACTCAAGCCTAGCTCAGAAAACTTGTGCTTTTGCAATGCGTTCCACACTGCAAAAATCTGGGGCCACGTGCTCAAGGCCAGACCTAACAGGAGGTTCAAAGCACAAGTCAGGGAGCACACGGCTCCCTCCATCTGCTTCAGCTTTTCCCCACGCTGGCATTGCCTGCTCACTTTGCACTTCGCAGCAAGAATGGACAATTGAAAGTAACAGAGGAGACCTTGCTGGTGCTTTCAAATCTAAAGAAATTGCCAGGAGGAGGAAAAACTGTCCATAAGGGGCATGTGGATTCTATGCTGGCCTTTCCCAACACCTCAGGAGAGGTGATTCACACCCCTCAAATAAAACTGTTGTCTTCGCTGCAACGAGATGTGCCTGAATTTAAATGGATACAAATCACAAACGCACACATTCACAGGGAAAAGTCCATCATGGGTTATTAACACAAAGCCACCCTCGCCTCTGACACCTGGAGCTAGGCTTAGAGGTTGGATACATTCCCAACAATGCCCCTTTTCTGTGCTCTTCCCTGGACACTGCCCCCAGCCAGTGCTAAAGTGAGGACACTCAACCTCCCTGAGGAACTTGTTCTTGGCTACCTGACTGTTGCTCCCTGTCCAGGTGTACAGCAATCAAAAGGCTTTTCTGTATGCCAGTATTTAAATATAAACAGATCCCATCCCATCCTCTCACACCCCCTAACACACAGACACACAACCCCTGAGGTGCAGCATGTCCTTACCCTGACAGGCCTTGTGTCCTCCAGATGCCACCAAGGGCAGCCAGAACATTCCCACTGGCATTGCTGGAACCAGCCTGCACCACAGGGAGAGAGAGATTGGGAACTGTTGGCAGAGGTTTAGTTATTTACTGAGCACCTGTCCCTGGTTAGTGCTACATGACAGGAATTAGACATCCTAACGACCTCCTTACCCCAGGCACAGGCAAAAGCTCCTCGTCTCCAGGAATGAAATAAAGGACACAAAGTGAAACAGAGGCACAGAAGAACAAAACAATCAAGGTCACAGAGCTGGTTAGTTCAGAACTGGACACCCGGTCCCTTCTGCACTACACTCAGCTCTACATCCAGCAGCTGATTCTGCAGTAAGATATGAATAAAAATACAGTCTTGAAGCACCAACAAGTGACTTTGCTGCTCCTTTAGATTTAAAAGAACCAAAAAAACCCCTGAGTAGTGAAATGCATGTGAAAATTGTCTTGAGTGCAAAACAGAGGACAAACAGCAGGACTAGAGACAATTAAATTCCATGTGTGACCTAGTTAATGTGAGATGACTAATATAAATGGAATGGTCCCAGAACACCTCAGAGCATCCTCATTTCTTTACCTGGTTGCTCAGGAGAGAGGCAGAGATAAATGAAACCCAGTTCTTACAGGTTTATCACTGACACTATCCAAAGACAAAGAAGCTGCAGCAGGCACAAGCCAGCAATGACAGATACACAACACAGCAACATGGTGAGCATAGATGTGACTCAGCTGGGGAGGTGCACATTATCAACAAGAAACACCCCAAATTGAGAGACCAGAGCAACAGGGTGAAAAACACCCACAGAAACTTCACAATGCCCATCCTTCACCAACACAACAGCTCTCTTCAGGGCTGGGAGAAAGGCTTTAGGAACATCCACCTGCCAAGGGCTCTTAGCTCTGTGGCTGTCAGCTCTGCTCTGGGTCAATGAGATGATGATGGGAACATCAGACTCAGTAGCAATTTCTAAACTTACTAAACTCACTGATCTTATAAGCAATCTTCCTTCTGCCAACCCCCCATCACAATCTCTGTAGCTTAACTTTTTAGGACAGAAAACCCAGTACCAAGCCCTCCTCAGAAAAGACATACACACACTCTGAATTTTCAAAACAACAGCTGAATAAATCCCTGATGGGCAATTTAACTTTGGGTGTCTGACTCTGCAAGGCTTTTCTCCTAAAGACACTGCATGAGATTCTGAAAGCTGAGCACAAGCCCAAGTCTGTTTCAGACAGCTCCTTTGGGAAAGGACCAGAGAGGAGCATTCAAGGAAAGGAACACAACAATTTCATTAGTTCTGCATGCAGTGCCTGTTCACATCTACTCCTGCCTTCGAGGACAAGACCAGAAATGATTATTAATAGGTGCTGGATTTCAGTCTGTAACGACCCTACAGAAACCCTGGAATACCCAGGCCATTCACCAGCCTGTCTGGTGGCCTCGTTCACTCTTACCTTTGCCAACATAATTCTCGTCTTTGCTACGTCGAGAGGTGTGGTGACTGCAGCTGCAAATCCACCTGAGAAAATTAAAATACCAAGCACAAGTGAGACATTGTTGTGTGAATATAAATGCCACACTGCCTATAATTCCCAGGGCTGTGGTCAACACTGCTCTGTTATTAATGCCCACAGCACGTTCCCTCACGTCAGAGCCCAGGTACGTCTGTCCAAGGTCTGTACACAGACCTTGTTACTGTGTATTGACTTTAGAAAACAGCTCTCTGCTGGTTAACTGTAAATCCAAACATCCCCAGGGGCATTACTGTCTTTTTGTTCTGGACTCTGTACATATACGAACATATGAAGGTTGCAAGGATAACAGATTCCACTTCCAACATCTACAGCAAGTTTGGAAGGAAGAAACTGCTTACTCATTTGCAGAGATGGGAAAATAAACCAGTCACACTGTGTTCTGCCTAGAGAATTAAAGTCTGACCATGTAAATGCTAGAAAGATAGAAACATGTTCTGTATCTGAAACACATATGCTTGGGCTCCTCAGTAGATAGACACAAACTGGATCTGGGACTGTTTCAAAGAAAAAAGACAAGTCAGTGTTTGGGATGGAGCTCATCTCCAACAGATTAAATCAGCTCCACTTTGGATAACAACAATGTGAAGCTGCCCAAGGGTCTTAGAAAACTGTCAGAAGTCTGCTGCCACAAGTGCCATCTTACTCTCAGGGGCATTTTTATTCTCTACTCACTCCCAAACTTCACCCTTGGAGCTCATTACTGTCACTTGCCACAGCCAGCTCAGCTGTGACTTTCCTCCTGAAAGCCAGAAATCTTCAGCTTATCCATCTGCATGTCTCATCCCCAAACATGTGTGTGTCTGGCTCTGTATTTTAACCCTGTGACTACAGCCTGGCCTCTTGTGCTATCTAGGGACCAGCTTTGCTGCTTTTCCTCCCAGGATTTTATTCCCTTTGCCTTATTTCCCCATCCTAAAATCAACTCTAATCTTTCCCTCCTCTGTTCAAAATATTTCAAAGGAGTAATTCATGCTGAGGAAGAGCCAAAGTGAAGGAAACTTGTGAAATGCAGGAGCAGCAGTAAGTGAAGAATGAAAGGGGAAGAAAGGGGGGAGAAAAGAGAGCAAGAGACTAGTTCTGAAATCTTTCTTCTTCCTCCTAATTTTTTTTTTCCTCTGGAGCTTGTATAAATCCTGTATCTGCTACAGCTGGGAACAAAGTGACTCCAAAGACTGAAGCCTACACAGTACCCAGGGAATAAGCCAAAAATAATCTGTTTTCTGTTCCAAGTTTTATGGAATGTAGAAAAATTGATCTCTCTTTTCTTGGGATGGGAGAGGGGGGAAAAAACATTTCTTCTAAAATCTGTAAAGTAATAAAAAATCCATTTTCCCTGCTGGCTTGTGTTTTTACCTGCATCTCTCTCTCTCAACCACCTTAACTTGAACATATTAAACCTCTGTTTTCCGACGGAGGAGGCTGGGCCAGCTGGCACCCTACTTGACTTCTTACAGTTCATTAAGGAATGTCCCATGACAGTTCAGGAGATGCAGTAAGGCACATGTGCAGTCCCCTGGATCTCAAACAAGAATAGCAGGAAAGCTGAGTTAGTGAACAGCCCAAATGCCTGGTTTAGGAGCAGCTTCCACTCCCATTAGGTTGGCCCATGTGGTTCACTATGCCGGAAGCTTTCTAGCAGTGATACCTCACTAAAAAGCAGAAAAAATGGGCTGTATTCAAGAAGTCAAAGCAGAAACTATGAGCAAGTTAAACTAAATTCCAGTCAATTCTTGGACCTTCTTTAAGGTCAGAAAATCCTTTTATTGTGAGCCAGTTTTTGCGTAAGTGACCAAAAGGCTTTGAGAGAATGGTCTGGATAGAAACTTTGGTACTCATGTCAGCAATGTATTTTTAGAATGGTAAAAAATAATCTCCATGGAAAATAGTGGCTTTACAAGTCTGGATGTAGAAGCCCTTCCTTTGCCCACAGACCAAGCTAAAATTAAACAGTGAACCACATGGCTGTCAGGCCTGTGTCAAGCAAAAAAATCACAAAGCATCACCCAGCTCTGATGGCAACACTTTAGTCAGACTAACTTATGTCCCTTATCAGATCTCTGTAACTTTTTTTATGCATTTATTCCTGAGAGTTTCTTATTGGCAGCAGCTTCAGTCTTGGCTGATAAGAGTGATTAGAACAAACACAATTTATCCTGGCATGATGTTCCCAAATTCTTATCTGAAAAGTTTAATCAAGGCTGATTGGTTTTCATTTTTTCCCCAGCTGACATCTGGATCTTCCCTACTCTTTTGTTACTGAATTTCAGTGTTTCTTTTTTCATCACTGGGAAGTATTTGGTACAGATTTACCAATCAATTCAGAATGGCAACAGCAACAATAAAATGCTTCATAAGCACAACAAGCAGCAGAATAGCGGCTAAATTAAAAGCAAGTTTGTATATGCTTGACAAAAACATGAGATTAAAGCTAGCATTTGCTGGGGACTGCTTTTTATTGAAGACAGAGTCTGACAAAATGAATATTCTCCAGCCTTAACTCTAAATCTTCAAGATAATTTTACAGTGACCTCTTAAAGCTTAGTACAGAGGTACCCAGGAACAGGATAAAGGAACTTAAAACTTGACTGCTTCCAATCACCAGATTGATACAACAGATGCAAACTGTCTGTTCATTGAAAATAGGAGGGCTGTGCAGTGCACTAATACACCACAGGGCCCAATGGATCTTTAAATCACTTATTTATTAAATAAATCATTCAATTCCTGCTCTCACTGAACTCACCAAGAACTGCCACATGAGGCTGGAGTCTGCTCCACTAATCAGCAACCAGGAAAAGCATCAGAGTATCAGGTGGACAAGAAAGGCCCAAACACATCCAGACTCCCACTCCTAAATCATCCTGGTTTCTCTGCAGAGCTGATGGAGAAAAAGGAACCTTTGCAGGCAGTCTGTGTCCAGGCTCATTCACCAACTCAGTCTTGGAGAAGGCTCCTTTCTCCCTTGCCCTAGACAGATCTGGGGATGACTTGGGCTCAGCAAACATGCATAAAGATGGATTTTCACATGGGAGAAGGCTCTTGGCTCTTTAGTACTTCTAGCAGAGTGACAAATTCCTCTATTGGGAAAATAAACCTTCGTGCAGTAGTAGAAAATTCATCACCCATCTCCCAAGAAGTTACAATGGTCACTGTACATTCACACATCAGCTGAGCAGCCAAACTTTACCAAGTCAGGATGTTAAACAGAAAATCCCCCTGCTACTCACACTTTCCCAGTGACCAGTCCTTGATGGAAGTGCTGGTGACAGACATCTGCAGAAAATGATTTACCTTTATTTGGCAATAAGAATAAAAAGACTTGAAGACTTAAGATATTCCCCATGGTTGCTGCTGGTACTTTCTACCATTTTAGCTGTCATATACAACTAAAAGCATCAGAGCAGAGTGAAATACTTCACCTGGGAACAATTCATAACCCTAGGCTCTCGCAGCCTGTAGAATTTGCTGCTACAGGAAAAGGTACACAATCCTCAAATAAGATCCTATGAAGGGAGGAAGACAAGTTCTCCTTCAGTTTTGGCATCTTGCTTTTCTGTACCATTTTAACTTCTCCTCCCCTTTTCACAAGGGTCCAGGGAATCCTTCTGGCCATTACAGGGGTTCTCCCTGATTCTGAGTTCCTGTCATACGGCCAGACCCCCGCTTTCTATTCTGCAATACCAGTCCTGTTCTGTAGGTCAAGCTCACTTCAAGAGACAGCAATTTGTTCCTTGTTGGAATTAGTTCATCTTAGGAAAAGAAAAAAAATTCCAGTGGAACTGTACTATTGGCTTTCTTCATTATTACTTTCTGTACTGACATCTGGAGATTACCCAGGACCGATTCAGGATCACATCCCAATTTCCAGGTTGAAAAACTGAGTGGCTCAGGTCCAATGCTAAACCTCACAGCATCCTCTTACACTGACTGATTTCCAAGTTCACAAATGGTCTTTTTCAGAACTCTTCAATCAATAAGTTCTTATTTGAACTTTTATTTTACTGATACCATGTTAAATTTTTTTAAAAGGAAGTTATTCTGGCCCTTTATCAGCGTGGGAACACCACCTGCCTAAAGTAGAGCGAAGTGATCTGAGAACGTCTTTGGATTTCAGCAGAAATACCAAGACAAAGCACTGCACCCTCCAGAGATTTAACCAATTCAGGGTTAGGAGCATGTTCCAAGCAGACTCTGCAGGGAAATCTTGAGAACTACTCAAAAATTTATTCAGAGCTATAGAGTTAAAGAGGCTTTTAGACACAGTGTGTAATCTTGTCAGAGCTGATTAGATCAAAACAAAAGTGATGGGAAATCCTCCCTGTTAATGTGCAAAAAGCTCTCGTTAGTGCATTATGACTCACTGGACTTGCACCTCCATTCGTGGTGACTTTGTCACCACACAGCATTAATTATTAATGTTAAGCCACACTTTTTCTTAGGGCAGTGACAAAGAAGGCAGCTTAACAGGGGCAATTTTCAGTCACATTAAATGGACATTAGGTTCTTTGACAAGCTGGGGATCACCTTGCTGCTCCACGGCAGTATTCTTCTTTCCCAACAGCTAATACCCAATGGCAGGATTTCCTTGCCACTGACCTACTTCCATGGAGAACACAGGAAACCCACACAGAAGCTCTCCTGGGATAGTCTGCCTTGGTACACTGCAGGGCTGGGGTAGTCCAGCCAGGCAGTCTAAATCCAGAGAACACTTGAGCATGGGGTGAAACCAGAACCATGCCTGTATGGGGACATGCTTCCCTCCTCTGCCTCCATACCCTGCCCAGATCTGGGGTGGTGCCCAAACAGTTCGGACACGAGGCAAGGTTTGGTTAAAACACAACCTCAGGCTTAAAATCTCTTTTAGATCTACCCTTGGGTTCTTCCCCACTGACTGCTCAGGTATCACCTTTTCCCACTCCCTGGCTGCTCCAAACATCTCTGTTAAGACACCAAAGATGATGATAAAGCTGGACAAGGCACTGAGGGATTAAATTATTAACAGATGAGTCAGAGAGGATTCCAAATCTCTAATATTTATGTTCATGCCTATTATATTTCCATTAAAAGCCCATGGATCACATACATCTATCTTACATATGAGGGCTCAATACGGCAGCGTTGGGCCTCTTGCAGCACTTTGGCTGAAACTGCTGCCATTTCACAGGCACTGGGGATGCAATTCAACAGATTGTTGCTCTTGGTTCTGTCTTCACCAAATAGTTATAACCAACTCATACAGACACACACATGTGTGTGTGCCATAAAGGGAAGCTAAACAGGACTTTTTTTCAGTTTCTTTCAGCTTATTACCCTGCCCCTCAGGACCTCTAACATATTTTTAGAAAGTATTGAATTCAAGCAAAGAACACAGGAGAAAAGCCTGTCTGTATGATTTCACCGTCCCACCACCACCATGGTGGCTTTTGGCAGCGTATCTGTGTGCAAAGGTTGTTTTTTGGATAACATTTGCCTTTTAAGGTTTATAACACAGTGATTTTAAATCACTTCTATGCACACATCCACCTTGTTTTATTCCCAGCGAACTGATGGGGTTTTAATTTTTTTGTTTTGGGATGGAAAGAAAGGGATAAAGAGTTTGGTTGGCTTTTTCTTCCCTCATCTGAAGCTACATGTAGGTAGTCAATAATTTTTAACTCTGGAATCCATTGTTCAGAATGCAGAAAATTATTGTTCCACTGCCTCCCCTCAGCAAAAAGGCTAAATATTTTCAGTGAAATAGAATGGATGTGGTACCAGAATAGATCAATATCAGAGCCAGCTTGTTCCATACCTCAGGGGGAGGCAATGGAGACAGAAGGGAAGGTTCTGATCCAAAAAGAGTTCAACCTCCTAAGCTTTGAAGCAGGTCGTCAAAGGACACATGAGAAAGGAAGATTACAATACTGCTGGTGAAAAGGAAAGAATAGGGAGACAAAGCACAGAGAAGAAAAACCAGGCTGAAGAAAGGATAATTCAGAGAATATTCATCCTCACCAATTACAACATGATCTACAAATTGCGACTCCAGCTCTTCAAAGATTCGTGCTTGGGGAATAGAGCCTAGGAAGGCAACCAGGCCAAGTGTCTCATCTACCACCACATGGACCTGGAAGTCTCTGTGCTGCTCCAGGACCTAGTGTCTCCTCCAACACCAAGTGTTGGTGTCCCCAGTGTGTGCCAAAGGACAGTGAGCACATGTCCATGCACAGCTGTGCCTCTGGACGCTCCTTCTGCAAGATTTCTGCTAGAAAAGGAGCAGACAGTGCTGAACATCCATTAAATAGTAGCAAGTCCAAGCACAACTGGTCAGAATTAGGACATACAGAGAAGGTATTGGAGGCACTGGGCTAAATTTCCAGCTAAGACACCAAATTGGACCTCAGGAAATTACTCTGCAAGGCCTTGGGTAAATCAGATAACCTTTCCAGCTCTCTGAACATGCCTGAACGCAGTTTTTGTATCAATCTAACTGTAAAGAAATCAACAGAGGTAATGATCCCCATCACACCTGCAGACATACAGATTGAATTTTAAAGCATTTTTAGTCTGTTAGCTTGATTTGTTTCAAAAGAAAAATGAAAGATCTGCTTCATTTGCTCTTATTTTGTTTGCACTGACTGATGAAGTCAGTGTAAAATCCAACAGCAGGATCTTAAGCAGAATAAAACTCCCTTCCCATCAACATAAACAGAAAAAATACAGCTGGACAAGACCACAAGAGGTCACCTAAAATATTCTCTCGGCCCCAAAATGGAATCAGTTCTACCTAAACCATTCCCTCACTGCTCACACACCCAATCTACTTAACTCTGTGCAGCAACAGCCACACTGCCTCCCCTCAGCTGTGCAGTTTCTGTGCCCTTCAAAATGAAGCCTCAGTCTCTGCTGGAATTCTGCTGCTATTAATACTTCATTTCCCCTAACAGAACTTATTTTTAAAAAACTACATACAGTGTAATGACTCTGATTTTGTAAGCTATCAAAGAACAAGCTTTGCTTTTGATAACCTCTTTTTCAAGAAATGCTATAATTTCTCTTTAAACAGGATTTATTTTTTCCACATATTCTCTTACTGGTTTGGAATCTCAACATGTATTTTAGCTCCGTGGGGAAAAAGCTCTGGCTATCCATCCCTTTACTATTAATCTGTTTTTTCTATTAAGACAGTTGAATCTCTCCTCCCTCAAACTTGTCAGCTATACTGATGAGTCATTAATTGATTTTTTTCCCCTCTTTTTGTTTTTTGGGAACAAGTACAGTAGGCTAAAATCAAGCAAGAAGACTACTGAAAAATTCAATTACCTTCTGGCTTGTTTGGTAATAAATAGTGCAGTATTGTATTCTGCCACTCTTTATTCTTGTTGTAGTGTCTGGAGATTGCCCAGATGTTTCATCCTCTGGGTTTTTTTGCTGAAGAAGGTATTGCCTCCAGGCTGAGCAGTGCTGGCCCTCTGCTCTCCTGCCTCTAGTTAATCTATGTGGCTGTCAGAGCTGTCACAGGAATGGTGAATCACGGCCTCTGCAATCACTTCAGCCCCTGGGGAAGTGCTCAGAGCGAACAGCTGCACAAACCCCCACCCAAGCAAGGTTTCTCCTGGATGAGGATTTTACAAATCAACTTTGAAATAATCACAAAGCCTGACTGACAGGGCCACAGTTTTTAAATAACAGAAATTTGTCAAAAACAAATTGGTTGTCTTTCAAACAGACACCCTAGTTGAGTTTTTTTTTTTCTTCTTCTCTTTCCTTTGCTGACTTTCGTATTTCCAAACAACTGGATCCGTTTTCTTCTAAACAAACTTGAATTACAAAGGAATGTTGTTCTGCTATACTTAATAGATTTGCACATTTTTCCCTTTCTTCTTTCGTCTTTCCCAGTATAACATGTAATCCTTTGCACCTGCAAAAGCTCCACAGACTGCTGTCTGCCAAGAATCCACCACGTGACCCTGCTTCCATGACCAGAGATCCTGTGTTTAAAGAGAAAGGAAAATAAAAAGTTATTAAATGCTTGAATCTATCTGATCCCCATGTGAGTTAACTCTGAGGATGGGAACTTAAGAGAAAAGCTATTTTTGTGGCATTTTTGAGTGATGTAATAAGTGATTTTTCCCAAGGAACTTGTGTATTTGAACAAGCAGATGGAGTGAGAAAGACGTCTGGAACTGAGGAGGGCTTGAAGCAAATTGCTTTCAGGGAATTCATATGTATGTATTTAAGCCTGTGGCCATGCAACTTTGCAAATATTTTGTGAATTTATTTTCTTTTTGGCAGATAAAACAGCACAAAGCAAAACACTGAGCAGGAGAGTGGCATGCAAGAACCAGTATCAGCTCAGCCTCGATGTACCCAAGGCTCCCATTTAAAATGAACAGCTTCCACTACCACCAGATACAAGTCCTGTTTGCTCCCCTACATTTCTTAAACCAACCCTTCCCCTCACACTGCCCAAAAACCCCCATCATTAAGAAATTACTCTTCTCACTCCCATTATATCCCAAAGCAGGTGTGTCTCTGTTTTTCACTTGGCGTCATTAGGGACCACACACCCTCCTCTCCATGGCTCCCACACACCCTGCTCCCATCCATTAACTCACAGCAGCGTTTAAACACACACATTTAAAGCCCCAACTAAACAGTGCCTTCCAAAAACACCTCTCAAGTCACGTCACACTATTTGATGAGCCTGGTCAGTACCAGCAGCAAAGACCAGTCTGCTGGGAGGGGTTTACCGTGGCAGCTACAGTCACTGTGTTCTCTCCTCCTTCACCCTGCTCCATCACCCCTTTCCCATCTCCTGAAACACTTCACACTGGAAGCTGTCTGGAGGAGAGGTTTCTGGTTTATGATGTGAGGATCAGTACTGAGCAAAAAGGGATGGGATCCACGGCCCTTCTGAGGCCCACCACAGAGAAATCAGCAATTTTATTTTATAGCTGTGCCATTCTACTTTTTAAAGACATGTTACTTCTGTACTATAAAATTTTCTTAAAAGCAACTGGATAGCCGTGCTAGGCTGAGATACTGCTCTTGGGCTCCTGGTCTGCAGTGCAGCCACTTCCTGCTAGAGCAGGAGAACCCTTCTCTTGTTTGCTGACTCTTCATTTAACATGCTGTCCTTGTGACTCGCTTCTTCCAACTTGGCTGGTGGTTATATTTCAGTTGAATGTTTTAAAAATCAAACTGTTCAAGCAACAATGGCCAGCCACAATGTTGTTTGGTACCCTGCCACAGCTAAATAGCTGCAGCTCTGCTGTACGAAAGCACTGAAGGGGTTCCAGCCTCTTTAATGCTAGCCATTCTTTTCCTGGTGTTTTCGGTATGGGCTGCTATTCTGCCGTCACCCACAGCAGAAACTGATTTTCATCTCATAAATAAATAAATAGAGATTCATAATTCTTCAAAACCATAATATGCTTTTCTGGAATAACTTACAGTCTTTGGACACACAGTTCTCTTGCAACTCAGTCCTGATGGAAGAAGGACACACACTCTCTTAGACAAACTACCTTCCAGAGTATCTGGGTGTTGTCAAAGCATAAATCCCACTTTCAGCACCCATTTGCAAAACACTTCAGGTGCTTAAGAAACCTTGAATTGAAAGTCAGGGTTCAGAAACTGAGCTGCTGGAGCCACAGCTTTCTTTTGATAAAAACAGAATTACTGTATTTTTTAATTAAACATTCTCCAAACATCTGTACATCTACAGCTAAACCCGCGAACCCAGAACAGTTACTGCTGCCATGTAAAAATGCACTGTGGAAGAGCTGTTGAAGGACTAAGAGGAAAACCAGCCCATTAATTCAGACGTTCATGGCTTTGCCAGAAGCCCAGCATATTCTCAGTCATGATGGGGTTTTACGTTAATGTCATTGTCCAAAGAAGAGGGAAAAGGTCATTCTGATTTCTTGGCATGTAGCTCTAAAATCTAGTTTCTGATAAAGCCTGGCTTCCTAGTGCAGCTCTGCACAAAGAGCCTCTGCCAAGCAAGGCAAACGGTGATGAATTCCCATCCATTATGCCTGCAAATTGACAACAGGTATTTGCAACAGTCATGCAATATGGAAAATGGTTTAAAAGGGTGGAGCCAGCAACAGTTCAATTGAATTAGGGAAAAGGAGAATTGAGGCTGGAGAACAGGAAGCAAATTCCCCAACAGTGAGGTCTACTGAAGCGCAGAGCCAGCCTCCCCAGGGAGGAGAGGAAAGCCCTCTCCTTTGAGTCATTTAAAAATAGATTGGAGAAGGCACTCAAGACTGTACTGTGGGGAATAATCCTGCGCTGGCAAGGGCAAGATGAGATGACTTCATGTGTTTCTTTCCATCTCCAATTTCGGTGATTCACCCAGAGCTCCAAACCTGAACATGCAGAAGAGCAAGAGGGAAGCACGGCATGAGGACATGATCCTGGAGGAAGTCAAGAGGAACAAGTGTCACAGGGCCAAGAGGACCAGCAGGACTCCGGTCCAAATTCTTTCTAACCACACGATGCTGTGGGCCAGGATGATGTGCTGGAGGTAACACACGTTTTCTCTCATAGCCCGTGGACCAACTAATTGACAGGGCTTTGTGGTAAGTCAGGCCTGTAAGTTGTTCAAAAACACTCACCCTTTGAGTGGGTTTAAATACCATTAAAACAGGGCAATGCACAGAAGCTGTTAGAGGTTTTTAGATTACTATAAAACCAGGGCCTTGTTCCTGGAAAGAAACATAGGATCCATATACAGATCTCCCCAAAACACTGACTTTAAACAAAATTGCTGGTTACTGCAGTGATACAGTGCTTAGAGCACACTCTGCCATCCTAGATGCTGCACAGAAGCAGAAGAGCCTTCCACTTGAGAGGATAATAGCAAGAGCTCAGGTCAGGCAGAGCTCAGAGCCCAAGGGGGGCAGCTCAGAGGCTCCAAAAAAGGGCAGAAGTGCCCATGTAATGCCTGCAGAAGCCCCAACGACACTGCTCTCTCTCCACATGCTCCTGCAACATAAAACACAATCCAGGAATTATGAGCAACACGACTGCAGCAGTTGGCTCAGCTTGGGTTCCCCACCACCATCACCAAAAAGCCTTCTACCTGCTCACACTGTGCTCCTGCTGCAGAAGGCTGCAGAGGATAACCTGACTTTTCCAGGGCAATACCCATTCTCACTAGCATTCGCAGCCTAGGAAAGCAAAATGACAAGGAGCACATTACATGAAAGCGGCCGCCATGCCAAGCCTGTGTCATGTGTATTCTATTAAGCGGAAGGCTGAATAGAAGACTTTGTTTTCTACTTCAAAGGACCCCATCCCAATCTCTCTCTCTCTCTTCCCTTATGAATAACAAATTGGAAATAAATCTTCTGGCTGAAGCGCATGGAAACTCATACAGTTGGGGCCCTCTGCAGCTTCCCAGCTCAATCACATGTTAATTTTTTTTGTAAACACTTTTCTGTGATATATATGTAAATCTCGCTGTGCATTGCTACACCATGTAAAGCAATACAGCGGGTGTGGCCTCAGGGGATGGGACACAGCGGGAAGCCTGACTGCATATTTCCAATTATTCACAGGGATAATGTTCACAGAGAAGGGTCAAGTTTTATTCGTGGGCAGAACCCTATTTTTCTTCCTAGCGATCCCATTTCTTACTGCTCCATAGGCCAGTGTCCCCTAATTCTCACCACAAACATTATTTAGCTCTTTTGATACTGAGAAAAAAAGGACACCCTATTTTTTTGAGCAGAGGGAGCATTGGAAAAGTCACTCTCAGGATATACCAAAGGCCATTCAATCTAAAAACAAAAAACGAAAATACTACTTTTTTCCTTTTGTCCATGTTTGTGGGCAGCAAATACATCCCCCTGCTTTTAAATACTGCGGGTAAGTATTTGGTGCCCACAAACGTGGACTCCTCAGAGTGCTGAGGACACCTGGCCTCCAGATGGCCAATAACCTTTGACCAGTGCACACAACTCTTACCTGTGCATGCCTGTCACCTTTGCCACGCATTTGTAGTAAAAGTTTGTGGCAAAAATCAGCTGTCAGCTTTGTGTTCTCAACGCAGCCAGGTCATGGTCTATATTCAGGACATCTAAGCTTTGGTAATCCAGGAAAATGCAATACTCACACTTCTCTCAAACCTGATGACCAGCCCAACACCGCCAACGCTGCAGGAAGCATCACAGAGAATGAGACATCTCTGCCATGGCCTTGCTATTCTTCAAGCCAGAACTCGTGGCATACACTATACTTGAGGCCTGCAGCTGAATAAATATTACAATTCACTCCAATGATAAGTATCTATAGTATCTCTATGTACCCCTCTGTTCACAACAGTGTTCAACTTCATGATAACGGGGGAGAAAAAAATCAGTACAAATTAATCACATGGATCTGTGTGCATGTGCGGTCCTGCAGACTGAGGAAAGAAAAGCAATTTTCATGTTTGCCTTTCCTACTAGGGATTTTACTCACAACGTGGCATTCTGCATGGCTGACCCTTACAGATGCATGGCACATTAGCTACAGGAGAAGCAAAAAATTCACAAGTTGATTGCAGTTTCTATACATAAAGTCAACACGGAACAAAGAACCAAAAGTCCTCCTCAGTGGATTTTTATGTGCATATGTGCAGCATATGGGCAAGTACATGTGTATATTATCTTGCAGGAAACATGCAAGCCCAAACATGGGAAAAATTCAATGATCTAAGTTCACTGTTGACATAAATGCTGAGACTCCATTTGCACTAATGGAGTTGTGCTCACTTACGCCAGTACTGAATTCAGTCCTAGAATTAAACCCACCCAAATCCTAGATAAATTGAAAGAGAACAAAAGTTGGCCTATATGCAAGAGCGTATTTTTCATGTTAAAAGCATTTCATTCCCTTTTTCTGCCCATATAATACTGCATTGATGTCTGTGACCCATTTGGATGTAAATCAAAATGGATGTGCTAAAAGCCTGGTTAAAAGGAAATGTTCTTCGAAACAGCGTTCCCATGGCAAGGCAGAACAGCTACACCCAGTTTCCGTGGCACAAAGGGACATACAGGGAGGGAAAAAGCACTTCTAAAAAATCACTTCAAAGCCAGCAGGGTTTTCCTTGAGTACCTGCACTGCTACTGCCTAATAGATCTGTGCTTCATAGGTGTGTGTGAATAAATTACATGGAAGGATTACATAAATCTGCTAAGATTCTTCAGCAAATAACAAGTGTCCAAATAAACTCTTTGATATTCAAACATCCCCAGATGTCATTGGCAAGCTCAGCAACTTCTAGAGAACCTCTTGTGGCCTGGGCATGACCAAGAGCATCACAATCTGGCTCTGTATCTATGGACTGTGTAAGCCTGCTTTCCTCTGGTCTGTTTAAATGCTGCATTGATGATCCAAGGCCATCTGACTTTTCCCAAACGTGCCTGCAGTGCTGTGAGCAAGGGTTGCATTTGTTTCTCTCCCTTTGGTGCAGATGGTGTGCAGCATTCCTTGGGCTGTGCCCCAGGACAGCGTGAATGACACTTATTGTGGCAGCAATAAAGCCAGGGCTGTTTGCTCAACAGCTGTTGGGTGCATTGTTCCTTTGTGAGAAAAATGCAGCCGCTCTGCTCATGGCATGGACACGTTACATCCCGCCCCCAAACGCCCCGTGCAAAGCTGTTTTCCTGATTCAGCACCTAAGCAAATGGCAGACAGTGTTATTTAACCATTAGGACTTAATCCCAAAATCAGCCCAACTGTTACTCAAAGAGGGAGCGAGGCATGGTAGAACACTTACTACACTGCCTGCAAGGAAATGGCTTTAAAGCTGGGCCTGGGTTTCATTTACTCTTGACTTACATGCAGCTGAGCACAGAGGAAAGAAATACTAGACTTCTCCAGGAAAAAAGGAAAACAGTCACCTACCTGTAGAGCAGGGAAAGAGCCATTCAAGGCCTAGTTTGGCTGCATGCCTCTATTTTCTACTTGCCCTGTTAAGCAGCAACAGATCTGACTGTAAATTTTAGGAGGGAAATAGCATGTGGTTTATTGATTCAATGGTGGAGTTATAAACACATATTATTGCTGAGAACCCCACCTGCCTGGGCAGAAGTATTCTGTAAACTTTTCCTTCTTATTAACTTTAAAAATCAGGTGCAATGAACTTCAACCAAGGTTGGAGTCTTCACTCTCCACAGAAAGCCATCAAGCAGTCTTTGCACAGCAAGTTTCAAGATATATCTCAAAATCTATCTTCACTGATGACCAAGAGCAAGGCTGAGCTGACCCTAAAATCAGTTCACACCCTATACTGCCTATACCAGCCCCCAGAAGTTGAGCTCTCTGGAGGGGGGAACCAAGAGAACCAAGCAAATGAGCACATGTGCTATTGTCCTCTAGATCTATAGTTCAGTGCACCAGCACATGCCCCTCAACACAAGTGCCTTGTGCCTATGGTTACAGCTGCACCTGAACAGAAAACAAAGGACTTAAGTCCAACCCCAAACCTGCTCTCTATTGTGTGGGCAGAAACTAGCTTAGAACCAACCCATGGAACTCCTGTTCTGACCCAGCCAATTCTCTGATCCTGCTCAGCCTCACAGGGGAATGGCTGGACTCTCCCCATTCTCTTTTTGTATAACACCTGTTATACTGTGAGACCTACAGGTTTGAGAAAATTATTTTATTGCTAAAACCAGTGATAAAAAATTGTGGGCTCACTAGATCTGCAGGAAGTCTAAGAGTTCTAAATTTTGCTCAGCACTGAGACAAAGAGGGAAATCCTGGTCCCACTGAGTGCCAGAAGGGTCAGACATCACCTTGAGCATGGTCAGTTGAAGATTTTTATCTTTCTTTGAAGCTCCTGGGCCAGTGGAGCAGCACAGTCTGTGCCAGCCCTCCCAGGGAGGTTGGGTTTGTAGGGGCAGGGCTGGCTGACCCTGATGTTCCGTAGTCTTAGCAATGTCCAAGTGTCTGATCTTAAAGAGTCAGACCTGTCTAATGAAAAAGACAAAAGGTTCCCAGGACAGTAGGTTTGTTTTCCTCAAAAAAATCCACCAACTAAATAAACAAAAACCTCCTTGTTTTTAAGTCAACTCATTTGAGGCCTATGTCCTCCTGTCCCGCCTGCTCCTTCCCTCCTCGCTGCCTACCAAAGCCTTTTCTCCAGACATACAATACATTTGGTCTATAAAGAGACCATTCTCCCTGTACAGCTGCATTTGAGTAATTCTCAGAGGCTCTGAAGTGCAGCCAACATGCAGAAATATAAAACCCAAGAGGACTGAGTCTTGTTTCACCTGAGAAGGGTTTATCTTACACACAGCACTGTTCTCCACGGCATCTGACCATTTCCACTGAGTCTTAAGAAACAGGCATTTTTGACAAAATGTTTCTGGACTCAAACCTACCAGAGGATCTTGATTTTCTGTAGGGTTTTAAAATGCTATTTTACTGAAAAAAACCCCACCTGATGCCCTGTATTTCTGTAATGCCCCCCCCTCCCAGCAGAAATGAAAGTTGTCTTTTTTCTCAGTTCTAAAAGAAAAGAATTATGGATTAAAACATGAAACTTATGATAAATCACTTATGTGCTGCTGGTAGGAACTCGGATATGATGATTACAAGCACTGAATAAAATGTCTGAACAGAAGAGAATGAAAGTTAAGACAGCAGGCATGGGCTCCACGAGGCCACAGTCATCTGAGCAGAGACTGCACAGCCCTGGCAGCAGGGTGAAAGCAGGAGCTGCACCAGGCTCCGTGTAACCCACAACAATTCCATGCCAAATACACAGCCCACAATGTGAAATTCCCACAGTGGAGAACACACATATAGTATTTCCAAAGCAAGTTACTGAGGCACCCTGGAAATTCCATGGCAGCAAACAAGGGGACTGGATCTTACAACATTAATTCCAAAACCTGAACTAATATGGAAGGCTCTGTGCTTGGCTGGTATTTGGGAAGCACACTACATCTATGCTCTGTTGCCTTTCTTCAGGGCCACCTGGTTTTGAGATGGGATCAGAAGCATTAACCCCACACAAAAGAATGTAAACTTGATGAAACTGTCACAGTAATATTCAATCACGGTGCTCTTCTGAGGGTTGGTGTAGCACAAAGTGAATAAAATTTGTAACACGTTCCCTTCTTTCCCTGAACTCTGAGAAGAATTCAAATTTGTTTTACCTGCAAGACTTGGACTAAAGAGACAGAAAAGAGCTATACTACCCCACCCTGGTTGGAATTACAAGGTCCTGAAATCTGATACACCATAGCACAGTTTCCTTCTCTCTTTTGGTTTATAGCAATAATCTGTGCCTCAAACAAAATTTTTAAAAATTGAGAAAAATGGAGAACTGAGAAGAGAAAGGACATTAAGCACACCTTATAGCAGTGGATGCTACCTAAATATTTTTTTAAAAAGACTTTATTTTTAATTAAAAGCACCATAATTACTTTACTGTTGTTTCTTGAGCCATTGTGAACTAAGAAAGGAGTCTATTACCTGTTCCTAAATTGTGTATTCACCTGGGTCACTATCAGTAAGACTTGTACTTGAAGCAGTATCTGTTTCTTGCTAATTACTGCAATCCTCCCTTTGCCAGCACCCACAGCCAACGTAACCTTATAGTTCAGTAATCTATACAATGCTCCCTCTTCTTTTAATATGGTTTAGTGCATGGCATGCAAGTTTGCTCTCACAGGAAACAGCTGGTGCACATTCACAGACAGGAGAAAACTGTGCATGTAAACTCTGTGACTAACGCATAAGGAATAACCAGAGCAGCTCGGAGTAAAGCACATAGAGAAAATGGGATATAGAAACACACAATTTGCTACCTATGACAAGCCTTTATTAGGCTTCTTTAAGCTTAACACCCTGCTGCTGGCTGCAGTCAGCCATATCTGAAGGAAAAGGAAACTCCTTCTTCCATGTGCCTCTCTAACTGTCCTTTCACAGTGGAAAGATTTTCCTCATTTTTATGGTGATTAGCTTGTTCAGGGAATCATAAGACTGAGTCTATCTTCCATCAGCTTATGTAACTTCGTACTAATGGTTTTAAAAATGACACAGCCACAGCACTTGTTCTGTTCTCCTCAGTGAGATGGCCCACACACATCAGACACAACTGCTCCCACAGTTACTTTCTCAAGTAATCCAATTAATACAGTGCAGAATAGTCCCTCAGGCATCATCTCAATAACTCTTTTCTGTTCAGGCTTCGTGCCATTTTTCTCTTGTCCTTTGCATTTCTATTTCTGTGTAATTACTGTCTGTTCATGCTCCCTTCATGCACCCGTGAGGAGCCCTACATCCTCAACCACACTCCCAGTGATGCTATTGGCCACATCCATCCTCTTGATGGGACCATAATGATTTTTGTCCTTTGTTGTACTGTCAGGGCAATTTTTTAAGAGCTTCACTCAGATAAACAAAATGTATTCTGCTTTCACTGCCTGGCTTTGATATGACAAACCCTAAGCTCTCTCTCCCTGTGCTGAGCCAAAGTGACTGAGTATGCCAGACTGATTTTTGCAGTTCTCTACTCTTGACTCCACATCAGAAGAATATAATGCAACAGGTTTGTGGAACAAACTGACACAAGTTTTGTTTCTCTTCGGATCTGCACTGACCTCTTTAGATTAAACATGATGCCTCATTCTGAGTGACTCACTCCTGCAGTTAGCTAAATTCAAACTGTCTTCTTTAAAGCCTGTAATGCAAACAATACATTTTACTGTCACAGCTACGTGGACATTAGTTAAAACAACTTTACATTCTGAAAACAGCTACACAATGTTTCTGGTTTATGTGGTTTTGGCACGAACACTGCACTTTTTCCCTTTAAGCACTGCCACCTCTTGCTCCCAAACACGGCTGCTGCACTAACCATTAGCAGGTTGGGCCAGTACCACTGCTGAAGAGTTTACAGAAAGCCATTCCTGGACACTGGCAGGGAAACAGATTCCTAATAAGGCAGCCCAAGCTCCCCTGTGCAGTGGGATGACACCCAGACCCCACAGCAGGCTGAGCTCATGAAGTACCTACAGAATCCTCCAAGAACACAGCTCAGTTCTGCAAAAGCTCTTGATGATTTTCCTTCTCCTCCTGCCTGTGGACTCACCTTTATTTCGAACTCCCTGAAGCCTCTACATGCAAACATTCACACTGTGGACTTGTCCCCCCCAAACAGCCCCAGATACAGACACACAGCAAGAGGACAAACTGTTGTCCCAATTCAACATACAAGGACCCAGTTTGGGTCTCCATGACGAGCTTGCTCAGAAGTCCAGCACTCCTACCAAGAAGAAAGTTTCTCTCTCCAGCTCCTCTTTTATAAAGATATTTTGCTACAGTGCTTTTAATGATCTGCAATAATTCTTTGTGCTTCCACCCTATGACCTTCAAGCACTTGAAAAACCCTTCCTTTCATCTTTTGCAGTGAGTTCAAAGAAACAGAGAGGGATGGAGAAATTACATGTCTTCAAATCCAACTGTCCACTCAAAAATCTGGATCGTGACTCTGACCATGGTAAACAGAGCAACCAGCTGCTGGTGGGAGAACAGCATATCATTCCAAACAACTGCACTGTTAAAACATCATCTATTGACACCTTCTTTAAATGATTTTAAAATAAAGTACATGCAGCCAATCAAAATAGCTTTTCAGTGATGTTCACAAAACCCAGGCTGAAACAGTTTTCTCATTCGCAATTTCCTTTTACCATGAAGACCAAAACACTAAAAAAAGTTAAAATAAATAAAAAAAAGAAATCACACAACACAAGGTGGTTCCCACTCTTTTTAAGCAGTAAAAAAAGTTCGAGCCGAAGATAAGATTTCTGGCAAGCTGTGAGTAAAATCTAGCCTGCATGCCACAGATCAGTGGTTAGATATTCCTGCTGTTTTTCAGATATTCAGGCAAATGATCTTCACATGCACAGGTAGGCTGGCACATAATTACTGATTCTTGGACACACCCATAATCAAAATAATCGAGTTAGATAAGTTACCATGGAAAACCTTTGCAAAATGTGTAACTTACATTTCCATCACTAAAGAGAACTTACCTTTAAGGACTCCCAGAGGGGAAACTGTACCAGAGAGAAAGGAATCTGGAGAGGTGGGAAAAGAAAAAAAAAACCAACATAATGTTACAAAAGCAAATTGGGTTGGCATGTTCCTCAACTGGCTAAATTAGGAACAGTTATTGTTCCCTCAGTGAACTGCAGCTTATTACACTTACAAATCTTTACGGACACTTTATGTATGCTGCCATTAAATGACTGGTTTCACTAAAGCAGTTTTACTTTGTTTATCACATTCCCTGCTGAGAGGTTAATGTATTGTTACCAGGGTGGCCTAGAAGAGCAATAAGCAGCGTGATCTAGTGCAGGGACATTCTTGGTTTGACAGTCAGCCAAGAAAGCCATAAGGATGGTTCAAGAAACACGTTCCCAAGGCCAGGAACACAGCTTGGCAAAAAAACATCTTCAGCAGTGCAGACCCTCACAGATGCTGAGCTGTTGTGCTGCAACCAGGGCTCTGCAGTTGGGCATCAGCTGCAAAAACGTTCCTGGACATCTCCCGTGATCTCCCATGAACAGGCTCCCTTGAGAATTAAAAGCAGGTTGTGAGGAGCTACCACAACCCAACTAAAACCCCAGGGAGAAGCTTGGTGGTTCTCTTCTTATTGCCTGTAACACGGGGTTATTCTGTCCAGCAACAGCCTGTATCTCTGTCTAGGCTCGTTCCTGCTGCCACCTGTCCCAGGAGTGCCTTTGCATTTCCATGTCCTTCCCAGATTTTGCCCTGATAAAAACCTCAACTCATCAGTCAGTTTTCATTATGAACACACTGAAGCACTTTGCAACAAGAGACATAATTTTCCAAGTTTATGCCTTCTATTATATTTCTTCCTCCACAAAGCTCTCCACTACATTCTTCCTTGTCCTTCACCACTCTGAGAAGCCCTGTCTAATGCCTACCTCTGGTACCAACCCTGCCTTTGCTATCTCCAGGCTGAATATCTGTCTCAAGAGATCTAGGGAAAAGGGTCTCCAGGAAAACACTGGCCTGTCCTAGGATCACACAACAGCTGTATCTGCGGGTCTGCTTTGCCCCTTCCTAAAGCTTCTGCATTATCTCCTCCTCTCTGTCAGGCAGTCAACCCCAGACTCAAATCTTCCTCCAACTACCTGTTTTCTTCTCCTTTTATCATTCTTAATTTTCCTCCTAGTTTAGGCTGATTTGGCAGTTCATATATCAAATTGTTTCGTCTCAGAAAGCACTTATGCATCTTTTACCATGAAAAGGAGTAGATACTCAAAATGGATCACGCTTATGTAATGCAGATATCTTTGCTCTGAGTGATGTCAGGTTAAAAATGTTCACTAGAGATATGAATGGCTTATTAAACCTAAATTCAAGCTACACAAAGGAATCTGAAATGGAACATCCACTCAACATCACAGGAGTCAAAGAGTATTGTCTGCTTCCCTGTGCTGCACGTAATGATTAATAAATGAGTCTATTAAGTTAATCTGTCAGGCAAAACTAAACTTGACAGACACCTGCAACAGAAAATTTGTTATCTATTCAGGCAGGAAATGGCAGTGAGAAGAAATCAATGTCACTGCTGTACATTGAGCTGACAAACTGAAATCTCAGAGGAAGTTTGTCATCTTGGACAACGAGCAATATCCCTGGTGGCATCTCAGAGCCCCACAATAAAGGTCAGACATGGCTCTTATTTATCAGGGTCTTGAAACTCTAGTGTAGCAATTAAATTTCATTTTTAATACTGGGTAAAAAAGTCCAGATCTTTGACAATAATGTGTGGTGATATATTTATGAAAAGATATATATACACCCACATGTTACTGCAGCATTGTTGAACTGAAGTTATATGGAATAATTTCTTCGCAATGTAAAACGAAAAGCAACATAATCTTCTATATCTAGACCAAAAAAATAAGTAAAAATAAGTAACAATAACCAACACATTTGCTTCAAATCTGTTAAAAAAAAAAAAAAAAAGGAAATGCTCTGTATCCAGCTGTACACCAAACAAAACAAGCTTTCAAGTACAGCCTCCAAGTTTTGCTTTTTTATGCTTGCGAATGAGTGGTAAAATGATGCAGCTGTTAATAAGACAACAAGGGAAGCTTTTGACATAATTCCCTTTATATCTCCTAGCTAGAAGCATTTCAGTCAAAGGGGAAACTCGTTCACAAGTGCTATTTGATTTTCATTGTTAGTGGTGTTTGCTTTCTGTGTCCTGCTCAGGGGAGCCAGGGCTGGATGGGGATTATGGGTTTCCCTTCTCCCCACATGTCCCATGGGATGCAGCAATGCACAGCATCCGAAACACCCAGGAAGATTTTGGATGTGTGTCAGTGGGACCTGCACAGCCACTGGGCTCCCTCCTCTCTAGGAGGGCTGCAGGATAAGGGTCTAAACATTTGTAAGTCACACTTTACTAGAGTTTAAAAACTTGAAAATCCCCAACAAAATAGAAAGCACCACCATCACCAAGCAGACCAGCAGCACCTTTGCTGCACTACGAAGATCCTAAAGAGATGTCCTACATCTCTTGCAGTCACCCATTGGATCCTGTCTGACATCCTGACTTAAAAACAAAACCCACACAAGCAATTTCAGGGGTATTGGAATGAAAGGGAGTCTGTCTTCCTGCAGATTCATGTTTTGTCATCAGATTCTCTGAAGCCAAATAATTTCCAAGCCACATTCGGCAATCTTCCCATGACAGGGACCTCCATCACATTTCTTCTCAAGATCTGTTCCACACCCCTTGTTGAAAGTTCAGCTCCTATTGCAAACCTTCCCTCAAACCTCTTAATCACCCTTATTCTCCCCTCACACACATATTTTCAAGAATGTTATAGGAACTCCTATTTATCTTTGCAGCCTCTGTCCTTCCACCACATTTCCGTGGTCAAGATGTGGAAGGGCTGTGCAGGCTGCTGTGTGTTCATGTGTGCAAACACCCTGCTTGCATAAGCCTTGTCTCCCTAAGAGACCAGACTAAACAGCCCACACCCAAAAGTAACATTAATATACGCAAAAAGAAATAGTTCTGCAAGGGTAGCTCATCTGACCATGAAAAAGCCTTTAGATGGCTTATTGCCCTTTATTCTTCCACCACAGCAGATGTGACAAAATCTTGCAGTCTGGGGACACTTCTTAATTTGAACACTTACAGCATTTCATTCCTTTTCGTATTTTGTTTCTTAAAAGAAAAGCTCTTCAGCAATGAACAGAATCATACCCTGTTAAGCAGAGATATTTCTGCCTGAAATAGGCTAAGGCAACAATAAAAATGTGGTCCACACATGTGGGTAACTTGCTGCCAGCAAATATGAAACCCTGGCAAGCTCCACCAACCTCTCATTCGACATTAATATAAAATAGACAGAGAGTACCAGTTCTCATGTCTGGCCTAATGTTATATAACTGTGCTGTTTGTTCATCAGAGTCAACCCTTAAACACACACACAAGGCAAATTTAAAGCCCCCAGACAGCTGCAAATAATTATTCTAAAATGTTTTATAGGTTAGTGAAATTATCATTTACTCTAATCCCTGTAGTCCTTAGCACCTGATGCCTAACTTAAGTTAATGAACTTTGCAGATGCTTATTTCTACACATCTACTTAATTCTCCTGATACAAAGTATTTTAAATTATTAAGTTTAATAAGTTACTTTTAGAAATAGTTGCACTTCCTGGCCAGAGCGGCAGATACACACATCTCGCTTCTAAAGAAAAATACCAACCTGTAAGTACTGAAGATTGATGACAGAGCAAAAGTCCTCCCACCAAATACTGTTTAATGAAATAAAAGAAATTTAAGGAGGAACTTAATAATGCTCTTTGTAACTACAACACAACATTTTAAAGTACCTCAAAATTCACCCATTTGATATCTGATGCTAAACTGTAAGCTGACATTGTCCTGAGGAAAACAGCAGCCAGAGCAAGGGCAGCATGCTGAAGGAGTGGTAAAGAATGGGGGAAAGAACCAAAAGAAAAAAAACAAAACCTCATCAGCCCCTTCAGAACTGGGATTCCCTTCCAAATATGAGAATTCTTTCACACAAAGAGGAAACAGATGTCCATGGCTGGTATTTGCATGTGGCTTTATTCTCTTCTAGGATACAATAAAACTACTCTTCTTCTCATCCTCCAAGCTAGAAATTAAACAGTGGCATGTCATGCAGAGTCCAGCTGTGCTTTCTACCTCCAACCTTTATTAGCAATATATTTAAAAAGAAGAAGAAAAGAGAGAGACAGAAAGGGAGAAACCAAAAAAGCATAAGAAATGAAAAACTGTGGTATGTGTTCTCAAAACAGTATAAAACCTACAGATGTTCTCACTAATCTGTGGCACATGTTTGTTTATTCAGGTTTTCCCTGTCCCCAGTTCAGCAGGCTTTGCTCTCCAGAAGACTTATCTGTTTTTACAAATGTTAGAGTAAATACTGGAGGAGAGATTGGCATAAACAGCCAGACGAAGAACAGGCTCACCTTGTAAGAGCTTTCTCAGTGTTCCTGAAAATGCACCTCCATCCCAGAAATTGCTCTCACCCACACCTCCACTGTTCCCTACATTAACAGCAATGGGAGAAAAGCAAACACTTATGAAGAGGATTTTGAGAGTATGAATGTCACAAGGGCCAGCAGCAAGAACATCTGCTCACTTCAGGGAGAACCTATTTCATCCTCACAGGGCAGCTCTCAAACTTGCACCCAACCTGTCACCTGCACTCACCGTGACAAGGACAGAGGGGCCATCACTGTCCAAGTCTGTATTTATGAGGAGTACTGAGCTGCTGTGCCAAACTGTGCCTTCTCCATTGTAATTGCAAAGAAAAGTCTAATAACCCACTTCTGAATAGCAAAAATGTATTGTTTTCTAGGGATGCATAAACAGTAAATTTAAGGAGAACAATCGTTCCTTTACCTAAGTCCCTTTTACAATACCGTTTTTTCCTAGCTTCTTTATAAAGGATAGAAAGTCTTTTTAATAGGTTCAAGTTAACGCAGAATAAACAACCCTGTCAGCCCACTGGAGTTAAACATTTCTGTTAATAATCACAGCAAATTTGGTTCAGTGTCTTGCCCTCCTAAAATTCTTCACGCACTTGCCCAATACATCTGGATTATGATAAACTGATGTTCCAGCTATAAGTATACTTTCCCCAGGATGAGCTTTGAAAAGACAGCATGAAATGAGGCAAGCCTGGCCCCTGGTCACGTCAGAGGTCATAGCAATAGCCACCATCAAGAAGATTTGGAAGTTTCACGGCTTTTCTACTGACTGAAGGTAAAGGGGTTTAAGACCCATCATCGATGGGATACCCCAGAGCTGACAAAGCAGACTTATTCTCTTGCAAAGCTTCAATTAATATTGTCTCCCAGACCCTCCTCAAAAAACTGCAGACTCCACAAGGAACCAAATTACAAGAAGGTAATTTGTAATCTTAAAATGAATAAAAGACTGTCAAAGCCATCAGCTGTGTTCCTGCAGCTCTGTGAGATGGAAGGTTGGGAGAGGGTGGAAGAACAGACAAGTTTGTATGTTAAACAAATGATGGAGGGCTTTGTTAATAAACACTGATGCAAAAACAAACAAAGCTTTTGGGGCAAGTCTAACAACGCTGGCATAGCAATGACCGTGGAAGATCTCTTGGCTTCACTCCTTAAGGAAAACAGTGAAAGACCAAGTTCACACACAGCACCTTCCTGTACAACTGCAGGAAGCCAGAGAGGTGGAACCCCATGGGAAGCTCAGCCATCACAGGGGAAACTATCAAGTTGCATTTGCAACAAACAACTTTTCACAGGCCTTCAGTGTTGAACATGCGGCTGTGCAGCACTGCCAGAGACAAAGGAATGGCATTTAGGGTGGTAGAAACATCAATCTCAACAATGCCAAGAGTATAATTAAAACAAAGGTTTCAGATCATGCACCAGCAGCCACCTGAAGTAATCAGCAATTCCCTCATTTTCAAGCAAATAACATTAACCCTGTATGAGCTGGGAGAAAACTGCAAGCTACAAATGGGAAGAAATACAAAATTCCTGAATTATAGTCATTATTCTGGTTCAGGCATCCACTAACTCTCAAATAAATATTTGTACCTTGCTTCCTCTGTTTCCCCAGCTCTAACCCCAAAGTATTTCCACTTGTCACCTGGCATATGTGAATGGTTGGAGCTAAGTTCCTTTCCGAGACAAAACATTATGTGCCCCACAGGGTCCCTTAATTTGGTTACAAGCCATTCTCACAGATGTCCTTTGGACCTATGTGGCAGAACCTCACATCCACATTTCCTCTTTATAATAGCACCACACTCATTATAAAAGCCACTTGTATGGCATATTATGTAGTAAAGATAAGTAAAAGGAAAATTCAGTTTACCCTCTATGAGAAAAAGGTTCTGTGATTTAAAAAGTAAAGAGAAATAAAGGAAAAAATATTTTTCTGCAGGGGCAATATTGACCAGGGAAGGGAAAAGATATAGTCAGAGATCCAGCACAATAATCTGCGTGTTCCCAAAACATGGGAAAAAGAGAGGCACTGAGGCAGATGCACAAACTCAATGCAGGCTGGATTGATTTAAGAATCTTGATGATCACAGAGCCCTAACTTTGCACACACGTGACACAGACCATCATTGAGCTATTGAAGGCTCTTTCCTCAAAGAAACAACATTAAAACCATCAAATTCCACCCCCAACCCCTTCTTACTCTGCTGGGAGAACAGAATAACTATTAGAGATTGTATAATGTCAGCCACAAAAGTCGATTTTATTGGATTTCAAACATGAGCTGGAGTGACCAGCCCCTAATTACACAAATAATATCCATGTTCTCCCATTTTCCAACAAATAAGCATTAAAGGAGATGCCTGTTTTGCTATTCATTTTCAACAACATATTAAAAAAAATCCCTTAGCAAGTAAATTAATATGCTGACACCGATTTGTACATGCTGTTTTCAGGGCACAGATAAAAATCTTGTAGGATAAAAGATGAGTTTAGCAGCTCCAGAAGAATGAAGGTATTGTTTAACAGGAAGCAGATGTATGTCAGATGGCAAACTCATTAAAGTGTCCCATCGTTAAAGGAAACGGGATAACAACGAGCCATCTGAAAAAACCTGAACTGATCAGGAAATACACAAGCCGCAGCTAATCTCCCCATTTATTGGCAGGTAATGCCTTTAAGTCATGCACATGCATTGAGTTTAGGACCATGAAGGACTAATCTTTGTTCTCATGAAAAAACAGGAGCAGAACCCAAGAGCATGGAGAGCAGCATTTCTGGAAAAAGTCTTCTGAGGAAAAACTCCTAACATTTGGAGGAGCTATTACATCAGCCCATGGGTGCACACACACACACTGTCTGGGCAGCACGTCAGTTCACTGACTCTGAGAGCATCTTAATGGACATTTTACATACATGGGACATTTTAAAGGTAAGTATAATTACAAAAATGCCTTATGAGAGGTACCTATCAAGGAATAGCCTCTAAACACAAACTTGGAAATGCTAATCAAAGAAAAAAACATTCTCAAGTGGACACTGGACTGGTGGATTTGCAGTATCAGAGTTGAACAATTCCTCAAGTGAGTATTTTGCAGGTGATATAAGAACCTAAGCATGAGGAATTAAACAAGCAGCATAGATTCACAAAATCAAAGAATCATTCAGATTGGAAAAGACCTCTATGACCATTGAGCCCAACTGTTAACCCAGCACTGCCAAGCACATCACTAAACCACATCCTCAAGTGCCACATCGACATTACTTTTAAATCCCTCCAGGGATGGTGACTCAACCACTTCCCTGGCTAGCCTCTTCCAATGCTTGACAACTCTTTCAGTGAAGAATTTTTTCCTAATGTCCAATCTGAACCTCCCCTGCTGCAGCTTGAGGCCTGTTATTCTTACCCCGGGACTTGTTACCTGGGAGAAGAGACTGATCCCAACCTGGCTACTCCTTTCAGGGAGTTGTAGAGAGTGGTAATGTCCCACCTGAGCCTCCTTTTCTCCAGGCTGAGCACCCCCAGCTACCTCAGCTATTCCTTGTGCTCCAGACCCTTCTGAACTCCATTCCCTTCTCTGGACGTGCTTCAGCCCCTCAATGTCTTTCTTGTAGTGAGAGGCCCAAAACTGAACCCAGGATTCGAATCAAAGACAGCATGTTTGACTCACATGGCAGGTGGATCTGTGGAGAGGAGTGAGAGTATTGCTTCATCCAGCAAATATTCAGTCTAAAAAATTGGAAAACAGTGCAGCTGTAATTGCACTGGCATCAGCAAAGGCAGTCTTGTCCTCAGAGTAACAGCCACAAAAAAACCCCAAAAAAAACAGACGGGGAAGAAACATGTGTTTCTCCCATCCTGGATATATCTCAACCTATACTAGCTTTGTTACAAATGTCTTGTTACTACATTATGATTACAAATATAACACAGCAGCTCTTGCCATAAAAATTAAATACATCTCTTGCCAGGAGTTTTCTGAGTATCACTAAAAAAATTTCCAAGAGGAAATCCATCTCTGCCTTTGCATCTTGGTCAGATCCAAAGGCCATTGAAACTGCTGGGAATTTTGCACACAGCTTCTGGATTAGGACTGATGCTCTAGATGGAGAAAGAAGAGGGTGGATGCAAAGGTTCTACAGTACAACACAAAGATCAACTAATCTGGATTCTACCATGTCCTTCCCAGGATGCACAGACCCATCTCATGGTGAGAGCAGGCTCTAGGATGCGCTTTTTTAAAACTTGTTAAACAGAAACTGCTGCAAATTCCTTGCTTTCACAGAACATACACAGCAGCCTTACTTATATCTGAGCCCAAACCATTAACATTTAAGTACAATTTAAAGTCCCAATACAGTTAATGTAAGCTAACCAAGTTCTTTTGAATGTTTTACCAAATACAGACTTTGGTATTTTGCTGCATCACTACCCCCGGTTATTTGGTAAGGGTATTCCTGCTTATTTGCCCTTGTGGAGGAAAAAAAAGAAAAATCCAAACCATACCAAAAAGAACAAGTAAGCAAACACTGCTTTAAACAAAACACTTCATGGATACTATTGAGAAAACTACTCCATACTCAATGCTGGTGCAAAACCAACATTAATGGAACAACTGCTATAAACCAAGCTGAAACTTCTTTCTCTGAAGTTTAAGGCCTGTGCAGCACTCTTTATATATCTTACATCATTATCTCCATCATGCGGCAGAGAGAAAGAATGCAGACTAATGTCAAATTTAGGAAATACTGTCCATGTAAAGGTATTTTACTTCACATTCAGAATTTTGTATCTCACAAAATGGGGCTTTGCTAAGTTTCCTTCTGTGGGTGCCATTTTCAGCTGTTTTAATAAACAGTTGCATTGCTTTTGCTCAATCACAGGACATGGTCTTGCAGAAGTGAAATGACCTATTGCCTTATGACAAAGATTTCCCTTAGATTTTACGTATTAAAACTTTCCTGAACAGCAGCTACAATTCCACAAACTTTAATCTGATTCTACATTACAAAAGACCTAATCTAAAACTCATTAGAGTGAACTGAAAAATCCCAGCAAGCATTTGGTTGAGCCCAAAGGAGCAGTTAGACAATGCACACACAGATACAGGAAGGATGGTTCCTTTATTATTTTTTTTTACCCTCTATAATTCTTTTCTGACAGTTTAACCAATTCTGCAGACTCTGTAACTATTTAAACAGGAAGCCTCCTGGACCCAGCAGACCTCCCTGCCACTGCAGCTGGAGAGTTACTCTGCTCCTAATGGAGCATTTCTTCCACCCCCACCCCAAGGTAGCAGCTGTAGGATGTCGGGTTGGACACTGCTGGGCCACCTGGGACTCGCTGCCCTCCCAGGTGTGGACGTGCAGACTCGTCCACGGCAGTCAAGCCCCTGGGAAAGCCGTCTCACGGCTGCATCCCCCAACTTCCTGCCTGTCAGCAAGCTGGGAAAAAACTTTAGTGAGGCTGGCTGCATGCACAGAGCAGGGAGGGTTTGCTCTCAGGAACCTCTTGCAGGCTTCCTCAAAGGAGCCTAAATCCTGCTTGTACAATGGCACCACCGGTGTAAGAACTGTGGAAATAAAAGCCATAACTCTCAGTGATTTTTTTTAATCCAGTTTTGGAGAAGATGCTTTCATCATAAGCCTTTGAGCTCCTTTGCACGTCTTTATACAGGCACCTCATTTCCTTGAGAATCTCTCATAATCACAATGTTTAACCGTAAAGCTAAACCTGCACAATTTCTCACACTTGGGTTACCCAGCTCGGACGGGAGGAAAGTGTGCCAGGCTACGAGAGCCTGGGAATAAGATCAAGGGGAACAAGGGTGCTTTGGTGGGTGAGAGAACTAAACAACTGGAACATCCCAGCACATACAAACCCTTATGTTCTTCATTTTCTCATCCTGCAGTTCTGTTCACACAGCCCAGGAGTAGCTTTGGGCTATCGGCAGGGCCTGAGGGAACTGAACTGCAGAGCACAACAGCCGCTCACACTTGTTCTGTGAAATCCTGCTTAGAGCTGTGATCAGCAAAGTAGACACTACCAAGTTTCCACCTTACCAGCATAAATCATCCCCTCCATGCTCAGCCAAGCACTTAAGCACATGCTTAGCTGTGCTAGAGCTAATTTCCTTCACAGCAGCCAGTATGGAACAGTGTTTTGGATTTGTGCTGGAAACGGTGTTGATAACTCAGGGATGTTTTAGTTATTGCTGGGCAGGGCTCGCACAGAGACAAGGCCTTTCCTGCTCCCAACCTCACCCCACCAGTGAGTGGGCTGGGGGTGCACAAGGAGTAAGGGGACACCTAGCAGAGGCAGCTGACCCCAACTGACCCAAGGGACATCCCAGACCATGTGGTGTCATGCTGGGGAAGAAGGAAGGGAGAGGTTCAGAGCAATGGCATTTGTCTTCCAAGTCCCCATTACATGTGATGGAGCCCTGCTGTCCTGGGGAGGGCTGAACACTTGCCTGTCCATGAAGTGAATGAATTCCTTGTGTTGCTTTGCTTGGCTTCTGCTTTGCCTGTGCAACTGTCTGTATCTCAACTCACAAGTTTTCTCAATTTCTCTCTTCCAATCTTTGCCCCGATCCCACTGGTGGCCATGTGGGGATGAGCTGCCAGTTGGGCATGACAACAACTTTCACTACTGCTGAATGGGAACAAAATTATTCCTTAAAGATGTTAAAGACCAAACACAAGTTCTCAAAACTCCATGGTCTTCTTCACACTCCCAGCTTCCCAATAATCTTCCAGCTCTTCCAGAGCTGGAGCTGGGCCAAAGTGTTTTGTAGAACTGATGTCTGAACAAAGTGCTTTTGCTCGTGTGGGGCTGCAAGCAACATGGTGACTGAAGAGAAAAGCCAGCTAACATAGTGTAATCTTTTCTGTGTGTTACTTTAGATATACAGTGAGGAGCTCAAAGTGATCTCAAACACCCAAGAGGGGACAAGGCACGGGAACAACATGACTGGAGCTCCACCAAGAGCTTCAGCACCACAGCCAAGCAGTGACTGCCAGAGCCCCACGATGGGATCAGATCCCACCATTCCCAGCACGCTCCTCTCTCACGCAGCAGGTCTGAGCACAGCATCTGCTGCACTGATGGTCCCTTTAAGAAACCTCTTTCTGTGGAAAACATTGACACCAAAAGGAGAAAGCCAAACTGCACGCCCACTGCAGCATGGCCTCCAGAGGGAATGGGATGGGAAATGCCAAGGGATGGGAAATGCTGCTCTCACAGCTTAAATTCATTTAAAGGCCATTCTGCATCCAGAAGGTTCGACTGAAATGATTTCTTTTCCTCGCTGGTTTTGCAGCCATGTCAAATGCCCGTAACAGCAGATTTGCCAGTTCCCTGCTGTCACAGGTACATTCACAAAACTCACAGGGCAATGGCTCAAGTTGTGTGGGTAGGTACAGGATTTTATCTGCGATTCACAGACAAAATCAATGGGATTTACATATATATGATTTGAACCATAGTCTTCCCAACTGTTTTCCAGCTGGGAAGTAGCCAGCAATGAAATAATTTTCATGCTAACAGGCATTACCTGAGAGGAAAGAAAATTGAACACGAAAATGTTGCTGAGAAATAGCCAGACATTCCCTAGCCACGAGGAATCTCCTGAAATTTTACCTTTTCACTGGACAGTAGGGTAGAAACTGCTTGGGAAAGCTGCCCTTAGGTAGGTCTCTAGAACTGTTTCTATTCCTGGAGCCTTATGGACGGATTGGATGCCTTATTCTGGGTGCTACTCACAGTCCCCATAATGCATGGATAATTCTCCTTTCACCCTGAGCCTGGCTGGGATGTATCTGCCTAAATTAGTTCAACAAAACTATGAAGCAGCATCTGAAATAAAAAATATTGATCTTGATCAAAGACATGGTGTCCCTGAGGTTGCAGTGCAAATTGGACTCAAGGAACTGGGCACCAGACAGTGCAGTAAAGAAAAATTACCAAGAAAATTAAGAACCAAAGAGAAAAGGAAGGAAAGCAAGGCTGCTGCCTAATACACTTGCTTTCAAAGCAAGTCAAAGCAAGTCCCTTTTACAGTACAATTTTGTAACTTTTTGGGCTGAAAAGGAGCAGGCTGGTGTTAGCAGCATATAATATAACCAGGTGACTTACACCAGGATTTTTTTCTAATGAGATTAGCAAGCTTTACATTACAATTCCCATAATGTTTCAACTCAAGGAATTTTAATTACATTTTTCATTTATCTTCTTTGGGATTTTCTGACTCATGCCAGAATCCTTTCTTCAGTTAAAAAGCAATTTTTATCTCAGGGCAAGTGCTAATAGACCACTTCAGACAAAACAACCAAAATCTGCATACAAGAGCAAAAATCAACTGTGGTTTTCAATCAAAGGATATAATTCCATTCACACCTTTCTTTAAATAGTATCACCATGTGCTGTTAGTGGGCTTTGGGGTCATGAAAAGAATAAAGAAATCTGTGAACTGTGCTGATTCTGTGTTCTCACATGCAATTTGAAAAACTCAGCTGACCTGATGCCAGTGAATGACCTGAGTTTGTCTGGAAGTCATAGAATCATAGAATGGTTTGGGTTGGAAGTGATCTTAAAGATCATCTCATTCCAATCCCCCTTCCATGGGCATGGAATTTTCATCATCATTGTCACAGGCCTAGGACTAATCTGGGGTGGAAAGGAGGTTCCCAAATTCTTTCTGAAATGCTGATGGATATGGTGAATATAGCCTGTTATGCTGGGAATTCCCAGTAGACAGAAAAGACCCTGACATGATGGCTTGTGCCCCCAGACCAGCTGGAGAGTGCCCAGCTGGGGAGCACAGCTGAACACTGGGGAGATCCTACCCTGAGCAAGAGCCTTTAAAAGATGTGCTGATTAAAAAAACAACAAAGTAAAGAACTTGTGCTTTTGCTTTGCAACACAGAGCAACTCAGTAAGATAAATTCCAAAAGCCTTTTCTGTGGTAGAATAGTTAAATAGGATCACAATAAAATTCCACCTGTCAGCTCCAAAAGCACCCCACATGGAGAATTTACACAAGCTGAACCAGAGCTGGTTCAGGGCATGTCATAACAGCCATTTCTGCACTGAGCACTGTTAAAATTGGCCTCAAGATGAATTGAGTACCTGGAAAGGGCAACCATATTTCAAGCAAACCAGGACATGCTCAGGGTGGTTGGACTGCCCCTTCAGCTGCATTCCTGAGCATTTAATTTTTGCCACTTGGTTTGCATGAAAAATATTTCCAGTACACTTTGAAAAACCTCTGTAATACAGCAAAAATACCTTGTGGTAAAACTTAAAAGAAGAAACATGTTAGTTTATATTGAAAGGATTTTGCAGAGCATTATTCCGACTCATGCCCCTAAGTGAAGAGTCAGCATCACAAGTATTTTTTGCTCACACGAGTTGTTTTCAATCTGTCAGTTCTCACAGCTACAATATGGCATCGCCAATCTAATCACATCACAGGGGCTTTTTCTGAATGGCACCCTGTTTTGTTTGTGTTTGTGATGCTTCGCAGCAGAAGTCACTTCTGGTGTAGGAATGACACGACTAAAATGTAAATCAAAAGGACACTGGAACTGATTTCACCCTTGCTTCATTTTTTTTCTCAAGGGTTTTTAACTCAAGAAATCTCACTGTGTGTAGAACTTTTGAATCAAGCCAGTGATGCTGAGCACCCTCACCCCTTTTTCAAGTCAACTCAACTTCAGGCAAACAAGTATGGGGGAAATAATGAAGCACAGCCCTTCCCTGGAGCTGTGCATTAGAAGCCAGTCTGACACAAGTGAATAGAAATCCTCTTGGGCTTTTTCAGAAATAAATGCACCAATAATGTAAGATTAATATGTAATAATGAGACAATTTTCTTCCATGTCCCACAGACTACATGCACTGTATGCCCTTTGAAGCCAAACAATTACACTGTCAGCAACAAATGCATTTCAGCTGTAGCAACTAGAACAGTTGTTAGTGGCAATTTTGCAGGGAAGGCTGCAGGGAAGCCCACGTCCCCTTTGCACATGCAGCTAAAGTAAGTCTTCAGATGCTCTGGTGCACAGTCAGACACCTTGGTAACACACTTTTGAAAGGGTATTTTTTAAGGTAAATATTTTTGTAAACAATTTGCTTTTAAAATGTTACTGTTCTCACACTTATCTGGATTCTTTTAAAAAGTGCTCTCTCACAACCTTCAAAAAATACATCTCTCATGCATCTTTAAACCTCTATCATTAAAAAAAAGAAGAGAGAGAGAGAATCAGATATCTTGGATTTCCTCTTATTCCAGGTAACTTATTCCACATGCAGTCCAGCCAACTAGTTAAAACTTCCTCCCCTTTCTATTTCCTGTTGCTACCAACATCCAGCTCACAAAATCCACCATTTGGAGAGATAATGAGAAATCCAAATGGCCAGCTGGGCTGCACAAGTTCTGGCGAGGCTAGAGGCTCTTCAGTGGATAAGGCATCCAGCAGGGATTGATGAGGCAGCAAGAAGTGATCACACATTAAAGAAAGAGAATGTTGGAAAGGCAGCTATAATATTGTTACAGGTCACTTTTGTACCAAACACTTCCCAAACAACAGAAGATTCCCCCCAAGACCTGCAAATATGGGAAGGAAGGCAAATGCCATTGCTTAATTCACCTTAAAGAAATGCAGCACAGACACTGCAAGCTAGGTGCCACTTGGGTGACAGTTTATTCCTGATAAATAAATCATTTACACACCTGACACAGCTCATTTCTTTCTTTCGTGATAATTATAGTTTTAGAAGCCTCATTTAAGGGGTGCAAATTAATTTCCAAATTCCACCTACTGTCAAAGAGTGTGTCTTATTAGGTGATTAATTACCTGCAGGAGCACTTCAGGAGACACCTTGGGGGCAAACAAGGATTGCTGTGACAGGTCCTTTAAGATATTGCTCCACTCCTAAGGCCCGATGAGCCCAGAGATAAAATAACTGCATACAGGTGTTATCATCTGCAGCACCTTGGGATGTTTGTGCCTCAGAGAAGTGCATTTCCCTTTTGGAACATGCAAGTATTTGCCTGGATGCTACAGCCTTTGACTTTGTGAGAAGTCCCACAAACTGCCTGGGGTCAGATCCACTTCCACACTGAAGCAGAAAGCAGGAACAGCTGTGGGAACTGCTCTTCCCTCAGCCTCAGTGTGTTCCTGAAACCTTCTGTACCCCCAAAACACACACCACTTGGCCTTCCCCAGCTCATATGCCTGGATGTTTCAAAATTCTGGGCTAAAAATACTTTTTGTAAGTTTTATTTAAGTCAGCTACATAAAGGTTGCAGGATTTACAGCAAATTTTACCACAGTTTTTGTGCTGTCATTTCTGACCTCTACACTGACCAGAGCTTCCAGCAGACCTACACTCATGTAGCTCCTCTTTGCAATCAGGTTTGGTGCTCTAAGATGAGTGAGAAGAAACCAAGGCAGCCCAGCACAGCTTATATACACACCTGTGCACCAAGTTCAGGGACCTCTACACTCACAGGGACTTTGACACTGAAGATAGTGAAAAAAAAATTCCTGAGAAAAACAACTCCTCCAATAACACAAGTGGAGATACATGGAATTTAACAAATTCTAAAGGCTTTATCCACCTGTTTTACTTAAGTCTCTTATTCTGCACATCACCTAAAGCGCAGCTGTCAGAGGAATTGCTCTGCTCCCTTGCATTTCTTGCTCTCTTACAACTGCATCTGCCTTTCACAGGAATTACAGTCTGATAGAGAAAATAAGATCTGAAGGCCATTGACCAAGGGCAGGGCCTGTTCCCAGCTAGTCTGTCTAACCTGTATTAGCAGCCTCTCCTGATGGATGGACTGCACAGATGATCAGCTCAGGTGCTGCTTTGTTGGATAGTTCCCCAGAGCGATTTAAGTCATTACTTCTTCACCTCCTTATCACACGCTTAGGAACAGATTTTTCTTCTCCCATTCACAGAAAATTTTCAAGTACTTGTCTTTATTTATCATTTCACCTTCCTGAGGCTTTGCCATTGCTCTTCCACCCCCTTTTCCTACACAAAGATATTAAAGGCTGCCAAAGGCAATTCTCACTGTGCTTTTCATCAGCAAACTTAAGTCAGATTGTTAGAAAAGGCTGGTAAAGTCTAAACCAACATTTACCCTTCAAGTTTGGGAGCAAAAGAAAACATAGATCTAGAATAGTCTGAAAGATTCTCTCGTCTGACAGCAACGAATTTCTTCTGATCTCAGGGTAGTGGAATGTAAATCTCCCTTCAGTAAAACGTGGAAGAGGAAACATCAGAGATTAACACGTCTGAGGTGGGAAAAGAGAACAGAAAAGTGAGTTTGAAAATCTGAGACCTTATTTCATTCTAACAAAATAATAATGAAGGACACAAAGTCTTTTCAGAAGCATTTTGCAAAGCTGAGGACACATGGCAAAGGGAAGGATTGCTCTAGACTCTGAAAAGACCGCCTGTAGCCATGGTGATCTACAACAGTTGTAGTTTTCAAGATGTAGAAGCATAAGCCCTTGACATAACTCTCAGGTAAACACGATCAGAAAGCTACTTGCTGCACTTTCTTTCTTTCTCTCTCTCAAAAAGCCAAACCCCCCCCCCAAACATCAACAACAGCAGCCAAACAAAAAAGCCGAAAAACCAACAACATGACACAAACTTCCCAGAAAAACAATGAGATCCCAGTGAAGATCAAGCTGGAGATTATTGCTCCTAATCTCCCCCTAATTAAGCTTAGTCTTCCACCACTCAGCAGTTGTTACAAGGTTAGAGAGAAAAGTATCATCTAAAATGTCACCTAACACAAAGTAATTAACCAACTCTGACAACACTGCACTACAAACTTACTTCGATTTTAACCCATAGTGTGTGCTGGAAACTTCCAGTCAAACATTCTGTATTTTCTCATTTGCCCACATACGCTTGTTATTAAAACCACATGCGGGCACTGAATCATTTCATGGTTCGTTTAAAGACAAACACGCAGAAAATTGTGGGAAACAAGTACAGCCCTAAGAGTCTGTGCAAGCCTGTGGAGCCTGAGGCTCGCTGTGGTGCAGGAGCTTGAGCTACAGGACTTTGTTATCTGGGGCTCAAAAGTGAACAGGAGAGAAGTCCCCACACACGTACATTGAATTTCAGAGTAGACCATTAGCAGAGTCAGCCAGTGTGACAGTTTCACCCTCAGTGTGCTGCAAAATGCCACGTGTGTGCTCAACTGTTAGTCCACAACAAAAACCCTTAAGTGAGGCAGCAGGATGGTCTTTCATTTCTGAAACTGCTCTGGCAATGAGGAGAATTCCCCAACTGCATAGGAAGTTCAGAGCATAACCTCAGGCGAAGCACTCAATCTCTCTGCATCTGACATCTGGGAAAAATAGTAGCCCTTCATCTTGTCCATTGGACTAGAAGGTCATCAGCTCAAAGATAACCTTTTGCCAAGAGGACAGTCAGTAAAACAGTTAGGCTTCGCTTTTGATCAGTTTTCTGTGGATTATTCATACTACAGCAGTGGCTGAAGGACCCAAACATAATGTGCCAGCTCAGATGCGCAATGGGAACACACGTGAGGTCCACCTGAGAACACAACCCCTTTCCATTCACAATTACTGCTGCATTCAGAAGCATAAATTCCCTGAAGGAAAAAACCTGGATAAGCATTTTCTTTAATAATACATCTCACCTGTGGATCTTATTCTCCAGCAACACAGGGAACATTCATATTATGTCTGCAAATTTCCAGTTTGGTTTTGAAGCCTAAAACAGCATGTACGTGATCCAGGTTTCTTGTAGAGCCCTCTATCAGGATGGTGAAAGGTCAGACCCTAACACTGTAACACAAACAATCTTTAATAGCTGCAAGGTCTCAGCTTTCCTCTTACAGGGGTGTATGTACACACATACCAGAGATTTCCATGGAACCCAAATGCTCCAGGATAAAATTAAACCTTAAATGATGACATCTTCCAAGTGTCATCCAAGAACCAGGAAGTTCTAGGGGAGACCTCACAAAGTCAACTCTGATCAAACAGCTCTCTACTGGAGAGTTTCGAGGAGAGGAGAGGAGAGGAGAGGAGAGGAGAGGAGAGGAGAGGAGAGGAGAGGAGAGGAGAGGAGAGGAGAGGAGAGGAGAGGAGAGGAGAGGAGAGGAGAGGAGAGGAGAGGAGAGGAGAGGAGAGGAGAGGAGAGGAGAGGAGAGGAGAGGAGAGGAGAGGAGAGGAGAGGAGAGGAGAGGAGAGGAGAGGAGAGGAGAGGAGAGGAGAGGAGAGGAGAGGAGAGGAGAGGAGAGGAGAGGAGAGGAGAGGAGAGGAGAGGAGAGGAGAGGAGAGGAGAGGAGAGGAGAGGAGAGGAGAGGAGAGGAGAGGAGAGGAGAGGAGAGGAGAGGAGAGGAGAGGAGAGGAGAGGAGAGGAGAGGAGAGGAGAGGAGAGGAGAGGAGAGGAGAGGAGAGGAGAGGAGAGGAGAGGAGAGGAGAGGAGAGGAGAGGAGAGGAGAGGAGAGGAGAGGAGAGGAGAGGAGAGGAGAGGAGAGGAGAGGAGAGGAGAGGAGAGGAGAGGAGAGGAGAGGAGAGGAGAGGAGAGGAGAGGAGAGGAGAGGAGAGGAGAGGAGAGGAGAGGAGAGGAGAGGAGAGGAGAGGAGAGGAGAGGAGAGGAGAGGAGAGGAGAGGAGAGGAGAGAAGGAGATAACTGATTAAAGCTCTATAAACCTCCTGTCCAGATATGGGGCACACAGTTCTCCCAAGAACCCTGCAGCTTTACAAAGATGGGAACAACACTCAAAAGCACTACTGAGAACCTCAGCCCCCAGCCCAGTGTTTCCACTTGTGTTTCCACCTTGCTCCTGTTGATGTAATGCTGTAAAGCAGGATTTCTAGCTGGTATTAACGAGGCACTAAAGCATCCCATTTCAGGAAAGGGTGCTGGAGTTTCACACAGCTGCATATGTAAAAGTCTATCTCATTCTAAATAGATGATTCCTGGAGAGGGAAAACAAAGAAAGTCCAGCCAGGTTCCTGTAACTGGGACTTCTGATACTTCCGATGGATGGTTGGAAAGGTGGAGGAGAGCAGGGAGGGAAGGTCACAAGATTAACAAGCACGTCACAAACACAGAGTAATATTGCAATCATGTCAGAACTATGGGAAGAGATGGCTTTAGTACCAAAAATCTAAAGCACAGACTAAATTTGGTTTTTTGACCAATCTTTTGGGGTAATAGGATCCTTTATCTTCTGCTCTTTACAGCTCTAGGAATAACTATTCATTCCCACCCCCCTTGCAACAACAGAGAGCTGCAGACATAAGATAGTCCTTTTCTCCTTGTGTTTCTGAACAGAAACAAAGCTTTTTCCATGAGGAAAATCCATATCTTTGAAGGAAAGAACTTTATAGTGCAATCGAAATATTCATCAAAGCTCTACTTGTAACAGCAGGAACTTTGCACATGGAAGCAGGTGGTGTGAATAAGAATTTATGGGATGTCTGTAGACATATTAAATATCTGAAGTTCTCCAAAGCACAGGTAACATTGAATGGAGTTTACAGACACAGTTGATTTAAAATATGCACAGTCTCAATCCATACTCATATTAAAACACAGTCAGAAGATACCATCTGCTCTTTATAGGCACTGGTAATCAAAGGTTTTCTGTTAGTCAGAACACAGGCATTAAAGGATATATTGGGGTAAAGCTCAGGCTAAAAAGGAAGCAGCGCTCAGTGCTGCATTCTTTCATCCAAAAATACACCTGTATCCTTGATTAAAAAATTTATTCAAGTTGTGGCATCTGGGCATTTGTACTATGTCCATATTCATGATACTTTAGTTCCTAAAACCTGAAAAATACTTTTGGTCAATAGGATTTTCTAATGCTGTAATTTCTTTACTGTCAAAGGACTATTTAATCATTTCTTTGCTATGCAACATTTCTTTTACCTCCTGGTTATTCTCGTGGAAAAATACAAGAAGGAGAGAGACAAGGTACTAGTAACTTCTTGATAATTCAAGATGCTGCATCAAGTAAGGAGACCAGGATATCTTCCATCTCCATGCCTGGAAGCAGCCTGACCCTGCAAACATCTCAGTCAAGCACTTCACACTTAAGTTAACAGGAGCTTGGAGAGCAGAACAGCTCTTGATACACAGAAATGCCAACAGTTCTGTTTCATTGGGATTTTTTTCTCAATGTATTAAAACACTTCAAAACCCTCTTGTACAAAAATCTTTTCCAACCCAGTGACATGGAATGTCAAGGTGTGATTGAACAGAAAAGCTTTAGGGTCACAAAACGCTATCCAATTTTACTGTTTCTGATCAAAAATGTAGCCTGGGTATCCATTTTCAAATAGAACTAAAACACATTGGAAGTTTTATGCTCTCTGAACTGTTATTAAGCTGCACTATAAATTTAATTACAGAAACACCTTTGACAGAATTAAATAGTAGTGCTTGCAGTCAGAAATAAGATCACCAGTGGTGGAAATGACATTGACAGATTTACATAAAACCCAACTGACTGTGCTAAAGCTTAAAAGCAGCAAAGTACCAGATATCTCTTCAAAAAAAGATTTCTAAGCCCCATTCAAGTACCTGTGACAGTTATCTGGTATGGATACAATTAATTGTAAATAAACCAACAAAGGAAAAGCTCCACATCTGCAAGCACACATCATTTGCAAGTCTGATTCTCAGTGGGTAAAGGCCACAACCCAATGCACACGCAACACCATGCAATTCTAATATCTTGGTTTTAAACTCCCTGATCCTCCTTTATAAGATTTTTTTTTTTTTTTTTTTTTTTGCTATTTCAGGCATTTCACTATAATAAACTACGGAATTCTGCTCATACAGACAAAATTCCATAACTAAATCTTCAATTAAAGTCTCATATTTAGCAGGAGAAGGAAAGTGGTGCCTCAGATGTGCATCATGGTTTGGTTACTCACAGACTACCTATAACAACTCCTGAAAGGACATCTGCCCTGATGAAGTCTGAGGACACTTTGTACAAACAAGTATTCATCATTTTTCATACCTTAGTGGTTTCAGGAGTGCCCTGAACTAAACTTCAACTTGTTAATCTCCACAGGTATTTGGACTGCAGCCCATGTATTTTCAATGGGTACCTGACACACAATAAATGGCAATATTTTGTTAGTATGGTAAAACCCAATGCCTTTGCCTATTAGTAAGACTATTACATGGTCCTGATCCAAATTTCACTGGCCTTGTTGGGTTTTGCATTCCATCAGCTGCAACTACACAATGTCTGGATAATAAACTTTTCGTTTGGATAATGATACTTCATCAGTACTAAGGTTTCCATCTATACCATATGCTAATAATCTCTCTCCAAAAATTAATTATTTCACTACTGTACTGGCAAGTAATGGAACATGAGCCATTCAATAGGATATTTATTGACATCATGTCTCTGACTGTACAGAGCTCCATTTTCAGACTGCTTTGCTATTGAAGTGGTGCACAAATTGCCTTCTTTTCCCCCCCTCCTTAGCTTTTGAACTCATCATCTGATTTTAGGCAAATAAGACAGCAGCAAACACAGAGCTCCTAAAACTTATGTGAACATCAAATAAAAATCTCAAACACATCTGTAAGCATCTTGGTTGAGCCAAGAGTCTCAATTTGGCAACCCCACTTTGCAGGAAAGACTGCAGAAAGAGTCAACAGCTGTTGGTGTTGCTGGCCAGGCAACCAGTGGGCTGGCAACCAGCACCTGGGGAAGTGCCCAGCATCTGTTACCATCTGCTCAACCAACAGCTCAGGGCTGGAGGAGGCAGTTTTGGGGCCACAAAAGCAGAGCTTGAGTCAGCACAATAGGGAAGCAGAGGTGCTGTGGGTACAGATCTGTAGGAAACTGTGGCTGTGCTGTTTGCAGAACTACTTCAGTAAAGAAAAGGTAGCATGGCTTTGGGAGCAGGATGCTGGTCCTGTCCTGCACCATGTGCAGAGGTGATGAGGTGAATGCACAGGGAGGCTGCGTGCAGGCAGCTGAACAGAATTCCAGAATTTCCTACAAACACAGAACCATCCAAAGCACAGCAGGGGGGGGAAACCACAGATGAAACAACAAAGAAAACAAAAAGCTGCTGCAGACCTGTGTAAATAAATGGTGAAGCTGCTTAAACCCTGAGGATTTCTGGTTTGTGGTGCTGGATTAAAGAGCAAAGCAAGAGCTGAAGAGATTCTGCCTGCATTCTGCTCTCAAAGGAAACATAAAGCACAAAAGAAAGATTGGCAGCAGAAAGAAGATCCAGTGTTTGGGAATCAGTGTACAACTATTAAGGCTGAAGTGCTCTTTAGCAGGGTTCTCTAACACACAGCCTCTGTGGGGAAGCTCTGGAGACCATTTACAGAGTGCTTTCCTGAGCTCAGGGCACCACTGAGTCTTTCTTGGCCACAAAATGTTCTCTCTGGCTGTTTAGGATGTTCAGAGTCCTTAGTCCTCCCAAGGAGATAGGGAATTCTGTGAGGCCAACAGACCAGGAGACACCTGAGGAACAGCTGCTGAGAACTTCAGAGGTTCCAGGGACCTTAAAGTTGATTTAAAATAGAAATAATTTAATCAAGGTCACATTCCTCCTCAAAAAGAAGGAATTCTCTTTAAATACACAGTATTTTGTTACAGTAAACTTTGGCAATTCATGGACCTTTGGAAAATAAATACTTTAAGTCATTCTAGGCCATCTTCTTCCAAGATCATCACTTCCAAGGGGACTAAGAGGTCAAACATGAACCTCAGCATGAAGTCCCATGTTTAGTGTCTGCCCCATAACCCATGAAGGATTTTCCAGTTAGCTTCTTAGGACAAAGTTCGTACTGGACCCTTGAGTTGGCTTCTTCCTACCACTACTATTCAGCTCTGCTCCCTTTCTAAATTCAAAACAGGGGGGAAATCCAGAAAAAGGAAATTCTTTTCTTAGGAAAAGAAATAAGAGTAGTTGTAGTTCCCTTACAAAGACAAGATCCATTTCCAACTCATATACCTGAGCTTTATTTGTTTCTGGAAGTTCTAAGCTCCCACTGTTAGTGGGAGCTCTGTGTGTCTGGTGGGGTTTGGGAGAGCATGAAGGTAAAATAAAATCACAGGTGAGAGGACATTCTTTTCAGGTGCCTCAGTAATAAACAAGATTCCTGTGGCCTGAATTAGTTAATTCCTAAACAGCTGAGACTGTCAAGAAAACCATGTTTTTACATTCCCTTCTTTATGCTCCCTTCTGCTGAAGTACATTAACAAAAGAGGTTAATTTGTCAAACCACTGAGATTCATATGCTGAGCTAAGATTCATCACACTTGGTGGTCTGGAAATCTTTTAAAGAACACAGAACTAAATATGAGCTGGACAAAGCAAGGAGAGGTACCTTGAGTCACTTGGAGCACAAACAGACAGATTGCATTTTCCTAGTGTTAGCCACAATAAATACATCCCAGGGCATGAGGGGTGACGAACAGTGGAACAAGGAGGTATTCTTGGCTGGTTTTGAAGGTTTTGTTTGTGCCCAGTGGCTTAGGAAATTTGTTCATCCTTCCTTGAAGACTACATTTGTAATGCTGTACTACTGTGGGGTGAGTCAGAGGTTAACTTAATGCCCGGATAAATTCCAACTGCACAATTTATGTTCACCTGACCCGCGGATCTGTGCAACACATTGACTCCAATATTAGAGTAAAACAAAGAACTAAAGATTTTTTGCATCTTGCCTTTCACCCCTCTGAACGAGGCACAGCCCAGTGGGAACTTGGGCAGAATTCTCTCCCCATGGTTTGCCAATCTGAAGAATTTAGATTTAACTATGTCTTCAAAATTCATCTCAAATTGTTGTTTTCCGTCATTTATTTTCTTTCACAGGAATCTGGACTACCTAGGGAAGGTGAGTTTGCCCTCAGTCATGGAGGCCATGGTGGTTCACCATCCTCTTAAGCCACACAACTACACTGCCTTCTTCAAACACCCTCCTAAAATTCTGCATCAAGCATCAACAACCATGAAATAGGCTCTCAAAAGTACAGGAATGAAAACAAACACATCAGGGCTCTTTTGCTGGCTGGTGTTTGCACCACAGCATCCAGTTCATGCCTCAGACATTTTTTCCATGGTTGTTAGATGTATGCACATTTCTGTTTTTTCAAAGCAGCTCATACTTCACGTATTCACATCAGTCTGAGACGTGCATCATAAAAGGTGAGAAGAACCAGTAACATCCCAGTTTACCCAGAGAACATTTATCCACCAGGCACATTCATATTGTCTCTCAACAGACTGTATGACCTGTATCATAACATCAAGGAAGGGGATGCTTCAGTGATCTGCAGAGGCACTGTGAGCTTTATTCTTCTTCCAGTCAATGACAGCTGAGGCCAGAAGTGCCTGACCTGCCACAGAAATTCCTGGGCTTAGTTTCTAATTGCATTCCTTCTGGCACTACATGCTCTCAAAATAACAGTTAGTACCATTAAATATTCAGAGTAAGCATCTCTCAACCATCCAAAATTCAAAATTAACAAATTAAACACATATCTAGACTTACAAGAAAAGTGAAAAAACAATAAGAGAGCATTGGTGACAGAGCTGTGAATCCAAAATGGAATTCCTACTCATTACTTTAGGATGGAGTGTAAGCACTCAGAAAATGGGCATATTTTTCAGAGTACTAAAAAGGTAAATACACTGGGGAATGTCACACTATACCTATATAACTCAGGGTGTTTTGGATGTGTACAGCTTTTTTACCTGCCCTGATACAGAAGTGAAAACCTCTGCCAAGCATGACAGGTGTGGGATGAAGCTGTGCCAAAGCTGCCAAGAATTTTCATGGTGAGAATTTCTTTCTGAAACATCTTGTCTACCCACAACTGTGTTAGATGTTCTTCTGGTTATGATTTCTGGACAATGAGCTGCAATTTTCAAAAGATTTTGCAACAAAGGTAAGAGACCATCATGCAGCCACCCTGCAGAAGCCTCTGCCACACAGGGCTTGAGTTTTGACCCAACTTGTCAGCCCACAACTCTGCTGAGAGGGAAGTCAGCAGGAGAACAGTGATGGGAGCATGATTTGGCCCTCAGAGACTCAAAGTTTATCTGTGTAAGATGATGTTTTGCAAGGCAGGATAGAGAAATAAGCGTGTTTTGGAGCAGAGTCCTGAAGGGAAAGATAGATGGGGAATAACTAGGAAGGAGAATTTGTTTTCCCATATAATAAATATAAGCTGCCTCCCCCGCAAAATATCAATCATTGGTGTAAGAAGACTCTAAGCCAGCTGCATCCATTTAAAAGGGTTAATGTGAAAGTTTAGGATTTGTAGTCCTTATTTCTACAGTCATTTTTGTCAGGGGTGCTGGTAAGAACAAGGACTCACTGAAGGGAGGTTGAATGCTTGTCTTGTAACAGCTGCCAGCTGTGAGCCTGAGACACAGCAGGGCACCTTTCCTACCTCCTGCCTTTCCTGAGGATTCCACAGCTGGTCCCAAGGAGAGACAAGATACTGGACAGAACACGGGGCTAATGCCATCAGGCAAAATCTGACCTGCCTGCTTGGGTTTTGTCTCCTGCCACCCACAGAAATAAAAGCTCCACGTGTGAGGTATCAAGGGAGTATAACCAGAGAAGGGACAGGGATGCTTAGACAAGAAGCTTGTCTTTCAGCTAAGTTTCAGGCTTATGATTTTTGGGGGGGCTGGAGGGTTGCAGTGAATTTTCACTGAGTTGTATATTATGGGTTGTATAGGAGAAGAACTTTCTACCTCAGTAGACCCCAAAGCTCACATTACTCTGTTTGCGTGGAACTCAGGCAATTACAGAACTCTGGAGCAGAAAAACCCCATTGCACCACCCCTGGATGCTGAACTTTTCTAAGCCAAACACTGGGAGTCAAATTAGAGGAATGGAGTTACTCAGCTGGAAAGCTGATGGTAAAACGCTGGGAAGTCATAATTCCCCACATTCCTTTGCTACCAAGAAATCATACAGCTCTTTTATAACCAACTGATAAGCCTGAGGTAGTGCAGTTACTCTTACTGAACTAGGTCAGCACCTGTGTGTATCTCTAAGGAGTAGCAAATAGAGCCTGACTGGTCATCTCCAGCTACTTGTCTGCACAGCACCGTTCAAACCCCCAAAAAAGTTCAGAACTAGCAAAAACACTGGTCTGTGCAAGATACAGCAGGGAAATGAGATTACCACATAGCACAGCGAAAATAAACCCTTGGCTCACTTGTTTTAGCTGAAAGAGAAGAAGACGACACCCATTGCCAACAGGTTGTTAGAGGATCTGCATGACAGGAAATGGTCACTTTTGACTTCACAAAGCATCTGTTGATGTAGTCTGGGGTGCACACCACACCAGAGAAGTCTTTGCTGCTTTTCGTAAAATATAAAGAATGAGTAGAGCTATCTTTGGTAGCTTTCTCTAGGAAATCTCAAAACATAAACAGTTTTATTAGTCTGATCCAAAACTGTAACTAGAAGTCAGATCTACATGTAAAAGCAAAAGCCATGAATGCGTTTGATGTATTTTAAGTAAGACACTGAACCACAGTTGTTATTTACAGATCAAAGAAGCTCCAGCAGGGTCCTGAAACAATCTAAGTGAGAAATGCCAAAATCTGATTTCATCCATGTCCATGTGTTTCTTTGAACTTGTAATTCACAGAATTGGTCACTATATTGAACTAATTATCAAGCTTAATGCTTGCCAATTTTGATGGCTGTGCTCCCTTATAAAAAAGTCGGGTTTGAAGGGAAATGGAATGATATATTAGAAGACATGCAGCCTTTATTGAAATCTGGGGAAGAAAACAATCAATATACCAAAAAAAATCCCTTCTTGCCAAAGCCTAAACCTAATTTACTTTTCTAATTAGTTATTGCAACACGGATTAGCAAAATAAATAGTTTGCATTAACTAATACATAAAAAAATAAAGTGGTTAATTCCTCCTCCCTCACAGGAAAAGTTTCTTGTAATGGTTAAGTGAAAAAAATATCTACACTATCTAAAAATCTAATGAAGCCACATATTGTACGTGGAAGTAAAACTAAAACAATAATTTCACAGCCGCCTAATACAGTTAAATTGAAATACTAACAGCAGTGAAAAGAAACACTGATAAAGTATTTCTGCAGGCAGGAATATAGAAGCAAAATCTGTTCAGATAGCAGTAGAGACTTAAAAACTACTTTTTTTTGCCAGTTACTTACTGTGGTTGGAAATTATCACAAACACTGGTTTGCCAGAGAAGTGATTTCAGGAATCACACAGCTTAGGCTATAATTAAAAAGCAATCTTTGGGAAATAGGTTATTACCAGTATTTAGTAGCTAATTTGTTACTTAATGCCTTAACAAAGCTCTCCTCTGATTGCAGTGGAGGGGGAACAACTTGAAGAGGATTATTTGCTATTAAGGCTTGTACTCAATTATTGAGAGTGCTGCTGTGCTGCAATTACAATGGCAGAACAGTCACCAGGAAAGCTGGATGGATCCAGCCTGTGTCGCAGCCAGCAATTCCCACATGCAGGGGGCTCTGAATTTTAAGGACAGCTTGCAGAATATCCTCACAAATTTGAGTGCTTGCTGATTAACAGAGAGGTGCAAGCTCAGTGCTCCTTAATACCAATCACACATTTTATTTTATGGGTATTTCCCCCACCATATTCTTTAATTCCATTTGTGAAGGAGCAATTGAGTAACTGCTGGAGTCTCTAGATAACATTTTTCACCAAGATAATACGATACTGATTTGGTTTTCCTTCTGACAATACTTCAGAAAATATCTTCTGTCGAATTCTAGGAATACCACGTTTAAGTCACATTACGGGAGATAAACGTAACAGTAACTTACAAATACATCCCAAGTACTGACAACTTATAATCGACTCAAAGCTGCCACCACTTGTCACTATCTCCTATAAGAGCTCCTGTCCTGCTGATCAGGACAAGGAATTCAACACCTCGCTAGCCCCAGATTTAAATTCCGTCTTGGGAAACATAATAAACAAACCTCTAGGTAACAGGACTGAGTTAAGAAATCCAAACTCACCAATATTTATGAACTGCTTTTCCTGCCAATAATATGTCTTCAGACTCTTATTACTGTATTTCAATTGCAAAGACTTTCCTACAGCAAAACCTGGGAATAAAAATACCTTTAACAACATAATTGAACATGAGACATACTTTCTATGTAAAGGTTGGTTTGGGGAGCTGTTGCCCAGCTGACACAGAATCACAGGAAGCCTTCAGCTGCAGAGCAAAGTAGAGAGGCCCATTAATCATATTTATCAAGATTGTCTACCTTGGCTTTCATGCAGTTAGGGGAAATGTGCTATTCTACTTCAGCAACAAGAAGTGAGGCTAAAACAAACTGACCTAACTGCATGGGTCATTTCCAGAAATAGAAAAGATATCAGCAGCACAGCTGCACAGGCCATGAGGCAAAATGCTGGGAAGGTTGGAGAAAAAGGGGTAAGAAACATCCACCCAAAAGTTGTAAGGGATGTAGCCACTGGTAAAATTAATAATGGGCTAAATTTTGCTTTAGCTGGCATTCAGTACATTAAAGTCAGCAAGATAAGATTCAGTTAAGTACCTTATGGTCTTGTATTTTATGAGCCTCCTAAAATGTTTTATTGCACTTCAGGATTTCATATCAGCAAAAGCAAAAAGGGAGCAAATAACCTCCCACTGAAGTACCAGCATATTATTTATTCTGATAGTCATGGAACCTTCTTTATTTGTCCCTCTCTTTTACATTAAGAGACTGTACAATGCCAAATGCAAACACAGAATACAATGTACTGGCTGTTCTCCCATGGGAAAGTAGGGCTAGTATCCTGGCTTATGATTCTCTCTCTTTTTGAGGCTTTCCTCTATCTGAAAGAGCATTGAGATGCCTCAGTCTCCTCAGGACAGAAATCTATCCATGTCACATATTGTGCATCACCAGCAGCCTTTAACTGGAAAAGATTCAAGCCTGGGATAGCCAGATCTGGCAGAGGGACCCAAGCATTGCAGAGCGATGCCAAAACATTCACACCAAACTCTAGACCTGCTGGCTTTGAAAAGCAAGAACACAATTTTCACATATTCAACCAACATAAAAAGAAAATGTGCAGCACTTACTCTTTATTGGCTTCTATAAAATTAACAGAAAAAATAAAAGTGAGATAAGAGCCTGGTTTAATAGCACTATTTCCATCTGCAGTACACACACCAGGCCTGCTTTGCCTAAGTTTCTATAAAAATTCTGAAAATCATGTTACCACCCTGCTCCACCTCCCATATGCCTTTCCAACTACATTGTCACTATGAAGTGACATGAGATTTTCAAATTAGGGTGCACACCACATTATCCCAAAAAATATACATTTAACTGTATTTTTCTTAGAAACACATGAGCTAAAGAAATGCAGAATACTAACAGAAACTGATGGTGAAGTAAAATTTGAAATAGCTGATTACACAGCCCGTGAAGTCTCAGCACAGATGTTGGGATCAGACATCCTCCTTCCTCTTCTTCATGGCACATGAGCATTACTCCACGGGGCAAGAACACACGGGGAATGCTACAGACCTTATACAATCCATTCATATCAAATGAAAACCTCGTCAAAGCTAAAAAATAGGAACCCATAAAAGCTAAACCTCCCTCTATCTCCTCACACAAGTTAGTCCTCGGAAATTCAACAGGGCTGGTTCCCAGAATGAAATCAACACCACCTGCAGTGCGGAGCTCCCTGTGCCAGGGGTCGGGGTTAAAGCACCAGCTCCAGGATGCGCAGCCTCGCCCCGCGCTCGCTGCGCTGCTGCCCTCTGCTGTCCGAGCGCGGGAAGTGCCACAGCGACGGAGGGACGCCAATCCGCGTATTTCGCTTTTCCTGCCCAAAATGTTTACTGCAAGGATGAATTCCTGCCGCACTCCCGAGATTCCCCTTTGACCAAGCTAAAAGCTGTTGCATTTATTCCATCCGCTAAAACCAGCCAATTCTGGCCCTTAAAATATCCTGAAGAGAGGTATGGCTTTCAGTATTTTCTCTTTTGAGGGGCACTTCTCCTGCACTCAAAACAGTGGGATCAATTCCTATTGCCTGCTAGATAATAAGCAGGTAGTCTTTCGAAATAATTGAAGCATGATGTGTCTTAAGCACTTGGAAGAACTGTTCTTGTGGCACACTCTCACAAGTGCCTTTCTAGCCATTCTTCCAATCATTAGCATAATTGATAAATTACATAATCTCTCTGCCATAGATCTGGTTTCTTTTTCACACTTTCACCATAATCTTTGGGTTACAGATTCAGTTCTTGGATTGCTGATTCTTTTAACTGTGCTTCTGGTTTTAGCAGGTGCAGAGAAACCAGATAATAGTAGCCTAAGTATAAAAAACAGGTAAGTGCTATTAATATTGACAGCAGTATGATCCTGCAAGTGAAAGTCTTCCACTGTAAAATCATGTTTTGGTCTACTTCAGGCAAGAATTTCATCCTTGAAAAACAGTCCTGTACTTTCAGGAAATTGCTAAATTGCTTGCTGTTCCAGACCAACCACACACATTTACAGGCCTAGTTGCTTCAGAGAGTCCAAGACCCTTGACAAGAAATTATTAAAAGCAATACCATATTTTACATACAGAAGCATCCACGTGTATATTTGTACATATTTTATATAAATAGATGCCCTATACATATATATCTTCCTAGGATTAGAGAATTACCCTCTTGAGCACACTTATAGAGAAGTTGCTTCATGCACCAACGAAACATGGCCTTCACCACATACAGCCTAGCAACCCTCCAGCCATCAGCAGGATTACTCTACAACTTAGCAAAACAGGAACTGAGACCTACAGAAAGAATTTAGACAGACAAAATATAGTTGCCCATGTTGGAATGCAGCTAAGGAATTAAAACTAAAAGCCACCACTCAGCCAAAAATTCAAACCATTGTGAAAAATGTAAAAATCAAAGCAATCAGTAAAGCAAATAGAGTTCCTAGGTTATTTAAAAAACAAAAACAAATCAACAAAAGAAACAAAAATATCACGGCACAAAGAAAACCAGAACTTTTTCTTCACAGTATTCTTTTCTTCCCAACTTGTTCTTGCCCACAGTGCTGCTACCCACCCACAAAACACATTCCTACACCACGAATGCTGCATTTGCAGAAACACTTTAGTAAGCTGCTTTGAGAATGTATGGAAATGGTATCTTTGTTGGAAGCCTGGAGCAGGACACGCTTCCTGCAAGACTCTGCTTGCACACACATTCAGCTGGAAAGAATTTGCATTATCACATCACACACCGTCCTTTTAGTGCACATGGCTTTCCAAGGGTTTTTCTGTTCAAAGACCCCAGATGCGAGGCTGTAGCTTTCAAAATACAGAAATACTCTGCATATATGGAATTCTTTTCATCTGAATATACCCACTGATGTCAGAGAGATGCAGTAACTGTGTGCTCCATTGGTAAACAGCACATCCATGGCACCAAGGATAGCTGAATTCTGCTTCTGGCCAATCTATATGGATACTGCACCTGGCCTGAGAAAGAGAGTGTTCAACCAGAACATCTTGGTTGTAAACATGCCTGACCAAAAAAAGCCAAAAAAACCCCATTCCTTGACCCCAAACTTCAAGGAATTTGCTTTAGGATTCTGTCCACCATTCAGGCGTGTCACAAAACCTACTTCCCACAACTGGTAAATCAGGAAAACCAGGGTTATTTTGTAGTCTGTAAAAGTCATTTACAACTGCTTTGTGAGATCTCCATTTTCATCTGCAAGTACTATTCCAGCATTTGCAGGGAGAAGGTAATGAGCACAACCTACAGCAGCAGAGTTATTCATTTTACCCATTTATTGGTGTTCCAGGTCACAAGCTAGGGTGTGCCTGAGGCCTTAGCCCAGAGCACAGACTTGTCTCCTGCTCCTACCCCTCAAGAATTACCTTTAACCCTCACAGCCCCCTCAAAATGAAAACCCCTTGAATATTGATACCTGGAATGATACAAGAGCTGATACAACTCCAGTGATGGGCTTTCCAAGACAAAGAGATGTTACAATGGGAAGCAGGGACTTATTCTTCAACTTCCTCCCATTAATCATGAAGTCACATAAGCTCTGCACAATTTTCCACAATGCTCGTTAATCCATTTTACAGCCCCCATCCCTTTCATGAGACTGCTGATGCTCTATATGGAAACACTCAAGCCAAAGAAATGCTGGCTGCTCAGTAAGAGTCAAAACCAGTGTTAGAGTTCCTGCCTGGCAAATTTCTGGTTAAACCTAACCTATCTAGAGTCACAAAATAACATACAGCCAGCTCAGTTTTTCAGAAGGTAACAAAAGACAGATAGTGCACATATTTCACTAAGGAGGATGTATATTTTTTCAAATATTGTATTAAGATAGTGTCCTGTTTGCCTATTTCTATCGACATCTGCTCTGTAATACACAGAGAATGACAAAAGATCAAAGTTTTAATTGTGCAAGTGAAAGAATGTATTAATAGCATTCTTTCTGTCCTACAGCAACAGAGATAAACTTTAAAAAACCCCTCTAACAGCTCAGAGAACAGGATATTTATATAAAGATGTCCTAACAAAAGAAAAGCATGCAAAACTACCTTAAATGGATAAACAAACTGGGTTCCCTGTTTGCAGTGTGCCCTATCGAGCTCAGCCCTCAGAAATCCCCTCCAACCCTCAGTCAATAGGGTCAACATCTCAGCTGGGTTTTACATTTTCATACAAACCCCCCTCAACATCCTTTGTTCACCAACAATTTGATTTTTTAAAAATTTCATTCCTTTAAAATTAGGAAAATGCAAGCAGGTGTGCCTTTAAGGCCCATTTTGCTGCTAGTTGCTTTAGTTTCCCCCTCCCAGGCAGTAAGTTGTTTAAGAAGAGCGTTTTTTGTTGTTGTTTTTTTCACTTTTAGCTCCTTCCTCATCCGCAAAGGCTGCACTGCAGGTACTCCCCAGCCCTTTTGGGACACACCTCGTAAAAGAACAGCAGTTCTGCAGAACACATACAACAAGCAGTACCTCCTCCTCAGGAGATGATGTTTCTCCTTGGCTCTCTGGAACTTGCCGCTGTTTGTCACACTGCTGCCACTCACTAATGCAACAGCACACTTTGAACTGGCTGTCCTTCTCCTCCCAAAGTTATTGTATCACTCTCTCCCTCCCAAGACAGCAGCAGCTGCCTTTATCCATTCAGGGCTCTGCCTTGCATATACTAAAGGGAAAAACACAAACACAGACCCCCCAAACCAACCCACAGCTGCACTAACTTAGAGAACTGGAACTCCCCAAAGTGGCAACTCAGCTATCTTACCTAAAGCAAGGCCAGCAGCATGTGGTACCCAAGTGGGGTCAGGTTTGTCAGTGGTTTCCTTTCAAACTCAGAGCTCTGAGTTCTGAAACAACATTCTCAAGTAAAGCATCATTGCCACCTCCACCTGAATGGAAGCCAACACAAGCAGAGTTTGAATTGTCTCAGAAAAGTCTACTCAGAGGACAAGCTCAGCCAGGGCTACCTGCACAGACTGACGTTTGAAAGTGACTCAGTCTCTTTCCAAGACATCTGTGAGTTACAGAGAGCCAGTCGTTCTCCATCCTCCTTGTCTTTAAGAAAGTTCAATATTAATTTAGTTCCTTTTGAATCTACTTCCAAGCTAGAGGCCAGTCCTTCTGTAATATTTTTACAAGTGACAAACTGTATTAAAAGCACACAGAACACCCACTTTGGACTCGCTCACTTCTTCCAAACCATGGTAATTCAGGACAGAAGGGACACCAGATTTACTGTGAAGCTGCAACCTGCACACAGATATGCCAGTGAAGTAACTCATTGTACACAGGGAAACTGGACAGAGCACTTCCTTTTCTTTTGTGCTGTCCCCTCATTTCTAATAACGTCCTCTAAGACATCTGGAGTCCTGCAACATTAACGGAAATGGAAGAGCTCCAATGGGAACTCAGGGGTTTCTTTCTTTTTCCCATGAACTGAACATTATGGAATTTTAACAGATGTTCTACTTGGTCATAGTTAATAAAATGAATTACGCAGGAATTAAAAATCTGGCTCCATTTGCTTATATAAGATCTCAGCAGCAGAACTCCATTCCCATTTAGGAATTCTAAAGGATTTACAGTGGATTTATAGTCTGCTCCTGCCTTATTATGCAATGGCTGGAAATTTTACCAGTTAACTTGTCTCTGCTGTGGAAAATGTGAATAAATTTACCTGTTCATTGACTGATCTTAGTAGCATGATCCAGTTCCACGCTGGTGCACACTGGTACACTACAGTCATAGGAAGGGGCAATTCTCACTTGGATTTGCTTTGGAAATGACATCATGGGAATTCCACATCATTTCACAGCCTCTGATTTCTGCCATTTATTCAAAGTCTCATTGAGCAACCTAATAACCATACTCCCACTTTGTGCTTTATTACAAAAGCCTTCCTCTTGGAGCACAGATGTCTCTTTCAGGCTTCTACTGCCAACAGAATGATGCACTGTACCTCACCTCCCTTTCCATTTTAGGATTAGTTCAGTGTAACTACATCAAAGGAAGATGTAAAGACCAAAATGTAATGGAGATGTGAGAGAAGAGGCACCAAAAAGGTGAAAAGAGTCACAGTCAAAACTTTCAAGCCTGGAGGTTCACTCAAAGTTATTTCCAAAAGCATTACATATTTAGCCACCTTCTTTCTCTTCTAATATCCATCTGCTCAGAAAGCATTCTGAGAAGATAAAGGGGATAAGTAAGAGTGAGAATCAAAAATGAAGGATGAAACAACTACCTTGCACCAGCACAGCAGCTAAAGCCAATTACATGGAGCAGAGTAAGGCTGTCCTGAAGAGATCTGCTATGCTAAGGCAAGAAGATGAGGCTTCCACACCACACTCCATTTATAAACAGACTTATTTTCACCAAAATTCAGTCAGCTGCCAAGCAGATCTCTGCCCAGAAATCTGCTTGATATAATATACAAAACTTTATCCCAATGCAACAGCTAAAATTAACTTTTCTTAAATTCTAGCTCAAGAACTTTGCCAGCACAAGAATATCATCATCTGAAAAGCATCAATATTCCCAACGTCTTCCAATTTTTTTTTTAATGAAAAATCATGTATTGAAGACCCTCTACCCAAAAATTCCCTCTCCACTATAACTAAACAAAGGGTTTTGTGTAGGTAGAGAATCAAAGCATGTAAACAAACCTTGTAAATATAAAAGTCAGCTGGAATTAAGTATCAGCCTATATATGCTATGGAGCTACCTGGATGTGTCCAATAATGAATTAATATAGATTTTTATCTGAAAATAAAGACTTCCCCTAAAGGAAGAAGTGTACTCAAAGAGAAGGAAAAATACCATGATTAAATGTCAGGCTTACAACAGCTCCAGCTGAAGGTGCAAAAAGCTGTTGTTAGTCAACTGGACATTGCTTTACAAAATTTGGTGTTAGAAAAATGCATCAGTCTTAACAGTGTTAAATTCAAAGATTTTTTTTCTTTTTAAACATCACTTACGATTTATTTCATTTTGAAGAGAAAGCACATTTCATTTGGTAATCATTTATTTCTCATTCTATTGGACAGATTCTCCCAAAAAGCAATACTTCAACTGAAATCAGTTCTGAAGGATCTTTTATGAATATACATAATGGAGAGGACCCCCATTAAATTTCCAACAAAGTGTTGCCATTTTGAGTAAACAAAGTTATCTCAGCAGGGTCACACACTCTGCCATGAATATGGTCTGCAAATTAATTACCACCCTGACATATGTCAAAACAAATTTTAAGGAGAATAGCACACAGTAGCAACCATGTGCTTTATCTACCTGTTAGTATGCAAAATCTGTAGTCAATGGGATCTAAATTTATTCATTTATTCAGAACCCCTCAGAGAAATCAAAATGATTCGTATTCACTGGCCCTTTTTGCCCGTCTGCAAATGAAATCTGAGTAAATAACACGTTTAGTGAGCCAGAAAATAAGTACAGGACAAAGCTATGGTGGGGGTTACATTTCAGAAAAGCAGGTGTCATCTCTGCACAAATAACTAATTTTTTAAACACTCAAAACTGCTAAAATAGACCGCAGTGCATTAGCATTTGTCAGCACTTTAAGGAACACTAAGTTTGGTGTTTCTTATTTTAGGTAATACCCATCTTTATTCTGTACTTGTAACAAGAGCTGGCCAACATAACTGTCCTGAAAACAGTTTTCAGCATGAAGAAAGGCTTTTAAAAGCAAAGCTATTGAATGAAGATTAAAAGGCCTCTGCAACTGGCTTTATTATCAATGGCAACACAGACAACAGACCTGAGCCTGTGTTTAAACCAAAAGGGGGAAGATCCAAACCTACTTTATTGACTCGAGTTATGTAAGGAGAAGACAAACCCACACACACCGCATCAAACATGTCACATAGAGAGCCCTTCCTGGACAACAGGGCCTGTGTCCAGTTACATGCCAGGAAAGAATTCCTCCCTGTGAGGAACACTGAGGCCCTGGCACAGGTTGCCCAGAGAAGCTGGGGCTGCTCCATCCCTGGAACTGTTCAAGGCCGGGTTGGATGGGACTTGGAGCAACGTGGGATAGTGGAAGGCAGGGATGGAACAAGACGGGTTTTAAGGTCCCTTCCAACCCAAACCTTTCTGTGATTTTGTTTTCCTAGGAACCAAGCCTGATCTCTCTATTTGAGGTACACATACATGATGCAACTTCTGCTTTGTCAGAAGATGACCTCCTGGGATCTGATACTGAAACAATTTTAGACTGGGAGTAGGTTTTTCTACTTCTTTTATAATCTGCCCTCAGTCCACACTGCATATCAACCACTTCCATGACACTAATCCTGGAATTCACAGTACATTTATGAAAAGATTTTAGTTTAGGAACAATTTTCTCCAAGCAGGTCAAAATATTTTTAGCCCGATTTTTTTTTTTTTTTTCTAACAGTGAAATACTTCTGATTTAGAGTTAAGTAATGCCATATCAAACCTACAGACTGGGGGACTAAATGAATTTCTTTCACACATTAAAAAAAGAGAAAAAGAAGAGAAAGTACAATCCTCTCTATATAGAGATGACAAATAATCCCTCAGCATCTGCTGACGAATATATTTAAAGAAAGCCTAAATCTGTCTGTGCTAAACTTGGCCTGATGCCACCAGTTCACCATTGTTGGCATATATAGTTCACATGATGCAATCACAAGACTTGAGAAAGTTTCCAGTACTGTACTTTATGGTTTTCTCATGGTAACATATACCTTTCCATCCTTTTTCAATTTAGCAGTAACAGAACTGGGAGACAGGATGACAAATGAATTTTTGCATATATCAAAGGTTTTCTTAGTGCTCATTATCAGTATTCTATTTAAATTACAGGCTGGTAACTTACCTAGAATGAAATATGCTGGGATTTAGAGCTTAAGGTTAGAGCAACTGATCTCAATTGTACTATTATCTCTTGTTAGAAAACTAAGTGAGGCAAAGGAATCAACTGAAATAAAAATAAAAGAGGAAATGACAAGTGTTTTACCTCTCTCAATACCGTGCTTTTATAACCCCGATAAAGTCCTTGAATACCCTGTAAACCAACAAAAGAAAGCATCATCCACAGGGAATGAGTTTGTCAAAGACCACAATTTATTGGTGATTATGAGGCAAGCATTACAGCCCTAAAGTGTCACACCTCGGCTTCAAATTGACTGTATTGATTGTAACACTGTATACTGTATTCCATTATTTACAGGGCCAGAGGGTTTTATTTTCACCTCCTTAGCCTTGATTCAGAGCCTTTATCAAGAAAAATGTTTTATATTTTTAACCAGCTGATAATACTCAAAACAATTAAAACTTATTTAATGTGTATATAAAATTATGTTGTTTATTATTATAGGGCACTTAATTCAAGTGTTTGGCAAGGCTTGTGGTTCTCTGGCCAACTATATGGAAAGGGAAAAACATATGGTTTTGACAGAATCAGCTTTTAAAGCAGAATGATCAAGTCACAGAAAGAAGTTCTAGTGACCCTCCTGTGCAGGGTTATCACAATAGTTTTCATTTGAAAGCAAATAAAAATCAAGTGGATCATTTAAAGGTTATATTTATTCTTCCTTTCCCTGGGTTTTACACTCAGAAAACGTGTATAATGTTTTTTCCCCACACTGTTTCTAGGAGCCACTTTCTCTTATGGAACACAGCTTGAAAATCCCCCCTGTGAAACTCTGCTAAAACAGACGTGAACAGGTTTTTACAGGAGGGAACAGCATAACTCCTGAAAAGAAGACAAAGGCCCTTATTTTCCAAAAGCAACCAATACTGGAGGAGCGCTCATTTCCAGAGTTCCTCCTGGCTCCTACAGAGCCTCTCTGAAATGGTGCCTTTTGAACATCCCCTCCAAAGCCTGCTTCAAAACTGGGAACCATTCAGCAAACTACACACAGAGACGCAATGTCCTGCTGCCCCAGACAAGGACTGTTTGCATAAATACAAGCAGAGGTTTGGAACCTGGAAGCTAAATCTTTTTCTTTTTTTTTTTTTTCCTCCTCTTTAAATGTAGGTACCCCATATAAAAAGAGGAGAAAAAAAAGAGTTGTTTGGAGCATGCACATAAGTGCATGTCCCAGGGGGAGGTGGGGGTTTGGTTTCCTCAATCATAATATGCCAATCACTTTTAACAATAGCAGAATAGATGGGAAAGTGCTGGGAAAGCACAGAATTGGAATAAAGTTGTAGGAATACTTCAGGACATGTACGGCACTGAGTGGGAAGGATGAAAATTTTTAGAAATTTTGCTCTGAACTCACCTCGTGGTACAGGGTGTGGGAGAGAATCCGGAGAGTGCTTGAGGAAGGGGAAACCTGGGCCCTTTGCTTGATGACCTCGGATGGAACCCGTATGAGACAGGCAACCTGCAAAAGAGCCAAAGGTTCAGGGAGCAATTGCTGGCTTCCTCTTCATATAGCAAACGCTTCTTCCAAGAAGAGAAACCTGACAAATGAGGAAATCAGGTTTTTAATTATAGGACTTAAAAGCTGTTCATGAGCAGCTTATGTGTTTGTTCTGAGTGCCGTGTACTTTCTGATCACAAAATTATACTAACAGGAACATGGAAGCACCCTTGGAATTTTTAACTTCGAAAACAGAAGTAGATTTGGGTGGAGAAAATCACTGATGAAACCAAAATTTTAAGCCATCCTGTCTTTTGGCAGTCACAGGAATTTTTCCCCCCACTTTCACAGATCTGGAGATTCAGGACACTAAGAACAACAAACTTCTTTCTTTGGTAATTCTTTTGTGCCCTCTAGTGACCGATAGCGGGAGACATTCTGGTCAGCTTTAGACACAACATATTCCAAGGTTTACCTTAAAATACACACCACACTTCATTCAAGGTAAAGCATTGGATTGATCCTTTCCTACAGATAAATTTACTAGGCTCTGCAGCTGGATGTAATAATGTGGCTGCTGCCACAAAGCTCCAGCTTTGCTGAAAAAGCCAAACTTGGATTTTAAACCTTCACCTGCCACTTTGGCTTCAGGTAGGGGCTAAGCTTGTGTGCACATCATTTCATAGAATGAGGATCCTGAAGCATGACAGTAACAAGCCTCTCATCTCTCTGGAAAACACCTATTCATCAGCACTTAAAACTTCTAAGTAGAGTTTGTCTTCAGTTGGCTCCGGGGATACTTAAAGCAGTGACAGGACTGGTGGCAAAACACTGCAAACACCACAGGCCTTTGCCAGATTTTTAGCCTGCCTTGAGATCATCCTGTGCTGGGCTCAGGAACACACTGTAGTTCCTAGACATAAAGGTGATCACAGAGTACTTCAAATGCAGACCAGCCCAGGTGAAAGCTGTCCATCTGAAGTGGCAAACCAAGCAGCTAACTGGAAAATCCATGTGTGCCAAAGAAAGTACAGGAATTCACTGGAGATTACACAGAGACAGCAACATGAGTGGTCATTTATGGCTAACACAGTACAAGGTTTAAGTTCCATTTTCACAAAGACACCGAGAAAAAAGTCTGTTATCCTGTTACAGTCCTACAAGTTTACTGGACAACAATATTGAAAAGTCATTACAAACAGATCTAACTCCATGTGCTCTTCAATTCTCAGGGTCAAAAATAACAAGTGACCCCAATCTGTCAAGAAAATAAGAACTGTCAAGTTTTTTGATAGTTCAGCATAAATATTTATAGAACTTCATGCTTCATAACACTCCATGTCCTTATATTAGCTTTTTATTCCTTAAAAATATGGAGGCAGGAGGAAAGCTGTAAAAAGGCTGGGATGAAAACAATCTGGTCAATCAAGACCAGACAAAGAGCGCAGCATGGCTTCCTGACATCTGGGGTGCTGCAGTTTTGGCAGGAGAAGGGTGGCTACAAAGTAATGTCTCCATTTCCCCCGGACTACTTGGGGTGCATTTCATTTCAAATTAACTTTGATGCTTCTTCCATTTGAATTTGCACTTACAAGGGAGTCTGTGGCTGCACAAGAACAAAAACAATGATTACATTGTGCTGTTCTGAAAGGAAATAAAGCTCATGTCACCCGGGCAGTGCTGTCAGATTGGCTCCATAGGGCACTGCTGGTATTCAAAAAGCCACGAGTTGCAGCTGCCAATATCAGACTGCACGGTGACATTTTCGCTATGCACCAGAACTTACAACGGGTTACCTTGTTTGTTCCTACACATGCACCTTCCTATCAATAACAACCCCAGCAGCCTTTTGATGTGGAGAACAGGTCTCTGAAGGGAAGTATGCAAGTTAAGTTCCCAGGTATCTTATTAAAAAAGTAACAGCCTGGATGGGCGGGTGCAGAAAAATCTCAACTCTCAATCACTGCAGCGCCTTCCAGGTAAGCCTGCCAAACGTAAAAGAACACAGTGCACGTCTCCAGGCTTTGCTTTCTTGGATAAGGATTTTCAAGCAGCTCCAGTGAGATAACACTTCACCAAGAGAGTCCACACTTCAATTTTCAGACATGAAAGCTATAAGCAAATGGCATAGGAAGAGTGAAAGGTGCAGCTGTGCAGCTGTCCCACAGCACCTGCCCACGTCCACGCTTTTACCTGCATCCACCATGGGACTAACAGCCATGGAACACAGACAATAACGTGGCCTCACACAGGGGGCCCATTCAGCTCCTAATCACCCAGGTCTCAGGAAGAAACTGCTTTTTAATCTCTTGGCTGTTCACACAGATGTAGCCTGTTGCTTACCACAGAAGAGCATGATACAGCCCACCAAACTCAGGCCATTCCTGGTGCATCCTACCGGATTTGGGGATGACCTTGTGACAAATTAGCTCTGTGTTGAACATCTGCAGCTCCAGACACAGAGAGAGTCCAGAAGTGGGCCCTCATCCACCTCAGCTGACATTAGGGCATCAGACAACAGCATCCCATTGAGAGAGGCCAGGCCACGCTCATTTTCCCAAGCAAGCTCTGGAGCCAGGAGTTATTCCCATCTTTTGATGGGAGCAAGAGGACAGAATCAAGACCCTGGGAAAGTTCAGGTGCTGCCCTATAAGCTCCTTCCTTATTTACCTGGTCAGGTAACACAATGTCAATGCACATGTATACATACCATAAGGGCAGGAAGACAATAATACTGAAACCAAAGGCTCAAGAATTTTTAAATTTAAGTGTTAGGAAAACCTGATTTTTCAGCTACAAGCAAAGCTATTATTAGTTTACAGAGCAGGTATGCAGAAATGACAATATTAGCACCTATTACCTTCCCAGCTTTTTAATGCCATGATGACTTCTGAGAAAGAGGGCACTGAATTTCAAAATCCTTATCTTGAATCATTACCAGGTCAAAGGGTGACTCCAGTATTTAGACAAAAACCTGCGTTCATTTTTAATTTACTGACTTGCATAAGCCAGTCAGGGCCAAAAGCTAAAACCAGGTCTATTTCATTAACAGCTATCTATGCATTGCTAAGACAGTGAATGTTCTAATTAAATTAAGGTAATTTCTTTCCTCTGTCAGCTCAGGGAAAAGCGTTCTAACTTTTCGGTACTCCTAGCATGAATCAACGCTGCCATCTCCTGGTTGGATTTATGCTGGAACCAGATTTTGCTGGCTGTTCTGACCGATAGTGAAGAATGACCAGTGCAAATAAAGCCTCAAAAATGCCATGAAACTTTATATATGCCAATTTAAACAGGGTTATTTTGGTTTTGTTGTTTTTTTTTTTTTTTTTCAGTATAAATGTGGCTGTAGCAAACAGAAAATAAGATCTGCTGAAAATAGCACCAGGAACCCACCCAAAGGCTTTTCTATGGGCTCACCTAAGTTCACTGGAAACGCCTGATCTTAAAACTGTAACTTCTGCATAGAGGCCAATCCCACCAACTGTTCTGCTCCGTGGCAGGAGAAGGGTAGTCTGAGGGCAAAGAATTGTTAGGGAATTTGTGAGCACCTGGTGATTTAGGAACCTGCACTCAATGACTCTGAGCAAATCTCTGGCTTGCATAGCTAAGCCTACTTGAAAATTTATTACAGAAGCATGGAGTAAGCTCCAGAAAACTTTTCCTTTTTTGCAGCTTTAAACCCTTTAGAACCCTTTCTAAAAGATTTTAATATTTAAATTTCTCAAGCAGGAAGCTAGTTTTAAGGACTTTATCTGTCTGAGTAGGCTGGGAAGCTTTAATTGATGTTCACCACATAAATGTAATTCAATACTTAACACAAAACTAAAGGAACATGCCTGGGGACAGTTTCTCTTAAATGACATTTGCATAAGTTTATTCTTAATCAAATAAGAATATAATTTATGACACTATAAAACCTTGTATCCAGAGAGCAGAGACTTTAGGCTAAACCTCACAATACCTGTGCAAGATAATCACTACCCCATTAGGGAGGAAAAGCTGCTGCACAAAAATGACAACAACAAAGACACTGTGATTTATCAAAGGACATATGTTTAGCTGCAGTCAATCTGCTAACAAAATCCTAATCTCTCACCCCATTTTTGAAGGTCAGAAAGATTGCCTGCTGCAATAGAATGTAAAATAAGCAAGAAAAATAGAACAACTTTAAAACCCCATTCAAAGAGAAGCAGCAATAAATTGGGGTTTGTGGGGTTTTTAAGTGTAGCCTGCATTAGCCCTGACCATACTGCTGCAGACTTAGCTACCTTGGAGCTCGAGTTTGTTTGTTGCTGGTTTTCTGTTTGGTTGGGGTTTTTTTAATATTAAAAAAATGTTGCTTCCCAAAATAGGTTAGTTTGTCATAATATGAACATCTCAATTTCTGTCAGATGCTCCCTTCTAAGTAGGAAGTTACCATTTTTAATCTGAAACATGAAAAATGTCCTTTTCCCTTTCTCAGATAACTGAATTATTAAAATAATAGTCAAGTTTAAAATTGAAAGATCTTAAATTGCACTGATTTCCTTTGGATCTGGAGAATAAAGGGGAAATGTCCCTCTTGGTTCAAGTCAAAGGCTCTCAACAAAACTTGAATTCAGCACTGCAGCTTTCCATGCCTCTCCAAACCCTGTAAATTTATGCTTGGTTCTTCAGATCTCCCTGGGATGCCCCTCTTCAACAGAAGGGGAAAATGAATGCAATATTATGAGATTAGCAAAGTATTTCAGCCTCCAAATAAATGCTTCTAACTGTGGTCACAGCTCTTGGGTTGGAAATGTTAGCTAGCAGGGAACATGAGCTGTGAGCTGCAGATGGAGGACGAACTGCCTCACCCTTCCCACCACCAGGAAAATGAGCAGAAAAGAGGAGGAACATGTAATATCCACTTGTCCTTTGGTTTCTTATATTCCTTGAACAAAGCACCTGAACTGCTGCAATCACAGACTCAAAACATTTCAAACACCAATCAACCTTCGTCTAAATAACTGCTGCACTTTTGACCGAGACAGAACAAAAATCCAAGTTTCTCTGGTTGGTAATTCACTGTGGGTCACAACTGCAGTTGTGAACAAGTCCTTCCATATGTTGCTGTCAGCAGGCTGTGCTGCCTGCTAGAGCAGAGAGAATACAGAATGGACGTGTTAACTCCTATTTTAATGAGGGAATTGTCTCCAGGGATGACAGAACTGCCCAGTACTCGTACTGTCCACTATCAGTCTTTAAATGCCAGCCCCAGGGAAAAGTGTTCACCTTCAGCACAAAGCCTCAGCATATGCTAAATCTTATTTCCCCCCCACACACACTCTCATGCACAGCACAGAAGAGCCCTTCCAGCACAGTGAAATTCAGTCCTGTGTAAAGCTGCTGGGGTCATGAACAGGTGACTCCACTCCTAATTTAAACCCCATCGAGAGAAGTTTTGACTAATGGGCTCTGGATGGGAAAGTTTAGACAACGCCAAGCTCTTTGTCCCATCTTTTCCTCTGACTGACACAACAAGGCCTTCATCAATTTAACTGCAGTTCCCCTGTATGCTGGTAGGAAACATTTCTTCAAAGAACAGTCTCACCCAGCAAGATCCCTCAGATCTCAGCACCTCCCAGAGCTTAAAAACATATTATTTCAGAGATGAGACCATTCATGGGGACCAAATGACACAAGCATTTGGAAAACTGGAGTTTCTCCACTAACATTTTCAACTTCCTCCACGTTCCCACCTTAGATAACTTTACCTGGAACCTGCAGAGCTGTTTTGAAGATTTATTTCATCCTGTCATTTTCAAATCTAAGTCAGCTCTGTTTCATTACTTTCCAGAGCTCCCTCCTTCCTGCTTCAGAGCATCACCTATACCACCACACACTTGTTCCTTCACCATGGCCATCATGGCTGAGCCTTTTCACCCCAACTGCCTGAAGTGCCCAGATGGCTCCTCATCCATCATTTCAGGAGCCCTCTCAGGGCTACTGGGCTTCTGCCCCTCTCAGATTTCCTTCCCCACATATGGCTCTTCAATTGCCCAGATACATTCCCAACAAATCCTGCTGTGGGTTCCCTGCCTACCTTTCCTTTGGACATGTCAGATACACCTCAGAAAACTTTTCTCCTCCAGCAGTGGGCATTTGTGCCAAGCTCTGTTCACCGTAAGGAGAAACTCTTACTCCAGTTACATCAGCTAACAGGCAGAGAACAGGGAAAGTTTGTGAAGCTGACAAGGCTGACACTAAACACTTCCTTGCAGAAGTACTTCTCACTGCAGATGTTTTGAAAGTTTGTGTGCTTTGCATTAATCAATTGGTCTTTTAATGTTTAATCAATGTAGAGTTTTGTTTCCTTTTTAAAACCAGACCTAAAACTTACCAAAAGCGGCCTGATGCTACACACCTCTCATACACCAGCACAAACTGTGTCCCACAGATTTTGAAGTTCTTCAGTACGATCATAAGCAGTTGGTTTGAACTGAAGCAGCAAAATCAGGCAGCTGAATAACTTGAAAAAAATCTTCCTTAACCTGGTTGATGCTTGAATCATAAACTACTACCACATTTAAACACAGAAATCCTTAAAACCTAAGAAAAGTAGATCCCTAATTCAGTGTACAGAACCATCTGCATGATCCAATCTTTTCCAGCAACACTTCCACCATGAAAGTCTGTTAAACTTACTTTAAAAGGTTTAAGAAACTCATTAAATCCACCAGCCAAACTGTTCTTTCAGCAAAAGTAGCATGGTGCATCCCATCCAGCATAAAACTGTTTCCACGGCGCCAAGTGGGGTCAGTGTTACAGGAGGACAGACGTTAATGAGATTCTAGGCAAGAGAACACAGGCAATATTTTCTGAAAACACATTAAGTCTCCTGTTGAAAGAAGACTAGTATTTTACAATTTGCTCACTCTCTTGGGGTTACATTGGCCCAGATCAGGGAAATTTCAACTACATTGTATTTTATTAAGTATTTTCCTTTAATTGATCCCTTACTCTTTCCTTCAGCCTTTTTACTTAGAGAATTACAGGCTTGCCCACATATGGAGCTATTCATAGTTATTCCTGACAACCTGCATAGAACATTAGTTCAAGGTAAGTTTATTCCAAAGTGTCTCAAACATTTCCAAAGCTGACTGGTACAGTAAGTCAGGAAATCCATCAGGAAATACTTTAAAATTATTTATTCCTCACTTATAACTTTTTAATCCAAATTAGCTTTCCTCTCTAGACACTCTGAGCTACAAATATTTCTAAATTAACTGAATATCAGCCCTGTGATCAAAAGACATGACAAACATTGAACTTTACTGCAAAGCAGTGTGTTCTCTAAGCCCTGAACCGAGTAGGTTACACAAAGCAGTGTGGGGAGAGCAGCTGATGAAGAAGATGCAGTTAGCATGGAGCATACAAGAGAAGATCAGTGTGGGTGGCTGGCTAGGTATTTGACAGTTCTTAATTTGCTGTTTCAGCCTCTAATTGTATGATGAATTTGTTGGCAGCATTTGTGGATTCATGCCTCCATTCATCTTTATTTACAACCAATTCCCAGCTGCTGCTCTGAGTTTCCATCCACTCTCTGTTCTTCTTCCACTACCTCTCAAAGGCAGCAATCTCACCTTCCCAACCACCTCCTAACCACTGCTCCTGCATAAGGATTTGGCAAAAATCCTACAGCATCTGTATTGCAGACCTGACCTCACGTAGATTAATTTATGAATACTTCAAGCCCCACCACAATTAATTCAAAAGACCACCTACGTTGTTGCACTCCCCATCACTGCTCATCTTGCCAGGGTCGGAGTATTCCCTTTCTCAAAGCCTGTGTGCAGCCAGATTTGCACAGCACAAAAGGCACAGTCACAGCTAAAATGACAGGCACTGATCAATGAAAATAGAAAAAAAAGTTTCAGTATTGTGGAAAAGGTCCCATCACACACTGACTGCTGTCATGTGCACGCTACTTTGAATACTGTGATCTGCCAGCACATACTACACTGGTTGAGAGGAGATAGGATGCAAAGCAAAAATGCAGAACAGTTTTGTCCATTTATAAGTTCAGTTTGTAGAAGAGGGATAGCTAAAATATTCAAAGCCATTAGCCCAAGGTCTAGACACAAGTACTTCACCACTTCTTTGCTGAATTAAAATCAGCTCTCCCTATAGTGTCCAACTAGCCTGTTGAACAGAAAAGTCACATCTTCCAACATGCAAGTTTTGGAGTTTGAAACACCTAAAATCTTAACTTCATGTCTGATGTGAGTGGCTGTCTCGTCTCTGTTAGATTGGGCTCCTGCAAGCTGATCTTCCAGAGCTTACCATGCTGTAAAGCCCTGGCCAATTATCCTGCTGGAGACTTTAATTCCATTACTCTGCGGATTTGTCTGACTCATGCTTCTGCCTTTTCCTCAGAACAGGCACTAATAACAACTTTCTTCTCTGACCTAGTCAGTTAGTCTCATGGAATTCACACCAATACACTTTTGGAGATTCCTGCTCTTCTATTAAACTGAAACTAGTTAACTGTTTCAAACAATGCTGCCAGGGCAGAGGGAAGAAGTGGCTGATTAGTGGACAGAGATAGACAACAGTGCTGTCCATCATGTCTAGAATGCCTCTTTTTATGCAGGAAAAAACCCCACAAGCATAAAATAAACACACACTTTCCTCTTTTATTTGAATTAAAATGTCATTCTACAGAGTCATGATTTGTAAACTGTAAACTTGCATGCATTCAAGCTTGCTTCTTCTAAGAAACAAGTTCATACTAGTAAAGGTAAATTAATTCCCCAGAAAGATAATTCCTTAAGTTTTCCTATTTGACACCTCCCAACAGCAGATAAAAAAATTCCGAAGTTATTAATATGAAGGGTCAGATGCTAATCACAGATGAACCACACACTTTGCTCTTATCACAGAAGTACCTCAAGTGGTAACACACAGGAATACAGAAGTGAGCTTGGAATTTCACCTTGAAGTACCTGTCCTCACCTTGCCCTGTGGAATCACATGATCCCCTCTCCCCACTGAAGTGACAAATTTTTGAACTTTTCAAATCTCCAGACTGCTAATCCAAAAGTACTCTGGAAACTTGCACAAGGACAAAAGCAGCTCAATGACTTCAGCTGGTGATCTACTTCCAGAGCATGGTCATTACCACCAGCTGCCAAAAGAACAGGACATCTCCCTCCCATCCCGGTCCTCAGTCCTCCCCCACACTTCCTCTCTGAAAGTCAAGGCAGTTTGCTGTCTTGCAAAGTAGGGAAAAAAAAAAAAAAGAAAGACAATGTCATCAAAAATAGCCCATCAAGAACAAAAGGTCAGAAAGATAAGAGTGAACCCAATATTTACAGGCAACAACCCAAAACTTTCACTAATATCTTGCAAAGCTCAGATTGTAACCATAACAGTATCTAAATATTAGCTGCGAAAGGGCTGTTGTCAGCTCCCTTCTCTGGAATGTGAGCCAAACAACTTTATTCTCACCTCCATGGAAAAGCCAGTGGGATGTAAAATTATCTGTGCTGGATCCAAATTAGCTGTGCTGAATCCAAACACTTTGGCACTCCTAAGGGAAACCTCATCAAACTGGGACAATTTAAACTTGTCCCATAAAACCACATTTGCAGGAGGTTGGTGGGAGAGGCTCAGAGGGGGACTTCTATTTAGCAAAGTTTCTTGTAATTAATACACACACTCATATTAAACCAACATTAAAAAATCTGTACAAATCAATCTGGAGCTGAACAGTTAACTCTGGGCCTGCAAGACACACCTGGTTACTACTGAAAATGGGCACTAGGAGGTTAAAAATGCTGCTCCTTCTCCAAGTTACTTATATTGCCTTAGAATATTAAAATTAAAATTTCAGAACATCTGGTTTTCCTTTCCACTCCCTATGATATCATGTTTTCCAAGCACATTTGGCAGCTCACTGTAAAGATACAGGCAGACTAAACATACAGGGCAAAGCAGAGTCAAGATGAAAAATTCCAAAGTCCTGGATGCATTAAGTGTGTTTTCTATCTCCAGATTTCAGTTACACAAGTGGTATAATAAGGGCTTTTCCCCCATTGGCAACTCATGTATTCTTCAACCTTCTCCTTCCTTGATGAGATGATACACCATGTATCTGCCCTCTAGAGTTTTGGATGTGCCTTTGTAAGCAGTTTTTCATGTATTATGGGATATTGAGAGTCTCTATACAGAAAGATTCGGTTATAGGAAAAAATAATTATGCTTAACAGGATCAGATTTTGTATGTTCTTTTCTTTATCTCACTCTGGGAGATGAGACTAGCTTTCTATATTCCTCCTGCCTAAAAGGAAAAAAACCAAAACACTGTTCCAACCCATGCCTGTTTATTGTTTGGCTTTGTGTCCCCCTGCCTGGAATGGGAAAAATGGACCAAACCAGACCAGGGGGCTGTTTCTCCCATGAGTTTCCACAGAATGTAAACAGTACAGGAGAGTGGCTGTTATAACAACTAAAAGTTCCCATCTGACTGATTTCTCACATATTATCGTATTTCTTCTTCTTTACCTATTTTACTGTTTTTAGCAGGTGACATTCAAAACACAGATTAGTCAGCACAAACACACATTTAAGTTTTGCACATGCTCACATTTTATTGATGCACAAGAAGGTATCTGACTCATTTATACTCATCAGTAAAGGAACAGCAAAACTAGAAATCCATCAACGCTTTCTTGCTATAAATCCTAATTTCTCTGTTTTGTAAAAAAACAGTGTGGAAATGCAAAGACACGCTTCAAGAATCCTAACATGACAGTCTTTGGCTTAATGCTTCACATTTAAAAGCAATTATATCATGAAGCATAAAATGAAGAAAAGTACGTATTATCAAAAAACCTACTGACAAAATAATAGTCCCAGTGGTTATGCCCTGATTAAAACTTAACGACTAATCAATAAAACTGTAATTATAACTTTCACCCTGATGCAATTTGGACTAGTTTATATATTTCTATTGATCAACTAAGACTTTGTATAAAACATACATGAGAACGTTTTGGTTTGTGCTATTTTATTACAGATTTGTTGTAGCAAATCTCTAAATACCTATCTCAGTTACTTTAGAGCTTAGTTCTCCCCTCACACCATCACTCCAAGAAGAGAAGAAAAGCTAGCAAAAACCAGGAAAATGAGGCAGAAAATGGCTGTTACAACACGGTAGTTCCCACACCATAAAGCCACTCTGCCATTTCAGTGGCTACTGTTACACATTTCTCTGGCCTTAAGAGTAGCCAGAGCCAAGCACATGAGCCCTGAGCAACTCCTTTAACTGCGCTGCACCATCTCTGCCAGCCCCAAAATGAAAGCAGCAAGCACCTGAGTTGTAAAGGTCACAGACCAGCATGGGGAACAAATGGCAACAGGTTCTGTTGAAAGGAGTCCTCTGTAGCCACCTGGTGTTTGGCTACTGCTGATTAAATTACTCGGCTGTAATTTTCTCACAGGATCCTCACAGGCACAGGGAGTGTACCATAAATAACCTATTCCACAAAGAAGAGACTTTTACTTCTAGTGGATTTTATTGCAAAGCGCTGGTACCTCTTCACAAGCCCAATTGTCATTTTGCTTGATTTTGCAATAGCACTTGAGAAGCTCAAAACACCTCCTGGATCTGCTGTTCCATGACACATCATGCAAACAAGAAGTTTTAGGGCTGTGCATTGCCATGGCAGTAAATAACCTCTTGATGATTTCTAACAGCCTTTAGAGAATCTTCATGGAACTAACTTCTGTGCATTGCCTTAAGTTAGAAGTTATAACCTGACAGCACAGGCTCTAACCAAGCTCAGAAAGAATCCACCTGAGGCAGCAACACAAACAAATCCCACCCAGCCCTACGCCTATCACCTTGCATCTACCACTACCAGAGTGGTTATAGGTGCTACACTCACCTATCTTCATGTGCTTGGTATGTTAAATTAAGTTTCCTGGCTAAATCTCATTCAATCTAATCAGTAACATTTCCATGGAAGAATAAAAATTACTTGGGTGTCAAAGTTGATCCCACAGAGAGCAGGGAGAGCTGAGCTGCTTCCCATGGGAAGTAGCCAGGCTGTGCTGCTGTAGTAGTGAGGCACCTGGTGTTAAGCTGAAATAAATGGCATCTCCACACTCCTGGTAGCTTGGGACCAACACACACCTAAGCTAAGCCCCCACGGGAAAGAAAAGAAAAAAATCAGTTAATAAAAGCAGAATATGGAACCACAGACACAACAGATTTTTCTGCCCCATGCCATCAGCTAAGTTTAAGTTGCAAAAGAGCCAGAAAAGCCTGTTTCCATACAGCCCATTTCCTTACCTCAAATCTGCAGAGACAATTTGCACTCCAATTTATCAGTGCAGTGCCAGGACACACTATGTGTGACAAAAACAGGAGAGAAGAGGTGGCCAGTGCTGGCAGGAACAGCATGGGGTGTTTAGTTCAACACCCAGCCCCAAGGCACTGTGCCCACAGTGAGAAACGAGGCTGTTGTAAGAACTGTCACAAAATACGACTCCAAACCCAAGTTTCCATAACTGAATGGTTTCCTCTCCTCCCATGGACACACAATAGATGAACTTCCTTCTTACCACTTCCCCAAGGGACGCAGCCACCATGTGTGTTGCAGGGGACAAGTATGATGAAGATCCATGGGGCAGCACAGATTTCACATTCTCATAGGTGATAAAAAAAGCAGCAGCTGAAATTCAAGAATACATGCAATCATTGCACTGTTCCTCCATCACAGAGCTGTAGTTAAAACCAGGGTATTTTTACACCAAAACAGTACAACAGTATCAACAGAATCTGTGGGATAATTCCTTCAGAAGTTTATGTTTCTGGCCACCCCTGGCAAACCTCCCATTAATATCAAAGGTGTCAGGACTCCAGGCCACGTTTAGTAGTGAGCTACAGAAAGATGTGTTAATTAGTCATGAACGTCCAGCACATTTTGAAAAACTGGTATCTTCCATACCCATAGATAGAGGGAGGGAAGGTCTCTTGGTTGAATTGAATGGATGGTCCTTCGTTTGAGTGGGGGAGGAAGGGAACAACAAACAAATCAGTTGATTAATTGAAAAGAAAAACAAACCCAAAAAGCATTGATACAGTTCTGCTATTCTGCAATGTGCAAAACTGTTTCAGTACCAGTTTATTAATAACTTTTTTCCAGGTACTGTCAGTTAAATATTTTGAATTTAGCTCCATAAAATTTTTTTCCAAGTTTCCGAAGGATTTGTAGAAGTTCTTTGCAGTGAACAAGAAACACACGAGCTATGTTTATTCACTACAGCAGTCAACTACAAAGGCACTTACACCTTAAGGGTTATTCCTTCTCCTAAAGATAATTTCAGTTCTCAGTCATACATAGGAAAGATAAAACTACAGTGCAGATTTTGGAGATGTAAATACTGAAAAAAATGACATGTCTTGAGGGGGAACAGATTTTAATTGTAAAGAAGGGCCATGTGAATTGCCTTCTATTAATCAAAAGATGCTTATCACCTCAAAAGGAGATAACAGAGCAGCCAAGATAAAGAACTGAATTTTTTTATATCACCTTATGAAGGACATCAAACATCTGAAGGTGTCAGTGGATTTGTCAGCAAAGTTCTCCTAACATTTACGTCCAACAGCACACATTGCTGTTTTTTCATCCCTCCCTACAAAGACAAAATGGACAAAGGCATCAGGAGTTTCAGATGCCTTTTCTCTGCAGGGACTACAAGCATCAACTCTTTTAAACCCTCAGTTTCAAAAGTATTACTGATGTCTTTACAATTTAAGTGTTGTTGTTTCAGGGAGATGGGCAGAGCATCCCCAGGGCAATTAACTCAAACACCTCCAGTGCTCAAGCACTCTGAAATTCCATTCATTTCCAATGCCAAGAAAGAGTGGGTCATGACAAGTGTCCAGGACAAGCAAGACTCAAGCCTTCCTTGGCACCCAGAAATGCTTTAGGGTGACCCTGTAGGAAAGGACAGGCTTATATCCAGGAGTGCTTCCAAGGAATTAGGGTTGCTTTTCAGAGCAAACATGCAGCAGCCTTCACTCCAGCCTTGCTCAAGTTTGCTCAGTGCTTTATAATTCTAGAAACTGCTCTTCACAGCTGGACATGGACTCACAGAATCCAGGCACCCACAGGAGAGGAAGCCACAGACATGAATATGTGACATAAGTTACTATCTAAAGAAGACAAAGTATAATCCAAAGAAAATTTACCATTTGGAAAGGATCCTATTGCAGTGGAAGGAACACCAGCATAGATGCCACGAAAACCACCAGCTTTCCTAAATCCTTGAGGACTCTGTAGTCTTGTTTTTACAGTATCCAGGGGAAAAAGGATCAAGTCAACGCAGACACCAGCAACTCCACCAGCCTTCAAGACAAAACCATGGAGGAAAGTGCATTAATATTTTCAGGGGTGAAGTTGTGGTGCTCACGTGAGTAACTGAGTTATGTTTAACCCAAAGCACTCCTGACTGTATCCTTCCTGAGGTCAGTTTATAAACTGATAGTCTTACACAGAACTCAACATCTTCCACAGCTTTAACAAGGAGGGTTCAACAAAAGAAAGTAATAGATATTATGACTTTTAAACCATTTTAAAGGTATTTTCAAAATAATCTTGGTGTTTCGAATAGTGCAAGCAAAGTGATGCAACACTTCCCCATTCCACAGAAAAGCAAGACAGCGGATGTCTCTTATCAAGAGACAGCACAGAATGACCAACACCTCCAGCAGTTGTGTGATAAAATCAAGGAGAGACTGAAGCAATTCTGCTCCCCCCTTAGGCATCTCTAGAAAGCACATTCACATTTTTCCAGCAAAGTTCTTCATTTAAAGTGTTCACACTCCCTCACTGCCTTTGTTGAACAAAGCCTAAAGTAAAGCTGATTTATTTTCTTTTGCTAATAAAAGCCTACAGAAAAAAAAATAATCAAATCACTGAAAGGTTCAGATTGGAAGGGAACTTTTCCAGCTCCCTGTCATGGGCAAGGGCACCTTCCACTAGACCAGGTTGTCCCAAGTCCATCTAGCCTGGCCTTGAACACTTCCAGGGATGGGGCAGCCACAGCTTCTCTGGGCAACCTGTGCCAGGGCCTCTCCACCCTCACAGTAAGTATTTTTTTTTAATATCTAATCTAAACTACTCTCTGTCAGTTTGAAGTCATTCCCCCGTGTTCTGTCACCACGTGCTCTCTCTGCCTTTCTTGTAGACTCCCTTAAGGTACTGGAAATCATGTTAAATAAAGGTTTCAAAGTCATAAAGAAAAGAGGAAGATTTTTATCCAAAGAATTCATAAAACAAAAGCCTAAAAATCTTGATTCAACTAGGACTCAATCTTCTTCCATTGTCTGTGTTTCTAGATGACTGGTTTTTTTTTTTTTTAAATTACCCCATGACGTGGGTGATGGTAGAAAATAATTATTTGGCAAAAATATGAGGAAAAGGCTGATATAAACAGAAAAACTGATTTAAAATAAAACAAAAAAAAATCAGTAGTTAATATTAATCTGTTATGAGATTATTTAGATGCAGTGCTATTCAGAACAGAAAACAGAGTTTGAAGGCTACCTCAGAGAGATTAGCACACAAGAAACAGCTCCACAGATTTTTAACTCTGCCTGAAAACAAATCACATGAGTGTTAACTGATAATTTTTTTCAGGGTAACAGAGGATTCAGAGAGCTGTTCACAATCTACTGCTAAAGGTTTAATCAATAAGTTAATTACTCTTTTAATCTAGTTGGCTATTTTGAATGCATTGATTCTTCTTCACTCTTTTTCATCAAAATCCTTATCTGCTCAAAATAACATTGATCAGATTTAATATAGGCATCTGGTAAAACATGAACCAAAAGTTACTAATTGCTTCTTTAAGTTCTCAAAGTTCTGTATCTTAAATGTCATTTAAATTCATGAGGTAGCTAACAGAGCACCTGCCAGCGGGTGACAATAGCTGTGTGTTTGCAACAACTGCAGAAAAGAGAAATGACTTTTGGTTAATAAGACACCTAGAACACAACTTCTCCCCCACCTGTCAGTAACAGTAGTGTTATCAAAAGAACCTTCACCAGGAGCGGGACATACCTGTTAGCTAAGAGGAGACTGAGATCAGACCTCATTGGGGTCTGCAGCTTCCTCACAAGGGAAGTGGAGGGACAGCTCCAACCTCTGCTCTCTGTGATCAGTGACAGGACCCCAGGGAGCAGCTGGAGCTGTGCCAGTGGAGGCTGGGCTTGGGTATCAGGAAAAGATTCTTCCCCCAGAGGGTGGTGGGGCACTGACCAGGCTCCCCAGGGAATGGGCACGGCCCCAAGGCTGCCAGAGCTCCAGGAGCATTTGGATGATGCTCTCAGGCACAGGGTGGGGTTGTTGGGGTGTCTGTACAGGGCCAGGAGCTGGAGTGGATGATCCCGGTGGGTCCCTTCCAACTCAGGATATTCAATGACTCTATAAACTCCATCACAACGATTAAGCAAAACCAGGACCTGATTCCAAGGCATCAAGCCATGACCTCACTGCTTGCATCCATCTGCCTCAGAGCATCTGAGCTCTCCTGAAGCTCTCCCTACACCAGCCCAAGGCATCATATCCCTGATTTCCCACACAGAACCGACAAGTGAGCACTGGATGTTTCCAAGGGGTTCCTCAGCTATGGTGACTGCGGCTGCACCCCCTTGCTCAGATCACACATGGACAAGCAGCTTTTAGGGTGGGGATTGCAGCACTAAGTAGATGCTTCACAGACAGGGTCAGGGGCTTCCCGTGGTTCTGGAGTGGCTGCTGAAGCCACAAACTGTGGCCACCCCTCAGCTCAGCTCATCACCTTGGCAATGGTCAGGCCTGCTACAAAATGTGGAATATGAAACACTCTTCCTCAGAAAGGCTGTTCTCTGATGTTAGATCCTTGTAACTTTCAAGCCCAATCAACAAGAAAGGAGATTTAATTGTTGAAACAGAGCAGCCAACAGGCTCTACGTGATGTCCATGTGTTTGAAAGGCAAAATACTTGTCAGTAGAATTGATAAAGTTTAGAGCTGCATATGTTTCAATAATGTCAGACCTAGAGGGAGGTTAACAAATGTTGGGAACAATGTACCACTGATAGTGGACACTAAGGACGCAGAATTTATGGGCCACAAGGACATTTGACAGAACCCCAAAGAAGAGTAAGAAACTAATAAAGCACGCCTGTCAACTGAGCTGAATCAGCTCTGATTGGGTAAAAGGTAATTCCTGCAGGGGCACATCACAGCCGCCGATCCGGGAAACCCACGGACCTAAAGGAAGAGGAAGACTGAAGGTGTGGACTAATTACCATGGGAAGCGAGACAATCATTAACCAATAAAGATACAATACTAATTAATAAGAGAACTATGTAACTTGTAGTTACACAGTTATGCTTTTATTCGGTGAAGAGCAGAAATAATGAAAAGTTCTGGTAGTGGCAGTGCTGGCTTTGCGGATTTGCCACCCAGCGCCCCTTTCTGCGCAGAGCTGTAAATATACCTCCAGTCTGCGTGTGGATCGGGCTCTTGCACACCAGGTAAAGCAACCTATTTTGGGCCCCCTCACTCACCGCCAAGGCCGCCCAGGACTCCCGCGGCTCCATGCAGGGCTGGCGGTCCGGGCTGGCGGCCCGGGAGGGCTCAGCGGGCCCGGGCCCGGCGCTGCGGGCACAGCCCGTGTGCGCACATGGGCGCAGCCATATTGCCGCCCCGGGCCGCGGTCACGTGGGTACGGCTCCCACTGCGCCTGCGCCTGGCGGGCGGCGCCCGGCAATTAGCGCCGAGTGTTAATTGCTTCATACTTAGCGGCGGTTTGCTGTGCAGTATCGGCACAGCCGCTCTCGAAGCGGGGGAAGGGGCTCCTCCTGGCACCCCTGAAGTGCTGGTGGGTGCGCCAGAGGTGCGTGCTGCCCGTGGCTGGGGTCTGGTTGGAAAGCAAACAGTTCTTCCATGCGCCCTGGAAATAAATGATATCCTGAGGGAAAAACAGTCCTGAAATCCTGAAACTGAGTTTTTCTCAATTGATGTTGATGTCTTCAAGCTGAATTTTCTGTCTTTATGTGAAAAACGAGGTTCACTCTCCTGTTAGGATTTAAAGGTTTAATAAAGGACAATAAGGGACAAAGATAATAAACTTCACAGCTCTGGGTGCTTTGGCACTCGACCAAGAGCACACCTGTTAACTTGGGAGACACCCTTTCCATACCTGTCCTATTGCATCATAGTGCATATTCATCATCAATTATGCATATTCAAACTTTTCCTTAAGCTGGTTTACATGTTCCAGGAGCTGTTTAGCACGGCTCCTCCTTGGATCTGCCTTTTTACAGCATGCGCATTTCCTGGCTGTGGTTTCAGTCAGTTTTTATCATCACCTCCAGAGTAGCCTTTGGTCCATGGTTTCTGCAGACGGTAGCTGCCAATAGTTGGCATATCAGTAGCAGGGGTCTTCAACACACGTTGGTTGGATGTAATCCAACCAAGCAGGCAGTTCACAAGCATAACTCTATTAGCTATTTCACTATTATGTCTAAGTTTTTAGTTAATGACAGAAATAAAGGCATTAGTTGTTGTTAAAAAGCTGTATCATTATAACAAAGCTACTTTTACATATAACATCTATTTGTAGAAAGCCACTATTATAACATGTATCTATTACAATAACAAAGATACTTTAACATCATTCATTTTAACATTTGGAGAAAGCCAATATTATAACATTTATCTATCACACTTCAGGATGAATTTTGCCACGTTTTGTAAACGTAACTGATGACATCAGATAACTTCTACAATAGAAAAAAACTTTGTGTTTCCAGCATTGCATAAGATCATATTACCCAAATAAATATGCATTAGGCAGGCAGAGAATTTATATTAGATAGGCGGGTTCATGTAAATTTTACCATATAATAGATGTAACATTTTACGCCTTGTGGTACTTGATTTGTGGAAACTTCTGCCTTGCACCCTGTGTGGAATAAACAATGTCTCCTTTCAAACTAAACTGTTTCTGTGTTTAGAGAGCTCCTGAAATCGGCAGCAGTGTCTGTAGCACAGAGCCTGGCGCAGTGGTTCTGACACCATCCAGCACAGACCTCTGGGGTGCTCCCCTGAGCCAGAGCAATGCACGGCAAAAGTAATAAAGCCTCCCGACCAGGGTCATCGCTCCTGCCTCCTCCCAAGAGCTGTGCTGGCTCTCCTGGAATGGAAAATGCCGTTTTTCACCCGTATCCGAAACGCTTTTACATTTTGTATTTGTGTCTTGCTGACTCTCCCCCTTCTTACAAAGGGCATTCAATTAATCAGTGGTTCAAAAAGTTGCAGAGGATTTTGGCACAGAGTCCTCGCACAGTCCTCGCCCAGCAGGAAACCACACTTGAAATTACGGGAAATGTGATTCTAGAGGAGGAAGAAAGGGTGAATGTTGGAAAGCACTGCAGTGTGTGCAGAACCAGAAAATTCAGGCAGACTCCAATTCCAAGATTTCCTTGGCTGCAAGCACATCACTTGGGATGAGTTTTCAATGTAGCAGCCAGGAATGTGATGACACCTCACATCCAGCTCAGATCCTCTCCATCAGACTGCTCAGGGTGTTTGCAGGTGGGAAGCACCATGCTGACCTGGGTTGTAACATCTGCCCACAGCAGGGTCTGTGACTGACATGAAAGTGCCATTGCCAGCTCCAGCAAATTCATTACAGCTCTCCTACAACACTGTGATTTTTTTCTGAGCTCCCTCAGTCCCCAGAGATGGGTGATGTTAGAGCAGTATTCATTTCATTTAGCCTTCATTTTCATTTTGAGTGAAAAGCTCAAAGCTCTTCAGGCAAAAACAGAAAGAACCTGAATATGTTGCATTTCTCAAACTCCTTAGGTTTTTAAGGCAGCTCCTTGGTTTTTTATCTCTAACATACAACTTTTATGGTAATCTGCTGCGTTATCAATACTTTGCTTTAGTTTAGGCTGTATTGTGCTTATTAAGAAACACTTGTTGGTTTCATATCAGGAATGATCAAACAAGTGGACTCCTTTGGCATTACTGCCACACCTGTCCCTGGTATGGATGTCTGACCACCTAAAGTCTAAGGCAGGCCAGTTTGCTGTCCTAGGAATTAATTCCTGAAAATTCCCATGGCAAGGGGGTTAGAACTAGAAACTTAAGGTCTCTTCCAACCCAAACCATTCTGTGATTCTACAAAAACTTTGATCCTGCTTCCGGAAAGAAGCAGGAGCCCCAGTTACATATTCCAGCTGTAATATAGGGATGACTGGACTGTGAGCAGTTATTAGAGTAACACCCAGCAGAGCACCTGACTCTCTGAAAGAACCCTGCTATTTACACAGCAATAAAAAGGATCTGAAATCTACCATTTCAAGCTGGTGTTCTGTTGAGTGGCTAAATAAACACAAAAGCTGAAAGTTCCTCAGTTTCCCGGTCCATGTCTGTCATTAAATTAAGCACATTGGAGCCATATTGAGGGAAAAAATCAGACATCTGCAGTAAATGAAGTGTGCTTTTGGAGTCCCTGCTATCCCCCAGAACCCAGCAATGGCAGCACTTAAAACAAGACCTTTTTACCTCCATGGGCCCAGGAGGTTTCTTGATGTAAAGGTTCTTGGGGTCATAGCAAGCATTTTTCATATTGTTCAGTGCAAAGCTTTCAGATACACTCTGTGGCACTGACTCTTTTATTTATCACCTTCTGTCAGGAGAACTGTTGCTGCATCAGAGAGGTCACAACCTTCTATTCTTCCAAGCCACTGTCCTGTCTTAAATGAACAAGTTCTGCTTAATACCATAAGGGCCAAACATCAATCTTTGTGCCAAGTCCTTCAGTGGACTCCCCCTGGGCTTGAAAAGTAAATTGACTGAAGAAAGAGAAACCAGATGGTTTCTCACATCCTTTCTTGCCTGCAAGAAAATGCTGTGGGTGCTCCCCATCATCTCCACTGCAGGGGAAGAAGATGGGCTGAGCATAACCTTGCACAGGTAGCATCTGACTGCATCTGAATGAAAGATGTTCATGGTCAACCCTATTTTCTGCTCCTGCCAGGCCTGTGTCCAGCTGTGGCTGGATCTCAGGGGCTGGAGGGCAAGATGGGGAGACTGTGGAACAGCCATGTGGGGCTTGTCCCAGGCACTGCAGGGACAATACCCTGAAGCAGAGGACAGAACAGACATTTGTGTTCATCCTGCTGCAAGTGTAGACTCTGCCATCATCACAGCAGCTTGCTGGCCAGAATTTTTTGCTCAGTCCCTCCTTTTGTCTTCTTTTTTTTTCCCCTGCTCCTCTTTTCTGCCCTTCCTTGCCCATGGTTGCAGGTTGGTAAGAATGCTTTTAAAAATGGCCATTATGCCTATACCACCTCACCTGGTTCCCTCAGCCTTTGCAGCACATAAAAGCCTTGGCAAGAGATGAAAAGCCTTTTAATTGCAGTAGGATAAGGAACATACTGCATCTCTGGATGCACTGAGTGGGATATGAGCTGCCAGCAATATAGCAACCCTCTATCTTATGCTCTGCAGAAAAAGAGACATCTCAGGGAGTGAATATCAGCCACTCATGGCTCCTCTGTGTCAGGGCTACTTAAGCACTATTTTAGATTTGATTTCACATTAATCCTTCCACTGGTACAACACTGCACATGCACAGAAATGCCTGTATGTGTGGATCTGTGAATAGGTAAGCATGTCTATATTCTTTGTGTGTATTTCCTCCTCAGTCTCTGGCTGCTGTTGGATGTCTGACACCAGCAGCAGAAGATTTATTGATCTGGTCATAATATATTAAGGCTGCTGAAGAGCAGATGTTAAAAACAGACTTCTTGGCATATATCAGCCCCCAGCGGTATTGGTCTCACACATGTTCCAGTTTATTTATTGAAGCAATTGCTCTCCTCATTCTCTTCATTATCTTCCTCCTGAGCAATTCAGGCACACCAGAGCCAACCCCTTCCAGTCAGTCAGTCTTTCTTGGATCATCTTTTTTTTTTTTTTAGCTTGGGCAACACCCGACAACTTTTCGTTCCTGAGAAGGAAAAGCCCTTCCCACTGTTCTTAAAAGCAGATGGAAATTTATCAGCTGCAAAAATTTATGCTGTCATAAATACAGTGAAAATAAAGACTCGGGGATCCCTCTTATTAGATAATAAGCAGGTGCATAATGGGGCCAGGGAAGCCATCTGAAGGGGGAACTGCAATGATATGATCACATACAGCACCCAAGAAGCTGTGATGCACCACAGGAGCATAATGTGGCAGACGAGGAACAAAACACAAACCTTTGACCATAAAAATGTTGGTTGTCCCATTTTATTACAAACAGCCACAGACCTGTGAAATTCAAGCAGGGCGAAGGACTTCTCTTGTGCAGGAGGAGAGCACTGTGGCTCCATGCAGCAGAAAGGTGTGACACTGGTCCTTCTCCAGGACATGGCCTCCTCAAACTCCTGATGTGCACACTCTAAGGTGAAGGCTCCTTCCCGACTCTTGCAGAAGCACAGGTTTATATTCTGCAGCTTATTTCTGCCAGTGATAGGGCAGCAATGCTCCTGGCCACAGCTTCGGTGTAGTAAAATCCAAGAGGCCCCCTGACGCCAGGGCTCTTGCACAAGGAAGCGGAGTCCTGTTCCCAGTAATTCCTCCCAGGACAGGTACTTGCCTCCAGCTGCCACCCCACTGCCCAGTGCCCCATGGCCCCCCTGTGTGCTCAGCAGCTCTGCCCACATGCTTCTGGAGCTGCCTCCTTCAGAAAATGAAAATTAACTAAATATTTTCCTAGCATGTAGCCAGCAGTGGACAGCTGGACCTGGATGGGTAGGGTTTTTTCCAGCTCTCCTAATTTTGTCAGTCTTCCTTTTCCTGCCTTAACCCTCATCCAAACTACAGGCAAGACTTGTTTAATCTGGATTTTAGATGATTTTTTGCCACTTATATGCCATTAGCTCCCCCTCATGCTTACAGTAGATTTCCCTGTTCTTATGCAGTTTGGCAGGGTTTAGAAATTCTGCTGAAATAATAATTGCAGTAAATTTTTATGGAAACAGATGGAGGAACCAGACAGCCATAAATTTAATAACTCCTTTGAGTACTTAGCAGCAGAAACACTAGTCCCCAAATTCATTAAAAAAAAAAGTGATTAATGATGATACAGATTTTGCATAATGATAGAAAGCCTTAAACTGTACAACTTTTGGATGCTCCTCATTTATTCTGCCTTATTGGCTGCCTGAACAATTGCAGATGAAAGGCCTGGGAAAGACAGAAAACATGCATTTTAACTACTGGGTAAAGTAAGTAAAATAATGATCCAGTGGCGATGCAGTGACCTTTACATGTGAACACATCTTTCAGACTCTCTGCAGTTAGTCTTACAGCACAGCTGAGTTAATCTAATATTTCCATTTTATCTCATAAGATAAATGAAGGAAAATCTTAATTATGCCTGTAGTTGTGGTTATAATCCAACTCCCTGACATAGGAATTACTCACATCTGTTCTCAAGTCATTTTGTGAGCCAATGCAATGACTTAGTTGACTCAGGAAGCAGAGCTAAGAAAAAGTTTACTACTGAATGGCCCTAAGGTGCCCAAATAATTGTGCATTTCCAGGTTGTCCCAGAGGAGCATCCCTGACATTCCCATAGAGTGGCTGGAACCAGGAAACATGGTTTCTTCAGCCACTGGTTTGTTTCAGTCATGCTGTGATTTAGGTCCTTCTTCTTTTTAAAAAAGAGTATTAACAGACCTGGTCTCTTCCAAAGGCTGTTGCTGGAGTTAGTGAAACATGAGGTGGGTTGTCCCTCCTAGGAGAAGGAGTGGGTGCAACATTAGTGCTGGATCCATTTTCCGTCCCCTTCCAACCAGTATGGACCAGCACCACACCAAGGCCATCCTGGTACAAGCTCAGCATGACCCCTTGGGGTATTTTGATGGATCTTTGTAAGGAAAGACTCAAATAGAATAGGATTTTCTTGACTTTCACAGGTTTGGAGAGCTGGACTCCTCCCTGTTCCATGGGGTTGGATGGGTCCTCCCTCCCAATGATGTGGCCCAGCAGTGCTTTGCAGAGATGGTGGCCCTGACTCCTGGGAGAGGTTTGTGGCTCCAACTCAAGGATGACCCTCACCTCAACTGCTCAGCTCCATCAGCCTCCTGGCAGAAATAAACTGCACTTGTTTCTGTACAGACAAGGATAAATTTAAAAAAAAAAAAAAATAGTTCATTGCCAGCTGTTTGCTCAGCTCAGAGTTTTTATCAGGTAAATCCCATCTCTGGCTCCCAGGAAGTGGATGGAAAGTGCTTGGAGTGACATACAGAACAGCCACCATGGCTGAAACAATCCACATATTGGGAGATGTCACTGAAGAAAGGAGCTAAAGGGTTTATTTGAAGAGCTGAACTGTGGCATGCAAACTACAGCTATTTTTTAATGTAAACTGTAAAAATAATACAGTTTGCTTTAAGAAGAATGAACTGTGTGTTTGGCACTCTGTGCTTGATGTAATTCATTTTTAGTATCATCTCATTCAAAGAAAAGAGTTTCTCAGAGACCAAAGGACATGGGTGACAGGGTAGGGACAGGGAGCAGAGGGCTGAAGGGAGCACAGATTCTCATAGCTGTTGGGGCACGTGTTGACTGTCCCAGAACTCCTGCACATCCCTTTTTGCCATCACTCCACACTGCCGCCTATGTCCTGTAAGACCACATGGAATCCTGCTTCATATTCCCTTCTACAGGGCTGGGGATAGGAGTGGACTGGATGGAGATGACTGCTCCTAAAGAGGAGGTCAGCAGTGGGGAGGAAGGTTCAGTCTTCCTTTTCCATTTCCTATTAACTGCAAGTCAAACCTGCAACAAAGCCCCTGGAGAGAAGTGAAACAGCAGCTCCAGAAGATTAGGGAATGGGTCTTTGTCCACACTCAGCTGCATCTGTCAGGCTGTCCATACACCACCACCAAACCTGAACTAAACAGCTTTATTGGTGCAGGTGAGTGGCTTTGACAGCTCCTCTAATTCTTTCCAGAAGACTCACAGTGTCTCCAGCAAGCTGAGATCTCAGAGGGAGAACCCTGGCCCCCTTGCTTGTTTTCTTTGACATTGTGGAGCACAGCCCTTTGGTGAGAGGCAGCCAAGAGGTCCTTCCCAGGACCAGCGGAAGGAGGCTGGTGACAAGAAGTTTTTATTCACCTTCCTGTGACTTTCCAGGGCCCTTTTCCTTTTCCGTATGTTTTGCAGAGAGAAACTTGCCAGTTCTTCTCCTCTCAGCAGGATTATCAGAGCTGGCTTCCGATGTGAAGTTTCCCAATGTTGAAAGTTTCTGATCGTCCCTTCCCACAGTGCTGTTGTGAGCCATGTTGCCATTCCCAGCCGATAACCTATCGGTCGGATTCTGCTGCAGAAAAGCCATTATCTAAGGGAAACAAAAAGGCATGGGAACAGGGGCTCTTTGTACATGGGCAAGGAGCAGTTCATGACATGTGAATTCGCCAGATGTTACCACTCTTAATCTTACTAAAATATGCCCTGTACTGACCACAGCTGCTTTATCTGCACGTGGAAGGAGTTGGGAGATAAAAGGCATCTTTACTGACAGCGCTGTAATGCCTAACCAGGCAGCCTGGGAGCAATTCCCTGACACGGCCTCACAATTCCTTGCAAATCTGCCGACTGTTGAATTTTGAGTCGTCCTGACCACTGTTTCATTTGACAGTATCCTTCTTTCATGCCTATTCAGATTGAGACTGTTTTCCAGAAAATTACACCATCTTCTAGCATGTACATTGGGTTTATAAAGGACCTTGACTTTTTGTGCAGCTCCGTTGATGCCTCAAGGCCTGCTTTAATGCTCTTCTGACAGTGTCTTGTGTTTGTCTGATTGGAAATATTCCAGGTAATTAAAAAATTACACACCAAATGCTGCTTAATAATCTATTGTGTGTATATTTATTTTGCATATTTTGGCTTTAGAGGAGGCTCTTTTAATTCTCCATCCCCCCTTTCTGAATCTCCCATGTCAAGACTGGAGCCCAAGCTCTTCTGAAGTCTGCAAAGCCAGAGAGTGCCCTCAGTGATTCCTGTTTATTCCTTATTAACCTTTCTTTCTTTACAGGAAACAATATGGGGAGGCTGTGCCAGAAATATTGTAATTACTATTTTTATTATTCCAGAGTATGCAGAGGAGCTTATTATTTTGAAGTCTGGTCATCCCTGTACCCTGCAGTGCCTTAATTTGGAAGTTCACACTTGAAAGGAGAGAGAATTGCATCCGTACTCATCGTCTGTCCTTGTCACAGGCGTGGGGCTGCACTGATGAGCTCTAATCACACGCGTGAGTCCAAAACAGGGAAAGGCAGCATTTCTCTGTGCACAGAATAATCAACTCTGAGTTAAATGCAGTGCTTTAGAGTGATTTGTATCCATCCTCACCCCCGCCTTCTCAGTCTAATTAACTCCTCTAATAGAATTAATCAGCACACTAAATACGAGACTCACTAATGACTGAAAAAACCACACCACTATCTATTCCAAAATACAATTACACTGACAAACTCAATTACATGCCTCAGTCACTTCTGAAATTACTCACCAATATTGGAGTGCGCACAGTTTAAGTTTCATTGTTGAAAGAAATCATAAACACTTTCTAAATCGTACAATGTTTACAGAAATACACAGAAGCACAGCTTTTATTACCCATGTGACAAAATTAATTTGACACATTGAAAGCAAATGAATAGAGCTGGAGGACTTTATTCAGGCACTATTCTTCCCACTGATAGAATTTACACTGGGGGAACATCTAACACATTAACCTTATTAAACTCTGATGTAGGTAAATAGCATTTCAAAGGGAAGGAGAAAGGATCCAAATCAAAATCCTTACCACATTTGAATGAGCAACATCCAATTCTGCATTTCTAACTGTTCTTTAAGTTTACAACCCCCTTTCACTAAAGTAGACTTTTGCTCTGGAAACTTCTGCAGCAGAAGCAGTCCACAATATGCAATTATGATTTTGTCTTTTAAGTCTGTGGTGAACTCTACAGCTGAAAATAAATTCCCATCAGATTTGGTTATGTGAGTTTAGGTTAATTTACAAGTCAAAAGAGGAAGTAAATGTTGCTTGTGTTTTTAATAACCCAAGTTTATCGAAATTCATCTTGATCTGAAGATACAGAAAGGCTTCCTGAACTTTTTCTTTGTCTGGTCATATGCAGCACCTGCTTCTCAGTTTAATTTATTTTCAAACTGTGATACCAGTCAAACAGTAATATTTCTCACAGAAGGGATAGAGCTGCTCTTGCTTGCAGTTGGGCACAAGTAAATAAAAATTTGAGCTCCAGCCTGACAGTCTGTGTTGAACTTGAAATACCCTCATCTGACTGAAAGCAACAACCTCCCATCCTTAGCAAGAGTTTACATCTATGCAGAACCAGTACAACAAACTGATTTATACCATTTGAGCCTAAAAACTACAGTGGCTCTTGTCTAGCAGGGATTTCTCTGCTCAGTAGAGTAGATTACTGAAGGAACTGCAGATTGATCAAAATTCCTTTGAAAAAAGACAGTCCAGCACTTTGAAGAGTTCTCCAAGAAGGCAAGAACATTCTGCTGGGTCTCCCTCTCTGCTGAGCCTGAGAGAGGCACAGGACCTGTCAAGGGAGGAGGGATCAGAACTCCCAGTTTCGAGCAAAACATTAGAAGAGTTGAGCAGATGCATTCAGAGACCACCTGCTCCATCCATAGGGATGGAGTGGCACTGGGATAATAGTGGGAAGTTGTGTTTTTATGGATGGATGACACATGCTGTGCTCTGCTGATGTCCATCCCTATGGGCTCTCCCATCCACCCACTCCATCTTCTGCTCTAAACCAGGGGAGAAACCAAAACATAGGAAAGGAAGATTGTTCAGTGCAAAATGATGATTGGCCCGTGTTAGTGAGAAAGCCTTTCTCCTTCCACTTTCCTTAAAAATTATGAATGCTTATCATATGCTGGGACAGTAACATTCAAGGAGCAGGACAACAGAACAGAAAGGATCTCCAGAAAAACTAATCCCATATCTTCTGAGGAATATTTGTTATATTTTGGCTTTTTGCCATGCCCATTTATTTCACAGCATGCCAGTCATCCCTGTCCATACTCCCCTTCCTGCTGGGTTTCCCTTTATGTGCAGCCAGGCAATTCACACCCACTACTCCCTTCCTCTCCTTCAGGTGTTAAAAGGTTGTTTAAAGCAAAGTATTAAACCAGATTTTATTCTAATCCACATGTTTGCAACTCCATAGGCATTCCTGTCAGAAGTGCTGTGACACAACCACACAGTTTCACAGCTGAAGATGCCTGTTGGGATAAAGATAAATTCATGGTATGAAACTGGGGCCACGAGCAAAGGGCTTCTTTTGCTGGAACTCAAGAATAAGACTCACTTTGTGAATTAATAGATTTTATACTTTCATCAGTGGAATATCATACATCAAACCAAAACCTTTCAGGAAGGCTGGAGCTGTTCCATATCCAGGCACCTTCTTTATTAATTCTGCACATTTCTGCAGTCACCAGTGATGCATTGGATGACACTTGCAAAGCATTACAGACCTGATACAATATTAGATAAAAATTACAAGTGAGAAGCTGTTTTACTGCTATTTATTTTCATCATTTGAGCATCTCTCTCCTAAATGCCATTCTAGTTTGGTTGGTATTGACTTTTCAGGCTGCTGAGAAGTTTTGTAATTCTTTTTTGTTCATAGTTTATGTATAGAAATCAATACCAGTTTGCAATTTGTTGAAACCAAAATGGTCACATTAGGAGAAATATATGCCTGATTTATCCTTGTGTTCTATTCCCAGTCAGAATTGGATTAATTTCTCAGTCAATCTATGATATCTAATAATTAAAAATGGTGATTTTCACATCTCACATGCACTTTTTCTTAACCTCACACTGAAACATAATTAAACAAAGCAAGCAGGAACATGGCTGTGAATCTTCCTTAACATCACTGGTGTCAGTGATTGAGATATCAAGGGTCTGGGTTTCTTTTCTGATCAGAATTTGTGCTCACACCACCAGAAATAGAGATTTCACTGGTTTTCATGTAGAGCAGCAATGGTTAACTGCAAAATTATCATACTCAAGATCTCAGTTTCTGGAAAACAGTTAGAAATTGTTTACAGCTTTCCAACCTAGCTGCAAAAAGTTTGGGTCTGAATAACGTTACCACATCACAACTTATTCACCTCAAATTTCATGTTGCAAGGAGCAAATCCCACTGAAACAGCCACGATTTAGTGTCACTGCATTGTCAGACGTCACTGAAATGTTTCTGGACTGACACTACCATCTAGTGTCCCGATCACAGACTGCAGCTTCTCTGGGGGGAAAAACGTACAATACACTTGTTTGTTCACTTCTATAATTACATTATCATAAATAATTCATCTCCTGAGACACATGTACAAATAGAAGAGAGAATGAAGGCCACACAATTCCAGCTTCCTTTCCCTCTTGAATTAGAATAGAAAAGCCAACTAGGCACACAATCTTGGGAAAAAACTGTGAGCTGATTTAGTAATAGCTCTCACAGGAAGCCTAAGTGATATGTTTGGTTTTCATACCTTTCTCCCAAAGGTCCAGTAAAATTGAAAAATACATTAATGCTCTTGCAGCACACCTGGGTTATTCAATAAAACTGTCACAGATGAAGTGTGGAGCCTCAGTGCCACACAGGACATCTCTTACTGCCTTAGGAGCATCTTCAGCTCTCCTTGGAGAGGCTCATGAGAGCTCTGCTGGACCAGCCACACCTGAGGACACTTTGCATTTCCTGGTGAGGTGTAGTGAGCATATTTAGAAACCTCTCCAAGATGCCAGAAGAATTAGCTTTCCTCTAAAATAGGTTTCCCAAATCAAAAGCTTCCTTGGAGCCCCCACCCCACTGGTTGTCTGCCCTGTCTCCTTCAGCAAGTGGCAGGTGAATTCAGCAATATCAGCCCAATTAAGCCACAGTCTTTGCCTGCTGTGCCCAGCCTGAAAAAGCAAGTCCAAAGAGCTATCAAGTGAATTGCAAACCCTACAAGACTGCCTGAAGGGGAAGAGGATTCTGTGTTCTGGCCAGGTTGCCGCAGGGAGACTGGAGAACACAGTGGAAGCCACTGAAACACTGAATGCTTTTTTTAAAAAGAAAAGCCTTTTCCAGCTTTTGACTTTCATTACACTTTACAAAACAATTTCAAAACAAAAAGAAGACCACAATGATAAGTTCCCCCTTTGACCTATGAAAACTCCTGTGCCTAAATATGCTTTAAAATCCTCTCATTCTCCCACTTACAGTTTCAATGTGCTGTAACAGTATTTTCAGCCAGAAAAATACTGCATTGGGAACTGTTGAGGCAGCTCTGCTTTATTGCAGACACTGAATGAGCTGTGACAGACTTCACCATGCCAGGCTCACTATAAACATCTTCCACTAAGGCACTGCAGTTCAGAGAAAACCTTTAACCTGCTGATTGCAAAGAAGAGCCATTACATTACTTTTGATGCTGCAGCCATAGTGGCACCTTGTTTCTTCAAGGTATTGATGCAATTTCACAATGTGGTCTTGACATCCTCAGGCTGAAGGTATCAATGCTCTTGAACCCTTTTTAGAGCACTAACCTTTCATTTTCAGCATACTTAAAACATGCTCTTCAGTGGACTGTGAAGAAATCTCAAACTTCTCCTGCAGCTCTGCCATCCCAGCTGTAATCCCCAGCACATTTAATTGTCCTTCTCAGACTGATAAAGCAATTTGAAAATCAAAACTACTCAGTTATTTGGGCCAAAGTGAATTTTGTTACTCCAGGATGAAAGTGAAACAGTTCCTGTTGTGGAGTTGTAGGGGTAGAGCAAAGGGACTGGTTGCTGGATTGCAGAGCCCTCTGCAGGGAGGGACAGGACGGAGACTGTTCCCAGTAGAAATCCCCTGCACTGGAGCCAGGAACAGACACCTAGGCGCGATATTTTGGCAGATCTCCGTGCCTGCCCACAGGCCTGAGGGTTTCAATTACCGGCCAAGACTGCAGTGTCAGAGAGCAGCAAAACTCTCCAGTCAGCCAACATTGAAGAGACTTTCTCCAGCAAAGAGGGACAGAATCAATGGCCCTTCTCACTCTGGTCTTGCCAGAAATGTGATCAGGACTGACATGGAGGCAAGACATTGCCTCCACTGAAATGACACTGTTGACATCTAAACCTGATGGCTCTTTTCTCTCTCAATGCGAACTGTGTTGCAGCAGCCAAGGAATCCCTTTCAAAGGAAAGTAGTTCTATTGATTTAAGAGAAAACCTTATTTGAGAGATTTGCCACCAACATTCTCCCTTGCCACAGATATCCACCAGCCAGAGGAAGCTGAGTGACTATTCACAGACTGTTTCCACCAGCATGGGAGTGATATCAGTGGACTTTGTCATGTCCTTTCTCTCTCCTTCCACCTGTTAGTGCCCTTAGACACAAAAAAATCTCCCCCTTCTGTGGTTCCCAAGATCCCCAGAGGCCACACAGCTGCTCAGGTTAGGCCTGCCATGAAATTATTTCAGAGCTTAAAACCAACAGGAGATCTCAGGCTGATTGATTAAGAAAATCTATACAAAGAGGAGAGATAGAGCACTAATCCACCTGTGACAGCAGAACCCCTCTGTGAAACAAAGGGAGCAAGAATGCATTCACTATACTAAGGGGAAACTACTTCCCTGGACACAGGACAATGTGCTAGAGGGTAACTCCAAAGTCTCTAGGATTAGTATTTGTGTTTGTCTTTAGGCATCCATGAAAATTAGGAAACAAAGTTGTCTTATATGAACAACCAAACACAACCCAGAACTTAAATTGTGGGCTTGGTTGGTAGCAGGGGATTAGAACAGGGGATGGTCAGCCTTTCATCTAAGGAAAATACTCAGGAAAGGCTTAAGAGCAACTTACTGTGCAAGAAGAAAAATCAGTGCACCAGCTCCTTCACACTGAAGGCTAATCACTGCAAGAAACAGAGCTTTGCTGTACCTTGATTTTTGAGAGCAAAAATAAAGTGAAAATTTGGCTATTTCTTTCCAGCCCACCCTATTGCTGTGCTCCAAAAGCACCATACAGCAGCACTCCTCAACTGAAAAAGTTTTTGATCTGGAGCAGAACTCGCTGTAGCCCAGGCTGGTAAACCCTCCTTAGGTAACTGCTCAGCTTTATCTTTAATGGATCAGTGTTCCCTCCCTTCCTCAGCTGATGCCAGTCATCCAGGAATCAAAGTCAATCACTGACATGGCTGGGTGTGACAATCCCTTAAAAAGGCAGATGGGAGAGTTCTGGAGGGGAAGGGTGGTGTCTTTTTCCTTTTTCAGAGGGCACTAGGGTAGGAGAGAATGAAGAGTCTTCAAAGTTAGCTGGTTATCAGGCAATGAGTTAGAGCCAGAAGAGCAGTCTGGCCCAGGTGGAAGGGAAAGCTGGGGAGTGCCCTATGAGAAAATAGGCTGAATAGATAGAGCAGCATGGTGGGAGGTTTTTTTGCTTTATGGTCAAATTTGTCTTATTTGAGAAATGCTATTAGACATTACCTGACTAGAATCACTTAAGTGAAGGTGGGCTGGCTGTAGGGAGTCATATTACATGGAAGCTCTGCTTGGTTAGCAGCCTGCTCAGATAGGAGTATTATTTTTAGGACCATAGATATTGTTCTTACACTCTGTCGTGGGCTGTGCCACATCCCTCCAGGCTGTGCCTCCCAAAACTGACCCTGCTGTCAGTCAAGGGCAATTTACTGAAAGTTTTGCAGCAGGTAGTGTCCAGGTCTTGATCTTTGAACTCACTGAGTACTCTGAGAAAGCCCTTCAGCAATATTATTCAGAGTTTCAAATTACTTGCCATGCCTTAAATGCTTAAATAGATGCTGAATCGAGTCCTCATTGTGTTTCAAATTGTATCTGAGCTGGAGGGATTGCTTTAACTTTCATACCTAAGACTTGGGACAGATAAGAAGAGCAATTATATGTTCCAAGAGTCAGAACTAGGTGTTTTGACAGTGTTTCTCCTGTCATTTTATTTAATAATCCATTGCCCCTTGGTTAATAGCTGTCTGCTTGATTAGCCTTTATAAATCAAAACTTCACGGCTTTATCCCTGACATGTTATACATTCTGAGTCGAGGGTAATGAATCGTGCCGTGGGTTGATGTACTCTGCCTTCCATTTAGAAAAAGTCCTGTGTCAAGGAAACACCTTGGCTTTCAAATTGAGTTATCAATATACTGTCAAAATTCTGAGGAGAAAATGCAGAGGATTCTAATAATGTGCAGCCAGGGATTACACAGCCCTGAGCAGAATACGAAACTGCAGGGACTGGCTTAGCCTGTGCTGGCAGCTCTTGGGTGTCTTCACTAACGCATGAAACTGCCTGCTCTGCATTTCCTGCCTTTCTGCCCGAATCTCCTGCCCACGCTGCCCTCTTTGGAGTGGTGCAGCAGCACCAGCCTGGTTTCACTGCAGCTGATCCCAGAGGCGTCCCCTCCAGGCTCTGAGGGCTGCTGCAAACCTGGGTCAGGAGGCACCTGTGGCACCTCTAGAACAGGTGTAGTTTAAAATGCTGAGATGGGATTCAGTGTGAGCTGCTGCTTTTCCTCAGGCAGGATGATTGCTGTTGGGTCCCAGTGTGAGCAGCAAGGAGAGAAGCATTGGTTCCACTCCTGGATCTGGCTGTCGCTTTTCCTACCAGGCTGGACTGCTCCTCCAAAGCCAAGCACTACTCTCCTTGGCCACTAGATGCAGCTCACGCTGCATTGCAATTTGCTTTGACATCGTTCTACTTTTCTTACGTTAAAAATTATTTCCCTTGTGTTTCTGGGTCTGTGTGGTTTAAGGAGGTTGAATCTTTATCCTAAAATCCTCCGGTTTTATTTCTAAGTCTCCCTCCCCCAAACTTCTTCCTTGCTGCATCAACTGTACCCATTTTGAATGCCAAATCATCACTCCTCATGTCTCCATACAAAAATCTACTCAGCTGCACTGCTTTGATGGACCTGTCAGGGTAATGGGGGGGGAAGAAACCAGGTGAGTTAATAGACAACACACTGATTTTCAGCCTCAAGCTGAGCACAGAATTTTACACTGAGCTTCCCACCTCCTTCCGTTTCATTTTCCCAAATAGTTTTTTTGCTGCACGTGTTGCACATCAATGCTGCCTCTCAGTCACCAGATATCCAGTGTAAGGAGCCTCCAGCCCCCACCTCCAGTGTGAGAAAAACCTCAGCACAGAGCCCAGGAGCACACCATGGGATGGACTAAGAGCTCTGTTCTGCTTTTAGTGCCCACCCTGCCTGACACAGCAGGATGAGAGTGAGGCCCTTGGAGAAACAGGGAATCTGCAGCCAGCAGCTGCAGCAGTTAGAGACCCGATTAAGAGCTATGTGAAGTTGTCTTGAGGAGAGCAGAAATCAGTATGCCATTGCAGAAATCAGAATCACTGAAAGCTGGGGCTGGATATCAGAAAGACACAAGTGCTGAGGAAGCGAAGGAGTGACACTGTGGCAGTCCCTGCCCTTCCAATAGTCCTCAGCTCAGGAGTCACACCTGGTGCAGGGCTAGGGGTGCTAGGGAAGGGCTGACTGATGCTCTGAAACACCACCTTTGCCCTGGGTGATTGTGGGAACACTGGGCCACAGTGAGAGACCCCCTCACCTGCCCTAGCACTGCCTCTGAGCAGGTTTTCCAGAATTACATAATGTGTTCCAGTTTACCCTCTGCTTAAACGTACTTCCTCTTGAAGATGTGCTTTTGGTCTGGATGCTTATTCCTTCCACTTCACCTGCTGTTCAGCCCAGGGGTTCGGGTGCAAAAACAACACCTGAGGAACCCTGAGCTCTCTCCCCTTGCGCGTTTGATCCCTGCTGGCTGTGCTTGCTGGGTTTTCAGCAGAAAGGTACCTGCACAAAAGGAACCCATCACCTCCAGGTGGGTGCCAGCCCTGGCTGCCACTGAGGATGGATCAGCCCTGATTCTCCTGGAACACAGAACATGTTACTCTGGCTGTCACTGTGGAATCAACTCCAGCTTAGTAAATACTATTTTCTTACACAATGAGGTTGCTTATGGTGATGATATTCTTGTACTGTGGTATATAAGGAGCTAGAAATTACTGGCAGCAGCTGTGGGTACTTGTAGGTAACAGCTGGGGAGAAGATCTAAAGAGCCTGGTTATTCTATTTTTCTTTGACGCAGTGAGATGTTCCTATTAAGCAATTACCTCCTGGGAGAAGCAGCAAGGTAGCTGCACTATCATTCCTGGGTTGGGTTTTTTTTTTTAGAAAATCTAAAATACTTTTTTCATAATGCACCAGATGAGATGGCTCAGACCTGCTGTGAAGGAAGCAGAAAGTAATGCTCACAGTTTGTAATATTTCCTTGAGCTTCTGCTTTTGCACTGAAAAATGAGCTTCCTCTCATTAAAACGCTTTTAAATGACAAATCCACAGCTGTTCTCTCCAGCTTGCTTGAACACAGTAAACTCAAAGTGATCTATGTGATGGCCGTGAGCTAGCCAGCATGTTCTTCCCTTGCTAGGGGCATGGGGATGGTGTGGGAAGCTCTTTGGGCTCTCTGAGGACACATTGCCATCCATCAAGCTCTCCTTTCCATCATAGATGGGACTGAACCAAAGGAAAAGCTTCCTGAGACTGAGCTTTGGGAAGCAGTAGGCGAATGTGTCCTCCAGCATCAGCCATCCAGAGAGAATCCCCCATCCAGACCTGCAGGAGAGGATGGGGAGCTGAGCTCCAAGGCTGGGGACAGCAAATACCTGGAGAAGCAACTGCAGCAATGTTGGTCTGCCTGAGCATGCTGGATCAAATCCCGTGTATCTCAGCAGGGGAAGCAGAGCCTGGCTTTTGGAAACCCAGCACTGCTGGTTTGTGCAGGTGCCACCAACCCCTCCCAGTAGAGCCAGTCCCAGTCCATAACCCTGGCTGTCAGCACAGGGCCATCCTGCCTCCCCTCCATAACAAGAGCTTGATTGGTTTCATTTCACATTGAGGAAAAATAGAGCAGAAAAGGAGAAGCAGATGTTTTTAGACAATGTCTACAGTTCCTGGAGCTTCAAAGAGCTTTTTGATTGCATAGACTTTAAAACACATATAAAAGAGAGCCTCTCACTGTATTTTCACTAGGGTAAACCTTCACTGAAATTTGTATGAGGAGAGGTTGTCAGACTGAGCCAGCATGGGAAAGTCTTATTGCTCACAAATTATGTTTAAAATCCTTTTCACTGTTGGCTGGTTATTTTTTCTCTCATGTGCTGCCTTGGAGCCATGTTCAACTCCTGCCTGTGCTAGTCATTATGGACAAAGCAAGGCAGGCTTGCAGCTGGCAGAGGGTTTGTTTCCCTCCAAAGGCCGCTGCCCGGTGCCACCAGGAGATGCATCACTCCCCCTTGGGCAAATGTAGCAGAGAAATTGCAGCTCTACCAGGTACAGCATCTCAGTGCTTCCACTTGCACTTCTTTAACCATATCCTTCAGACTACAGGAAATAGCAATGACCAGGGGAAGGCCAAGTTCTTCCAGATGGGAGTGCAGTTTTCATCCTAAATACAATTTCTGGAGCAGCACATTTTGTGAGGCTGGTCGTGTCTCTCTAAGAGCTGGAGGACTGTTGTTACTGCAGGGAGGAAATGGAGAGATGCATTTCTTCATGCTGAAGGAGTCTAGGAGATCTTTCAGGGTTTTAATTGAAAAATCCCCTTTTCTGACCATTTTGAGAACTTTTCTCCTACCCATATGAGGACCTGAAACAGCTTTGAATGTCACAAAGCAGGCACAGGGCCGCCAAGTAAAAGCAGAGATGCATGACTGTCAGGAAATCCTGTCATCAGCTTCAGGTCATTCCTCCGTTCCTTCTGCGTGAATCCCACCTGCAGCTCCATTCATCCTACACATTGCAGGGTCCTTTCCCAGAATTTGCTTTTAAATGCCTAGGTTTCTGTTCCCTTGCCTGATAAAGGAGGAAGCATTTCTACTTTGATTCCCTTAAGCTTCTATTTCTCACAAAGAATTCTTCAGGATATGATAATTTTTTTGCAAAGTTACCTTCTGAGTGAGTTTTATTCTTTAATAACAAATTTAATTAAAACTTGGCATCCTTATTTCTTATCCAGAGGCTTTGGACAATGTTCTCTGCCTTCTCAGAAGGCTCCTGAGAAAGATGCTGCTGAGAAAGGTAACACACAGGAGCTGTGAAGTGGTGGTAGATGCCAGCACTGTGTCTCCTTTTGCCATCTTTAAACTGGGAATGATGTTCACCTGCATCTTTCCTTACCCAGATTTGTGGCCCTGTAATGATCCCGATACCAACAGACATTTCAGCTGCGGGAAAAACAAGTGACTCTACTGTCTCCTGGTTACCCTTCCTTCTCATCATTTCTCACTAGACTTCATCTCCCGGCCCCTGGTACAAGGAGGAGGTCTTCCTGGGGAGCAGGTCACATCCCTGGGCAGCCCCCAAGTGATAGTTCTGTATTTGGGATGCCTGACTGCCATGGGCCTCTCTCCTCTGCAGAGGTTTATAAGCACCATGGTGCTATCTGAAAGCAGGGCTTTTGTTCAAGCTCTTTATCAAGGAGTTAATGAGTAAATGAGCTAATGAATAAAGCACTGTAAGCCATGCTGAGAGCCTTGTGTCCTTAGTAAGATGGCCAGGGTATCAGGGTTGACAAGTTCAGGTCAGGTCCAGGATGGACTTTCTCTCCATGGCTACCCCAGGAACACCCAACACCAGCAATTCAGGTCCCAAAAGCTGCCTTTCCACCCACTCTTGTTCTCCCAGGGGCTTCTCCTCCCTGGGCTAAGGACTGCATTTCATCCAGAGGCCTCCCAGATGGGGCTGGCACACAGCAGGGGTGTGCTTGGCCATGCATCCTTCTCTCGCCATTATTATTTTTGTGCTCTGTTTGTGCATCTTATGCAGAGGAAATGGGAGCTGGCTGCTTAGGCAAGCTGGATTTTATACTGGGATAAGGTTTTGAAATTGCCTGATCCCATTGGGAGCCTGTCACTTAGGTCCAGGGGAACTTCACAGACATGTTGGCTTTAGTGAGCTGTTCTTGTCTCCCTGAGCTCATAGCCAAGAAAATGGACTAGTATCTGCCCTGCAGCTAGGCTGAGGTTCCCAAAAGCCCCTCTGTTTATAAAAATCACATATTTCTGCAGCCAGCTGAAGGCAGATAATGTATAAATGCTCCCGTATGTCTCACAAGGCTTTCCCTACCCCTTTGCACAGCCACCTGACACTGCTCTCCCACAGCTCCAGGGGTCCTGTGAGACCACAAGCCTTCAACAGCAGATTGCATCAAAAATGATAGTTTGGAACTTTTTCACTCTCAGCATAATTTCTCACAAGCACAGTTTTTAATTTGATTTCTTCTTGGCTTGTTTCCTCCTGTGGTGTACACACATCTTGCAAGCAATGAGGAATTTGGATGTTGCTTCTCATTTCCCCTCAGCCTTCAGGATCCAAGTCCTGGTTATCCTTTTTCCCCTCAATGTGGAGAAACAGAACAGCATGTTGGGAATCAGCTGTGAAGCTCTCAGCCAAAAGCTGAGTAGGAAGCTTCTTAGGATGAGCACTGGGTACTACGTGTCATCTCTTAGCCCACCACCAGGATATGCACCACAACATGACATTGGGTGCCCAGGGAAAGAATTTGGCTGTGTTAGCTGCCCTTTCCCTTTTCTGCAGTCCTGGGTAGAGTCACTAGCCAGAAAACTTGTCTGTTCCTTCTTGCAAGGGACAGCAGTATGCATGACTTCTTGAAGAGGAAGACTTGCTGATCCCCATGTTGAGAATATGTCCCTGTCTTCACTCTCTAGATGTTCTCCTTTGCCCTGCCTGCACATTCCCCATTTTGCAGCTGGAAGAAGCTGGTAGGAAGCCACTTGTACCTGTGCAAAACCAGCCCTGGCTGCAGGAAATGTTTTGCCAAGAGCAGAGGAACAGCTGATGCAAACCATTGCTAAAGACTGCAGATAAGCTCCATGCTGCCAGGCTAGCTTGAGTGGGCTTACACTGCTGAGCATGGGGATTGCTCCTGTTCCTGCATGAAACATTGCAAAGGAAGATTAATCTGTGTCAGACATGAAGTCAAAACTCCCAGAAACCTATTTGCAGCTCCTAAGAATGACCACTCTCTCCTGGTATCCCTCTTGCAGATCTTCCATGCTGAAATCTGCTCCCTGGGCCATTCTCCTGCTGTGGCTCCTTCTGGGATGCCTGAGGAAGGTGTGCTGGTATTTCTCAGTCCCATTGTTTCATATTTTGGGATTATAGTAAGTTACACAGCCTTGGCTCCCAGGTATGTCAGGCCCTGGCACAGGTTGCCCAGAGAAGCTGTGGCTGCCCCATCCCTGGAAGTGTCCAAGGTCAGATTGGACAGGGCTTGGAGCAACCTGGGATAGAGGAAGGTGTGCCTGCCCATGGCAGGGGGTGAAACGAGATGAGCTTTAAGGTCCTTTCCAGCCCAAACCACTCTATGATTGTCCTTCCAGTCCCATGTTGGTCCTGTCTGTGTTTTGGCAGGTCCAGGGGTACTCTGCAGGTAGGATGAGAAGCACTGAGAGCTGAGATGAGCACAGTGGCTGTGCCTGTGCCGTGCACATGCCTGGTTTCCCATGCACATGCCAAGAGCAAGTAGTGCCCAAAGACATTCACCATAAGAAATCATCACAAACTTAAAGAGGAGGGATGTACAAGGAGTTATATTTACAGTAACTAATTGCTGGTACAGGGTGTGCATAAGGTGATTAAAAAATTCTCCTCTCTGCCTTGCTTAATAATCTGGAAAAAACCTGGCATACTCTCCAGGACTGCGGAGTTTAATATCTGGCTGATGATGCTAATTTAATTACTTGCCAGCAGGTGGTGCCCAAGTAGAAGAAGGGGACAATTTAATGCAGTATTCTCACAATTTAATATCATATTCTCACTCCAAGTGCAGTTGCGAGTGGCGTTTCATTTTTGAGCCGTGCTCCAGCCATTCAGACATTTAACAACTCAGTATTGGTGTTTTCTTATTTTCTGCTTCATCCCATCTCCCCAGACAGCTTCCAGATCTTCATGGCTTGTGAGAGGGCTGGGAAGTACCAGCTGATTGCAAAGAAAGCAGTTCTAAATGCACAGCCAGTCTGAAGGGGCTGCTTGGTCCCACTGCAGCTGAAGCTGTGGGAGGGGACAGGTCAATCCAAACGAGTGTCTCATGGCTGGTAGGCTGCAGTTTTTCCCAGCTGCACTCCTTGCTTCTAGAGATTTATACAAAAAAAGTGCCAAATAATGAGCTTGGGCACTGTTGAATGTTTCATGTAGGAGAGAGAAGTGACTTCTCTTGGCCTCCTTTTAAAAATACAAGGAGAGGGATTTTGTGTCATCTGCTTTCTCCTGCAAAAAAGACATGAACCTACTCAGCTGGTTCCCACTAACAGCCCATACTAAACAGATGCAAAAATACCAGGTTTATGTATTCTGTAGCTCTGGCAAGTTGCTGATCTGAGTGGTTTTTGCAGGTGCTAAAACACAGAACACAGGCACTGCCTCTACAGGGCTTGCAAGCTCTTTAAAGGAAAGTACAAATCCCTACAATTCCCTAACTTCAGTGAACAGTGAGAGCAATTTCTCCCTGGATTAGGACAGGAAACCTGTAAAGAGCACTTTCATGATCCTGCTTCCCTGCACTGAGATTAGAGTGAAGCTCTGCCACTTTGCTGTGGTTACACTGGCTTATGTTACATGAAGATGGTCACACTCAGCCCAGCCTGGGCAATGGGAGAAGCAGGACAATATCCAGGCATTTCCCAGCTGAAAATCAGCCTTGTTAAAATATAAGCTGGACGCTCATCGGGAGGGAGTTGGGGTCTTGTTACTGCTGAAAGCAAAGGCCAAGGTAAGTGGGTAATGCCTGGGAGTGACTTTTTCCTCTGATCAATGAGAGAAAAGGGCCTGAGCCCCCTGGGAGCAATCTCTGCTGCAGGAAGCTTTCTGCTGGTTGGAAGGCAGAGTATCTCCTCTCTTTCCTCTTGTTGAAATTCCTGACACGAGCAGACAAGCCTGATTAGAGTCAGTATATACTAGTCCTTTAGGAGCTGAGCAGACAGGGAAGACAGGGAAGAGATTGCTTGCAGGGGTAATTTATGCAGTTATTCTCCTTTTTTTCCCCCTATGGAGAACATAAAACGCTTCTGCTAGAGAGGAGATGAGCCACTTCAGCCATCTGCAGAGATCACCAAACATGGATTGCTTGAAGGCCTGAGAGTGGGTTGGGCCCTTTGCAATGGCACTACCTGTGAATTAGCCACATTTATCTCATTGGAGTGGGGATCTTGGCCATTTCACCCTCTAGAGAGCTGAAGAAAATAAAAGCTAGAACTTTACAGGGTCCAAATATATATCCTGGAAGGAATGGAAAGATGAGGGTACTAAATGATGAGCTCTTTTGTTTTACTCCTTGGTAAGCTGGTCTTCTGATCCTTGCTGAAAACATGCAGGGCTCTCATGGATCAAGCCTGGCTTCTGTCAGTGCTGCAGATGGTTGTGCAGCTTCTTCTGCTGTATTAATGCTGACAGCCATGCATCACTGAGAGGTTTGCAGAAAAGGTCCCGCCTGTTTTGTGTTTGCACTGGGAATCCAGTGCAGGAACAGCAGAGAAAGCACATGGAGGACTCAGAGGGAATGATTTGTGCTGCTTTACTGGCACACGTATACCAAGAATGTGGTTTCAAACCTTGGTGAGCCTCAGCTTCCTTCATGATGTGCTCTGGACCACACCAAAACACCAGGTGCTCCCACTCCTTAGATATTGGACAAGCCCAAATGTAGTGGCAAAGAGTTGCAGAAAGGCAGAGTGGTTAGGTGGCCCGGAAAGCACCAAAATTCCCCCAGTCACGAGACATTCAAGTATAGAGGGATCCTTTGTTTCGTGCCCATTGCAGCATGACCCTCCCCAGCCGGTGTTTGCTTTCCCAGTCCAGCACAGCTGGCTCTTAACCAGGTCTGCTGTCCCTGCCACTGCTCAGCTGCCAGGCCAGGACACCAGGACACCTCTCAGTGCTCGTCTTCAAATCCCCTCTCAGACGCCAGTGCTTGTGGTGGTGGTACACAGGCAGTACCTCCAAGGAGGTAATTTAATCGTGTACCCTCTCCGCTCCACTATTTCCCAGAGAGGCAAAGGCCAGGCATTACTGCACAAGTCAAGACAACCACACAGTCTGTTCAGCTTATCTGGGAGATAACGTTTTATCAACATGCCAAGGGCTACAACTAATGAGGCACAGAACAGAGGAAGCCGAGTGCAGTAACTGGTGTGTACCCTCTTTCCAAACACTGATAACAGTACCTTGCAGGGAAAAGCACACAAAGAACTAATGAGTAAACACCCAGGATCCAGGCAGAGCCAGCAGCATCCCTAGACATTTGGTCTGTTCTTACCAGAACCTACGAACTGCTGCAGTACCAGCCAGCAAGAGTTTACAGGGTATCTCAGTCACCTGTTTTAATTCGTGCATAAAATTTAAGGTTTTCTGAACAAAGACTGAACCTTGAGGGTCCCCAGTCACAAAGAAAGCTGCTGATGGGGCTATGAGCAAGTTTCTGCAGTCAGTCTGTATCGTTTTCTTGATAACCTTTCCTTGGCCCTGACAGGGGATGCCAGCAGATCCCTTTGTTTGAGGAAATTCTAATGACAGTGCAAACAACCAAAGCATTTACAGGGAGCCAAATCAGTCCCTGATGGAGGGGGATTAACACATCCCAGGATACCCCTGTTATACTTGAAAGCAGACATACAGCAAAAGCTCTGGGAAACTTCTGTTCACTTCAGTCTCCTCTTGCAGGCCTGCCCAGGGCATGCAGGGGTTTCCTGAGGGAAAGAAGGGAGCTCCAGAAGGGAGCATGGCTTACCCGTCAGGTACTACCAGCAAGCAGAAAGCCTCAGCCCAAGAGCAGTGTGTCCTTGATAGGCAAGAGGGAAACATCTGTTTCTGTAGGAGACTGCTCTTGCCAAGAGCAGGAGGCTCAAGCAAGAGGGAAGAAAGTGTTATGTGGGCAGAGAGCTAAAATCCCTTTTGTAATGCATGCCTGAGAGAGAATAGGCTTGAGGTTTAAACATAAGATGGCAGAGTCAAATCTAGAAAAATCTGCCCTGTTGCACCAATAAACTCCTGGGTGGACATCGACTCCTTAAAGCTCCTGATTTTTTCTTGGTGATGTTATCTGAGAGAAAAGAAGAGTCTGATTGCCCAGCTATGGCTCTTTTTTTCCCCACTGCTTTTCTGGTTAAGAAAGGAATTATTTATCACCATTGACTAAATGCTGCACTTCATTACTGGCTGCTGTTTCTCACAAAGAAATAAAGCTGAACATTAGCCATAATTTAGCAAAGTGCTGCAGATTGCAGTGCTGAGGGCAATTAAACAACGCAAAGCAGTCAATCCCTTCACCATCCCCTCCTTCAGCAGGGCTGGGCCCGGTGTTAGACACCAAATCTCTTCCCAGCCTCATAGGGCCAGGACTCAATGCAATCCATACTCCCTGTACCTGCTCTGAGGAGAGGTTTAGCTCCAACTTTAAAGTGATTGTGGCTGTGAAAGGAGAGCTGTCTGTATTTTCGAGTATATTTTACCTTGTCAGTGACTAAAGCTTTAACACTGGCAGCTTCCCAAGCCCTTTCCCCTTTCCAATTTAAATAAAACCAGAAAACAGTTACACTGGAATGAGAGGCTGCTGTGTCAGTCTTGCTGGATCGCACTCTTTTGCCAAGGGTCAGGAAACCATCAAATCACAACCCTCCTCCAGCCCTAGGCCTCAGGTCACATTTTTGGAAAAATCCAAGCAAGGCTTTGCACAATCCATCACACCTGGACTCAGACTTTTTTGTAAGTAATATATTTTGTATTAATATAACACGTTTTTAGGGATTTCTTGCCTCCAGGAATTCTGACTGAGGCCAAGAATTTATTAAAGAGTTTAAAAAAAGAGACGTTTATATCCATAGGAAGGATATCCAGGAGAATAGTTAGCATACACAAGGCTGCAGACTTTCAGAAAGGATATAAACTCAGTCAAACATTAATAAACAATAAGCTGTTTTCAGTCTTTGCTGTTTCTCTCCCACTATACCTACTGATAAGAGGTAAAAGCTTTCATCTGGGGAGTTGGGACAGATGGTTATTGCTCCTGAAAGGAAAGAGTCAACACCAGTTTCTGGTAGAAATTCAGAAAATGTCAGAAACATTTGCAGACAAAATTTACCCTGATGAAAGTAATGGAAGTCATTTGCCTTAGAGATAGCAAAAATCACAGAATCAGCAAGTGGCTGAGGCTGGGAGGCAGCTCTGGAGATTGCCTGGTCCCTGCTCAAAGCAGGGTCACCTACAGCAGGTTGCCCAGGAATGTGTCCCACTGTGTTTGAACACCCACAAGGAAGGAGAAACCACAGTCTCTTTGGACAACCAGTTTGAGTGTTCAGCCTTGCTCACGGTAAGAAAGTTGTTTGTTATGTTTAAGTGGAATTTCCTGTATTTCAGTGTATTTCATTGTTCTCTCACTGGGCACCACAGAGAAGAGTCTGGTTGTGTCTTTTTTACTTCCTCCATCAGGTATTTGCATACACTGACAGGATTCCCCCAAGCCTCCTCCTCTCCAGGCTGAGTAGTCCCAGCTCTCTCAGCCTCTCCCCATCGATGAGATGCTCCAGTCCCTTCATTGTCTCTGTGGCCCTTTACTGGGCTCACTCCAGCATGTCCATGTCTCTCCTGTAATGGGGAACCCCGTGCTGGACACAGCCTTCCAGATGTGTCTCACCAGTGTGAACTGGGAGGCAGGAGCACCTCCTTTGACCTGGTGATAGTCCAGGAGACCCATGGCCTTCTTTATCTTTACACTGCTATCACACTGCTGCCCCATGGGCAGCTCAGTGTCCATCAGGATGCCCAGGATCTGCCCCACAGAGCTGCTTTCCAGCCTGGCAGCACCCAGCCTGTCCTGGTTCAGGGGGTTATTCCTCCCCAGGCATGGGATTCTGTATTTGTTAGCCCATTTCTCCAGCCTGCCAAGGTCTCTCTGAAGGGCAGCACAACCATCTGGCACACCACCAGTCCTCACAGTTTTGTGTGGCCTGTGAAACGTCTGTCCCCTCTCCTCCCTTAAGCTCCCAGATTCCTGAACACCCCCATTTTTCATCAAGAGGGGACATTTTAATGTGGCTGCAACTGAAAGAGGCTTTCAACAAACCATTTCTCAGGTGCTGCAGCCCTTGATCCTCCTACGGACTCATCAGTGTTCCCACGTTTCATCACCCCAGGTCCTCTGAGCTCTGACGTACCGGTCTGATGGAAAGAGAACACAGGGAAAAGAGAAAGGGCGAGGGCTGCATAAGCAGAGAAGGAATCTGGAGAGTACCTCTAATTAAGTTATTAGTGAACAAAGCCAAACACCTTTACAAAATGAAAAGATCATCTGTGAAGCTGGCACTGAATCCAGCTTCTAAAATTAGTTCAGAGAGGGAAGACTGATAGATAAAACACCAGCCAAGGAAAAGCCATTAATTGCCAGGACAGGCAGCTGCTCTCTCTGCACTGCAGGCATTAACTGTGGTTAGAGGCAGGAAGAATTGGATTAAGGGTACCAGAGATGATAGGAACCACCATCCTTGAACTGAGATCCCAGGAGAACCAAAAGACCTGGAGGTGAATTATTAGCAACAAAAGGTCTTTCAGCCTGCTTGGCCACCCACTGCTTTAATGAAGCTTAGAGAAACCAAGGACACTGACAAGGGAATAGACACAGCCATGGAAGATGAGCTTTTTTACACAGCATTTGGCCAAGCACCTTCTCAGACCATGGTTCCCAAACTGGGGCCATGAGATAAGTTCACACTTCCCTTCTAGGATATGACAATGCAGCTGATTACAGTACCTGCAGCAGCAGTGCGGAGCACCAGATTAAGTGACTTTATGTCAAACCTAATGCTCACAGAACCACTGGCTGGCCAACACCTTTGTTGTGCTGCAGGAGGGCTCAGCAGTAACTGTTCTTCAGGAGGAGGAGAGAGATTGCAAACCAGCTCAGCGAATTCTTCCATTTATAGTAACCAAAGGATGAAACCCATTTAATAACCTTTCTACAGGTCATTAACTGAAGATAAATGCCATGCAATTATGAATATATCTGATATTTATTATAATGGCACCGATCATAATGAATTAAGTCAGTGTTTAGGTGAGTTATTTCTATAGGTAATTTAAAGTAAGTTAAATTTTCCTTTACCAGATCTGTTTTAAAGCTTATTACTTTATCTTTAATGCATGATCAATCACTTAATGACAGCTTTTGGCTGTGCATTAGTGAACTCCAGTTGATGCAATATTTCTTCTAGTAAAGGAAGTACAACATCTTACGCAGTTTCAGGCAGGTCTTGAAAGAAGGGCTGAGAGTGAAAGTATATGTACATATTTCTCTTCAAAGGAAGTGAAGGTGAGTATTTTCAGAGTCTTTAGAGGAATTCCACAACCTCTGTTTGCATGTGGTCAAAGATCAGTGGATTAAAGACCATGGCTGCAAAACAGGACTGAAGGTAATTCTCCATCAATGACAGTGATAGTGGTGCTCATGGGTTCTTTTCTGAAATTTAACCAGCATAGAGTGAAACCATGAGGAAGATCTTATGTCTAACAGAGTTTAGGAGAGGATGACAGAAGGACAGGATTGTGTGACCTTCAGAAAACAGAATTAATTCAAAACTAGGAACCTTATTCACAGCTATCGTCAGTCTAATTAAACTGTGATCGAAAGGGATATCAGGAAGTGATGTAATACCTAAAGCATATAGTTGAAAAAATGACCTTTCTTGGTGGCTACTGAACTTTGGCAAGACAGGCCACAAACACCAGCTATGAGCTAACTATGGTATGGAATTGAAAATTAAACCATAAAACTGAGAGCCTTCAAATAATAATGAAGAGGGTATTTGGGATGCAGAAGCACAGAGCAGGTGTGAAGCAAGGTCTTCAAAAGTACTTGGAGGGCTTTTCTTGGACCTCATAAAGAAGAAAAGGCACTTTTTCTGTGTTCTGCACACCAATATTTAAGAATACTGGTTTGGTTGAACATTTTTCTAATGTACTTCAATTTCTATCTTATCAAGAAAGAAATGTAGTTGAAAAGGACTGCTCAGCTGCAAATGTCTTCTTACAAAGAGATTTAAAATTTAATCTTTTCAGAGGAAGAAAAAATTAAGCTTTTTAGCCTCTGAAGTTACTTTCTAAATCAGTGTGCTGGACGTCCAAATGAAGCTTGGGGAGCCAAGATTTGTACTTGCTGCTGAGCAGCAAATGCCAGCAAGGTAATGCATTTTGTTAGGCCCTGATGACAAGAACAATCTATTAGGGAAGCTGGGAAGGTCAAATGTGACATAATGAAACCTCCCAGCATGTCATCTTTCAGCAGCCATAACACTGCTCCCTGCCCATGCCGGGGATCAGCCACGCAGCGGTGTGCCCAGAGGGGATGGGATCAGGGAATGTGTTCAGAGATGGTGTCGGCCAATCCCGACTCCCCAGGGAACTGCAAGCTCCCATCTGTTGTGTCTAACGAATAATACTGTGAAAAACATGTTTCAAAATTTGATCACAACCATGCTCTGCACTTCAAGGTGGCCAGCCCAGGGTCAGGTTCAGCTGTTTCACCTGCTTGTTTGACTGCCAGCACGGTGTCCCCTGATGCTCCCTGCCTCAGACAGGTGGAATGCTGCTGCTGAATTTTGTGCCTCTAAGCTGCTTCTTGTTCCCTGTACTTGGGCTTTTCAAAGTATCTTGAACCTTTTGCAGAAGGAAATTACAGATTCTTGCCATTAGCTTGTTAAGTTCATAGAAAGCTCCTGGTACCAAATAGCCTTTTTGGAATCAGAGAATAGTAGAATGCTTGGGTTGCAATGGGTGTTAAAGACCACCTAGTTCCAACCCCTCTGCCATGGGCAGGGATACCTTCCACTAGACCAGGTTGCTCAGAGCCCTGTTTAGCCTGTCCTTGAACATTTCCAGGGATGGGGAATCCACAGCTTCTCTGGGCAACCTGTGCCAGGGCCTCCCCATCCTCACAGGGAAGAATCACACAAGTCTTACACAGAAAGCTTATTTCACTAAAAATGCCACATAAGCAAAGACACAAAGACCTTCTACACGGCTTTGGTTTCTGCTTTGGTTCTTCTGCAGAACCACAGTCTCAGTACAGCCCTCATTAGGGCTGGGTTATAGGCTCAGCAACACAGAAGCACATCATGATGTAGCTACACTTTCAATATGAGGTCAGACCCAGCTTGTTACTGCACTGATGAACTCCATTAGCTGGACTGTTTATTGGAGATCTGTACTCAAACCAGATTCTATTTTAGCACCAAGACCCCCAGTCATGGTGGCAGGGTCTGTGCTACTTCTCAGCAAAATGGTTCACAAGTGATATTGTTACAGAAATCTCCCTACCTTCTTACCTGCAGCCTTCTCTCTGAAACAAGAAAAGAGGTTTCTACACTGTGACTCACCATCCTGGTCAGGCTCTTTCTAGGAGTCCTGATTTGCTTTGGGTGTAAAAAAATAGGATGTCTGGACAGTAAAACAAATGAACAGCTTTTAACAGTGTAAAACATTTTGTGCTTGCTGCCAGCTGGAGCTAAACATGTTTAATTAAGGTGTGTGAGCTTGAAAGAGGCTAATCTTTGCTGCTGAGGCTAATTTTTGCTGGTTTATTAGATAATACAGTAAAAGACAGATTGAGGCTCCCTTTTTTCCCATTTTCTTTTCCTTGTCACCACCAGTAAGCAGGGGGGGAGATAAAATCCCTTCGCATGAAATCATTTCAGTGAAGGACCAGAACCAGTACAATTAAGCAGAGGCACAGCTGTACACCTCACTGCGCACGCCAGGTCCCATTCCCCATTTCCCCCATGAGGATATTTCCAGAATGACTGCTTGGGCTAAAGTTCATAATTAAAGCTGTAAATCTTGGCTCACTGCTAAATTTGCCTGCACACAGAGAGAGAGAGTGGGAGGGAAAAGAAGGAGAGTCTATCTCCCTCCCGAGAAGCCTTGTTTACTAGTATTTTGTAGGTTTTCTTATGCTGGTGGTGCTTATCAGCTATGATAAGAGGCGGGTACTGAGAACACCCCAGTATGGAGATTTTTCGGGGCCTTGACAACTATCAGCAGTGCTGGCTGGTTTCCCTTTTGCAGCAGTAATATGTCAGTGGAGCCAGATGTCTTCACACAGGGCTCCCACACCGGCAGCGAGATTTGGGGGTTGATTAGGGACGTCCTGATGCCATGAAGCACAGCTGAAAGCCTCAAAGTAAAACACTTCACTGTGACTGAATCATCCCCACTGCCACCCGTACAGCAGCACCCTGGGAAGAGCGGGACAGAATTGGGACCCCAAGAACGACCTTAGGAGGTCGTTGGATACCCATGAAGGATTGTAGCTTAATTCCAATGAGTAATCTGCTGCCTGTAATTAATAGCTGCAAGTTGCATGTGTTTGCAGCAGAAAACTGGTGAGCACATCCCTGCTTTCTTGATTCTGCAGTATGTGCAGGAACGAGATGGAGCACAGCTCCTGCCAGGGACAGAGAGCTGGCCCAGCTGTGACCCACCCCATCCCCAGCACGGGCAGAGCTCCCTCAGCCCTGCAAATCCTCCTCTGGAACTATCTTGACATGCCTTGCTTATGGACAAGATGAAGTATCACAGCGAACACCAGCAGAGTATTTACAACATTTGAGGCTATAACACACTTTCTGATAGGCCATGTGAATCTTAGATTTTTTTTTCCCCCAGAGGAAATGGCATATCTAATTTACCAGAAACTATGATCCTCTCTCATATACTTCTGATGGGGCTGCTTATATGCAAATCCCTCCTTATCGTTTGTCCATAATCTGTCTAAATGTGGCAGAATCAGGTTTTATTAATAATATTTGTATGCCCATGGCACAGGGCTGAGTCATTGCTTGCAGTACACAAAGCAAGACAAAGCAGTGGAGCATGTCTATTAATAAACATGATAAATTCATACCTTTGTGAGTAAAAGTTGCACGTCTCTGCTGAAGAGACAGCCCTTTGTTGAAATAGTGATTTATTGCTATTAAAATTGTGTGATTAGCCAAGCTTGGAAAGCAGACCCAGAAAATCTCACGGCTGCCTACTCACATGATGAGTTTCACCAAGCATGGAAATGCAGGAACATTTTATCAAGTCAGAACTTCAGAGGAAAACATTTAATTCCAAGGTCAGTTCCTGATGATATGGTTGTAGCTTTTCAGTCACAAAATTACTACATGGTTTATAATGAAGTTTATATTTGAAATGCTAAAAGATTCACACACAGACCCCAAAAAAAGGAAAGTCAGGAGAAAGGCTGTGATAAAGCCAAATTATATGGCGTCAATCAGCCATCTGTTGTGCACTGTGGTTTCTAATGATCAAGGTGAAAACTTCAGTGGGCTGTAAAAATAGAGAGTTACAACATCCACTCTCCCTGCAGTTAATGCTTCCAGCATAGTCAACGGGATGTAATGTACTCTGGAATTACCACCAACTTCAGTGCTATCATGCACAAACCTGAGCACCTGATGGCCAAGGTGGGACATTCAGCCAGGACACACTATTAGTTGTGGATACACCATGTAGGGCTCTGTTGTGAAGGTCTGATGAGTTTTGGAAAGGAAGGAACAATCCCTTAGTGTGAAAATCGTGCTCGTCTGAGTGACCCCGCAGAGCCCTGGACTGTGCCATGTGCTCTCTGCTAATCTTTACATAATTAGTAAATGAACTTTCATTTGGAGACTCTCCTTTATGTGACCACCCACCCTCTGCTGGCTCATTTTACTTATCTCAAATACCTCAATAACAGAATAATATGAACTCATCAAAATCCTCATCTAATTCAAATTCAATGAAACCTTTTTGCTGGCTACCTTCATGCATCCATTTTAAAAGTCTCCAAAGGCAATGTTTTCTTTACTTTTCCTCCTACAGGGTATTTTCCTTGTCACCTTTGTGGCAAATTGTCTTTTTTTTTTTTTTTTTACAGAAGTGGTTGCTCTTACTGTGTCTTCTCACTGGGGTTGAGCTCATCATTATGGTTTCTTCTTTTGAAGTGATCATGGAGACAATTTGGCTGTGGAGGAGTGAGACCCCTCGGACCTTAGAGAAAGGAACCAAGGCTTGTTGGTTCATAATGAGCAACTCAGACTTTTGTCTTCTCCATTACACCTATGTGGAAGCAGGGAGACACAAATTCTGCAGTAATTACCCAAATACATGGCCAGGAGGAGATCTTTTCTGTGAAGATGCAGCTGTTTTTCATTTGTCTTATACATGGATGATCTTTTCTCTTTGCTTTACACAGGACACTTTCTCTGTGAATATCTGATAAATACAAGCGGGAATTCGTGTGCTGATTCCATGAAGATCATCAAGATGCACTGGATGGATGATTACCAGGTCTTAGAAAAAGATAGTGATGGATCTGTGAGCCTGAGTTCATTTGACTTGTTGCAAATATTGGGGCCAAGGTCAGCAGGTGCAGATTGGGTCAGATTTCATGAACACAACTGATTAAATGCTGCCAGGCAGCTGCCAGCCAGAACCCTGCAAGAGCATGCTCCTCATGCCAACTTCTCTGCTTGAAAGCACATTGCAAACCATAAATCTGAATCTGTGAGAGAGTCAGCCCATTTCATGGGGTTTGGCTGCGGCTGCTGGAAGAGGCTGCAGTCGTGGGGTGCTGGACTTGGGGTGCTGGGCTCAGCATCTGCTCCATCACCTGAGAAATAAGAGACTGCTACTAGTGGAGCCTGTGGTATTGCAGAGGCGCCACAGCATCCATAACTTAATGTGGGAGCCTCATCTGTAGCTGGTGAAGGTAGAAATCAAGATAGAGGGGACTACTGTCTGTCCCTCCCCAGTCCCTGCTGGACCCACTAGGCAGCATCAGCCAAGCTGAAGAGCAGTGAGGAGACCTCAGTGGTGATACAGAATGTAGGTCTCAGGCTGAGCAGAGTGACCCAGATTACTCCAACAGGAGCCACCACAGCAGGAGGTCAGCAATTATCTGCTTCATTTGGCTTGGGCACAAGTGAACAAGTGCAGGCTGCTGGCCAGGCAGGGAGTCACAGCTGGTGTAGCTGCTCCAGCCTGACCCAGTGGAGGTCAGAAGATTTAGAGGATGAGGGAACTAAGGGTTTCCAGGCTGCTGGGCAGAGGCTGTATTGGTCCCACTGCTCGTGGGCCAATGTACCCTGGGACTGGGGTGAGGCTTGTGCCAATATGCCCAGTGCACAACAAGGCAATCCCAAAACTCTGCACAGAGGAACAGCTGAGGAAGGATGCTGTGCTGGAAGAAAGAGAGAGGCAGTTGCTGTTTGATCAGTGTGATACCCCAGGCTCTCATCCCTGCAGCGTGCTTTGATTTCATCCTTGTTTCTCCCAATACCCTCCTACACAGGCAAAGCTGGATTGAGGCCATCAAGCAGAGCAGCATCACTGTTTGGCTTTCTGGTCTGATCACTTCTGTTGCGCTCCTCAGCCTGCCCTGTGTCCTTCACAGCATTCCAGACAAATGGCACCACGAGGTCAAGTCTGACCCCAAGATGTGATGAGATGGACAGGAATAGTTTCTGTTGGTGTGGAAGAGCATCCTCTGAGTGCAGCATCCCAGCAGCTCAGCACCACAGAACCAGGCACTGTTTGCAAAGCCTGCAAGATGTTAGATTAAAGGCAGATGCTCCAGGAACAAAGAGAGAGGTGAACGATTATATTACTACTTCAAAAGGAGCTGATTCTGCAACTAATTAAATGTTTTTCAGGTGATAGCTGATTTTTTAATTTTTTTTTAAATGTACTCATGAAAGTGTTGCATTCAAAAGGCACTGAAAATACATGCAAGGCTGACGAGCTGGCAGAGGGAAAGGCTGCACAAGGTGGGGTTTGCTGGTGAACAGTGCATCACAACCACTGCACAGAAATGCAGCAGGGCACTGCACTGTCCTGTGCTGGATCATAGGAAAGGCTTTGAGCTTGGAGCAGTGCTCAGACCCCTCTATGTGCCCTGAGCTTTTCCTGGCTATGATGGGGTCACACTTAGTGACCCCACCAGCTCCATGGCCAGCAAGCAGCATCTGACCAGAGGCCAAGGTAGGTGCCTGCAGGAAGGTGGAGCTGATTTTGCTGTTTTCTAGTAAATTGTTGATTTGGAGAGGGAAAGTCCCCCCTGAAATCCAGCCGTTATCTGGAGCGTGGGCCAGGGAGCCAGTTTGCTGCAGAGCATTGAAGCCCAGAGCAGCTCATGCAGCCTTGCAGAGCAGCACTCCCTGTAGAATAACACCACAAAGAGTGTCCCAACCAACATCCTTAATGATGGAACTGTTTTTTTAATGGTCCCCTGCACAGCCATTAGTTCTTAAAGAGGATTTACATTACAGCCAGCTGCTATGAAGATATTTTATTGGTATAGTAAATACAGAGAGAGAAATTGTAGCTTTCAGTCTTTGGTTGCTTGTGCTTTCCTGTCCTGTAATTCACAACCCTTTGCGTCAGAGGCTAAAATCTCTCTGGGTGTATGCTCTGAGGTATCCCCCTTGTTCCCCCAAAGTGGCCAGTCCAAAACCACCCTTAGGTGCCTTCCAGACCCTTGATTCCAGAGTCTCCTGCTTCGGGATGGGTGGCAGAAGGACACTTGGCTGTATGGGGATGGACCCAGGCACAAATTACCGCAGCAAGAGCGCGAGGAGCGCTGCCTGCCTGTGTTAAATGGCCATGAGCAGTGCAGCAGCAGCATATGGGCTTTTCTCTCTGCCCAGCCTCTGTGGCCACCGTTTGGCACCTCAGGCAGGAAGCTTGGCCCAGGATGTTTATCAGTATGGGATGGGAAGCTGAGGCAGGGTTTGAAGTTGTTCTCATTCCTCCAGGGCAAATACACGGAGACCTGGGATAACTGCAGAGGGTCGGTGCCACATCTGCAGCTCAGAGCAGCATCAGAGGACTTCAGACACTGCACAGATGAGGGAAGGCTGAGAGCAGAAGCAGAGCTGCAGAAAAAGCAGTCTTCTGTGTCTGCCCACTGAGGTGTGAGCCATTAGAATCACACAGGGTGTTGTTTTCCCTCTTGCAAGTCATGCCTGAAATCTGGTCTCATAAATGAGCTTGTTTTTATTAGAGGGAACTCGCCTTTACTGAGTTATAAATCTGAATGTAAATGCTAATTTTATAACCCTGCACCTAGAGAATAGCAGAAACACAAACATTACAATCCAGATAGCATGGCCAAGAGCACAGACACCACATCCAAGTCAGGACATGAGGAATTTCAAGCAGGACATGAGCTCTGCCTCCTCCCTCCCTCTCTGGTTGGTTGCTCTAGATCTGATGGAGGTGAGCAGGACCTGCCTGGCAGAGCTCACAGCACACATCAAGCAGTTATGAAGAATCAGTAGAATTAGGTGCTTTTATCCCATAATTTAGGTGTTTTTTGAAAATTCCTATGGCACTTGCTGAGGGCACAGGTTATGGCAGTAGGGGAGGTTGTCTCCCATTCCTCTCTGCTATAGCAGAATCAGCTGTAGCTGCTGCAGCTGCTGAGGCTGGGCACAGGGTGCTGTGGATGAACCTGCACTGAGCACCATCCACTGTGAGGAACATGCCCAGTGAGGCTGATGCCATTTGCTGCCTCACAGCTCTCTGACAAGTTTTTCCTCATGCACAAATGAAGTGGCTCATCTCCTAAATTATTTGCTTGGAACATTTTCTTTGATGCAGAGACACTCTGGCTATATAAACCAAGAAGAAAATTACATGATGTTAGGGCCCTGCAAATAGCACAGAATAAAAGCTCTGGGAGGTACCTTCCCTACCTTGCTGAGAGAAGTGATTTCAAATGTAGTAGATTACTCTGTCCCCAGTGCTCAAATTACAGCTGAGTCTATGCTAGAAACTTCTCCTGGGAAAGCAATAAGAGTTAAGAATTTAAATTTTTTGGCCAACGCTTCTTTGCTGGCAAAAGAAGTTTTATGCTGGCATAGCTGCCTTCACATGACTTGTGCTGGCTTAGAAATGTCATGAAAAAATGGTATCCCTAAGGAGCATTGCTGTGCTGGTGGAACTTTTATCTATAACTCAGTCCAGGAGATAATTTGTGACTGTAACTAGAGTCAGTGTGTTTCTTGCTGTAGCTTATGTCATTTCTTTGAATAAACTAAGCCATCATTTCAGTGTTACCTTGGCAAAGCTTTCCAGTGCAGACAGGACCTACGTGTTGATTAAGAACAGATACAGAGGCACACAACACTCACTAGAAAGGTATTTTTCTGATGAATGTTAGGCACTCTGACTAACTCCTCTGGCAAGTATTAAAGCTGTGAAGTGCACTGACCCTGAGGCAGGCAGGTACCTCAGCAGATGCTGCAGATCAAAGGGAGGAGCAGAGCTGTTCAGTGGTTTCTTTACTGACCATGGCAGGCAGCAAAGTGCTGTCTTGTCCCATATGAAAAGTGGCTCAGCCATTAAGCAGAGTACAGATTTGTAGTTGTACTGTCTCTTGGTAATTATTTCCAAGGCTGATTTAAAGAAATAGCTTATTGAAGTGGTGTTGGTTCTTTTGAGATTAACTTGGGGAAAGTAAAATTTTATGCAATTGCTGCAGACGTGAGCTAAGACAGAAATTACTTTAACCAAGGGCCAAAACTGTGATTGACCCAAGGGGTGTTGATCAGTCCAGCTGCAAGACCTCAGCTGGTCTTGTAGGGCACTTAGTTTTTTCCTCTGAAAACCTGTGTAAAGGTGCTGAACTCAGCTGGGATAGAATGATCTGAATGTCCTGGAGACTTGTCTACCACTGTGATTATGTAACTCACCTCAGAAACCCAGAATAAATGATTTACACTTCCATTTAGAGCCTATTTGTAGCTTCTCATCCAGAGGCCGCCTAAGCCGCCTCCTTCTCCATCTGCACTTCAAATGTCTCAGAATGGAAAAGTGTGTGGAGCAGGATCTTCCTCCCAAGACAGTCCTGAAAGCCATCTTAAATTAAGGTTCCTGTGTAAAAAATGAGTCATTAGGAACCACAACATAATCTGCCTTCTTTCAGTAGTTTTAAGCCGAATTTTCATAGTATTCTCTTTTTATCTGGAGCTTTGATATGCACTTATTAAAAAGATTTCCCTTTAAAACACTGTTTGTGCTCATCACCAGACTTTATATATGTTTAAGGGAAGAGGGTTGGAACAGATAACTATGATCTGAATACCTCACAATGTCAAGTACTTGGTATCTTGATAGCATTTGCTTCTAAACCCTGCAGTCAAACCACGGCTCCACTGTCCAAGGCAAACATCACACCAGTCCTGGAGAGCCACAGGGCTGAATGATCACCACCATCCCCCAGTGCCTTCCCCTTACTGGAGAGGGGGAGCAGCCATTCCAGCAGCTCCAGACTTGGCTGTTGAACTGGCCTGTGGCATGTTCTTCTTATCCTGCTGACCCTTCCCAAGGAGATACCAGGTGTGTGTAGAATGGGAAGGATCTGCCTTTCCCTCTTCAGGTGTCCAGTTCAGCCCAGTGCTGCCAACTTCTGCTTGAGGGGAAGATCCAAAAATCACAGACTGGAGCCCACCAGAGAAGCAGTCAGAGTTAGGGCAGGGCACAGGTCAAATAATTCCTCCAGCCTCACTAAAAGGGAGACTTACAGTCGAGAAGTATCTCCTGCTGGCCTGCTCCGTGTGCAGCCACTGGGCCACACAATCCATGCATCCAACATGCTTCCTTGGGGGAGGATGCTTCTCCAGGTTCAGCCGTCTGTTCTCAGCCCCTGTTGGCATAGAAACACCCTTTCCAATTAACCTTCTGAAAAATATACACATACAGAAACATTCTGCAAGCAAATCATCTTCTCTTTCCTTTCTGCCTTTCTTTTTCCCTTTCTTTTTTTCTTTTGGCCTGTGAGAATGAGGAGTCAGGAGGTGTGAATCTGGGTCTTTTTAATTTTAGAGCAGTTCAGACTCTCTGCAGGCTGCTGCCAGGCTGTGTAGCTGCTCCCTACCGATAGTAACAAGCAGACAAAATACTAAGCAATCAAATTTCCCTCTCATTCAGCCCTGTCCTCCGCATGTTTTAGAGAAGAGAATGAGAGCTGGGCCTAATAACTATGCAAATTGCTCAAAGCAGGAAACAAGTGAGGATTAGTAAGCCCAGGGCTTTGGAACAGGACAGATCCAATACAAAGGAAGCTGAATTGCTGCCAAATACCCCATCCTATTGGAAAGAGTGAGTCCTGCATACCTGTCATGGCCCATCAGCACCAGACTCTTGATGGGCTCATACTGCCTTTGCCAAAGATGAAGGAGAAGGTGTCCAGGGCCTGCCTCATCCCTTGCTGAAACTGTTGAATTCAGAAGTCAGGAGGGCAATCCCCTGGATTATCCATCTTCTCTTCTCCTGCTGCCTGTATCCCAACCCCTTTTCAAGGCTCATCTCCAAGAAGCAATCTTGATATTCCCCTGGAAGGAAAGGGAATATGGTTCGCATCCACATAGTGGTGAAAAGGAAAAGTTCTCATCGCCAGAGGATTGTCCTGAAATCCAATAAGGGAAGGGCTCCCACTGACGAGCAAAGCTGGTTTGCTGGAGGGAAGGGAGCAGATGAAAACTTTATCCTTCACCCTGGCATCACACTGCCTTGTTTGTTCCTGTATAGTATTAATCACACAGCTCTTCTTTCAGGTGAAGGCTGTTCCTCCTCCCAGGATGGATTTGGGCACAAGTAATGTCTTCAAAATTCACAAAAAGTTGTACCAGCAGAGCTAAAGTCCAAACCAACTTTTCCTAGGTTGTTCCTAGGACAGCAGCATCTTAACTGTGTAGTATCCAGCTGTGCCTTTGTCTTGACAAAAGGGAATAGTAAGATTTGCCAGGGGATACAGAAAGCAAAAACACCCTTATTTTTGCTCCTGTGAAAGTTCAGAGAGGATTATGGTATCCTAAAAGCTGGAACAGAGGAAAAGGTCAGTGAAGAACATGCCTGCAGCATGACAGCTGAAGATGTGTGCAATGAATTTCATTGTTTTTTTGGCTGGTGTTGCATATAAAAAACGCATGCATCAAATACGGCTGGTTACTGACTCTGAGGAAACAAACACAGTATACTTGGTGTCTCTGCACAATTAACTCTTAGAAAAGAGGATGTGTGATAAAACTTGTGTGGTGTAAGTGGCTTGGAATACCATCCAGGTGATGACAAGATGCAGTACATGGAGTGACAGGCATTTTTAACCCAAATACCTGCAGACAGCTGACTGCTTGCAGTCCCCATGGAAGGGGCTGAAATTTCAGCCCATCACAGGGGTATGGTGACATTCCAGCATGCTGCCATTTTCATTACAGCCTTTGTCAAAAAGATGGATACAGGTTCTGTGTACTGTTCGTGGTATTAAAATAAGAAAGAGATCTCTTTTTTTCATCTTCTGTTCTCATCTTAGCATCAGCTCTCAGAGTGAGCCATCAGTCAGATGGCAGTGCTGATAGATCTTCATCTTCACTGCATGCTTTCCCTCACTTTTGTGACAAAGATTGCTAGACTAGAAAAGACTGTGCCATTAATTCATTCCACTGTCAGTATTGGGACTAAAATGGAAGGGGGGAAATGGTACAAGATGTGCCTTTCCAATGAGCAAAGATAGCAGCATGAAAGAATGAAATGACTGGAAAGGAAGGAAAGTTTGGCTGGAAGGTAAAATCCAAGCCATCCTACCATGCTGTGTTACCTGTAGCTCTGCCATTTGGGTCCATCTCTTCAAGTCTCGGCTCTATGGTCCTTGTACTATGGCCAGCACAGTGGGGCACCAACCCAGGCTGTGCCCAAATATGAAAATATGCTGAAAATAGATCCCAGGTAATACATCTGAGCAGATATGCCTGTGACTCCATGGGTCTGGAGGACCTAGGGTGGCTGTAAAATGCCTCATGGCAGGCTTTGAAGAATGCATGAGCACAGATCGTGTCCTTCCCTCCCTCATTCCACCAGGGACCTTCTCTGCCGATTTTATCTGGGTTATCTGGGTTTCCTCACTTCCCTGCCTTCCAGGGCATCCTTAGACTAGAAAGTACAGCCTGAAAGTGCCACAGCACAAGAAGCATTTCAGCCAGCAGCTCCAGTGGGGTGCTTCACCAACCTGGTGTGTTAAAGGTATGTGCATGAAATAGACAAAAGCTACATTACAGTGTCCTCAGCAAATGTGACATTCCTCTGCCTTCATGCTCCTCCAGAAAGGTCAGGTGCATGTTCAGCAGGACTGGCTGTTGGCAGGGGCTGGGATAGGGCTCAGGCAGAGCAAGACACATCAGCTGTTGTCAGCACTCCCTCTCCCTGTGAAACCTGCAGCAAAGGTCTCTCAATTATAAAATGTCATTCTGCTGTTACCAGCCTGTCACTTTACCTTCCTGATGGTACCCTGCTCTTCTCTCACAGGTCACTTCTCCCCGGTCATTCCTCTAAATGCATTAAATATTGATTCTAAGGGGGTCTGTAAACTTTCAAAGAGGAGTTTTTTAAATCTTGAAGCTCATATCAAAAGACATGCGATCCAGATCTTAGGTCTCCCCACTGAGGTCCAGGAAGAGTTAAGGTCTGCACTCTAACACCCTAAACAGTGAAAGACAAACTTCCCTCTCAAGGTCTTACTGCCCATTCTGTCAGCCACACTGCAGTATCCATGCCCTTCTCCTGCTGCTTTTATAAACAGTAATGAGGGAATAATGCTGCTGTCTAATAATCAAATAATCATTACTCTGTATTTGGAGGGAAAAAACAACCAATGAGTAATGCCATTGCAACATACAATGTCTGAGCTAGAGACAAGCGTGCCTGAGAAATAAGCTACACCATCAGATCCAAATTCAGCCCAGATGTTCTTTAGGACCTTTAGACCTGAAAAGACCTCCAGCTCTGGGGACAGTGGCTGTTGATCTTGCTTCCCTCCTGCTTTCTGATTTTTGCTGCCTCCTTTCACCAAGTCCACTGAATTCAGTGAGAAAACACTAGGAAAACGGAGTCTTTCTTTTGATTCGCTCATCTGGCCATCTCCTTTGCTATCTGTTGAATTGTAAATAATAGTAGTTTATGGCTTGTACTGCAGTCTGCAGCTCCAGGAAGAGGTACTCCCCACCTACCTTAAACTGCAGCATTGCCCACCCTGTCTCTACCCAACACCAGCCCTGGCCTTGCCCCACTGGCATTTGAAGTGCTGCTGGCTGGGGGCCATTCCCACCATGCCTGTCTGGAGGGAAGGAGATGCACCAGTGTCCTTAACAGATTTCCTTTTCTGGATCACTGGAAACTGCCTCAGGAGCTGGAGAAACATCCAGAGCTGCAAATGGGCAATGTGCTCTATAACCCAGATACTCTGTGCAAAAGCTGAGATGACTGGCTCAAGTTTGGACATCTGTCACGTCCATCTTCCCCTTGCCGCTCCATTTCCCTGCGCTGCAGGAGAACCAGGCGTACACAGAAAGGAAGGGACTTTTTGGCAAAGGCTGCAGAGTCAAAGTCTTGACATTATTTTCTTCAAAAGATAGGCAGGTTAGCCCAGAAACAGGTAGAGGCAGTGGAAAGTATGTGTATTTTCCTATTTCTAGTCCCCCTACTATCAAAACCCAGCTCACAAAACAAGCCAGCAGATGCCTTTCTCATTTGCATATCCTTCCTCCAAAGGGAAATCTCTATATACTCATGGGTATGGCTGTTCCCTTCTCTCCAAGCTTCTGCCTTTTTGCATTTTGGCTTTTTACTCACTGGACTCCAGTTCTGAAGTCAATAAATTTCTTCCTATCAGTGGCCTTCAAGTCAACCCCCAGGATGGTGCATTCTCAGGGGAATAAGCTGAAGATTAATTCTTTATTTTAATGGATGTAAACTCTAGCAAATTTCTAAACTTTGCTTTTTTAAAACACACAGACTGATAAGAAAGGTTCTTAATGGAGACGTACCCGCGTGCCCTGCTTACACAAAATCACCCATTATGATCCATGAATACGTTACCAGAGTGAGGACTGAAGATCTTGATCTTCTGTCACTTCTCATTCCCAGGCTGACTTATAGGCTTCTCTAGAGATAATTTTGTAAACATACATGACAGATTGCTGAGAATGTGTATTCCTTGCTTAAATCAGTCCATCCGGGAAGCAATCCCAAGCACAGAGCAGGGAAAGGCTAGCAGGTTATGCTGCTGAAAGCCTTGTGGGATTTCTCTAAGCTCAATACACTTTATGTCATGTAATTGGTATGCTGGTGGTGGATCTGTTATAAAGAAATGGGCTTAAACATTTTCAGGCACAATTTCTGTATGTAAATCTTTGCCAGCAATTATCACACGTAACCAAGGAGTTTGCTAATGATGGAATAAAATAAACGATCCTGTTTATTTCTTTCACTCTGTTCATTATAATGTTTTGGCCTCAAAACCCAATTACAGATAGTTTGACTGTGTGCTAAGTTTTGCTTCCAGCCTCTTTTGTAGGTCCATTCTCAAACCATATTTCAGCACTCTGCTGACAATGCTGCAGTTTCTTCTGGACCATGAATTTATAGGCAAGGAAACAAATGGCTCTTGCAGACAGTGCGAGCAGAAGAGTAAGCAAATCAAAAAAGCAGATGGTAAGTGAAGCACTTAGTGTGATTCAGGTTCTTAAAGAGAATAAGTTCACTGCATTGAGCAATTCCAGTATGTTATGAGAGGCATCTATCCTGAGCAGAATGTGGGCAGTGCATGGTAATGACACCTGATTGAAATTCAGAGGGAAACAGCAATGCAGGCTGTTACAGCAAAAGCTGGGAATCACTGGAGACTGAGCAAGAGTTAGTTTGATGACTAACAACTCAGCTGAAACAAACAGAGTGTGTTTGGGTTCCTTCTTTCATAAATCAAAAGTCCATATCCAAGGCTACTTTTTCCCCGTTAAGTGAGGAGGAAGGCGAGAAGTGAAGATCCCCTAGGAAATCTTGCATCTACCTTCTCCTCTGCAGGTACTCGCAGCTTCTTCAGCCACAGGCTTAGTTAGGGCAGGTGCAGGGATGAAATAACAAAGCACTGGGCTGGTACAACTGAAGAGCAGAGGTCATGCCTGCTGTTTCTCCAGAGCATCCGAGTCATCTTTTTATTCCGACCTCTTTGCTGTCCAAGCACTCCTGCAATTACCCCTGCTCCTCCTGAACAGCTCTGTGGTTAAGTAGCCAGGGAGTGAGATGGCAAAGGTGAACTACCAAATATTCCCTGCAAACAACCTTATCCTCTCTCCTCCCCTCCATTGCTGAAGAAAGACAGGAGAGAGGCAGCAGTGAAATACAGGTGCTAGTAGGACAACAAAAGGGTTAATTGTAGAGAAAGAAGAGAAGTGATGGAGAAATGCACACAGTGGAAAATCCTAGAAGGTAGAAGAAGTGGAGGAGGATATGAACAGTTTCCAGCCTCAGCGTGTCCCAGCCATCAACACTTGCAATCAGCACATTTCTGTGTATTACAGAATCTTCTTCAAGTCACTGGAGGTATTCCATCACTCTGCTCATTATCATTTTCTCTCCTGAACTGGATGTGGCTGAGCTCTGAAATAAGAGAGCCTGGGCTGCTCATCACAGAGTGGTGAGCGCCAACAGGTAGAGGTGGGCAGGAATCTCTCACTGGCTCTCATTTAGGATGTGCACAGTCAAGGATGGAGAGTCTCTGCTGGAGCCTACTCATCTTTCCAGCTCCATGCCAGCTTGCGGCTCTCCCTGCACCATCCACCCCAGGCCAGGCACAGACCCAGTGTCTCTAGGAGGTCCTGTGACGGTGACCTGCCCTTGCAATGCCTGCTAAAGAAGAATTTTCATCCAGCCAGAAGAGTAAGAGGTGGGACAGCTACAACTCTTTTACTCTTCTAATGAAAAAGGATCCACATCCTGCTGCCACTGAGGTCACCCACAAAATAAGGCTTGTCAGTAAGGAAGGCACATGGAATGGTATTTGAACCAGACTCACTTTGCTTTAAACAAGGTTGATGCTAGTTTTTACTGCCTTTCTTTAATGCAGTGAGGGGAAAATTGAAGTTTTCCTATCCAGAGAGACTTGATGAAGAAAAAGATCTGCAAAGTAGAGGAATAGAAGAGTTTCTCCTTCTTTCGAGCTCCATTTCAGCTCTGGCAATACTGCACAAAAGCTCAACAGCAGTTCTGGCAGTCAGAATCACTGCTCTTGGTGCTGGGCTGTTCAGGACATCCCTTTTTCCTGCTTAACTTGTCTGCAGCTCAGGCCTCCCAGAGGTTATTGATTTTTTTTCCTATTCTCTTCTATCTCAGGTTTTCCCAAGGCAGATGATTTAAACATTGTTTTTAAAACTTTATGGTGAGACAATTTAAAAACGTCGTTGAAGGCTCTGATCTCTTGGCAGGGGTGGGAGAACTTCCTTATGGCGTCTGCACAGAAAAAACATTGGTGTGCTAATCCCCTGAACCACTTCTTTCACCACAGCAGTTGTTACTCCACAACGACCACCCTGAATACAAAGCATTGCTCTTCACTGGTGTGGGCAAAACCTGGAGTCCTCGGGGGTCTGAGGTAAAGCTGTAGGATATGGAGCAATATTAAAGCTATTCTGTTGTTATTACTTAGACAGTTCCTGTGCAGCTACAATTCCTTGAGCATTTTAGCAGCAAATTCATCAAGTTTAGAGGATCTCGAGGGGTTGCAATGGTTTGGCTGTGTAAGCAATGGTGGAGAAAATGCTCAAGAGCCTGGTTAGCTCCCACTGCAGGAAACCCTACTGAGACACATCCACAGGCTCCTCCATCCATCCCAAAGTTCTTTCTAAAATATGAATCTATCCACTGTGCTGGCCCTGTGCACATATGTCTGTTAATAAAAAATTAGGCATTCAGCTTATCCATGTCATACATATCCACCCAGGGTACTCCAACCACATTAGGAATTTCAGAGGTGACCACCAAGGTGTTTTGCAACCCTGACAGTAGTCCAGCCAAAGCTGAGCCATACCTGGCCATGGCTCTGTGCTACCCTCAGTGCTGGCCACATGCTCTTGCAGAAGAGGAAGAGAGTACTCCTTTCAAGTATCTTCAAAGTATTGAATTATTGCATGATTTAATGTTCAGTAGATGAAATTACCCTTTCAAGTGACCTCAAATGTAATAAAGAACCAAGACTAGTCAGTGCAATGGTTTTATTGCAGAAAATTACAAAATGATGTACTGTAGCAACATAAACTTGTCATAAATTACCTTGAGTAATGAACCATGAAAATACCAAAGGCATGTAAACTGTGTATTTCTGAGGGAGGATGCCTGGGGTGGGTAAAATACGTACATAGATCCCATAAGAAAATTGTAGGTGTGATTTAGTTGGATTTGTTATTTCCTGCTTAGACTTGATCATCCTGAGTTGACCATAGTGATGTCTGAGGCAAAATTCCTGTGAGTGTAAAGTGTCGTTGTTATAAATTAATGGAAATGAGCTGACAGTATCAAAAGGTATCAGAACCATAAGGGGAGATATTTTTTTGGTTCATGCTTTCTGTATCCTCTGCATTTGGGGGTTTTGTACTAGTTCAGTCGTTTAGACCACACTTCCCTGTCTGAAGTCCTGCTATTTCTCTAGAAAATATGTATAGGGCTAGCTCCACAACTGATATAACTGTGGAGAGTTCCATCACTTCAGTGGAGCTACACTGATTTACATCACAGCTAGGACATTCTTGGTGAGATTCATCAGTGTAACTGCTTTGTATTAACCGGTACAAGGGAGGATAAAATGCACAGTGACTTTAATTTCACTGTGAATCACCATTTTCAGGCAGTGGAGCTTCTCACTGAGAGACACATTCTGCATTAGGAGTACATTTAGTCATTTTTTTAGGACTCTTGTTGGCCAGGTCAGACTACCCCTTGTATGAGGGGATTTAATCCCTCCTCAAAGGGACAGGCAATGATGCTGCAGCTGAGGGGTTCTCTTGGGCTGATGTGCACAAGCACACTCGTAGCCTGACTCAGCTGCACAAGTGTTGGAGTGACAATACTGCAAAGCCAAGTAGGCTGTGATAGAGGGATGAGGGGGAAAGGATAACCTCCTATTTGTACCTTAAATACAATTCCACGTGTGGAGAAAGTTCACTGCTGAGCAGGAAGGGCAGAGAGCTGAAAAAAGAGATGTTCTCACCGGCCAGTGTGTTCTGGTTGTGCATGAGGGCAGAGTGAGGACATCTGTGCAGCCTGGACCCTCAGATCTGGGGTCTTGCTCCTCATCTCCAGCTGTGTCCTACAAGCACTGAACTTAAAGTTACCCCTCTGTAATTAAGGGAAATTCTCTGCACACACAGGAGCAGCTGAGCAATGGGTGTCTGGTGTCTGGTTTGGGAAGGTCTGCAGGTCACCCACTCTCCGTGCCACCACTCACCACAGGGCACAGTGCTCTGAACCTGGAGTTGTGTGAGAGCCCAGCTGCAACGTGAGGTGAAGCCCCGGACAGAGTCCTGGGTACAGGAAAAGAATACACAGAAAATGCACTGAGAGGCTGCAGGGGAGTTATTTACTTTCCCATGCCATGGTTGTGTACTTTTGGTGTAAACTATGGGCAACATGGGAATTTAGATATGCTGGGTGTGCACAGTGAAGTCCCCATATGACTCCTGCTCTTACCCTTACCCACTGGGAAAATGCCAGTGAGTATTTTTGTAGAGCTAATAGGGCTTACAGCCACCTCCCACCCCTTTCAGAGGATGTGCAATACCTCAGCACTCAGAGGGCTGGCTCTTGAATTAGTTAACTGAAATGATAATAATTTGGAATGCAAACATATTGTAATTGATATATTCTTTCTATTTGTAAAAGATGAAGAAACAATTCTGAACTAACATATCAAATTTGAGTTATCTCACAGCTGGGTGGATTTGATCCAACCTGTTGGTGAGATTAAATCCAGCATCAAGTCCAGCATTTAAATTGTTATTAAATATTTGTACAGCAAATAGAAGTCATGGTTGATAGCAAATTGCTAGCATGTGAGTGCCATGTATCTGCAGGAAAATCCTCAGCTGGAAGAGAGCTATGATGGAACCAGACAAGGCAAACAAAGGATGTGTTGTTGGGGCAGATGGCAACAGAGGGAGGGAGTTATTTGCCCAAGGTGACAGAGGATGGCTGGGGCAGAGCTGGGGATTGAAATCAGACCTTAAGGACAGCAAGGGTGTTCAGCTGAACAAACCTTGGCCTAAAGTAAGTCAGATTTTTTTACTACCAAGTTAGTCAATCACTCAAACCATTTTCAATGGATGTGGTAAATTAACAGGTAACTAAGCTCTGGGACATCCCCTTATGAAGGGATGTGGCAAATTCTGTGTTCATTGTAGTCTCTGAGTTAAGGTGGGTTTCTTTCTCTTAGATATCCTCTCCATCAATCATGAATTCCTGGATTAAATGTGGGAAGTGCTGGGTACATTTCAGAGGTCTCATTAGATGACAGAGGAGCTGGGTTACAGTGATGGTACCTCGGGGCCTCTAGGTGTAGGAACTGGAGAATCTTCTGAGTCCTGAGCAAGACCCCAAGCACAGACTGTCTGAACTTCCATTTTCAAGATCTTTGACTTCAGTTTAGGTCTGGTTTCTAACAGAAAATCAAACTTTAATGGATATAAACTCCCATTTTTCTGGTTGTAAATCACTGAAATAATAAAGAAAGCTGAAACTCTCCAAGATTTCATCTCTTTTGAGAACCAGGCAAAAGAATGTAGAATTTATTTCTGGTTTTACTTACTCTGAAACAATTATTGTGAGTGCCCAAGAACAGACAGCAAAGTTTCAGGCTTGCTTTATCTTTGAGCTGAGGATGAAGTATGGGAGCAGAGATTGGGATACGGACCAGGCACATCACAGCTGCCTGCTTGCCACAGACTCATGAAAAGTATTCTTGCTGATCTCTCTTATCCCCACAGCACATGATAAATTACTGGCATTTATCTATCTGGCCATAACAGCCTCAGAGCTCACAAGTCATATGTTCATGCCACTGCCTTTTGTAAACATGTATTTTAAAAATGCATTGATTTGATATGCACTGTTATTATTCATCAAAATATTCTCATCTCTTAACACTTAATAACAATAATAAAGATTAATGCCAAGCTCCAACATGGAAAAAGGCTGCATGACTATGTATTTATTTTGCAATTTTAATTAAGGCTGTTTGTTACAATAAAAATTAATGTTATTGTCTTTCAAGTGCAGCACAGCCAATACAAAATAACTGGATTTCATCCTGCAGCTATTTGAAATGGCACTGGGCTGGAATCAGTCAAAGGAGATGATACTGTAGATGTGTTTGTGTTTATATCTTTTTGAACCGATGGATGATAAGAAAACACAATTCCTGCAGTTTTCTTTTGGTAGGGGTACACGGGTGGTCTGAACCACTTTGTTTCATCTGTCACTGTGTGAGTGCCACTACAGGTGACCTTTGATAAACCATTTGCCCTCCTCAGACCTTGTTTACCCTTCAGGAACTTGTTGTCGTGTTGGAACCAAAATTAAGAAAGGTCTTTTAAACCATAAATGAAAGGGGTGAAATTGTTGATGGCTGTATTGTGAATAGTCCTTGTTGTTATTTGAAGCAGGAACCTGGTTTTATGATGGGCTGCAAACTGCCAGGTGGTGAGTCAGTGCATTTCTCTTTCCTCTGGGGGTATCATGGTAGAGAGGGATGTCATCCAGTCAGATCCCGTGTGAGGGACAGACACAGAGATGTTTGCTGCGACCAGGGGAACCAGCCCCCTCCTCCAAATCCAACCAAAAGCACATGGTAGGCTTGATCAAGGAGAATGCTTCTGCCTCTGGGAGTTATTTCCCATCCAAAACTTCTTCTTAAACTCCCATTGCTGGTCCCAGGCACTGAGCCATCTAATGATTCCCCAAAATACTGGCACAAACTCGAATGGCTGTTGTCCTTGTCTCCTGCCCCTGCCAAGCCACCAGGTGGTTTCAGATAGCCCTGGCACCCTTCCCCCCATTCCCACCCTCAGCAAGATTCCAGCCAGGGCCAGCCAGTGAGGGCTGTCACACAGGAGCTCCCAGCACCTCATCCCCTATGGGATTTTGAAGGCAATGGCCTCTCCTCCTGAAGCTTCATATCCAAAAATGAATACAGCCCTTCACATTTTCCATATGTCTCTGGAACTGAAGTCTCTGGCTTGTACCATTGCAAGAAGCAGATGGCACATCCTGTTACTGCAAATAGGTTTCAAAGTAAGATGTATTTCAGTTGCTTTATTTGAATCAATATCTGAAATGTACTTTGGATTTGGCATCTTGATAGGCTCACTTGAAATTGGTGTGAGTATATTAGGTTGCAAAGAAACAAGGACGGTCATAATAAAGGACAGCAGACACAGCCTGCCTTTTCTCTTCCTTTTTTTTTTTTTTTTTGTATTGTGCAATGCAGTGTCTGTCTCCCACTTCCTTAACTTCCATCCGTGCTCCTAGACCCACTCCTTCCCAGCCTATTCCGACCTTGAACGCAAAAAGCTGCCTAGACAGAGTAAGGTAGTAGGTTTGAAAATATTCATTGGGCTGAACTGTTTTCTAAATATGATGTTCCCCTTGGCAAAAATATCTGCAATCAGGACAAAATCAGCAGGTCTGGCTTTATCCAGCAGAGGGCAAAGCCACCCGCAGGCTGCCCGGGCTGCCAGGAGACCCTTCCCGGCTTCCCACCGCCTCTTCCCTCCAAAGCAAAATCATAGAATACCTTAGGTTAGAAAAGACGTGTAAGATCATCGACTCCCAACGTTAATGAAACACCCCAGAGTCTAAGGATGGCACATGAAAAATTTGTTTGGAAAACGGGCCCCTTTCGTAGGTGTGTCCCTGCACGTGGGGTGGGAAGTACCCTTGGTAAGCAGGCAGGGTGTTTTCATCATCTGTCACTTATTAGCCTTTTCTCTGTGTGCTGCTTTTCATAAAGAGTGAGATTAAGGACCCTTTCTGCTGTTTGAGCAGGAAACTGAGACAGCTTTTGCTGGAAGGAACCGTGAGTAGAGCGGGTAAAGGGGGGAAGCACAGGGAAGAGCCGAGGGTACGCCCAAGGAGGAGCTGTGTGCTTCAGCCCTTCTGCCCTAACCTGCCACCCTAAAATACCCCTCGTTTTATGGCTCTTTATTGCTTATTCCCCTACCACAGTCACCGTCATATGGTTGAACATATATATGTGTGTGTGTATATATATATATGTATGCACACACACACACACACACATATATATATATATATCTCACGTTCACTGTGTCTGCTCACTGAGAGGGGAGTTTCTGGGTGGAACTTTCTAGGGCCAGGCTGACCCACTGCTGCCACTGAGATCCACAGGAACAAATGATGTCCTGCTCACCATAAAAGTGTAGATTTGTCTACCATCCATTTGCATTGTTAGCATTCGGACTGGCACATGGTGTGATCCTTGAGGTTGCTCCGTGCAGGGCCAGGAGCTTGATTCCATAATCCTTGTGGGTCTCTTCCAACTCAGGAGATTCTATGGATTCTATGCCAGCTCCTGCTGTGACCAAGAGCATTAGAGGGTGCTCGAGCAAACTGTGCTAGGAGGGTGCCGAGTAATTAGCTGACAAAAGTCCTTGTTCCAATCCTAAATTGTCAGGGATCGCCTCACTCTGCTCAGCCGTGGATTTTGATCCTTTCTAAAGCTCCTTGTAGAAAGTGTTGCTAAAAGTTATTCCTTCCTCAAGTCTGTTGAGTTCTTGGCTCAAAAAATGAGATCATTTTTATCTGTGTTTTATAAAGTTATGATCGTATTCTAATCAAAACACTAATCCCAAGGTATTTCCAGATGCCTTGCCAATAACTAACAGAGACAGTAAATATGATTTGATACCTTAGAGCTCCTCCGAGTCTGATTCTCATTGAGATGAAAGCCTTCAGGCAACTGAGAATTTGGCTCCTACACTGCTGAGGAAAACCTAATCAGAAATAGGGGTGGGATTCCCAGTGGTTCCCAAGAGATCCTTGCCTGGCTATGGAACAAGCATTTAGGGTTTCATTTCTGGCAGTTGTCTTTTGGAAAAATAAAGCCTGTCATTTTAATGTGGGCCCTTCATACAAAAGGATTTTTTAGAAAGCAGAGAGATCTGCAAAGCCACACACAAATGAGGAGAAAGGGGGAAAATTAGATGGAGGAAACATCTGCTAAAGTTTTCCTGTTATTTCAGGAATGTTTGTATAACTCAAGCATTCCCTACCTCTTTTTCTATCACAGACATCATCTTCTCTAAAAGATTGTCTTGTGTTCCACTCCCCATCACACAACCTCTCTCCCTGCTTGTGTTTGCTTACACAGAAAAGCAATATTGGGAATGTACTTAATGCATCTGAGTTTAGTTTTAATGGGGCTAAGCAGCTGGGGACAAGAAGGGCACTGCAGCTTGCTCATCTCCAGCCCCAACTGGAGACCCTCTGAGTCTCTCCATCTCCTCTTTCAGCTGTTAAAACACATGGAATTATGTAGGATTCCATAAGCTGAGACTAAAGCCCTTTACGTCCAGTGCAGAGCAAACACCCCAAACCTGAGGCAACCTTGTGTTTCTTGTTATACAGTTAATGCAAAAGGCTGGTCTCATTAAAGTTTTAGTAGCAATTGGGTTTAGATCTGTGCATAGAAAGTGCTGAATACTGGTCTGAGTATTGAATTTGCTCAGACCTTGCTGAAACTGGAATACACAGAGCGCATTACATTGAGGATAAAAAGTAAAAACTCACTTGGATTGTTCTGGTGCCATCATAAATGAATCATCACTTAGCTATTAAGAGCCATGCTTGATCATGCAATTTAGAGCATACCAAAAAGAAGCACTGGCTGATTCATGTAACAGTATCAGAGCACAGCACATTTCCTGTGAAACATCTGTGAGGTTGGACAGAGTCAGATGCAATTCAGTTGCAAAGCTGGAAGAGTGTTCCTGATGGATATATCTACCTACCTCCAGGCAGGCTGAAAATCTGTTTTCTGTCCAACCAGAAGGAAAAAAAAAGTAAGGAAAGCTTTGGTTGTACACGTTAGGATAGGCTGTCCCTCTGGGTGATCTGGTACCTGTTGTCATTTCCAGCTCTGACTTCTTCACTGGTGCTGTCACCTGCAATGTGGACACCTGCCCACAGGAATATGGACAGAAACCACCAAATTGTCTCAGTTTCAAGAGTAGCTTTCTGAAACCACTTCCCTAGCTGGGTTTTACACAATAACATGGGGTCTTGGTCCTGATCTTAATCCTCTACGGGTTTTCCCCTCCTCCCCATGCCTGTACAAGAGACAAGAGACATAACAAAATCCACCCTGTAAGGAAATAATTTTTTCCTTGCTCAATCAGAAACATATGATATTAACCTTTGGAGAAAAATACATCAAGTTTTATGTTTGCTCCTACAGTAACATTAGGAATTGATTTCAGGACAGACTACAGCAGTACTAGCTAGTACTTTAGCAGGACGGTAAAAACAGGTATCAAGTTACTAGTAGGAGAATCATTGCCTAGATACCATAATGGCAGGCAATATGGGAAAACCCTAAATAGACAGTGGTTATGTATGTAAGGGAGAGCATGTAATTTAGTGTGGGAATGGCTGGGCTTAACACCTGTATTTAGTCCTTAAGTTCAGCAAACTAATTTCCAGAAGCCTAAATTAATAAACGGTGTGGTGTTTTCTTGTCATTAGACTTTAGTCCTTGTTTCCATTACCTTTACATGCCAAGTAAGGCACTTCTCTCCCTCGGGACCAAGGGCTGAGTAACAATTTCATGTATAAAGCCCTCTCCAAGTGCTCTTTCCTCTCCCCCTCCCCCCCCATTTCCAATGGGGAGAAATGGGATGAAGGGTCTCGTCCAGAGCTGCTCTTCGGATCGTGGGCAGTACAGAGGCTGTGGGCATCAGGCTGTCTGGACAAGGAAGCATGCCAAATATCTTGCTGATATATATATATATATTTACATATATATATATATGTATATATGTATATATATATAAAAAAGAATTAATGCAGACCTACACCTCCCTTAACTCCCACATTTCAAACACCAGAAAACACTGTCTGCTAGTAGTTGTAAGCCTCTTTCTAGCACAGACACTGCCCAAACCTTCCATCTTTCCATTTTTTCCCAGCTGTGATATTACCTGTGTGCTCTCTCACATGCAGATACCTGCATCAGTTGGCAGATCTCTGCTCACACACTTACCTTCCTGCCTCGTGTGTAACCTTTGGGCACTGGCTCCTGTTCCAGCTCCATAAGGATCTAAATGCTCTTATATCTATCCTGAAGCAGGGTAGTTTGCCATGCCATCAGTTTCAAGGAAAATTTCCACAAACCTCAGTGTAATGGGTAACACAGTATGAATGACAAAAAATCCCAGCCACTGTGCTGTACAGCAGGGCATAATGTAAAATAGAGTAACAGCTCATAGCTTCTTCTACGTGCATTTGTATGGATGTAGCAGTGCACATGACTTTGCATTTCTCTTTATAAAGCAAGTTCTGAGAACATGAATGGAATAAAAACAGTAATCTACTGGCTGAATTTGGGTAAACAACAGGGACCCACTGAAGCCAAAAAGAGCTTGCAAAGTTTTCTCCCCTTTGTATGTCTCTGACTGCACTTTTCTGGAAATGACAGTGTGTGCTAGACATGAAAAGCAATTAACGAGTATAAAATAATTCAAACCTTTCATCTAGGAAACATTTTGTTGTATTTATTTTTTCCCGTAATCTTTAAGAAGCTGGGTTCTGCTTTCTATCAGGAGCAAATTAGTAACCTCCATTTCTTCTTCCCCGCCTGAGGAAGAAGGTTTGTGTCAGTAACAGGTCAGAGAATGAGCAGAGGTTTCGGATCAATTTGCAGCTGATGTTTGTTTGCATTGTTTCAGACTTTGGTCATTTTATTAGATATCCTTCAGCTATCACATCAAGTATCCGCCGGAGCCCAGGGGAGAGTTTGCAGCCTGCCTCTGCAGGGGCTCTGTTCTCCTTGAGAAAGAAAAACCCTTTAGCAAAGAGCTGAGTGACTGTGCAGTGCCTGCCCACGTGTCCTCCTCCAGCTCTTGGCCACTGATCCCAGTAAGCCTTATGCTTATTGACTGCTTTGAAAGATGCAAGGCAGAAAACAGGTTGGATCGTTAGTTTAGTGCACTTAGGGTTTTTTACTGCATTGGCCTGGAACTGGGATGAAGGTTTTCAAAATAAATTGGGATCTGAAAAGTAATGGCCCCACTTATATTCACGAATTATGCCTCAGGAACTGATTTACTGCGCACCGGTTTGGAGAGATGCAGCAGCCTCTCTGGAGGCTGAACAATTCCACACCCCTGGAACTGTTCAAGGTCAGGTTGGATGAGGCCCTGAGCAACCTGACCTAGTGAGTGGCCTCTCTGCCTGTGGCAGGGGGGTTGAAACTAGGTGATTTTTAAGATGCCTTCCAACCCAGGCTTTTCTGTGATTCTCTAATTCTGAGGCTGGAGTCTGGACAGGCCAGAAGTATGGGAGCAGGAGGAGCTCAGGGATGCAGAACTGGCAACGACCCAGTGAGGCACTGCCCTTCAGGATGGGGGGACAATGAGCCCCCCAGCCCTTTGTTGGTATCACGTGAATCCAGGGCTGGGCATGCTAATTGCTATTGATTGTCAGGAAGTTTTATTAGACCAGGATGTCAGCTCAAGTTTAGCCATAAAAATGTGTATTTCAGCTAAGATAATAATCAATGGTAGCCTTTAAATGCTACAAACACTTTTCTGATGGAGCAGATTGAACACAGTGCTACTGAAGTTGCTAATCTAACACATTTCTTGGCGGGCATAAATCACTGTCAGCATGAACAAAAACTTCGCAGTCCTTCAGCTAAAGGCACTCTTTTTTTGGAGGCATATTTGGACACTTTATACTGATCATTAATAATGCAGAAAACTAAACAGCAATTAAAGACAGAAAAATATATGTTCTGGTTTGTAGGACTGCTGAGTAACTGCAGTCCTAGTTAGAGATAACAGATGTCATGGGTGTTCTGCACTTAAAAAATATCTTTTTCATGGTCCTCAGGAAAATGAATGGGCCTAGTTTAAATGAAGAGATTTTTCTGGTTTTGGAAATATCATGTGGGTTCATTTTATTGACTCATTAGTAAATTAATTCCTTGAACCTTAAGTTTTTGGATCAATGAAATACGTGCCCAGGAATGTTTGGGAGCTTCTATGACTATTAAATTTAGTACAGTGTTTGGGATGCTTTTATTTTTTAGTGAATATCTTTGCTTTGGCTGTAAACAAGGAACACTTTCTAGTGAGCATGAAACAATTTTGGAGTTATGGGGGAGACAAACAAATGCCCTTGGCCGCTTGCACCACAAGTACAGCCACCTTGCAGCTCAGCAGATGCCATTCTGTCATCGTGGTGGGCACAGCTGAGCTTGGCTCCTCCTTCTGAACTTCAGGATTTTCTTATTTCCCTCTCCCGTAGTGTGTCCTTGACATGTGCTTGCCTTCCTTTGCCATTTCAAGCAGCTCTGTGTTTGCCAGGCTGGTTTTTCACAGCAGTTGTGTGATAAAGAGTTATGTTTTGCAAAAGTTAAGCTGTGTCCTCTTTTCTCTCTTTGTCGGGCGGCAGCAGAGGCAGCTGCTTTCTCATCTCATGTTGGATTGTGTGGTAAAACATGACGGGTCAAGTTCCCTGGTCTAACCCAGCTGCTCTCAGCCCAGCTCTGAGAGCAGAGTGGTTAGACTGGTTTTAGGTCACCCTCTCTCAGCACTTTTCTTTTTGGCTCACCTTTAGTCTGAGCTCTGGCAGAGGTAAGGGGGTCTTGGAGGCTGCTGGGGGTGCAAGGGCTGCCAGCAGCCTCAGCAACGGTGTGGGGTGATGGTCACAGCTCCCCAGGGGAGACTGGAGGAGCCATGGGCATTCCAGGCACCTACAGGAGCCCAAGGTGATCATTTCTCCCTGCAGGTGTTGCTCCTAGCCTCCGATCCAGGTCAGAGATACTTTATTCCTATTAGTAGACCTTTGGTCCCGTTCAGAAGTGCTGCAGAGCTTGTGCCCATTTTGGATGAGATGCAACTCCTTGGTTTGGCACACCATGATCTGTATTATGTTTTGGACTGGTCTGGAGTGAACTCTTAGGCACTGGAAAGGCATTATGCTCCCTCCAAAAAAACCTTCCTTGAGAGCTCCCTTCATTTCCTGGGTCTCGGCCAACCTTAGGACATTGCAGGTGTTTTGTCTTGTGTAAGGAGTTTTGCTTTTTAAGGCTGCTCATGGGCAATGAACTGCTTTATGTCAGCTTGGACATCAGCTTTACTTCAAAAATGCCCATGTTATTCTTCCTCATAAGACAACAGAAGACACGATAATGCTTTAGCACCTGGAGTAAAGAAACCACCGTTTCTGTTTTTTCCAAACCCAATGCCCTAAAAAAGGGCTGATTACACCTGTGCCTTCTGCAGACCAATGTCCTGCGGAGCTGTGGCTAACCCAGGCTCCTAAATTTCAGGGAATTTCATGTGCTCTGTGTTTTTTTCCTTTTATCACAAACACCAAGGAAATTGTGTGGACTTAGATAAAGCTATGTTGATTGCTTGCATTATTTTTTCAGTTACAAATGTTTACTATGTGTTGGCTAGGATATAAAGTATTTTTTGCTCAGTGTTTCACAGATAATGATCAAGAGTATTTACTGCGGGAGGATGGCTCTCCTTTTGTCTTCAAAAGGGAGAAACACTTTCAGGCTCTAATCCACTTTATTTGGAGATCAGGGCTGAAAACTGGATTGTGCACGTCTGTTGAATGCCAAAGTAAAAGCTGTAAATCTTGTAGTAAGCGAAAATAACTGATTTTAAATTAGGCAGTTCCATAGGAAAGGAGTCCTGTGGTCTTACTTGCTGTCCCAGCAGGGTCTGGGAAAGTTTGGTGCTCTTATTTGTGTGCTGTACTGTACTGGATAGAATAAAAGCAGCCTCATTAGTTCCATATGATAAATTATAGATCTAAAAATACCCATCACATTTAGATGCTGCAATGAAACCAATTTTCACTCAGGAGCAGAAAAAAGAGAGGAACTTGCTAAGAATCAATTGGATAAGACATCTGCTGAGACTGCTGTGCTATATCTGCTAAACATTAAGCACAATCCATTGGTGGTGTAAAATGCCATTTTAAGCAGCCCCATATCCAGGTGTGTGCCAGGGCCTGTACGTGGTCACAGAGCTGCTCAAACCTGGGGGTAACACACAGAATTCTTGCTTTCAGCTCAGTTTTGCAGTCTTGTCTTTTCAGAACAAGGACTACGAAAACCAAGCTGCCTGGGGACATATTCTGTGCCTTGTTGCAGATATTTCTGGTCATGCACCATACTTGATGGAGCTAAAACACTTCTAGACACTTTTCAATTGAATGTGCTTTCGCTGTGTGACCTTTAGAGATTTACAGATTCACTTGTTGTCATACTTTGCATGTGAGTTACTTTTCTGAGAGAGGGGATAAGGAACAGGGAGCTGTATGGTGTTGGATATCCAGTGCCAAGGATGCCATTAGAAACCCATGAAAGAAGGCTGGGTGGCCACAGCAAGGACACAGAGCCACAGTGTGTGGTGCAGATAAGGACTAAACAAGTCCTGGATTTTGAAAAACCTGCTGAGTCAAACTTCCACCCAGCAGCTTGGTAGACATTCCCAAAGCAATCTCTTGGACTGAAAAGGGCTGAGGAGCTGTAGGCACTTGGAGAATGGAAGCTTACCTTAGCTGTGACATGTACAGCAACAACAAGCTGAAGAACCTGCCACTGGAAGCTCTAAGGTCAAACAAAGCCAGTGAGATCCCACATCTTGTTCAGGAGCCACATTTCACACAACTGCCTGTTACTTAGAGCCCTGGTGGGTGCTTCAGCCAGTTCCTGCCATCAGCAGAGGTTTCTTACTGCAGACCCACATACTGACATGGGATTGGCTTGGGTGGAACTGTCCATGCTGCTTTTCTAGCATTAATTCGTATCAAGAAATGCATCACATATCACACCAGGTTCCCAGTCTAACCCGTCAGCCCAACAGCCATAGTTCCTTAGCTTTATTGACTGTACATGTCATTTTTTGTCCATGTGCCTCCTACAAGTAAATGGTTTTGATCTCGCTCTCAATGTGTACCCTCCGCTTCAGCCCCATGCTCCCATGCTTAGCGTAAGGCATAAATCAGCAAAATTAATTAAGGATTCTTTGAGAGCACTAACACTTCCAAGTCTTCTAATGGCTTCATTTAAACAGTCAAGGATGTGAAATGCTTTTCAAACGCTCTGAAGCGATGGTGGTGTGTGCATTGTTTATGTGGGTGATGGCAGGCTGCTGCCTTTACGGTTTTACTCAGTCATCAGGCATTTACTGCAGGCCAGGAGCTGTAATGACTAGGAAAGAAATTTACTCTGTTTCAGACAGAGCTATTAAAAGAAAATTCTTGTCAAAGTAATTCTTATCTCATGACAGGATTGCTGAATTACTGCGTATTACAGGAAAGGGAATTGCAAATGTGTTGGCTCTTCTTCCCATTAGAACTATTGTTTTACTACAATTGTCATAAATGCACACACACTTTTTTATAAAATCTTTGAAAATATGAAATCATCCTGCATTAGGTACTGAACATAAGATAATGTTATCAAAATTAAAGAGCAGATTGCTCAGACAGGTTGGCAGGGTGAGCAATTCCTTTCTTTGGCTGTGTAAGTGCATGTCCCAGACAAAAGCAAGAGTGGAGCACTGAGGAATAACACCTCCATTCCTCTGGGACACCCAGAGAGGTAGTTCTTCCTAGGAGAGACAGCTCAAACCGTCCCTTGCACTGACCCCTCTCCTCATCCCATCCCCATGTCACCAGGGTGCAAATCCATGAGCACAAAGCTGTCTAATGTGAGGCTCTGCAGGTCAGTCCCACAAGCTTACCACGGTGAGAGCTCTCTGTCTCCAGTTAAGGATCCTGGATGACAAGGGATGACAATGCTCAAGGATTTATGCAGCCCCACAGGCAAAAAGTGCCTTCTCATCTCTGGGTCATTTTGTATTTGTCTTCCAGCCCAGTTCCTGCCTCCCACCACCGAACCCCCCCGCTTGCCTTCCCTTGCCCATGCGGCCTCAGTGGACACGGCAGCCCCATCTGGAGATCTGCAATGCAACAGAGCAGCATAAGAAACTGTTTTCACTTACCTCTGGTTTTAGACCAAAATACTAAATCTAAATGTGCTTCAATTTCCATCTCAAATGTCCAAGGCAATGGTGTGGAAATAATATGTAGCTTTAAAAAGAAATCAGAAGAAATACTTTTCTCAGCCCCTTGCGTATTACAGAACATTAGTCTACTGACACCTTCCTGCAGAAGTTGTGCAGGCTGGGCTTTTTGGTATCATTCCCAAAGTCTGCCCCAGGTGCTTGGGATTTATCAGAGGAGGGCTGTGGGTCCGTGTCACCATTCCAGGTGTGTGCAGCAGCACAGCCTGTGCGTGTCCAGGGGTTGCTGACCATGGAGTCTGCAGCAGCCACGACACTGAAACCTTTTCCTGTTCACCAAGGGCGTCATCATCTCTTCTCCCACCTTTAGTTTCCGTCTCCTACAGCTTCTGCACGATAACAGGATACAAATGTGAAATCAGGAAACTGCCTGATACACGCTGGCTGACCAATTAATCACTGGTCCATGGGCATGTGGTGATGGGCCCTGATAAACAGCAGTGCCACTAACCCTTCCTCTTCCTACTGCTTATGTCTCCCAAAATCCCCTCTCCATGGGCTCACCCTGTCCTCCCCAGCACAGCACCACACTCCAGCAGCAGCCAGCTCAAGGACATAGCCTGGAGCGTCTCTCCAGAGGTCCCTCTGCTAGCAGGATGGGCCATTCTCTTACTATAATGTACATTTTTGTCCCTAAACAAACAACCCCCGCTAGATCCATACGTGCAGCTGCTTGTTACTGGCTGGGGCGGGGTCCCCTCTAGCCGTGGGAGGCAGAAGCCAGCTGAAGTCAAGTGTGCACCAGCCCCTTGGTTCATGTCTTGATCTGCCTCCTGGGATGAGGACAAGGACCCACCTCGGTACAAAGCCTTTTTACTAACCTGGCCCCTCCTGTAAATGGTGTAGGAACAGGAAACCATTTTCCTCCTCTTTAAAGTTTTGGTGTAACTTGAGAGTCAAGCTTTATGCAGATCGGAACACGTTAGTAATGTCTGGAAAGTAATTATGGCATGTATTATTATTTTAATATTTACCAAGTGCTGACAGAGTAATGTTTTTATTAAATCTTTAGGGAGGGTGAAATACATACCACAAGGCATGGGAGATGAAGATAGTCTTCTGAAATCATTCATTTAAAATTCAGTTTTACAGTCACTTCCCTGTGATCCACTTTTAATCATATATTGGTTTCTTTGCATCTTAAATTATATAAGGTGGCTAATGATTTTAACTTAAAGTTCTTTATGGAAGAATGCAAATAATATTTCTGCCTAGTCAAGGCACGCTGTGAACGCCTTACTGAAAAACAATTTATCATTATACTGAAGTGCAATGGAACTTTGCTGCAAGCTTGAAATTTTTCTTTTCACTTATTGAAATTGTGCAAGAGCAATATGCCAAGGGTTATCAGAAGATCTCTATTTTTAAAATGGAGACTGTGTGATTGAATAACTTTTGGCCTCTGTTTTATTTTTCTCTACAATGAAGAGAATCCACTAAAGTAATCTTGCAAAATCAAAGAGCAGAATTTCAATATTCCTCATGTCTGATAGTTTGGATAATCCAATCCAATTCAATCCAGATTTTCAACCGTTTTTTGGGTTTTTTTCTCAAAGAATATTTATCATAACCAAGCATTAGGGTTAGACTTTTTAATCCCACTTGCTTCCTTTTCAGAGAATGTACAGTCTTCTGTCATCACTTGTCACCTAAGTGAATGCGTTTCTTTATGAAAAAGCATTGAGTTTAACTCATTAATTTGCTATCAAAGTGATTGTAAAAATTAGTGAACTTGATTTAGATGCTCCACAAAGATTTGAGTCACAGTGTTGGTGAACCACTGAGGTTAGGTCCCAGAATAAATGTTTGTGATGTATCCAGTCTAGTCTTCACTGTAACATTTGGTAACTCCAGCAGTTGGCCCTTGATTATTTTAATTTAAAACATGTCCACTGACTTGAGAGGAAAATCTATAGCAATATAATTACATGAATATATGAACTTCAAGACAGCTGAGGGACATAAAATCACTGAGAAGCCCACAGTCTAAAAGAAATGAGTAGCTGATAGGTGGAGTTCCCTGACATCTGGATTTCACTACAGCAAAGCATCGTGGAAACCTGACTGGGTTTCATTTGCTCATATCCCGTGGCTTTAGCTAAAACTCTTAGGTTTTATACTTTGTTTTAATTCCCGGGTTATTAATTGCCAATACAGATAAGATGTCTTAATGTGCGTGAGCACTCCTTCCATTGCATTTCATTAGGAAGATATCATTCCTTTTCAGCCACACATCATTAAACATTTCAAAGCATATCCAGAAAGGCAGTTGTATATATGAGGCACATTACTACAGGTAATATATTCTGCTGAGCTGCACAGCCCTGCAGATAAAGAGGCAGCGCTGCCCTGGCCGCTGGCACCGGTGTGTTCAGGGCACACGCAGCATCCATCGCTGTTAAACACAAACTCTATTACTTTTTCGACTTCTTTTTATTTGCCTCTCCCCTCCCACCCTTCAGACACCAAGGCTGCATGCCTGCTTTTGCAGGGGAATAGAACAGACTGCAGCCTGAAAGCCAAAATCCACAGTCAATACAAGGATGAATGCTTCACCACCAGACCCCTCATGTAGTTATTTGTGTGAGTGAAGTTCAAAGGCAGCAAGCTACAAAACACTGCCAACCCCCTCAGTGTGAGAGGATGGGGAACTGAGCCCTTAATCCATGCTGCGCTGTCTGGGCAGCACTCGCATCGACGGATTTCAGCTTTCCATGGAATTGATTAGTGCTGCAGCGCTGCCTCGCTGCCTGTCTGGGTTTGAGCGAGCCCTGTATCTATTATCAACCATTCTTATCCTCAGAGAACCTCTCTCAAAGTTCAGCACGGTCTCTCAAAGTTGCCCACAAGGCAGCATTATTCTAGTCAATACAAATATAATAAAAGGCAGCAGGAGAGCGGGCAGGCTCCTTATGCTGAACGAGAGCTCCTTACACTGAATGAAAGCTCAGGAGAGATGATTTCTTAGAATAAGCAGCAAATACACAACTGCCCTCAGATATAAAAGTCACCCGGCAGTCAGTATCATATTGAAGGTATTTTATTTTTTTCCCAGCACTTGTGCATCTGAGCTTCCTCAGAGACCTTTTCTGCAGCTGTATGTCAGCTTATACTTAACACCATTATCATGGTAAAGGCAAGAAGTCTCTATTAAGAGACTCCTAGCTGGGCACACATGCTGGCATATTAATTTTCCAGACACTATAGTACAACTGCATTAAGCCACTGAGCTGGCTCAGATATATAAGGTCCTCCACAAGTCATAAAACGCTCTCAGGTGCTTCCACCCTGCGTGGTGCAGCCCCACAGGGACCAAGGCTCAGTGGTGCAGAACTGGTCTGGGCAATCACAGCAACAGCTGACTTGGGAACACGAATCTGTGCCCACCTGGAGTGCATGTTCATACAGTCATAGGATATAGAAGGGACAGAGCACAGGGTTATTGGGAATAACTGAGCAAACTGGCTTTTTAAAAAATACTATTCTGTGAGGGAAGATAAAGAGAAATTTAGACTTGACTCATTTCTCCCAGTCTCCTTTCCTGTGATGGTGAAGTAAGCACTTTGTGCTATAGTGAGCTTTATTAAATGGCTTATCATACACTTAAATGTAATCCTTCAGACAGGAGATGTCTACAAATCCTATTCTTTAAACATGCTTTGGCTCCTGGTGATTTACTCTTTCCTGGCCATCCCTGCACCTATTTTTCATATTTATCCACTTTAAATTGCATTAGCACCAACACTACACCGGTGTGCAGCTGCTGGCTGTGCCCGTCTGTCCGCCCCAGCCTCCTGAACAGAGCTTCCTGCTGGCTGCCTGCAGCAAGGCAGTGGGATTTAAAGGAGGTTTTTCTTGAGCCAGCTACTGTAGCTGGATTAAAGAACTGACATAACTATCACTGCTTATTCTGGCCTGAAAGATTTACTGTGGTTCTTTTTCTAAAAGTCACATTTAGAAGGAGCCTGGTGGGGTGTCTTTGCACATGTCTAGAACTGCAGCTGGTACAGAAACACGGGGTGCTTAAACATGGTGCTCTGGGTATTACCAGTGTTGGCACAGTTCTGGGAGGAATTTTCTCCCCTTTCCAACACACAGTCTATTACAGAACTGTCCTTAACCCCATGGGCTATTCACCTGCATCTGATGGACTCAACATCAACTATCTCTGAGTCAGAAAACAGGATTTTGATGGGGGAATTATTTGAATGGGGCTATCAAATCCTGCTCCCTGTGTCTTTAAAAGCTCTCTCCATGTCTGTATTACTTCCTTTCCATTTGCAAGTACAAAAGAACAGCAACAAGAAATTCTCAAACCAAATGGAAAAGGAATAGCATTGACATGAGACAACACATTAACAACCCAGCCCTGCTCCATGCAGAGCGAGGTCTCCCCTCAGCACACAGCCTGGCCAGGATTAGAGAAAACCCCAGGATTTTCTTTTTTAATCCTAAAAGCTGTTTTGTATTTGATAGATAAACAGTTGCTTTTATATACCACTGAATGGTGTAAATGACAGCAATAACACTCCAAGGTGCTGGCAAACAAATTGTGTATTGCAAACGGTGGGTAATGAGGGACCTGGAGAGGAGCTTAATTAACTCTGCCACTATGCAGCAGCTGAGTTTTGTCAGTCCAAGACAGAGCACAGAAAGAAATTCATGTTCCTGAGGGGGCCACAGGATGCTAATAGTGATGGTACAATTCGTGTGGCTTTGCACCCTGGGCACCATCACCCACCAGGGAACACAGCGAGAGGCGGGGAAGAGAAGGGACCCATGGAGGAAGCAGCAGTGGAAGGAAAACTGTGATCCTCAGAGAGATCTTGGAGGCAGCAGAGGGAAGAGGAGCATCCTGGAGAAGTCTGAATGTGGCAGGAGTAGAAGTGGGTTACGTTTCACTCCTGGTTTGATCACACAGGAAGAATTGCTTTGGCCCCAGCATCTGCATGGGCAAAGGCTGTATGGTGTGTGCAGCTCCCAAGGTACCAACCCCTGGCCCCAGGCAACAAGGAGCAAAAGGGGAGACACTGGTTTGGCAGGAGTTTGGGGTACACACCTGAGTGCAGTTTGCTGCTGGCAGCACCCCATAAAGGCAGGACAAATATGCAGTTTTCAATGGGGCTTCATAATTAAGACTGAATATAGAAAAAAATCCCTCAATTCCTCCATGAAGTCAGATAACTCCAAACAAGAAAATTCCTCTCCCTGTCTCCTAGAGCAGCTGCTTCATTTAAGTAATTCGGACACCTCCATTCCTGCTCTGTAGGATGGAGATGCTTTGCAGAGGGGCTGAGTCCCAGCACATGCCGAGTCCCACCTGTGCCAGCTCCCCTGCAGGCACCGACTGTGGGCAACTGCCTGGAGAGGGAGATTTGGGGAGCCCAGAAACCTCCCTGCTCTTCATTTGCTCTTCGTTTCTGTGCATGCTGCTGCAGAGGAAAAAGCCATCAAGCCTTTCAGAGGGAGCAGGGATCGATGCCACACAGATCAAATCAGCAGTTGGGAAACTTTGGGTGAAAGTGTAATACTGTGAGTGCTTCCAGCTCAGTTTCATTCAAGTCCTGATACTGAGGTTTTAGTGCGATGCCAATTTTAGCTTGAATTGTCTGACAGCTCCTCTTTGTGAACAGGAGCAATATTGACAGAATGGTACTTTTTGAAAGAAGAGTGATTTCTTTTTTTCCCCAGAGAAAATGCACTCCATATGTAATGGGATGATGCTGTTTCTTTTCCTTCTGAGCTAAGGCTGCTTAAAAAGAAAGTCTGATAGCTGGCTTTCATTACAATCATGGCTTTGAGTTTTCTGGGAAAATAGGTATTAGTTATAGGATCTGAGCTCATGCTATTTTAGGGAGGTTCCCCTTGGAGTTACTGTTCAGGTGCCTTCTCTGGGAAGCTCAATGGAACACGTGCCCTGGGCAACTCCTGGATAAATCCCAAGGGTGCCAGGCAAGGAAGGATGAAAATCATTGCATTTTAATGGGGCTCTCATTAATTGTTCTCTTGAGCTGAAGGGGACCATGGTGTATTAAGTGAAGTCAGTACCATAAAGCAGAATGTGACCTGGAGGGAGAGGAAAGAGCCCTTCACACGTGCAAAGGCAGGACCAAATGGACCATTTCCACTTCCTGGGTTCTTAAAACCTGCATCCTAAATCCCAGTTTGCTGTCCCCCAGACAGAGAAAACTGTTTATGCTGGGAAAAAACAAACTGACAACCCTAAATTTCTCTGCCAGGCTCCTTTTTCCTTCATCACATTATTTTTTTCACATCTTGTCATTCATGTCATGCCACAAAGAGAAGCAGCAAGAAATGAGCAGCTATCAATGAGTCCAGAAATCCCAGTATGATGGTAAATCACAAAGGCAGCATGGCTGTGTCACCTCTGCAGCTTGGAAAGGGTGGGTGGGTTAGTGGACACTCGATTTCCACCCACCTCTTCTGCCTGTGACCTGCCTGCTGCAGGGAACTGCTTCCCTGGTGAGGGGTAAATAATGGGAATATTCAACACTCCGTTACACAATGCTCTGACTTATTTTGCCTAACCTCAACGAGATCCAGAGATAGAAAAGTTGGTGTCATAATGAAAATGGTAATTAAAGTTTTGGTCAGATTGAATCCATTACATCTCTCCCAAGTACCCAGTATTGATTTCAGCCCCAGCCCCAGGGATATGTAGTCTGATACCTCTGTAATTTTGTGAGCAGAGGCCTAGGCCCATCGCACATGCCATTTGTGTGGCTTAAACCCAAGAAAATGCTTCCAACCAACTTCAGCTCTGTAGGATTCCTGTTTTATTGATTCTGAGCAAAGGCGAGTGAGCGGAAGCTGTATCTGCCACAAGGAAGATGGCTTTTGTGACACAAGCTGTAAATAGAAGGGAAAGGGCTATTTTGGCTATATTTTTGTGTTGGCATAAAACTGCAGCAATTGCATTATTCAGTGGGTAATGTAATGTTAATGTGGCCCTGTAGCTGGGGGCGAGAGAACTTAAGGTTTAATCATTTTGTAATGCACTTACACTGCCCATTTTAGATTTGTCAGCTGTCAAAAATGAACTGCAGTTTTATCCTGGGACTATATATAGAATTACTATTTATATATTTTTTCATCTGCAGCTTATGCAGTTTAAATGAAAAAAAAAAAAAAAAGAAAGGGAAGAGCCAGGATGGAGCGAGGGGCGATGCGCCCTTGGCTCTGCTCCGTTCAGAGAACTCCTCAGTGCCTTCCTGCAGGAAAACACTGCCTTTACCTAAGCCTAGGCTTAGGTAGTTGACATTTTCGATAAAACAACACCCATTTTCAGCAGACTTTTAATGTTGTGGGGAGCGAGGCACGGAAATGTTGCACATGAAAATACAGCCACGCAGAAATGGCAGTTGGTGAACTTCTGCTCTGTCTCTCACGAATCTATCATTTGCAAGAACCAAACTCCAGGAAATCCCCTCCCATGGCATCACTCCTCACCAGTTTTATTGAAAAACCATAATATCCTTTTGCTCTAAATTCTTACTAAAAGCCACCCACGTTACAGCTTTTTGTATACATATTTTTAGCAGTTCTCAAACAAAGACAATTCCTCCTTTGACTGCCGTGTCCTGCTGCTTTCCCTGCTGTGGCTCCTCACAGCATCACTGGAAATCTCATGGCGTGTTGCAGACTGCCCGAGTGCTGATTAATGTCCTTGCCAAGAAAAGAAAGAAGGGGTTTGCAAATGGATCTGCTGCTCCTATCAGCTCAAAGGACTTGAATGTGTTTGCTTTTTTGGGGCAGCCATTTGAAAAAAATCCGAGGGAAACTTGAGAAAGTAGAACGTCCTGCTGGCCATAAATTCCAAATATTCCCATTGTCTCCTCTTTTAATCAAATACTTACTCTGAAAGTAATTTCTGTAGGGAGGTTTGCCTTGACTGTTCTCTCTGCTGCTACATCCTACAGGCCAATTCTTTGCTCCAGCAGTAATAATTGATGTTTTTTAAGAAGCAAGAATACCCCTGTTTTCATCCATAGCATTTACCTACAAAGAACATGATAATTTATACAGCAAATGCAGCCTGTGCTTCCTGCAGGACAGCCTGATTTATCGACTGTGCATCTGTTTCATATAAAGTGCCCTGAGCAGAACAAAAACCTCCATTCTAGCAAAACCAGGACAGTTTCTCCAGTTTTCAATAAATCATGTTCTACCTGTGGGATACCTTGTTAACGACTATACACTAAATCCAGAGGGAGTTTTCCTTTTTCTTTTTCTTTTTTTTTCTTCTTTCCTTTTTAACTATCCATCCCAAATATTTTGAGTTTCTGAGGCCATTTTAATACTCTTGTTGCCCAGGTAAAACTCCTTTTCATTTCTGAGGGAGTTTGGCATTAGTAAACTGCCTACATCAAATATCTCATTAGTAACACACATCTTATAAACCAGCCTTGTAAAACCATAAGGCAAAACCTTCCTTCATTCTGCTTGTAGTTTACATCTTTGCCTTTACCTAGCCAACGTTTTTTTCTACACAGGATGCAGCTGAATTTCCATTGAGGAGCCTGATTTCTATATCCAGGGAAAATACCTGGATGCCCTCTATGGGAAAAGCTCCCTTGGAATCATAGGACGGTTTGGGTTGGAAGAGACCTTAAAGATCCAAGAAGGAGAGGACAATGGCCTAAGCAGGACAGTGAAGGAAGTGAAGGGGCTGACAGAGTTATAGAGGAGTGGGATGAGGTTCCAGCAGAAAATTCTGTTCCACCTTTGAGCCCATCCCTTCCTGGAGGAGATCCCAGCCCCGTGTCTCCTCTCCCAGCACCCCTCCCTGAGGACAGCCAGCACAGCCTTGCCACAGGGAATAGCTCCTCGCTTCTGCTGCCAACCTCTCTCTTTGCGTCTTCAGCACCAACTTTCCCCAAACCACCTGAGGTTTAGGAAACTGAAGGATGGGAGAAAATCCATGTTCCCAGTGCAGCTCCACTGAAAATGTGTAAGTGCAGCCAAACCGGGCCCAGGGGGCCCGTGTCTGTCAAAAGCACGGATACAAAGCCAAAATCTTCGTCTGAAGACTTAAATTGAAGAAACTGGGAGTGGAAATTGTTTTTTTACTGAGGGCATAATTCATGCGGGAGGATGCTTACAGCATCCAAAAGGCTTTAAGCTGGTGTTACAACTCTGTCAGTGAAGTACAGAGGTGTCTAGGGAAAAGGGAGTACATTTCATGTAAAACACCACCACAGGGAGCTGTGACAGAGCTGGATCTCATTTCCTACCCTGTGGGCTGGACCCTCACTACATCTGCATCCCCCTTATCCCCCAGCCTTGTCTGGTGAGCTCCAGCCACGCCAGCGGTTCCTCAGGAGAGCTGTAAGGTCTTTGCAGCACATCCATCTGAGATCCGCTGTCCCCCCAATATCCCACCGACTCTACTTCCCTGAAGAGGACTCTGGGGAGCTGGACCTGGAGCACATGGCTCTGAGGCACACACTGCCTCTCATCTGGAGTTTTTCCTGGACGATGGGGGTCTTGATTTCTGACAAGACCTCTTCTTCCCACTGTAATATAAATTGCCATGTAAAAACATCACAGATGGGATGAGCGAAATCCTTGACCTTGTTTCTTTGCTGCGCAAAGCCAGGTGGTGCTTCTGCCAGTTTCTCTATTGCCAGTCAGGAATCAAACATTTCCCTGTCATTACATTGCCAGTCCTTTGTCCCTGGGCATAGTGCAAAATAAAGTCACCTTTCCAACAGTTTGCCAACTGTTGAGACATGTTGCTATTTCAGTGTTATCTGCAGTGTTATTTGCTTTGCCCAGGTGATGTGTCACTGAGCTGCTGGGCCAGACCTCAGGGATGAACCGTGCAGCCTGCATGTGACACTGCTCTGCAGGGGACATGGAGAAACCCTTGGGCTTGAGGACACCTTGGATTGCTTGTTCCTCTTCTCCTCAGGAGGAATGCCCCAGGCTCCACCTCATCCTGCTACAAGCTCCCAGGACGCCTGGAAGCAGCACAGGATGTCCAGGGTGCCATTTTGGGCTTCTTTCTCCAGGGAGTTCTTTCCAAAACACTTTGGTCTGTGGTGGTTGCATCTATCCAGTGTTTTAAAAGGACAGTTTCTGTTTCAGCCTTTTTTCAGCTGTTTTGTCTGTCTTTCTGATGCCTTTGCCAGTTTGGCCAGGACAGAATTTGGCCCCTGATAGACACTTCTCCATTAATCAGAGATTTGCCTTAGTGGCAGGGTTGTTCTGAGGTCTAATTAAGTTTACAGTTTCTACTTAAATTGATTTGAGATCCTGGGGTGGAAGGCCTTTTAAGAGAAATCATATTAAAAATTCAGGATTTTTTGCTCCAACGACCTTTTTGTGTAAGACTAATTTTAGCATCCAGACGTGAAGGATGAGTAATCCTTTCTCAAGCTTTGGCAATGTTAGCTGAAGCTTTTTCTCATTCACCTTTATCAGAGAAGCAATAAAAAATTGCTAATCACCTTGACAAAGGTACTCATGTCGGGGTGAAATATGTGGCAATCATACACAGACAGGATCAAAAAGAATAAAGTTTCTGGATTGAGGAGATGTGTGAGATCCAGACTGCAACCCTCATGCCCTTCTTCCTATGGTAATTTTTAATCCCAACATCCAGGTAATTAATAGGTGGTATTTGAGAGGGTGTGTCCTATCCCACTCCTGAGCCAGTCACTTCGAACAGGCTGTCGCTGTGAGCTGCACACCATCCTCAGTGAGATAAACTTTATAACTTCATTTCTTCAGACTCAATCAACCAAATCAAATATTTCCCATGGAAGATTTGATTAAATGTCATTACGATGTGGCGGAGAAACTTTCAAAATGATGAAAATGGACCAACTCATTCTCCTTGCTTTTGTATGTCAAAGTTATCTTAAATCTTAATAAACCCTAATCAATGCCTTCTTCAAATTACACGTAAAGGCCCTCCCTTGGGGAGCTTTAAAGGGTGTTTGGGGTCAGACCAGGTCCTTACACGGTGTTTCCTCCAGGGCCAACTGCACATTTGTTCACTTTTAGTCCAAGAGAGCAGGAAGCCTCATTGCCTTTGTGCCCTGCTTGTGTTACAGCCTTTTGTGATGGGAACTGACCCACCCCATTGTCATTTTGAGGGTCCATTGAAACCTTATCTCCCCAGTCTTGTCTTTGGAGAAATGCTGAGGATTTGACTGACACCTCATTTAAGATCACTAAGATAATTAGAAGAAGAGCTGTGGATTGAGATGTAAGAGATATGGAACTGTGATGCTTCTGTCCTGCTTCACTTGGTTATACTCTGTTCCCAATACCTGGAAAATTAAGAAATACTGTTTGATGCGCTGTATCATTTAAGGTAACTGAGAAAACCTCCTCCAAGGCTCTTGCCTTTAGACATCAGTAATATGCAGCAGCTAAAGAGCTGAGAGGGTCATGGATTTTTAACTGGGAGATTTTTTTCCTCCCAAAATAATGATGACTTCTTGAAAATGCCTTTTTCACCTTGAAAAGAGATGTTTTGACAAAGCTTTTTTAACACTCTGAAATGTTTTTGATGTTTAAAATGAAATTGCTTTCCAGATATGCAAACTGAACCATGTTCTTGATGTTCAAAGGGAAAATAATTATAAAACAGAATTATAATAAGGCCAGAGAGGAAACAAGAAACATTTCAAACTAATGTAAGCAGATTCAGGATGGACCTAGTCTGAATTTTCTTTCAGTTTTCAGGTTTTATTTCTTTTGTCCTAAGCTAAAACAGAGAAATATTTCAGAATCTGCCACGTGCAAAAACATTTCCTTGCCCAGCTCTAATTGCTCAATTGAATTATTTGCAGACAGATCACAACTCCCTTCAATTAATCAGTTCCATGAATGCTTTTTTCCCCCAATCCCTGACCCATAGCTCATTCATGGAACCCATGCTTGTGCTGATTTAATTAGCCATTTAACTCACGTGGCCTGGGAGGATTTCCTGTTTGCACAGGCCCTCACTTAAGCTCAGATTTGCATACAGCTTCTAATTCTCACTTAACAGTCACCCTTCCAAAACCTTTCCTGCCTCTGACCTCCCATGCTGGGATCCGTGTGGGAAGCCGATGCACTACGAGCATGAACCCAGCTGGAATGAATTTGTTTAAAAAGCTGAGAGGACTTTCACTGAGATTTTTTTGGCATTGCTCACCCAGTTCTAATTGCTTTATAAATTTAATGGAGTTAATTCTGGCCACTAGGTGCTGAGCTGGTTTGTGGATAAGGGGTATAAAGGCAGCACAGAGTCACAGAACCTCATCTCTTGGCACAGGGAAAGACCTCATGCAGGTGAGACTTTAGATTCCTGTGCAGTAAGTTGGAGGCCCAGGTGATGTTCCTAGAAATTTTTGAATTTTGACTCCCATAAGCCATAAAGGTGGTAAGGAACTGGGTGTTTGTTGGTTGGTTGGGGTTTTTTTGTTTGTTTTCTTCTTCCTACTCCTTTGTTCACAAGAGCTGGTTATGAGAAAATACCAGAAAATCAGAGCTGCCAAGGTATCTCAGTGGTTCATGAAAAACTGTTGAGTTTGGTTGTTTTGTGAGGTTGTTTTTTTTTCTGTGTGGCTCTTGCTTATTTGTTTTTGTGGGGTTGCTATAATGGTAGTGGGAAGTTATGGCTTTGATTTTGTATGAGAGTAACTCTGTCACTCTGAAGAATTAATAAATAAGTTCTGATTTAGAGTAAATCTGTAGCTCTCCTGTTCCTTTGTCAGTGGAAGAAATCTTCAAGTATGTTAAACCTTTCTGCTGCTGATTACTGCAGGGATTTTTACTGCAAGGTAAATCTGCATTTTACAAGCAGGAATGCTTTCCAGGTAGATGTTTCTGATATGCATCAAAGGCTATATTTGATAATGTTCTCCTCAATTGAAAGTGACAATAATTATAGGAAAGAAATTGGTCTGTTTCTGTGCATGTCCCAGAACATTAATTTCTCTGGTCAAACCAAGATTCTGAAGAACAAAATACTAAAATTTCTCAAGATGAGGCTTAATACTTAATCAGCCAAATTCCCTTTGTGTCTCCTACCTGCTCACCCAGAAATAGGTTGTAATCTGCTTTTGTACGTGGATAAGAAGAGTGAGGAGTGATGTAATTCAGAGAAAGAAAAATATATTTGCAAAATATCTTTTCTTGGAATGTTGCCCACAGAGTCATGCAAAGTTTAACTGCTAAAGAATCCCTTCAGAGCCTGGCCTGGTCCAAAGGAAGGTTGCTCTGCTGCTGTGTTGCCTCAGGCTATGCACAGGCTCTGCCTCTGGTTGGTCCCCTGCTCTGGTCTCAGTTACTGTAAGCAAAGCCCCAGCAGCCAATTCACAAAATTAACTTTGGAGAGATCTGGCTTTATTTCTAGTTCTTAAGCACCAGGGCTGTCATTTGACAGAGCTTGTTGGGGATCAGGTCGGGCTGGGCAGTCCTTGGCCACACCAGGGCAGTTGCAGAGAATAAAGAGCCTGGCCATAGCTCAGAGTGCCATGGAGAGCAATAAAACCTTATCAAGAAGGAATCACAAGTACCTAATGAGAATCAGATGCAGCATAAAAGAGGCTATGGGCATGCTCTTATCCAGATGCACAGGGAATTATGTACATAAACAGTGGATAATTTGGTTTTACATCTTATTTTTCATTCAAAACTTGAGGGAGAAATGACTTGGTTACTGGAAGTGGTGTGTAGGAAAGCTGCTGTTAAGCACTCGGGGATTGCTCCCACAGAGCTTGGTGTGATGGAGCTGCCCTGGGGGACCTGACATCTCCACTCAAGGTGGTCTGGAACAAACATCACAAAGTCCCCTGATCAAAGTGTTCAGCTCTGGCTGAGACCCTGCAAATGAGAAGCCTCTGGGTCAGGAGAGGTGAGCCTGAGTCCCCCTTAGCTGGGGCAGGCAGTGGTGGTGTGGGGCTGTGGTCCCTCAGCACAGAAGGTCCTGCTGCTGGAGCTGTGCCATGGACCACGTGCAGAGGCAGCTTTGGATTCAGTCTAAGGGCTGAAGGAGGATTCTGCCTGCTGTGCTTCCTGCTTCTCACGTTCTGGTTTCCAGGCTGGAGGGTCAGAAGGCTGTAGTGCATTACTGGGAGATTTACTTCCCACATGAAACAGAAGTTGCTTCCAGCTTCTCCTGCCTTGTGCTACTTGTGGTGGCACGTATGACTGCATTTGTTGTGATAAATGCAGAAAACCCAGGACTGAAATGCAAAGGGAGAGGTGGCTGTCAGTCAGCCCAGAAGGGCTGGAAGGCAGATGATCTTGGTGTTAAGCCTTGTTTGGCCTTGGTGAGGTGCATAAAGCTGGGCAAATTGCAGAAAGCCCTTGCCTTTAAAATGAAACGTGCCTTGGGCTTCTCCCCTGAGTGCAAGGTACTATAAAGGGGACTTGTTTGATGTAATAGAACTATGTCTCCTCTTCTGAGGCTGAGGTTGCCTGGGTTGTTTCCAGGATTGAGATTCCCAATCTGATTTAAGAGGGATCAGTCCAACCCCTGCACTGCAGAAGTAGTTTCACTCAGGGGGCCTGGTAACTATAGGGCTTGTTCTCCCCGTGGATCCAAACCTGCCTGACAACTTCATTCCTCCCCACCACATAGCTGACTTCACAAAACTCTTCTCTGACATGCACCACAGAGCAGGCAACTGCTTTGAGCCAACCCAGAGCTGTGTGTTGCCACCAGCCCTCTTGCCAGGAGGGCTTTTTGCCACGCGCTGGCGTCTGTGATGACGCAGAGCAGTCGGTGCTGCTTGGAGAGAAGAATAATGTGTTTAGGGCCGATCTGCAGGAGTGTAAATGCTGCTGCTTCTCACTGGGAAAGTGATGCCCTCAAAGATTTGGCCCTCTGTTTCCCGTGTATTTTGGTGTGAAATCCTTTCCCTCGAATGCAGCTGAGCAAGGATGCAGCTTTGCAGTGTCTGTGATCCAGGAACACCACAGGATAACCAGGCCCCCTGCTGCTGTTACCCAAAGGGGAGCCCAGCATCCAGCAGGACTCAGCTCCATTACTGCCAGACCTGCAATGCTGCAAGACCTGTGTAATTGAACCAGATTTGTGTTAATTACCTACTTATCTGTGAAAACCTTAAGGTTCAGGATTAAGGGCAAGGAAATTATACTCGGGGGATATTTTAATGAGCAGAAAAACCTATACTTTGTTTCACAAGTCACTTTTTTTACATTAAAACTTCCTGGGCTTATAATTAGAAATTTAATGTTTTGTGAACTGCAGTTGTTCAGAAACTATGGGGGAAATGGTTTATTTCCCAGCTGCCCTCTTGCTTAATGAATCCTTTCAGGTTTGTTTTCCAGTGGTTAATAGCATAGCACTTTTGCCCACCCTGTCTCACAGAGGAATTTTAAATCTATAGGGCACTTCTGATTATTTTATGTACATATGTATAAATTCAGGCAGTCAGTGAACCATAACTAATGCAAGTGTTTGGCTGTTTGGGAGCAGAGGAGAGAGTGAAGGAAAGGTAGGCAGCGTGGGGACCATGGGCCCCCCAGGGACTATCACCCTGTTGGCTGATGGGAGCCAGTCTGACAGGCAGGGTGGCGTGGGGGGAGATTCTCAGGGCAAGGACTGTCTCTTCCAGAGGCCATGGCACCATGCAAAACACTTAGTAAATGACAGTTTAGAGGCAATTAGGTAATTGTACCTCTCTGCTGTTCACCTGAGTTCAGCATGCACTCTGAGCTCTCAGGCTTAGGCAGGTGTTGCCTTGATCTCCGTAAAGCTGATTTTTGAAAGGGTCTTTTCGTTACATTTTTTTTTTCTCTCTTTGAGTCCAGAAACTGTAGCAGGAGAGCTGCTGGCTGTTTTCTGCCCCTCCTGAGGGCACCCAACTACTCTGCCCTTCCTAATATCTACAGCCACAGCCCATGCCATGCCAGGGTAGTATTTTAATGCACAGCACTCCCCATTTCAGGGGTAAATGCACCTATGGTGGTGAGGCTTGGGGTGTGTAGAGACACCTCCCTTACAGTGCTGTTGCAGACACCACTACTGAAAGAAGCTGCACAGGGAGGAAAGAGTCAGAAATAGCAACCAAGAGGCTGGGTATAGCTTCAGACTTCCTCCTCAATAATCTCAGAGCAGAGTCACTTAAAATAACCCTGACCTTCCAATCCCCATCCATTTGCAAGAGGCTGTCTAATTGTTCCTGTTCCATGGCAAAGGACCATGGTGTGCATGGGCTGCCTGGTTCTCCAGTGAGCTGGGCTCATAAGAAAGGCTGATGGGGCTTGGACTTGTTACTTTAGAGCTCAGATGACTATTTGGCAGGGAAAAGGTGCTTATCTGAGTTGGGTGGATTGCAGGAGGGCACGTTTTTGGGTCTGGCTGTGCACAGTTTCCCCCTTGAGGAAAGCAGGTGTAAGGGAGAGGTGTCTAGCAAGAAGGCAGCAGCACAACGAGCCTGAAGGATGCCTGGCTGCAGGAGGAAGCTTGCAACCAGAGAAGTAGGTTTCTTCAGTCTGGAAGCTGGGTTTTTAAGCCCAGAAGCTGGCTTCTCAGTGGAAACATTTGGGGAACAGCTGGTATCAGCTATCGCTGCTCCTCCTTGTCCATGGGGATGGATTGCGCTGCTGTAAATCACTGCCTTGGCAGCAGTCCCTGTTCACACCCCATGCCTTGGTAAAGTTGTAGGCTGGGAGTGGAAGTTGTGGAGCATCAATCCTGGCTTTCTGCCACCTGGGAGTGAAGGCAATCCTTGGGTACCATTGGGTGAACTTTCTAGGAGCTTTTTACTGCCTGAGAAGTGGTTGTGAGGGACAAGCAAATTTAGATCTAACCCACATGATCTACATATAGCAAAAATCCAAATACACCCAGAAGGAAAATTAGGACAACAGAAGTTGATGGGCTGAAAACTTAATTAACATGTTGAAAAATTTGACCTGATCTCAGGCTTTTTCCCTTTCTGTCTTTCTTCTATTCCAAACTATTAGTTTGGTTTTTAATATTACTGCTTAGGATAAATTTTGCTCTAAAATTAGGAATAAATTATATCAGCTACATGTCAAGCTAATGTGTTAATTCTGTTGCAACACAGTGGAAACACAATATAACAGAATTCCCTCCCATGTACCTTCCTCTGATTTACTCTGGGGCTCAGCTAATAATATTGCTGTCCTATAGCTTCAAGTAACCAAATAATGACTTAAAGGGTCTCTTTATTGCATTCCTCTGTTGTGCAGGGATGGGGAGCAGCTCCTTGTGATACACTTGGAGTAACACATCTGCTGCTGTGTTATTCTATTCTGTGTTACATCGCAGTCCCTTCCCTTGCTTTCCATGGCAAACAAGCAATAGAATGACAAAGCCATGGTTGCCATTGTCAGTGCAGCTCCTTGTGCTGCAGGCTGGATGAAATACCACACAATCATGGCACCATCCCATATTTATTTTAAAATATTAAACTATTTATATGGAAGGGTCATCAGCATGCTGCATTCATTAGCCAGGGCTCCAGGGAAGAGACAGCAGCGAGCAAAGAACACAAACAGGCTCTACACGAAAGTAGCAAAGAAGCATCCTTTGGAAATGTCAGTGCTGAGCAGCAATTAAAACCAGCAAAAGTTAAAATACAGAGGATTCCAATAATCTGAGTACAGCAGCCAGTCCTGACTGTCAGGGAACCTATGGTGGGATTCCCATGGATATAAGGATAGATGGTAAGGTCTGTGCTGCATAGTAAAATATGAATGGATTTTCTTTATGAAAAGAAGGATTAAATTGCTGCTTGTGTGGAGAACCAACAGTGATGGAGGCAGGCAGGCGTGCAGCAGGTCGGAGAGGGAGATAGGGCTGGGTTCATCCCGGGATTGCATCCTACAAGATGCTGAGCTTCTCTCCGAACTGTGGGGTGGCTGCTAGGCTGCACACAGGTGAGTGTGAGGCTTCTGCCAGGAGCAGTCTGGAAAACATCACTCAAGGGGAATAGACTGCTCTGTGTGACATGGTGTGAGTCCAGCATTGGCTCAGGCTGCTCAGAAATGGCCATTTGACCTTGCAAAGCACTCTGGGCATCACAGGGCAAGGGGTGTTAGAGTCAATGGATAAGAGGAGGGAGTGGGGGGTGTGCTCTCTTGTGGAAAATGTTTCTGAGCAAACAGGAATTTGTCCAGTAACTCCATTTGAAGTTACTCCATGCTATTGCAGTGGTTTTATAGCTCTTAGTCCCCTTCACTCCATCTCCCACTGGAATCTGTTCAGAAGAGTTGTTACACCTCGTGCCATCCCATCCCTGCTGACTTTGCATGCAGAGTCTTGAAGCTCACAATTAGGATAATGAACTGAAAGAGGTCAGAAGAGATGAAATATTAATCTTTGGCTTGCCATGCCCTTTCAAGAATTAATTTACATTGGGCAGTTATGTGGTACTTTTCCTTTTATATTTTCTTTTCTCATTCTTTTTTAAAGGAGAGATGGATCACATCCAAAACCCAAAGTGTTCAGATGGGCTTTGGAGCTGTCCCTGGCTCTTTCTACTTCCCATTTTCCAGGCTGCCTTCTGAAAATGTGTTTTATGAGGTTTCTCACTCCAATTTTCATGTTACCTGCCCACAGGATTTTAATGTTTTTAGTGACAACAGAGTTGCAGCTGGTGAAAAGTAGCCAAAACAAAACCAGGGATTGTATTTCCCTTCCTTCTCCACCTCAGGGTCTTCTGCCTCCCTGATTTTTGCCTTTGCTCTTTCTTCCCTCCTGCCTTGAAACTCCACTAAAAATTTCCCAGCTTTTAGCAGTCCCTGCAGGCACAGAAGGAATGATCCTTAATTCCCAATTTCCATTCTGCTGCTGGTCTCAGGGCTTTTTATTTCAATGCAGAATTACACAGAAATTCCTACAGGGACTTTTCACATCCATATTTCCTTGTAGCACTGCTGCTGAATCATCTAGGAACTGAAACTTGCTTGGCTGGAGAGCAATGTGTTTTTATAAATTATTGACATGCTGAAATTGGCCCTGGTCCAAGGCAAGCCTTCTACTTTGTTAATATGCCTTGGGTTTAATCCCTGTCGCACTGAGGAGGATGAAGATGAGTCATCTCCAGACGGAAGGGTTGGATCTAGGACCTAGTGACACATATGGGAGGTGGAAACTGGGAACATATATGCCAGGAGTGGATTTGTAGCCAACATAGAACGGCAAACACAACTCTGTTGGTTCAGATGTTGACTCCAAAGAGTCACTGGGGAGCAACAGCTCCCAAGAGCAAGTAATTCACTGCAGGAGCTCCGATGGGCTTGTTTTTCCCAGTTCTGGATCTCTGCTGGGCAGTGGACTGTCTGTCGTTGTACAATCCAATTCTGTTTCCATGGATCTGGATCTTCACCTAAAAGCTCATTTGATTCAAGTCAGGAGTTTTAAGACTTTATTCTACAGCAATAAAAAAAAGAAATGAGCCTGGCAGTAAAAGGGTGTTGAGGGATGTATGGAGATACGATGTCCATCCATACGTGATGCTGTATGGGGGGATTTATTGCCCAGGGTTTTGCGCAGAGGTCTTGGGATTGTGGAAAGCCTCCATGACGTCATACTGAGAAGCAGGAGTTGAGCTGTTCCTGCTGTGTGATGGGAGCAATATCCTGACTTATCCCTGCTGCAGTGGCTGCCTGTGACAGGTCTGGCAAGCTGCTGTCGGCAGAGCTGTGCAGTGGATGCCGTGACCTCTGTGGGCAGAGCAGGAAGGTGGAGTTGCTTCCTCTCCAAGCTTGCCTGCCAGGGACATGATTCAGATTTTACAGCTAATTGACTGCACTGATCTTGCTGCCAGAAAGGGATAATATTCAATGAGTGGCTTGTCTTTCAATAGCTGCTGTCCAAAACCCTGCATGCACCTTATAAAACCAGTCCTGTGACTTGGCTGACTGGTTGCTCAGAGGCACACTCTCCCACGACCCCCGCTCTTTCTTTTCCCTGCTGCTCTGTGCCCTGCAAGCAGTCCCTCACCTGGGAGGAGGTGGTGGCTATGTGATGAGTGACCCAAAGACAAGGATTTGGTATGATTCCCCCATATCTTTCTGTTTCTGATTAAAGCCTCGCTCCACAGAGGCTAATGAGCCTAGTGGAATCAGCCATCAGCCCCTGGTAGCAGGAGGAAGTGGACTCTAAGCCAACCAATACTTGCTAGAGGCACTGGTTTGCAACCCTGTTAGCCCCAGCCCTCTTGTGCTGAGGGCTGAGTGTTTTTGTGGACAGCCCTGAGCTTGTAGCTGGAGGGCACAAGGTAAGAACCTCATGTGGCAGACAAAAAACGATCAGCCCATCCACCACTGAATGTACCGTGAGGAAGGAAATTTAGGAAACTTGTAAATACCAGCAAGGAGGCTGGCATGTGCTGCTGCTGCTTGCTCCTTGGCCTGCTCATCTGCCACTGGAGTTCATTTGTTAACACTTCTTCCCCAAGCTGGCTCCCAGCAGAGCCACCACTGAGCCGGCTTTCATCCCTGCCCCGCACTGGGGAGCAATGCCAGGCTGGAGCCGCCAGCTCCAGGATACAGCCCATCATACTTTTGTGATGATGCTTGGAAAACATAGAGCAAACAATGCTGTAGGAATAACTTATCTCACATACACTATGTGAGAGCTGTTCCCATGATGTTTGCTCAGCCCCTGACTAATTTAGCACACAGGATGGGCTGGCAGATTATGCAGCGAGACGCGCTAATTCGGGCCTGCAGTTCATGTGAAAGAACGGCGAGACGGGCTGGGAGACAATGCAAGCTAATATTAGGACGCCAGGCAGGGAGTCAGGAATCCCAATCCTGGCTACCACTGACCTGCTCCCAGGCCCCAAATCCCTCTTTGGAGCTGTCTGGAGAAAGGGAGCATCTCCCTTTATGTTCAGCCGGGTTAGCCCTGGGAGCCGTTTGTCCCAGCCAAGGCTGCTGGCTGTTATTCTATATAAATAGTAATGATGATCATAATCTTTCCATAGGGGGTATGGCATGGAAGGGTAGCGCCTCATATCAAAGCTGCTGCTTTTGTTGGACCAAGCTCAGATGTGCAGTAGATGCTGCTTTAACATAAAGATGCTCTTGTGGGACTAGCAAGCAGTAAGGGGGATATTTCTGTGAAGATACAGCATCAGACACTGCCATGAATTCTTCTGCTTCAGTGCTTCAAAAAGCAAGGTGGGGTTTGTATATCTTCCAAATCACTGAGTGATATCTCGTGGTGTGTTAATTGGCTCTGCTCCTGAGAATATTTGTGTATGCTCAGCCTTACACATGTGGCTTGTCTGATGCCTGTAAATTACTCTCACGAGCAAAGTAAAGCCAGGCCCCAGATGGCTGCAGGATCAGGGCTGTGCTGTCTGTTGCTGCCTTGTGTGTTATGCCTTTTGCCAGGACTGTAATTCTGACCCAGAGAGGGATCTCCCAGCTACTCCTCACCATGAAGAAAGAGCATATCCATATGGCTCCAAAGGAACTCCTTTTCCAAACCTTCAGCTTGTCCCATCATTGTGCCTTACTGCTACCTTTTTATTCATTTATTTCAGTCTTGTTGAGGGTACTTGGACAAACTTTTTGCGAGGGTAAATCAATTCTCTATTACAGAAATCTTTCCTCAACTCAGTGTTTTTATGAGGAAAAAGGGATTTTTGCTGTTTATTTTGTATACAGAATTGCAATTTATATTCTGTGTATTGATTCTTTACTTTTGAGAAAAGCAAACCCTTTCACAGTGGAGCTGGTGGACAAGATACTGCACTGATACAATCCCATGTACCAGTTAGTTTTGGGAAGCTGAGTCTTTGTGGCTAGTTTTATTTTCAAACCAAATCATGAGATTGACACCTTTAATTAGCTCTACTCAAGTTGTTTGAACCAGACTTTGCTACAGGGAGAGGTAGGTTATTCCCAGCTTTTTATTCGTGATTTTTTTCCATATTTAAGCCATTAGACTTTAATACACATCCACTACAAGGGACTACCAACTTACTCAGCACACAGCATCTTTGAAAAGTTCAGACTTTGCCTCTTCTTTATGGCACCACAAAGACTTAAAGCAGAAATCTTTCCTGATACAGCTTTAGTTTTCAGGATTTTTAGGAGGAATGAATAGCAAGTTTTGTAGTGAGGATAAATAGAGAAAATAGAAAGGAGAGGGCTGGAGAGGTGAGGCAACAGGGGAAGGACAGGGGAACAGAATCTTCATAAGCCTCAGCAGAGCAGGGGTGGAGCTTAAGGATGCAGTGAGGCTCTCTCTGTATCTGCAGAGGGAACAAGGAGGATAAGAAAGGAGGAGAGAATGAGGCTCTTGAGCTGAAGTGAGTTTGGGTGAGTGTTGGTGCCTTGGGCAGTTGTGTTGAGCTCTTGCAGCACAAACCAGAGGCGAGCCCTTTTCTTTTTCAAGCAGCAGAAGCAGAAAAGTGGAGGTTTATCAGCTGAGACAGGTGAACTGGGATAGCTTATCTTAGCAGGACAGAGCTAGTGTCTACTGAAGAGTCTTTGGTAACTCATGTGGAGTTACCAAAGTTAAAATAGCAAAGAAAAATTCCTGGGGAAGAATGTGACTTAATAAGACAATATCTACCAGACTAGGAGGAGGAATTTCCTTCTTCTATAGCTTGATCATGGTCAACAAAGACCAGGAAAAGCCATGATTTTCCTTTGTTTTCTTTTTTTTTCCTTTTCATTTTGGAAAGACTCCTGTGGGTACCAGAGACCTCCACTCCAATAAAATGTGTCCCAAATGGACACTGCATTGATATTTCTTTCAGAAAGTTGAAACATATGGCAGGCTTAGCTTCCCTTGCAAAGCCAATCTGATCCCTACTCTAACCAAGAGGCTTTGCCAGCTCTGCACCCAACTTCTTCAGAGCTTTTCAAGCCTGGCTCCCTCCTTGCCAAAAAGCCCCGCCCACAACAGTCATACCCTGGAACAGAACGGCTTCTGCAGGGAAGAGATGCCTGAATGAAATAAATAAACCTGGGAATACAAGTGCTAATGAAAGTTAATGAAATCTACAATTTGTAGTTGTGTTGGATTTTTTAGAATCTTGCTTTTTTAAAATGACTGGGCCCCCTGAGGCTGGCATCCTCACTTCCAAGTGGTCACTCTGACCCTTTGCTTCCACCCAATAAGCTCAACCACATCCCAACATACTCAGCCTATTGTGCATTATTTAAGCCATAGGGTATGACAGAGTGTGTTTTATAGAGCCATTAATTTATGCTGTGGGTGACTTTAACCACCCAAGAAGTGTATTAATGGTCCTATAAAATACACCCCAGAGTGTCTTAATATGGTTATGAGATTGATCTTCAGCTTTATATTCTACTATGTGTGATATTATTGAAATAAATTGTAGAGGAAGGTGATATGAGACCCCAGTAAGGGGCGAGTTTCCTTTTTCTTCCCAGAATCCTGTGGTCAGACTCACTCTGAGACAGCCATGGATTGCACTCCAGCCACTCAGCTGCAGGAGGCTGGAGACGTCCTACACAAGGGGCTGCCTTTTGGGATGGAGCTTGCTGGCCCAGCTCTGCCACTGACCTTAGGCAGGACCTGTCTGTGCTGGCTGGTCAGTAGCTTTAACCAGAGCTGCTCATGTCCTGACACTTGCAAGGTTTTCTATACATACAGGGTTTGTTCAGTACCTGGAGTTGGGTCATCTGTTGAAAGGTTTGCCAGGGCTCAAAGCAGCACCAGCCCATCTCTTCCTTGCTACCAGAGAGCAGTACCAGCCTGTTGAGAAACCCTGGATGCTGCATAGAAAATTCTCATCCAATAAAAGTTAAGTAGGATTACTATAAAAACAATTCTTGTTTGGGAAATAACCACAATACATGGCTTTCCTACCGACAGATTCTGGTAGTGTGAGTGTGCCAACAGGAAACTTCAATGTCTGAGAACCCGAATCTTGTTTCAAGTCTTTCTTCTCTCTTTTCTTCCAGGATCTATGTGCTCAGGCTTTCAAAACCTTGAGGCCTGTAATATCAAAGGTTTGGGGTTTATCTGGAAATTAAGAATAAATTCTGATGCATTAAATAATCTGTACTTTCATTTGTAGTCTTAATCATTGTCATCTTCTATGCTCTCTGCTGGGAGACATGGCTGTGAACTGCCATAAACCCACAACATTCTCAGTGACTAGACATGGTTTTCCATTCCAAAAAAAGTAAAACTGTGGTTTCCTCAAGTTTCAGTAGGAAATCTGAGAGAATGAGTTGATGCTTGGGGGAGCTTTGACCCATTTTAGAATCCAGGACACAGCACGAAATTTCAGGGATGTTTGAGACCGAGACCATGGGTCAATAGCCTATCTGAAAGAGCCATTTAAGCTGTTGTGTGTTTGTAGCGGGGCCCAAAGCATGCAAAGCACCTTCTGAAGGAGGAAGAAAGCACCAGCCTTCTCATCCTGACAAATTAGCAACTGCTAAGGCATGGGCCACCAAACCACAATGACTGCAGACAAAAGAGCAAGGGAACCAGGCTCTGCTTAAAAGCCTGGGCCCACCCAAATCAGTTTTTATAGTGCTGGCCTGGGCTGTGAGCTGGTAAAAAGCATGCAGACCTGCATGAGATGAGGCTGGACCAGCTGCTGCAGGTGAAATAGGATGGCTGCAGTGAGCCATCCTTGGATGAGGAATGTGCCTGATTTTCTCCACCCCTATGTTAAGCTTCAGCTGTTCCCCAGGTAGGTGCCCTGTGAAGATTCCTTAATTACTGTTTAGGAAGTGCTTAGAGACCCTCACAAAAAGGAGAGTATCACTATTAGAACTGCAGTTGTTAGAGATGAATACAGTCTGTTAATCATTAAATCCATCCCCTGCGAAGGCAGGACCACTGTCCCCTGGGAGAGAGGCCAGGCGCTGCAATGAAATGCAATGCCAGGTTTGTATGGAGTAATAACCCAATTATCCATCAGCTGGTGTTAGGGCCCCTTGTGGGCAGGAGCAGCCCTGCCATGGGTCAAGGGCCCGGTACCATTAAAGGCTGACCAAGGGCTTCCTTTAATAGAGGTGGTTGGAGCAGCTGTGCCCTGAAATAATCTCGTTGCAGCAGTAAGGTGCTGGGCAGTCACAGCGTCAGCAATCAGGACAACAAAAAACCTTGGCTATATTTGAGCTGTTATAAGTGGTGCCAGCTTCCAGGATCTAGGACTATCCAGATTGACCACCTGGATGCAATGAGGATATAAAATGGTAGGAAATTGGTCCAGGAGAAAAACTGAAGTGAAAATCAAGATAAAGTTCTGGTTGAGGTTTGCTGGTTTTGTTAATTACCAGCAAGAGCAATTTTGGGAACACAGTGGCCCAGACAAGAGTACAGTGTTAGGATTACCACGGGGACAGCTCACACTTTCATTACAGTTGCAGTGTTGGTAAGCAAACCGAAAAGGGCCCTTGGAAGTCTGTCATCTCATAAATTTTACTAGCAAAACTGTTTTTCTAGATAGTATTTTTCAAAAATTTTTCCATGAGGCATGAGTAGTTCTGTAAGATCTATTCAGAGCAGCCATAGTTCATGTGATGCTCACATGGATCCCAGATGATCTTTAGCTTAGCAGGGCTGTCACATAACGCATCCTGCAAAATGATGGTGATGAAAATACGTCACATCCAACTCTTGGCTGTGAACAAGGGGCTCCATGCATGGTGAGCTCACACATGTGTGACACAACTCTCAGCCAGTGCACAGATGAGAGAGAATCCCTTCCCCGCAAGCCGTGCTGCTGCTCTGTAGGGTCTACAGACCTCTGGAGCATTTATTGCCCAGGGGATCCAGCCTGATGACCAATCCACTCTTTACTAGTGAAGGCACAATAAAAAGTGTGCTGGTCATCCTGAAAGTGACAAATTGAGCAGTTGCTTACCGAGCCAGCAAACGCAGATGTGAGGCAGTTATTGCTGCTCAAACATAAGGGATCAGCACAGCTTTAAGGATGAAAATAAAGTATGAAATTTCCAAATGGAAGGAAACATCTTGGAAGCAAATGAGGGCTAGACACAGCAGGTACATTGAACTTCAGGAGTCCACTTCTACCCAAGAAGGCAAGCTCTGCCCCCTCACTTGGAAGGACTTTCCTGAGTCCTGGCAATCCCATCTGCTTCCCATGGAGCCCTGGACAGAGGTGCCTGAGGCACAGGGGATGGAGCTGACTCACTGCTGTGCTATGTGACATTGGACAAGCCTTCCATTCCCTTGCCTGGAGGTAGCTGTGCCACTGGGGCCAGAGACCGCGGCTCCCGTGACCGCAGAGCAGTGTCTGCAGCGATGGGAGTTCTACAAAATAGCCAGATCAGAGATTGCAGCTGGGGAAAGGAGTGATGGAATGCAGGGCGTGAGGGAAGGACAGGCTTCCCTGCTCCATCCGGGACAGGTGTAAGGTCAGGGAAAGTACCCCGGTCACCTCTTTTAGGTCTGCGAGCTAAGCCTGGCTGATCAGCTGGGCCAGCATCAGATGATGTTAGGCTGAGCTTCTTCCCCAGGTACCGATGCTTCCCGAACCTGCCGCCTCTCCTGCATCGCAGATCACTGCAGGACACACTTGGCTGGGAAGATGTGAGATGAAAGAGCAACGCGGGCAGCAGTGAAAGTCTGCGGGCTGTAGTGTCTGAGTACACATTAGTGTACACTGTAGTGTCTGAGTACACAGGGAGCCAGACCAGACTCTTTGTTTCCCTGTGTCACTTCTCAGTCCTGATTAGCAGCAAAATGGGACACGCACACATCTGACAACTGAATTCCTTGCTGGAAGGGGTTCGGTCATGCATAAGACTGCTCAAAATGAGGCCTGGCTTTCAGGTTTGGAAGCATGGAACATGACCTGGAAGGGACAGCTGGTACGTGCACGCTTACTTATTTTCCCCTTTTGAGTTTTGCACCAGTTCTGGGTGACTCTGAAGAGTTGTGGCCAAGGACAAACAAATGAATGCCTGTCCCTTTCCCCAGCAGCCAGACCTCGTTATTGGTCTGTCCAGCTTCTAAACAATTACAGGAGGACAGGACAATGTGAGAACATCATTAATGTCTCAAATTCGAACACTCAATCAAAAAGTGGAGTGAAGAACTAAGAGTAGGAGCACGAATTTCACTCAGCCTTGTGCAAGCGCTTTGATACCATTTTAATGATGGGCTTGCGCAAGTTTTTCCTCAGGACTTGTACTTTGTGTCCCCTTCTGTAACAACCCCCTGGAAAGCACAGGTAAGAAGTGATCGCAGAGGTTTGCAACTAGGAAAATCCTAGAAATCCTCTCGGGAAAGCAAAGTTCTGCCATCCCTCGTCCCCTGAAACATAAGCATCTCCGGGAGCTGAGCTGAGCTCTCGGTGGCGCGGGACAGAGCACCCGCGCTCCGGCCCCTCTCGGAGAAAGATGATTCCTGCCGGGGGGGGTTCACCCTCGCCACCGCCCGAGGGGCGCCGGCGCTGACTTCTCCCTTCGGGAAAGTTGTCCGTGGGAGCGGGGAGGAGCCGGGGCCGCACGTGGGGCGGGGGGGCCGCGCCGGCCGTGCCGTGCCGGGGGCGGGGAGCGGGCGGGGGCCGGGGCGGGCCGTGCCAGGGCGCCTGCGCCGGCGGCGCGGAGCGCGGCGGAGCGGGACGGACCGAACTGGAACAAAACAAACGGCGCTTTGTATCGCCTGAAAGGCTCCGCGCCCCGCGCAGCGCCCGCGGAGAGGGGCGGCAACAGCGTGCGGCTGCCGGATTTGCTTTTTCAGCGCTTTAAATTTATTTTTAAATTTTTTTTTCTTAATAAGAGGGGAGAAGGGACAGCGCGGAGGGGCGGGCGGGAGGCGGTGCGCGCCCTCCGCGGGCGCGGAGCCGGGCGGGCGGCGATGGCCTGAGCGGGCGGCGGGTCCGCGCCCCCTGCGCACCTGCCGAGCGCGCTCCGCGGGCGCGGAGGGACGCGCAGCGCCATGTCGCGGGTCGTGCAGAAGAAGAACCACTGGTCCAGCCGGGTGCGGCAGTGCGCGCTGACCCGCGGGCCCGGCGGGCAGCTGGGCTTCGTTCTGCTCGGCGGCGCGGAGCACGGCGAGTTCCCGTACGCGGGCGCGGCGGCGGGGGACGGCGAGGCGGCGCTGAGCGAGGGCGAGCTGCTGCTGGAGGTGCAGGGGGTCCGCGTGTCGGGGCTGCCGCGCTACGACGTGCTGGAAGTGATCCGGAGCTGCAAGGACCCCATCGTGGTGAAAGCCGTCCGACAAGGTGCGAGGAAGACGCGGAGCGACGCGGCGGGACGGGGGGACCCCGCTCCGCGCTGCCCGCGGGGGGTGTGGGGCAGGGTGGCCACGGGCCAGTGCGGTGCCGGGGGTGGCGAGCATCAGCCCTTCGGGGCAGCGCAGGGCCTCGAGAGAGGCACGGACGGGGTCCCGGTGCACCCACGCGTGTGCGCACCTTCTGCGAGGGCAGTGATGCACAGGCACCTCCACGTCCGGACCCGTCTGCAGCCGCAGTCCTGTGCCCTGCGCTAAGCGCAGCGAGCAATTGTGTGAGACTTTCCCAAAGGCACTGCGGAGCCGGCAGCCTTCCCTGCGGGGAACCCGCGCTTGTCCGGGGGGGCTCGGTGTCCGGCTGACCCTTGGAGAGTCTGAGAGAGCGTCACAGCTGGGGGAATGGGGCAGGAATTCCCTTCTCCAGCAGCTGAGCATCCTTTGGAGCTGCTGAGTGATTAGTGGAGTCTTGTTCTGAAAGTGCAGCGTGTGTTTGCCACCGTGGGAAGAAAAAGCTTGGACCCTCCTGCATCTTCCCTCTGTGGTTGAAAGGCTGCTCAGATTTACCTTTTTTCCCCCCTGGTTTGCCCTAGGTGAGGGCACATCCGTGCTGCCAGCCCTGCAGCACACAGGTGAAGGGACAGGTAGTTTTCCCGTTTGGCTGAGGAAGAGGATAGGAAGAGTCCTCCCATGCTGGATTAAAAAGATGCCACTTCACATCCGTCTGTACTCAACAGTCGCTCAACAGGTTAGCTAGCAGGCCTGGCTAATGGGCTTGGGATTTCCGGGGCAGGACTTCAATTTAGTACCAGAAAACTGTTGGTGCTGCCGCAGCCACCGAAGCTGGTTGGATGGGCAGGAGGAGCAGGACTGCAGATGGACAGCTGGAGGTGTGAGAGGCAGAGGAGCACCCTGAGGTCAGCTCCAAGTGCAGGAAGGAAGGGAAGTTTTCTTTGTGTTGCCTAAGACATTCCTTAGGGGAAAGTTTAGTTGTAATCCAGATGTGTGCATCCTAAAGGTGAGGATTTCACTCTGGCTTGTGGTGCGAGAGGGTTTTTTTTTCCTGTGCTTTGTTAGCCCAGCTGGTAGCTGCAGACAGAATTTATGGCCAGCTGGCAGGACTGTCACCTGAAGTCTTGTCCCTGGGCTCACTGATGAGCTGCGATGAAGGGCTGCAGGCACTTGTTTCACAGCCATCCTTCAAACCTCTGGAGCCAGAGCAGATCACAGCGATGGGGTGTCGGAGAGGAGCTGAGCCGTGGCACTCCTCCTCCACCACCTGTCCCGGAGCTGATCCACCAAAGCATGGCTACTTGTTAGTCCCTTCCAGGACTCAGTCGCAATATTCCAGCAAACAGTGTCAAACACCCAAAAAAAAACAGGTCTCTTTAAACAAATGCCTATTTTCCCTGCTACGTTCACTTCACTGGGAAGTGGTGAGGGAAACTCAGCCTGCTGGTTTCCCTGCCCAGGTGGGAGGGGGAGAAAAGCATGACGAAAAGTATGAGGAAATTAGGCAGAGTTTTTTTACATACTGATTGTTTTAGCAGAAGTATTAAAATACAGCTTGTGGTGTTGCAATGTGATCAGTGTTGGTGGATGAAGGAAGGTGTGTATAAAACCCTTCCCAACTAAACAACTTGTGATCAAACTTTTTTTTGTTTTGGAAACATGGGTTAGTACAAATAAAACGTGTCCTGGGAATAAACTGCAGACAATAGAACTTGGTGGTAAATGTGTCTCAGCTCTATAATAAGGTCAAAAGAATGGGCAGAGAACTGAGTTTTAGTGTACTGGTTGGGTTTACCTGGAAAGTAGGAGGAAAACCAATCTGTAAGTCAGGGCAAGCACTTAAACCTTGGACCGTTCTCATCCAGAGCTGAGAACCAAGCCCCTGGTTACTGTGGGATTGTAGTTTCCTTTTATTTCTTTCTCCATATTTTTAAAAAATGCTTTATTGGCCAAGAATGTGGAATAGAAATAAATATTTGGTTTTTAAGTCACTAAATATTTTTGTGGTCTGGAAAGCAGTTCCCTGTGCCTGTCAATGATAGCCTGGCATCTGCACGCTGCTCTGTGCAAAGCAGGGATCTCACTCATGTATCAGAATCATAAGCATTAAAAAGGAGAGTATTTTAATTAAAATTTATTACTTCTGTATTAATTAAAAATCTGATTATGGGAATAGCAACTGTCATTCAATAGAAAGTGTGTGGCACTAGAGCAGACAGCAAAGGAGTGTGCAGATAAGATTGCAAACACATTTTTAACTGTGATTTTCCTCCTTGTCCCAGTTTGTAGTCCCTAATTGACTGGTGGTGCTGAAGTGCTGGGGCAATATTAGCCTGGAAATGTATACATTTTATTGCCTGTCTGTTTTGTATGACATTTACAAGGCTGGAAAAACAGGAAATTTACTATAAATAAGTCAGTCATCTGCAAGCATGAGCAGAGAAAATAACAGTTGTGACCTTGCACTTGGTGAAAGAGAAGAGACTAGGATGTGAAATGTAGGTGGATTAGGCTGCTCATGGGCTTTATCATTAAACCAGAGTTTGTAGACTTACAGGTTCACATGCAATATTTTTTTCTCTCTTTTGTGAGTGGTAAGTTGGAAAAGTAAGTACAAAACGGGGGAACCTCTATGAAATCCCTTGATGGGAATACTGGTATTTAATACTGGTCATATGGGATTTCTTGGTCCTTTGCTCAGCCTGGGAGGAAGAGTGAAGAAGGCTAAAAAACTTTAATGGAGCTTTCCCTTCCTTTTCCCCATAGGCACCCTTTTTTGCTATTGCATTTAAGAATAAAACTGTACCATTATAGTTGCCTGTTTTGGGGGAGAGAGAGGAAGAATCTTGCTGCCATGTATCTTAGTAACTTTCAGAACTGTCAAATGTGTGAAAAAACCTCAGTTAACATGTAGTGCTTTTATGACTGACTGTTTCCATCTAACATCTGTGCCTAAGTTCTGACGAAATTGGCAATTAACTTCTGTGGACTTAATAAATGCATTTTTATTACTACTTGGTCAGAGAGTATGGAATTAATAGATTGAATTACAGGAGCAGTGGTCACATATTCTTGTGTAAAGCTGACATTGCCTTAACATAGTGATTTCCCAGCTGTACTGTGAATATTGTAGCTTCCTTGAATACATTTCACATTTGTCAAAATAGCTCACTTTGATAAATTGTTAATTGATTGCATTGGATAGATCAGTTATAAAATCGGGTGCACCATTGATTCTCATGGATCTTGGTTAACAGAGTCCAGCAAAATAGAAGTTTGTTGTGCCATCCTCCAAAAGAGAAGAATTAAGACTGTCTCTATAAAAAATGGATCATATTTTGTTTGAGGCAAGGTATCTGTGTTTCCATTCCCCTCAGTGAGATGGGCACATTCAGAGAGATTTCCAGGTTTTTTTTGCTCCTTGGTTTGATGACCTGTGCCAAACCATACCAAGCCAGATGCTTGGTATGGGAAACTGTCAAAGTTAATATGTTCGTAAATTTATTTTTAAATTGCTTTTTTTAGTTCTCATTTCAATGCTTTGCTTCCTTAAAAAGTCTCATAATCCCAAGCTCCTAATGACCAATCGTTTTGAAACCAGGAGGTTCTGAGAGCAGTTTATGCAATTAATAATTTTGATAGGACTTTGCAGCTGGGATGATCCCACGGTAGGGAGGAGTTGAGGGTGCTTGTGGGGCTTTTTTTAGCCCTGTGCAGGGCAAACAGGAGCAGGCGTGATCCCAAGCAGAAACAGTCACTGTTTACCCAGTGCTATCAGCTGCATTTGTTTCTTTTCAAACATTAACTTGACCCTAAGATAAATTCTGAAATACAGTGCAGTGACTCAGTGCTTCAATGTCAGCCTGGCATCTGCTATACACGAGATGTTAAACTCAGTTACATGTATTAATGTGAGCAAAACCAGCTTCTTTCAAAAAGTTTGCGTGAGATTGAGTATTTGAATCTTTTCCTTTTAATTTTTGAGAGAGCTCATGAGATAATTTCTGGGGGTTTTTTTTGTGGTTTTTTTTTTTTGTAAAACATTAGAAAAAGGAAGGAAAAGTTTGATGCATGTGTAAATTCCTGTGTGTTGGGTGGTTTAGCAGACACATGGAAGCAGAGTATCACTTTGTAAGTGGTGATGCTGAACATCCCACACTAAGTGCCCGTGCCTGGCGTTGCAGAGCCTGGCAGTGAGTGCTGGTGCCTGCGTGGAGCAGAGTTTGGGATTGATGTGCTGGGCCAGCAAAGGGAGGGGCCGTTTAGGCAGTGAGCTCGTGCTGTTCCCAGTTTACCTCTGCAGCGTCATGCATGAGCTCCAAAAAGTGTTTTCCTTCAGTGTCTGCTAGCTCAGTGCCAATCGCTTGCATGGTGTGCTTTCTCAGTCATTTTTCCATCTGACCCAAATTTTTTTAGGACCCAAGTGGAGAGAAAGAAATCTTGCCATCTGAAAACCTGGGTGATGTTCTTGTATTTTGAATTTATAAGTCCTGTTTTCAGCTGACTTGCTGGGTGACAGTTGGAGTAGTCACAACTAAAATGTAAAACAAAAAAAAAAAGGCAAAATCTCTTCTTCTCTCACTTGGAGCATATTTTGCTGCAAATCAGTAGTCTTCTTTCTTTAAAGAAGTACTTAAAGAAGTACTGCACTTAGTAGTCACGAAACGTGTATGTCTTGTATTAAAATACTGCCTTGAGGAAGACCTTATCTTTACTGTGCCTGAATTTACAGTGTAGTGCTAGCCAGGATTTAGAAGTTGATCCTGCTTGTGCCAAAGCAACCATCCATCCTCTCCTGAACCATGGAGTAGCACCCCAGAGATGGACATGAGAGCCCATGCCTGTTATAAAAATTTCCAGGAATTAATGTGATACTTTTAATGGCATGAAAGGGGATTATGCTTTCCACAATAAAGTTAATCTTTCCACCCATTGAGGTGGGACTCTTGGCTCTCTCTTTAAGGCCAGTCAGATCACAGAGCAATTAAATCACAATTATGGTCTAATTATGAGCAGTCATTCAACATCATTGCAAAATAAGACGTTAACACCGTCCTGCATGTTGTTCCTTGTTTTAAAGACCGAGTTACAACTCCTGCATGAGTGAATTATTGACCTGCTATCATGAGATTTAAGATTCATCTTCCATGTTAGAAATGTAAGAAGTTTTTTTTAACAGGTTTGAAAGCCAAACCAGCAGTAGCTCCTTGCATTCCTGGGTTTGGGATTGTTATTTTCTTCTGGTTCAGCTCAGGCTGTGATCATTCATGCATCTCTTCTGGCTGTTCCTGTATCTCTTGATCTGATACCTGGGAAACACACTGGCTCCTTTGGCAGTGTATGCGTGTACAGGGAAACATTTGCCCCAGGGCAGCTACATTAAGGTGTAAAGATATCCCGAGTAGCACTTTTGTGGCTGTGCAGAACTGATGATTTGAGCCCTCTCTCATTAGATTTCAGCATGGCTCAGTTTGAAGTAATGTGGAAGCTGAGAAGATGCTGCTGCCTCAAGGGCTTTTTCTATCGCATTAGCAGGATCTGGGCTGTGGGCAAGGGCGGGATCCTTGGGACCTCTCTTGAGGTTTTTTAAAATAATTGGCCAAGTTTTTTATTTGCATTCCTTTACTTAACTCCAGACACAAGCTATGCCTGCTAGTTATTTCAGGTGTTTGGGTTTTTTTTTTCCACACTTCCTCTGACTTTGACTGGAACTTGTAAATCAAGGCATTTGGTTTTGATCCTTGTGTGGTGCAAGTGACTTAAATTTCTTGGTGAAAAGCACAGAGTAGCGGTTCTGTATGAGCAAGTGCCATGAATATATAGAAGGACTGTGGAGAATTTGAGACAAAATGTTACCTGAAGGTAGGGATCCTTGCTGTGAGCACTCAGTGGTACTTGGAGGGCTGGTACTCAGACTTCTGCATCCTGTCTGAGCTCCTTCAGTGTCTGAGCTCCACATCCCGATTCCTGGAGCAGCAGAAAATGCTGATCCTCCTGGTCCATATTTCTTCAGAGTTTTTCTCTAGCTCAGCTATGGAAAAGATTTATTTTTGCCTTTCAGAAACTGAGTATGAAGTGACCTTTTTGCGCCAAGGGCGCAGGGATGGGTCATCCCCCTGTGATCTGTGAAGATCTCACGTGCTCCCGTTGCCCTGTCACCAGAGGCATCTCTGGCAGGACTGGGGAAACAGCAGCTTCTCATCGCTGAGTGACAGTGCTGCTGAGCGTGCAAGACCAGCTCCTGCAGAAACATCATTTTCACCACTATCATCATTTTCTTTGTCTCTCTTGACACTTGATGTTTTGTTTTCTCAGTTTATATTTTGGTCTCGTGCAGCTTGCCTCGATGTAGCTGTTGCAGTGGTTTGACAGGTAGGGGCTCAGAGCTGGCAGCCCAGAGAGATCCACAGAATCAGTGCCTTTGATGGCTTAAGTTTGGGCCTTCCTGCAGGGATCTGGTGTTGGGAAACAAACTTAAGCCTAGGCTGTCATCCAAACATTGTTATCTGCTGATCTGAGAGAGAGCTGTGGAAGAGGCTGCCTGTTTCTAGAGCAGTTTGGCAGCTTTTGCATCGGGCTGGTATGTTGGCGGGTTAGGATTTTTTTTTTTTCCCCTTAATTGTAATTATTTGCTTTCCCTCCTGAGCCAAATAGGTGGACCAGCATCTCTCTTGGCCCCGCAGGAGCAGTATGGCTCAGAGTAAATGGGATATTTTTGTTGAGATCCACCCTTCAGTTTCCAAAGGTCACACACTCCATCCATCCTCCCTCTTGTGACATTTTAAATGGTTTCCAGAACTATTCCACTGCTACAGGGTGGAATGATGGCATCATGCTCTCTGTTAGTCCCCAGCCCTGACTCTGGCTTCATTTGTGCTGAACTGTTTTGTGTTAGTAATATTATTTAAACCTGCAGATTTTTTTTTCTAAGTGCCCCTAGTAGACCTTGGAGAAACAAACCAGTTTTTTCTTCAGGTCCTGATGTTTTGGGTTACATTTTTACACACTTGGCTTTTTACTAAAAACAGTTCCAGTTTTTATAGTTGAGAGGGCTTGTATCATAACTTAAAAGTAAGGTTTTAAAAAATACTTGTTGAATTTCATTAACTGTCCCTTGTTAGACTAAATAATAATGCTTATTACACAGTGTGAAAATAATGCAAAGTGCCCTGTCTTCATAATGGAACAGGAAATCAAAACAAACAAAGCCTTTGGGATGACTTGCAAAGTGGAACAGATGCCCTTACAATTGCAAGGCATTTGAATAAGGAATCAGTTTTGCATGGTTTGCTAATCCTTCAGTAAAGAGTTCATTGTCTTGGATTATACATCTGTAATTTTGGAGCCCTCAAGTCAGTGTCTCAGTACAATTAGAGTGGGAAGAGACTGACTTCTTTCTTCATATCCTTAATCTCTGGCTTGTTTTTTAAGAGGAAAACCTCAGCTCTGGGTTTTTCATTTAGTTATTAACAAAAAGCCTTTGAGAAAGAAGCTGCCTAAAATCCAGCCACTCCCTCAACACAAACAAAGCTGGGCAGATATTGTGTACTTTAAAAAAAACCCAACTTTGATGTTCAGCCTTTCTTATTCCAGTGGTGCAGATCATGCACTAAGTGGGTGTCAGACCAAACTGATGACAGACACAGATGTCTCGGAGTTTTTTGGATGAATAAGAGAGGAAAGTTGCCTCCCAAACAAGCTGAACTGGGCAGGTGAGGACCTGGGCTGCAGAATAACTGCAAAATGACTTTTCTTAAAAATAGCAAGGAACATGCCCATCCTCCTCCTTTCCCAAAGGCAGAGCTAGAACTCCCAATTAGCAATTTAAATGGCAGAGATACCGGTGGATGTTCCTGGGGCTTGGGCCTGCGGAGGAGAAATTCACTGGAGCCTTGTGGGAAGCCAGGGATGGCTGGAGGAGCGGTGGGGTGAGCAGCAGGAGATACATAAAAGATACCAAAAGCTTTGGGATGGGGAAGTTTCCCTGTTCACTAGTGGAGTTGTTAGTGATACTGAGGCTGTCCCTAAAAACAGGCTAAGTGTTTCCTGCAGGACCAGCCAGGAGCATGGCTCTTTCTCACCAGTGACAGTCCCCAGTCCCAGAGTAGTCCAGCCCACCATCTTGTTCTGGCCATACAGGAGATCTGGAGAGGGACTTTTTACAAAGGTGCATAGTGATAAGGGGGAATGACTTTAAGCAGGAAAAGGGAAGGGTTAGGCTAGATACAAAGAAGAAAGCTTTCACTGAATGGATGAGTGGGGTGAGGGCCTGGCACAGGTCGCCCAGAGAAGCTGTGGCTGCCCCATCCCTGGAAGTGCCCAAGGCCAGGTTTGATGAGGTCTGGAGCAAGGTGGGATAGTGGAAGGTGTGCCTGCCCATGGCAGGGGATGTCAGAACTGAATGATCTTTAAGGTCCCTTCCAACTTAAACCATTCTGTGACTCTGCGATGCAGCTTTAGCTTTGCTGTCGAATGTTCTGTTCGGATGTGCTGCCTGCAGGAACTCATGCTGCCCCAGGACAGTGCACGGCTCCCCTGCATGGCACGGGTGCGGTGGGGGACGTGTGGCAGAGCACAGCCCTGGGGGAGCTGATCCTGGTAAGCTGGAGGGATGAGATGTCTGCAGTTTGGCTGAATTTGGGGACACTGCTGTCTCCAAGCTGAGTCTCCTCTCCTCAGTTCTGCTGCCTGGGGGAAAGCACTGGAAGACAGGGTGTCCTGATGGGGCTTTGGCAGCCACTGGTCCAGCCCAGGCTTTGTTCTCTCCCTGTCCTGTGGGTGAAAAAGGGATTAGTCTGATGCAAAACAAAGAATCATATCCTTCTCTTTTCCTTGCTATGCATTTTTCCTTAAACAATGAAGTGAGTAATATAGAATATCTTCTCAATGTGCTCTGGTGGTGGTTGAGAGGAGCAGCAGCACCCTGGCTGCATGAGCAAGTCTAGAGGTTCTGCTGGCTGCTCAGCAGGGACTCTGAGGATCACAGAATCTGTTGTTTCTGAATAAGATCAGTAAGTTGTTTGCTTCTTGGGAGGGGATGGTTTGCTTTGTTGTTGTTAGATTGTCTTCTGCTGGTACCCCAGCAAATGCTGTGTATTTGTTTGATGTGCAAATACTAAACTTGCTTAGCAATGGTATGTAGTGTTTTGTTAACTTTTGTATAGTCTGTGTGCACTGTGGAGTCCTCCCTGTTACCTACCATCGGCTTTTATTAATCAAACTCTTTCCAAGTGGAGATCTGAGCTGCCAAATGCTTTTATACATGTACCGTAGCTTTCCTTTTATTTTTTTTTAATGAAGAGATATGGGCATGCTGAGATTGTTCACCCAATTTCACGTGGAGCTATTTTTGTCTGGACTAAGCTACAGTCTATAAATCCCTCATGTTGCAGGAAGCTTTGTTTGCTACAGGTGGAGCAAGGCAATTAAACCCCCACTGTCTGTCTCTGGCTTTCTGTGGGAGGCATGGAACTGCTCTGGGCAAAATCCAGATGGGCACTGAGGAAATCAGGGCTGTGCTGGTCCAAGGGTTGGCTGCTTGGTGAGGTTACATATAGGGGAAAATTTTATATCTACACACAGCCTGCACCCATTCCAAGAGGAGGAGATTGTGAAAATATTGTGTCAACCATCAAAATTGTTTGAATTCTTGGGTGAGACTCTGAGAATATGTGACTGGTGTGTATATATGAATATGTATATTTAACTTTTTCACTTTAGCATCCATATTGTCAAATGCTGCTTCAGTGAAAAGATCCAGAGTCGCCTTTTCTTCACTCTTAATTTTTCCTTTTTAGTGGAAACTAATCCCGTGATTTCAGCAGCTCAGGTTGCTAAACAGCCAGTGCCATGGATTTCGCCACGAGTGCTAAAATTTGTTGTTGGCACAGCTATTTGGAAGCTGAAAAGGAAGAGTATGAAACCACCACCATTATGGCTGAGAACAGTTCCCATGCCCATTATCTCATCACGAGATGCATGGGCAGCCTCTGATCCTGTAAAAAACCCCACAGTTCCTGTGGTGAAACTGTTTTGGTGATACTTGTCCTGTAAATCATCTGCAGGAGCATGTTGGTTTTGAAAGATAGTTTGCTCATGAGACCTTAATGGCTTTCAGGTTATGTGATACAGCTGCTGAAGAAGATCCAGATTCCCTTTTCCTGACAAATGCTAGATAGCTGCTATCTAGACCTTTGTCTGGCCCCTGTGAGTCATTTCGAGAGTGCAGGAGGGAAATCCAGAGTACACCTATAAATTTTATCTCGGAACTGTGCCCAGTTTCGTCGTGCACAGAGGTCTCTGGCATGTTAAAGGCCATAAAGTGGCATTTAGCTCCCTCATTCCAGGGGCAGGTGGAGTTACACTTAAACACAAGGTCATTCCTTTATGAGGATGGGAAACATGGTGAATACCTGGATGCATGATGTCAGTCTGTCAAGCATGATAAGTTTGGGGCCCTCTTGTGCCAGGCAGTGCATGGACCTGAGAGAGTTGTCCCTACTTGGCTGTTTACAGGAGAAGAGTGAGGGCTGCAAAGACCTCAGGTCATGTGTGGAGGGGGGAAAGCCAAGCACAAAGGCTGGGTGGCTCTGTTGGGATGTTTGTGACAAGGGCATGGACCCACAAATCTTGGCTCCCTCTTGCTGTGCTGTGGGGCTCTGCTACTTCCCAGATCCTTATTAAAACAGGGGAAAAGGGTAAATTGCCTCAGCTGGAGCAGCTCCCTTCTTGCATTGCCAGGTTGCCCTGCTCAGGTGGAGCTTTGCCAAGACACTGTTTCCATAAAATGCCATGTAGTTTTTTTTAATTTGTGCTTGTAAAACATGTTAAAGGCTGAAATTTTTATCTGCAAAAGAGATGGCTTAGGCACTATCCAAGGTGACTTTTCCATTTATTTTTGTTTTCTGTTGCCAATTTTCCAGTTGTATTAGTTGATGCTGGAAGAACCCACGTGTTGGGTTTTCCAGCAGCTAAATACAAAGAGGGGTTTTTTTACATAGTTCTGAGCTGGGATAGGATATCTTGGTCATATTGCAGACTGGCAAATTTGGATCTGCTGAAGTTGTTGCACATGAGAAAAGACCCAGTAAAAATGAGATTGCTTAAATTTAAACATGTGCTAACGTAACACATTGCAGAGGGCTTTTTGTATCTTGTCTGTAAAAGATGCTATAATCAGCACTGAGGCTTGCCTAAACCAGTGTGGAATTGCTGTTTGCCTAAAAAGCTGGGCAAGTTGTCACAATCCCAACAGTAAAAGGCTGCAGTGGATTAACCAAAACCTATTTCAAATTGATTTAGTGTAGCTGATGTGTAGCTCAGCCTGGTCATCTGTGTCCTGCCGAGGACTGTGGTGCTTTGAGCTGCTCTGTGTCCTGAGACCAAGTGGGGGTGAGTTGGCACTGCAATGTGCTGTGATCTGTTTGCTCTCCCCCTGAGGATGCTGAGGAAGCAAGGGAGCCCTGGCTCCGAAACTGGCTCCTCACAGTTAGCTTTTATTTTCTGTATTCTTCTCTCACTCGGTGCAGCGTCTGCCGTAGCGGTCGCTGCACGGATGGGATCTCGCCCCTGGCAGGGAGTACAAGCATTTTTCCACGGTGCAATTGAGTTGGCAGGGAAGGTTCCATCAGCTGCCTGGCTGGAGCCTGGCTCAGGATGTTCTGGATGCAGTAACTCGTTGGTGGATTTCTGACAAAAGAGTGTTTCTGCTGCCTGCAGCACCTCCTGCCCTCCAGGCCCTGGGTGTGTGCTCAACAGGAAGGTTCAAAACTTTTCTTCAAAAAGTTAGGGGCTTTTTTAGCGATCTTACAGACTTAATTAAAACTGGCATTCCTCTTTTCCTGTATTATTACAAATAATAGGTGACTTTTGATGCTGTTCTGCTCTGGCTACTCCATTTTTATAAACCTCAGATGTCTTCCAACAAGCTGTGGGCTTTGTCAAGCAAAGCCTGCACCTCCCTGAGCTCTGGCTGAGGAAAGGCTTCCCATGAGCATCACCAGCTGATAAACAAAACTTCATCAAGGCCTGCAAATGACACACCTTTCAAGTACTTGGACACAGCAGCAGCACTGCTGAATGCTGATAGCTGCCTGAACTGGTGGCAGAAACAGTGGTGAATATTTATTGTGTACTTATTTCTCCTCAGAGTCCCTGATGTAGAAGAGACTTCAGCATTATGATACATTGTAGTGGATCATGTTCAGAGGACTTTTTGCCATAAAAACATGGTTTCTAGCTCAGGTTTAGCCAAAAGGGGCTCTCAGCCTCAGCTCTCTTTCAGGTGGTATTGCACATTGATGCCTTGTAATACCCAGGTGAGCTTTAAGTTGTAACATTTACAGAAAACATGGCTGAAGTTTCTCTCTCTTGGAGGTAAAGATGCAATATTTGCATTTCTTAGCACTGGGTCACATAGCTGCCTTGGAATCAAGTTAAAAAAAAATTAGAGTATTGTATATGCATTGTTTTCCCCTTCTCTCAACTCTGCATTTCCTCTGCACTGGTCAAATCAAACAGCAGTGACATTTCAAAGTCTTCCTGAATGGCAAAATTAGAAATACTCCTTTTCTGAGGAGTCTGTGAGAGGTAGTTTAAACATTGTATGCAGCCGTTCCGGTAGGAAGTTGTTTAACTTGTTGAAATCTCTCTTTTACTGCAGAACCTCTATTGAAAATGACAAATTGCTTAAAGCAGTTTCCATGTTAGACTTTAAAAAATTCAGTTTCTTTCCACCCAGAACCCGTGGAAGGCATTTGTGCACTTGCCTGACTGTTTCTCTGTCCTAAGGCTCACACTCGGTGGCTTTGGACTTCATGTAATTTTCACATGCAGCTGCTCGGGTTTGTTTTCCTCAGCTTTCTATGGAATGGGATTTTCTCCTCTCTTAGCTTAGCTGTGAAAACTCAAATATCTGCCTGGCTCAGACTTTGAGGACCATGGAGTCAGCAGAGGAGAGACACTCCAAAGTCTGTGCTTTTTAGAAGTGATGTTCAGAGCATTATAAAATCCATAATTTAGGCTGGAAAGTCTGGATCCACAGCCAAGTTGTTGTAATGTCCTTTTAAAGCATTGAGCGGTGTTAATGCTTCACAAAATGACAAAGCAACTTTTGCTTAAACATTTTCAACTACTTCTCTGTAGCTGTCACTGTAGCAAAGGACATATGTGGCAGGTACCAGATACTGAGCCAGGCAGTTGGCTGTAACTGCTGTAAAAATAAAAATTGCTCAGTTGAAAAGGTTTTTTCTCTCTGGTTTTTTTTTTAAAGAAATATTTCAAGTTGTCATTGTGTTCAGGTGGCCCTGCACAGAACAGCACTCTGTAGTGTGTATCCATGAGGATGCATTACCAGGCCTTGCATTTGGTCTTGTGAAAGGAGAGAGGGTGCAGAAGAGAAGCAGGTCTCTTTAGCAATGCTCAGTAAACGGCAGGCTCTGGAAATAAAGTGGAAATTTTATTCGTTGAACCTTGACAGGCTGAGATGAGGCTTTCTGTGCTCTTCCTTTTGCCTGGAGCGAGCTGCACCAGTGTATTAATTTGCAGAGTTGTTTTTTGGTGGTTCTGATGCAGTTCCTGTGGATGGAGATTGGTCCTTCCCCAGGGCCACAAGCAGAAGGTCGTGTGTGTGTCACCTCGTGTGCTCCGACCTTGGCTGAAAGGCAGGCTCTGGGCTGTGCCCAGGTCTGTGTAGCTGAAGGCACAAACTGTTCCCTGTCTGACTGGGAAGGTGCTTTGCCCCAAATGGCATCAGATGAAAAGAAATCGGCACTGCCCCATTGCTCTGCTTGAGACAGCCCTGTTGCTCAAGAGGGATGATTACCGAGTTAGACAGCAGTCAGGAGGGGATTTGAGGACAATCCAGATGCTTTTTCTATAACTCGAAGGCATGTCATGCCCTGGCATTTCTATTTTTACCCACTTTTCTTGTAATACTTTCTTTTATCTGTTATGATTCCTTCAGTTTTGGCAGGTTTGGGCTGATGTGATTTTTTTACTTTCTTTTGTAGCTATGCCTTTATTTGCCATTTAACATTTTGTTATAGTGTTGTTTTTTTCTCTGTAGTGGTAGTTAAGAAAGTAACAGTTACAAATTTTCTGGGTTCTGTTTTTGTTTTTGTTTTTGTGAGTGGTTTTGGAAATTATCATGTTGCCAGATGCTGTTTAGTTTGGTGTAGGATGTGTCACAGCAGATGCAGGTGAGCTGTCCTCTCAGTTGCTTTCCTGATGCAAATACTGGTTGATATAATCTGTTTTAGAAGATAGCATTTAGAAACAGGCCCCTGCTGGGAAGAATAACCGGTTCCTGGTAGAGTGTCCTGATCTCTTGTAGGCAGAGGGCAGTTTATGCCTGGAAGCTGGAGGCTTTATGTACCTTGTTCATAGTGTTTGTTGCCTTTTATGGAATTTCAGGTGCTGCCTTTGGCTCTTCTTGTTATGTGAAGAAATGTCTGATCCATTTCTGAACCCTGCAGAGCTCTCTGATACCAGGCATAAAATATTTTTTTAATGGGTATTAAGCCTGCCTTGCTGGTTGTGGCGTCTCTGGCTAATAAAACCGTTGTACCCCAAATACCCTGCAGATACAGATACCTGTTTCAGAACCAGCTTCTTTAGTTATGTAACAATGTGAGAGCTTTAATCCCTTTCCTGTTGCAACCAGTCTGGATTGCTTTCTGCTTGTCCAGCAGCCAGCATCATCGTCAGCAGGACTGGGCTGCTGTCATGTTTCCACAGTTTCATACCCGTGGTTGATAATTAACCCATTTCTTTAATAATGGTGCCATGTTTGCTCTGACCTTTTTTCTTTCCTGCTCTCCAATTGCAATCCAGATTAAATTCAGCCTCTTCCTAGCGAAACACTGGAGTTAATATTCCACCAGAGGTGTGCTGATAAACCCCCTTGTTACATGGAAAAAAAGTAGCTCAATGTGCTTGATTTATTATCTCAGATCAAGAGAATGCACCAAAATATAGGAGTAAATGCCTTTAAAATGCAAGTTGAGCTCACAGGTTCAGTTTCCTGATCAGGAGCGTTTGTCATAATTGACATACCAGCAAGATTTCTCTTTGAGGGGGGTGTTTGATTTTTAGAGAATACAGACCCACGTTCTGTGTGAGCTTGCACAAGCTGAGAGGGCTTGTGCCCTTTTGCACAGGCTCTGCCTCAGCCTCGGTGTTTGGAAGGGGCCCTGACCCGCCCTGTTCCCTGTCCCTGACAGGGTGGTGGCTTTCAGAGGGCAAGTGAAACCAGGATGCCTGGCTGGGGACATGGTCCTGGGCAGCTGCTGGAGGTCAGCAAGGTCAGCTCTAAAGGCACCAAAGGTAGTGTCCTGCTGCAGCCCAGTTCTGGAGCAGGAGGAGGGAGCAGGGCTGAGTGAGCAGAACTCATTCCTCTGCCAACAGGCAAACACTTCCAGGGTTTGGTGCATTCCTAGGTATGGGCACAGCAAATCACACAGCATTAAAATTAATGAACCCTCATGCAATTTTAACTAGAATGAAAACTGTTGCAAAACTTACTTACTGAATAACACCAAAGCCTGTTTTACTGGGAAGAGATGGGTGTTTGTGAAGCCACTGGGGCTTAGCTCCTGCATTGCTCGCCTTTCAAAGATGACATGTTTTGATTTATCTTCCTTTCCCAGAACCTTCTTTCAGCCTTAGAAAAGCAATGCTTATCATCACTGTTGTTGGGAGCCTGTGCAGTGGTTTGAGTTACTGCCTTTCCCTTTCTAGTGCCATGTAAGCCAGCATAAATCTGTACATTACACTAATTTACATTTGGTGGGATTTGTCCTGACACGTCCAAAGCTTCTGACTCTTGTTTCGTTGTGTGAGCAACTCCTTTAATATGGAGCCCTAGGGACAAGACCCAATTTAAAATAAAGTGTTGCAGGTAAAAGCAGAAAGGCATGGACTGTATGCCTGTGGTCTGCAGCTGAACTAACTGAGGAGTTTAAATTCTGCTCTGCATTTCATCTCGAGTGCTGCACTCCTAAAGGCAATGCCAGCTTCTGGCCTCAGCCCTGCCTTAGCCAAGACAGAAGCTGTTGGGTGTGAGCACCCGGGATCTCACAGCAGGAAGAGGCTGACAATAGCAATTCCTCAGCTGCTTGCAGGATGAATCTGTGTTGCTCTTCTCATGTGTACTCCTTTTATTTAGGTTAGCCTTGCTTTTTGAATTAAAAGTTGCATGTACATATCACTTCAGGTTCTTGTTGATGTGGTTTTTGGGTTGTGTTATTATTTTTTATATATTTTTTACCCTGCCTACTGTGCATTTCTCTGTTTGGGAACAAGGTGGTTTTAAGTAAAGTGTAAACTATAAAACTTCCATTAATTCCATCAAGTTAGCAATGAGCCCCAGCTACCTCTGTGAAATACCTTGGCTTGGAAGTTTACTACGTTGGCTTTATGAGATTCAAAGCTTTTTGCCCCAGATGAAAGGAAGGCTTTGCTATAAATTCCTGTTCCTTACTAACCTGGCTATTCTGCAGTTAGATGCAAGCTAACTTGCTGTGTGCTTTGTAAACCTCTAAGGGAGAAGTTGGACATGTTGGCTGAATGATGTATTAAATAAATGAAGGAAGGAAAAGCAAGCAAGTCTCTATCATTTGATAGAGACTTCTGTCACTTGGGACTGATTTTTCAAAGAACCTAATTTCTAATTCTATATAATGAGATTTTAAAATATGTACTGAGCCTCTTAAATCAGTATCTCTAAAGGGCCAGATTTTAAGTGACACCTAAAATATACAGGTTTATTATAGAGGATGTTATATATATGCACGTAGTAGAAATTCATCCCTATAGAGTCTACAACTACAAACTTTTGGAGGGAAAAAACTATTGCCAGTTCTGAGCTAGCACTTTATTTTTCTTAGATACTTTTTTAATTCTTTTTATGGCTACTGAATTACTTCTGTGACACACCACGTTGCAGACAAGGGCAAAAGTTTAGCAATCTGCCGTGCAGAAGGGCTGATTTCATTGCCAGCTGCTGATTCTGGCTGCGCAGCTCTTGTACCAGCCAATTAAACCACACTCATTACAGCCTTTGTGGTTTGGAAGTGAAATGTTCCTGCCTTTAACTCGTAGTTTTACAGGATGTTGGTTTAGGCTGGAGGTTTGCAAAGTTTGAAATCTTATATTTTCCTCTGCTGTGTGCTCCAGGGATAGAAGGAGAGCTCCATGGAGAGTGAAGTGGGAAGGTGAGCCTATCTCTTAGAGCACTGTGAAGCTGCAGGCACCTCCTAAAGTTTTCATGAAATACCGTAGTATCTGGTGTGCCAGGCTGCTGCAGATAGGAATGGTTTCTGCTGCAGTGTTGGTCTTGAAAAAAAAGTCTCCAGTGCTGTAGGAAGTGCTGAGCATCCCTTCATAAGCATATTCCTTCAGCTCCCCAGCCACAGATGTTTGCCTGCCTCCCTCATGGGGAAATCCTGCCATGCTTGCAGACCAGTTTGGGAAAGCTGCTGGGCAAAGACGGGGAGGAGGCAGAGATGGAAGAAGAATGTGACCCTCTGAGCTGTAACTGGTGACTGTGCTATTTTAAAGTCAAACTTAATTTTTAGCACTCCATAAACAAATCTCCATGCCAGCTTCTTGTGTAGCTCTGAAAACACTTGTGTCTGCAGCTCCATGGCTGTGTCCTCCATGGGTGCCACAGGGAGAGGAGCTGACCTCTCCTTCCCCAAATGCCTCTGGCACTCAAGAGGACCTTTGGAGAGATGCTTTGCAGAGGGATAAATCCTTCAGCTCCTCTGAATGTTGCGTGACAGCTTCTTTATCCAGGGGTAAACAGATCCAGTGGATTGAGTAAGAAGCAGGTTACTGTGGGAGCTGGTGTCCTTCACCCATACATCCAACGGACTGACTGTCTTTGCCCCCAGTACTTTCATTTTTGACCTAGAAATGCAGTATTTTCCTTGGAAATAACACGAGCAGCAGGGATCCTGTCCCTCAAGAGGATTAGTGATGTTTAGTTTCCTTACGACATTGTTGCCCTGTTGATTTTAACTTGGAAACTTCAATGAAAACCACACACACTGCTGTGAAAATTCATACTTAGTAACTAGTAAACAAGTGATCCAGCAGTCTGACTGACTCAGGAAATTCCCTCCAGACCTTGCAGGGAGGAGGCGCTTTGCATTTTTCTTGTCCCTCGTTTATTTTTAGTCTCGCCTCTAACATTGCTGATAGTGCCATTACAGCCCTGCAGATTAAAGCCCCAGCGTGGGGTGGAGTTGAAAGAATGATGCTGCAAAGCAGTCAAAACCTCCAGGATTTTCCAGCAGTATCATGCTACAGGCAATTAATTTAGTCCATTATTTGCCTGCCTGGGCACAGCTCAGTGCCACAGTTGTGTGAAAATCTTTGATTTCCTTGTGTACCTCTTGTCAGAGGCCATGTTTTGGTGACTCTGTCCTTGTGACTTGAAAGTGCCATGTTTGTGATGCTAATATTTTGGGTGTAACAGCTAGTTTTTTAGGCCTCTTTCTCCCTCAAATACATTTTGCCCTTTCTTTGAAGGTGTGTTGTGTTTTAGAGTGGAAAGACAAGAGTTTAAGTCCTGTACAGCTCCCATCACCAGTAAGCTTGGTCTGAAGCTGTCAGTAACCCTCACAGGGTTTGGGTGTGTTGGAGAAGACAGTCTGCAAGACCAGATGATTTACCCAAGAGCTCTTGGCATTTCAGGGAGGCCCTTTTTTTGCCATGGCTGACTGTGTTAGTCTGAATCAACAGAAGAGTATTTAAGTAATGGTTGTTGGGTTTTCTGAGTCTTTGTTTGCTGACCCGTTAGTCAAAGTCCTCAGACACAGCAGAGGATGTTATTCAGGATTGCCTAGAGCTTGAAAACTCTTAGAAATAGTTTCTGTGAAGAGCTGGTGCAGTCTTGGTTGTATTGCATCTGTTTCATAGGAAACAGTTCTATCCAAAATAGCTGAATCTAAGGTTAATTATCTTCTCCAGCAGTAGAATCCATACCTGGTCTGCGAGGAAAGAGGTAATGGAACAGACACAAATGCTCACTTGTCTGTGGAGGTGGGGAAGTGTCACTATTATTTTGGCAGGAAAGGCTCGGGGAGCCTGTGGCAGACAGAGCAATACTGACAGTGCTGGACCCAGAAACTGACCATCCAAAGCTGGGCTGCCTTGGCTTGGTGAGGTTCTCATCACCCAGCCAGCCAGGTTGTCTGCTCCCATGGACAGAGCCCTGCCCTCTGTGAGAGCTGTGAACTTGAAAGTAACTATTAGCCCTTTCCAGCACCTTGTGGATGTACCTTATCCTCATAAGGTATATCCTCAAATAGTTACTAAGGAGCCTGATTCTGGAATGAGGGGCCTGGCTCTGCTCAGGTGCAGTTCTGCTGCTGCCTTGGGTTTGGCCAAAATGTCATAAATCTGCTGGATTGTGGAGGAGGTGGCTGGTCTATCACTGGGAACCTGAAGAATGTGTTTGAAGACAAGACCAGCTGCTTTGCTGTTTGGGGTTTTTGTTGTAGACTTCTGCCAAGCATCTGCAGGCTCTGATCAGCCTCTTTATACCTGAGAAGCCTTAACAAAACCATTTTGTTTTCGGTTGAACTGGCTGTTGGGTTTGCTTTATTTTTAAACAAGGCAAAGTCTCTGGGGACTGGTGCCTGTCGAAGTCTCTCTGTGATAACGTAGAAAGGTTCTCAGTTAAAATGCAGCTGAAAAATAGTTTAAAAATACAACAGTGTGTGCAAGGGTGGTTACAGAAACCGAGGAGATCTGTTTCTTTACTTGGAAATCTTGGATTAAAGTCTGTTGTTACATGAAAATCCAAATGACAAGTTTTATTCAGTCTCCATCATTCATGCAGTGAATACCTCTTAGAGCTCCCCATAAATATGTCCTTTTCTAGACTTACAATGAGTAGACAAACACTATATGTTTATACCAAATGCTGGCGGATTTACAAGTAACTACTATGTGGTTTGAAGTAACAATATACACAATGTATTGTATATTTTTGTATTTGGCCTATGTTCAATATAAGATTAAATGCATGGGCTTAAAAAAAAAAAATCTCCAATGCTGAGAGCAAAAAACATGCTCTATAATGAGGCTTTACAGTATATAGTATTTTTAAGGGCATTTTTAAAATTTCCTTAATATATTTTCCATGTAAAAGTATGTATTTTGCACTTCAAATAAGATTCTGTTGGTTGCACTTACCAGCAAACAGCTGGGGATTCTAGTGCCATAACCACACAGCAGCTGCTAATTAAAAATATATCATTCTACCCTGATTAGCTTATAATGATTATAATCCCCTTAAATTTGATTATTACCACAGCGTGGTAACCTCAGCCACCCCCTGTTTCATTGTGGGGCCTGTAAGTAACAAAACTAGTCATTAAGAGCTGATAGCTGGTTCCTGAAGGATTTCTTCCCAGAGAGGAACGCAGGGGAATAAAGGCACCCTGTTCCTGTGTGGCTTTGGAGGTGCCAGGTTGGAGTTTGGATTTTTTGTTCATGTGTAACAGGCGAGCAGTGCACTTAGTTCTTGGCAGTAGTAAATTTTCTTCAATGCTACTCTGGCTCATATAAATTTATTCAGTTTATTCTTGTCTTCTGATCTGAATTTTCTCTTTTTTTGTTGTGTGGTTTTTTTTTTTTCTTAAACCACCTGATCAACTTTGCAAAACAAAAAGCTTTACGAAACATAAAAGTCATGCTTTCAGCCCTAGGATTGCTTTGATTTCATCTTGTGCCCATCTGCTTATCCTTCACCAGTTTTTTCCTCAAAATATTTTGTAACTCTTGATAGCAGGGAATGGCCTCCTTCTTTCCTCTGCAGCACCTGGGTGACATTGTAGGGCAGAGCAGTAATAAATAACTGCTGCTGGAGAGCAGTTTGGAAACCCTGAGTTCTGGGCAGTTTTTTCCCCTCTTGCTGCAGTCCCGAGACATGAAAAGAGGCCATGTCAGAGGCCTGTCATAGAGATGCCCTGATCTGAAAGTGTCAGAGCCACTTAGAGTTCACCTCTGACTTGGGGATCTGGTATTAATGGAAGAGCTGAAAGGCCAATTTTAATATACACAGGAGATAATAGAACCTGTCATTAAAAAAAAGAAATAATATCTCCCAGAGCACACAGAAGTGACTGCATCAGTGTGTTCATTAGCAAAGTGCTTGCACAGGGGAAGGCTGGTGCTTGTCCCAGAGCTGTGTGCAGGTCGTGGCTGCTGGGGTCGTGGCTGCTGGGGCTGGAGAGGAGTGATGGAATCTCGCTTCCCCGCTGCTCTGGTGGCAGCTCCAGGGTCCTCCCACTTGGGAGAGTCAGGTCTGAACCCTGCTGGAGTCTGGAGCTGCTGGCTGTCCTGCAGCCCTGCTGTGTGCCGTGCCAGAACCCAAAGGTTTGGACAGCACAGGTGTGCTGGCCCAGTGCGAGCTGAGTTTCCCCCAAGATCTCTGTGTTGGTGGGACAGCCAGGTGGGTCTTACTTTTTTTTAAGCCTATTAAGCCTATTAATTATGAATTATTCTTTATCTCGAATAACAGAGCCTGGATATCTTACTGTGTAGCTGTTTTACTTTAGCAATCAGGGCAAGCCTAGGTGCCTGATATGAGAGATAAAGGTAAGAGTTTTATTTTTTTCCTTAACATCATTCTGACTATTCCCCTTAGCTTTTTAAATTGGTTGGTTGGTTGGTTGGTTGTGGTGTTTTGGATTTCTATAAATTTATTTATTGAGATTGACACAAGCATTTTAGTGCATTGTTTTAAAAAGTATGTAATTTATGTAAGATTTTGATGCCCAGATGTTCCCTTCCAGTTTCATTCCACCACATACAGACATTTGCATACAAATAAAAGGAAATGTCTTCTGTGTGTGTGGATAATTGATAGCTATTCCTTAGGTAAAGTCAGCTAATATAATGCTTGTTAATTTTAAAGCTCTCCTGTGGTTGGCAAGGAACTGAAGATATCGATCAGGCCCTGGGAGACACAGTTTCTGGCAGCTCTGAAGGATGATCTCTGGTCTGAAAGTCACGAGTCCACAGTCAACTTGTTCTTGGGTAGAAGAGAAAATTTCAGTGATTTCTGACTTTGGTTTCCACTCTGCCTGAGATGTGAGATGTCTGTGCAAAACAGAGCGACAGAGATTTATGATTCTCCTCGTGAAGAGGCGACTTGCACTGCCGTGACATCTTGTATCTCAGAAGAAGTTAATCACAGCTTTTCTCTGTGTTGCTGGGTTACGTTGCTTTGAGAAAAAACAGAAACTGCTATGAACAGTACGAATAGCCGAAACCACAAGTCCCACTGAGATTACAGCCAGCTCCTCCTAAAGGAAACTGATTCAACCACCAACATAGTTTTTCATTAGATGATTTTTTTTCTGAGTGAACAAAATAGCCCTATTGTGGCATAATTGTTTAGCTTTTGGAGATGTAGGCAGAGTTGCAACTACATGACTGTTTGAAATAATAATTCAAATAGATGAGGAGGGGAGGGCAGAGAGACATTTGGCTTTTTATTACATTTTGTAGCATGTTGCATAGTAATGCAGCAGGTTTTAATTTTCTTGGTTTCTGTGCTTTTTGGCTCTGCAAAGGGGGGAAGGAGGAAAGTCTGTCTTGCATTTCAGGACAAATCTAAATCTGATGGACAAAAGTTTTGGCTATCTGATTGAAACCTTTTGTTGCTGAGACTGAGTGACTCTACCAGGCTGGCAGGGCTGAAGTGATTCCTGTCTCGGATTCAATGTTTTGAACTGGTAAAACATATTTACTTGTGGTTAATGGGAAAGTTAATACTGTCATTGTAGCAATATGATAATGGCTAAAAATCAAGCTGAGTTGTAAGTGGGGAAAATGAAGTATAGAAAAACCATGGAAGCAGAGTTTGTATCCACAGATATAATTTAATTTAAGCATTTTTTGATTTCCAGTATCTTGACCTTTCATACCAGAGACACCCAGAGTTGTACCCAGTTCTTCAAGATGTGCAAAATGATGGTGGTTTTGATGAAATTAATTAAACAGAAGATGGTGAAGTTTACCATATTAATGTCATCTGAAATGACTTCTACGTCTTAGCTAAAGGCCCAGAAATTGCTTTGGTCCATTCTTTTCCTGCCCTTGTATTGACAAAGTACATCACTCATCAACAAAAGATGTTGCTGTTTCATCCAGATGGGCTCATCAAAAGGCAGCATTTACTTAGGGGTTTAGGAGGTGCAGACAGTTAGGAATTTAAAAAATGGTCAAAGAATGGGGGATCTTGGATCTGTGGTTGTTAGTGTGAAGAAAAGACAACAGTTTCCAAAAAGCATTTGAATATCTACCCACTGGAAGCTTGATGATTTAAACAGCATTGCCCTGGGATATCCCAATCAGTTTTAATCTTACAAATCGCTGTTGTGTTCATATACTGTCTAGGCTAAATGTAGCAACCATACTTAAGGAAATTTTTAAATATAGGGTTGGCCAGTCTGTGTTTCTTTGTAGACTTTTCTCATGGGAATTGTCTGGCTGGTTACACCATGACCACCAAACATCAGACAACGCAAGGATCTTCTTCCCCTTGTCCCACTTTATTTCCATCTCTCTTCTCAAAGGCAGTCCCTTGGAGTGGTGGCTGTGGTTTGCTTGTTTTTTTTCTCTAGGAAGTTTGTGAGTAAACTCTTGGACTTACTCATAAAGGCCTTTCTAACATCTGATCTTTGCTAGAAAGTTTTCCAGAGAAAGCTGTGCTATGTGTTCAGAATTCCCTTGAAAATTAGTAACAAATAAGGGAATAAAATTAATTTGTTGATCATCTTCAAAAGCTGCTGAGCTCCTCATGAGTGTTTCCATGGCCTTTGCTGGGTGGATGTTCAAATCACTGAAAACTGTTGAGCTTTAAAACTGCACCATGAGCCTGCCAAGCATGAGGACTGTCCATGTTTAAGGCCTCTTTTTAGGCAGGCTCTCATGAGAGCTTTGGAAAGCTGGTGGCGTGCAGTAGGCACTCTTGAAAGTAAAGAATGTTTTTGCATAACTCTGGATTTAAATACTTCCATTTATTTCGTCTTTAATGTTTTATTAACCATCTAAACCAGTTTAGATTGCAGCTAGATTTTCAGCAGCAAAACCAGATAAACCAGTATGTTTTGCTGACCTGAACATTTGTTGATAGGAAGATACTCCAAGCACTCCTGTGTGCTCTTGCAGAGAGCTGGGTTGGAGAGAAACAAGCATGGAGACCTGGCAAGCCAGTGCAGACGGTGAAACTCCAAGAGATGGAAAACATCCAGAGAAGACATAAACTTCAAAAGGAGTTTTTCTAATGAAAATAACCCATCATGAGGAAATGAGTCTATCTGAGGCATATTCAGTAAGTGGGAATACATTTCAAGAAACCGATACAAGTACGCTTTGTCTGAATTGCAGAGGAAATTAATACAGACAGTTGATTAAAAATATGACAGAACTTAGAATTTTTAACTTCATAAAAAGGACGAGTGAAACGTTGTTTCCATAAGCAAAGACAAACCTGTGAAGGACAAATCAGAATGGAAAATAGATAGCAAGTTACTTGTTTAAAAACAAGCAAACAAGCCCCTCAAACCTGTTAAAAGCAATGAGAAAAATGGAATTTGCTTTTAGACCATAAGAGATGGCTTGTGACTGTTGGTGCTGTGGCCTGTGGTCACGTGAGATTTTGGAAGTTAAATCTGCTGCTGCTTCTGGTCGCTGCTGTCATCTGGAGCGTGGGGATGTGCATGACCCCAGGTGATTTGAGAGCAGCTGTCATCCCTAAGCCTCGGACTTCTGCATAGCATGAATTGCTAGAGGGGGGTTGGGGTGAAAATTCAGGACTACAAAAAAACCCCAAATGTACAATTTGACAGAAAAGTACCTATACAGCCAGTTTAGGCCCTGCCTGGCCCGTTGGTTTGCATTCACTGGGTGCAGAGATGCCCGAAGTGAGGAGCAGCCCCTTCTGGAGCACGGTCCAGCTGTGCTGCACAAAGGGACTGTTTGATTTCTGCCTTTTCCCTGCAGTGTCAGCAATTCAGAAGCAGGCACTGAAGAAAAATCTGAGCAAGGCTGTAAAACACTCCAAGAGCCTCTGGAGAAGCTCAGCCCTCCCTGGTCTTGTCTGGGGTGGGAAAGCTGTGTCGTGACGTGGAGTTGGACCAGTGGGCCTTGCCCAAGTTTGTGTCAAGGACAGGGCCAGATACCAGAGATAACTCCCATCCACGCACCTGCAGCAGAACAATGAGGGGATTTATATAGAGCTCCCTGCAACTGTGCAAGATTGAGAACGCTGCCTCTAAGGCTGCCTGGGGCCTGTAGGCTTCTGGGCTTTGTCAAGGCTTGGAGAAGCACCTCTGATTTATTTGATTTAACTCATCTATTTGTGTGATAGTGTGTATATGGGGGGTGTATTAACCATTGCAAAGCAAGCAAAGTTGTTTTAGAATAATAGAATCATTGAAGTTGGAAAGGTCCTCCAAGATCGGCAAGGCCAACCTTCAAACAAATACCACCATGTCCACTAAGTCATGCCATGAAGTGCCATGTCTGTTCTTCTTTTAACACTTTCAGGGTTGGTGACTCCACAGCTTCCCTGGGGAGCCTGTTAAATGCTTGACCATTTGTTGGGGTTCCTCCCGCCTGCCTTGGGGTCCAGGGGGAGGGGACCCTGGAGTAGAGGCAGGGCCTGCAGGGTTTCCCTACTCCCTGGTCAATCCTGTTCCCCGTTGGTTGTTTTGTGTTCCCCTGTGCGGGGAGGACCCTCTGGTCCCGTGATTGCGGAGTTCTTCGGCAGTCCCCCGGCCATGCAGCTGGAAAATAAAGATCTCTGAAACATCTACCAAGAATCAGTCCCTATTTCTTTCCATGGGCCTTGCTGTCTGATACATGTTGCAGAAATCCCCGCTGCAACAACCATTCTTTCAGTGAAGAAATTTTTCTAATATCTAACCTGAACTTCCCCTGGTGTGCCTTGAGGCCTTTCCCATTGCCCTGAAGGGGAAATGTTTTATCATCTCTTGTAGCTTTTAATAAGGGAGATGTACAGAACATAATTTTATTTCTATGGTTTTCGAGGCAGAAGATTTTAACCTGCTGTGCTTTGAGGTGCAAACTGATCCCCCGTATCTGCAATAAGATCACCCTTTTATGAAAGGGGCCTGATAGGCACATCAGCAGCAGATGATGGAGTGGACAATTATCAATGGCCCTGGCACACCAGAGCCAGGTCAAAGCAGAGACTCAAGAATTAACATGGAAAATGCCTGGGGTTTGCAGTAGTGAAGTACATTCCTGTGTGACAAGAGGGTCTGGGTGTGAGACTCCTCACATCCACAGCTCACAGCACTCCTATCATCACGTAGTCTCGGGGAGTGGCAGGGCAGGGCTATTTGCATTGATAAGGAAATGTCAACTTCTATCATATAGAAATGTATTATTGTTTTTATACACACACACACACACACACTCTCACACTCACACAGATATATATGAAATCTCTACCCTGTTCCTTGGGAGCCAACTTTGTTTTCTTGTGTTGTGTGAGGAAATGTTTGTCAAACTGAAGGTAACTGTGATGCAAGTCCCCAAAGCAATAAAAGAAGGTTCAAGGTGCACAGCTGCTCCAATGTAATAAATTGTGTCTCAGGGCTGCAGGTGTGTAGCAGTATCTGGGGTCTGATTTTTGCATTTTTTGTTTTATCCAGTTTCTTCATTACAGTCTTTAAAATGAATGTGTGTGCTTGTCAATGTGCAATACTTTCTGTAAGTACATGCTCTAGAGGGAAGATGAAGGTGTCTCTTACAGAACCTAGGTTTGTCTTTTCATGTTGCAGAGGCAATTAAAAAGTCTGGAGGACTGCCCCAAGGACAGCACCCATCACCTGGGGAAAACTAGGTTATCACATGGGAGTTGGGGACCTCATCAGCTGCATTCCTGGTAAACCTGGGAGAGAAGAGAGGTTACCTACTTGTAAATGGCAACAGGCTTTGGTTTGGAGAAGGCTAATTACCGTTTGGAAGATAGGCGATCTATATAGAGAGAGAGATATGTATTTTTATAACTTTATCTGCTGAAATCTCTGTAGTCTTCCTAATTTTTCTGGTGTTTAAGCACAGCTGAACCTTAGGCACAATGCTTGTTGACCTGGGGGCAGTCTGGTATCTCAGCTCCTGGTTGATCAGAGGAGGTGCAAAATCCTTCTTGTACAGAGACATTTGGGAATCTTACCCCAGAAATACGTACTGCTGATTTTCTGAAGTCATAACATCATGACAACACTTTGCCAAAAATTTTTCCTGGTGCCTTTACCACAACTCGTTAGTGAAGAAAAGTGGTCAACCAGCCTATTCCCAAATACATAAGTGATGGTCTTCCAGCAGAGCTTCCATGTGCAGCAGTCTTCAGAGGTTTTTTTTTTGTATTCTGTCAGCACACATGGTCCTGGCTCAGAGCAAGTGTTGGTATTATCAGTCCCTCCCCAGCTCAGGAGTTGTTTGTTATGTTTGAAATTTTATTTATCTCCTGGTGAATTAAGAAATTTTATTACAGAACTTTTCGCTAGGACTGCATTTTTTTTTTTTTTTGGTCATCCTTCTTCCCCTGCTGCATTTTATTTGTTGCCAAACTGGATTCTTAGAAGGTGGTATTCATCCATCTCACCCCCAGGGGCTATATTGGGTTAGGTTGGGCACCTGCCAGCATTGGAGATAGCTGGGTTAGTCCCAAGCAATCCATTGCAATCTGCATACTGATGAAGGTGGGGCACTGTCTCTCATTTAATGTTGTGAAGTGAAATAATTATTTTCCAACTGAGTGACCTGACATGGCTTTATAATTAATTTTTGTAATTGGTGGAACCCATGCTTTCTAATGACACCAGTCAGTTGTCTGCCAGGACACAGTGATGTATTTACTGCCGCATTGCTGCCTTTGACTGAAATCAACAGTTCCAGTCTTTGAGGACTGGATGATCCATAACTCTGTGTCAGAGTAGTATTTAACTGACTTACAGGGTTTACTCAGAAGTTGTTGGCTAGCCTTGTAAACACCACTTCTCTGAAAAATCATTTATAGTAGCTGGCAAGCTTGGTATAAATTTTGTGTGAAGCATTTTTTTTTAATGTTTGCAGGTGTTTGCCTTCTTCCCAAGGGAAAGTCGTGTTCTTGTAGTGTTTGTGAGGCAGGGTTGTTTCTGCTGTGGGGCACTGTTATGTGCAGGAAGGACTATTGATGGAGTAAAGTGTGTGTAAGTATGTATATATTTGTATTTTACATCTCCAACTCTGCCAAGCAGAGAGGCTTCTGGTGCCAAGAGCTACTGAGGGGTAATCAGTAGCTCCTCAGGGCAATGTTTAGCTCCACTCTGGGCATAAAATAGCTGGGCAGACTGTGGTCATCCTTGAGATGGGCATGAGAAATTAGCACTGATGGATAAAGATTGCTTATCCAACAGTTCAAATATGAGAGGGATGAAAAGTTGATTTCCTCATATGATTTCCAGGTTTTCTGCTTTGTTGGGAGCTTCTGTTCAAAACTGTTCTTATTTCTAGTATTCATTATCTTTCCCAACGGGGAAACCACTTTGTGTTTAGCAAAAGGGTGAGGCAGAACCACCTTTGATGAAAATGTTGGTTCAAAGCTATTTCATTACAAATCAGTGCAAGTTCCAGCAGCACTTTGGGATTTTGCTTGCAAATGTCAGCAGACAGCCTGAGTGATGTGCACAAACCATTGGAATCAACCAACAAAAGTGCTCAAATAAGAAAATATTACCTTGTAGGTGAGGAACTTGTGTGGTGGGAAGTAAATGAAGATGATAAAGCTGTAGGGTCTCCTGGCACAGATGGTACCTTACAATGTGAAAAACCATCTTTTGGGGACTGGACCCACATGTACTAGGTCACAGGTCTGTGGTGGTTAGAGGTGTCCCTTTCCAGGCCACCAGGTCCATGGAAAGACGAAGGAAGCGTGTCTTGAGATAGCAATTTATCCACATCAATGTGGGTCAGGCCAGTCTACGGGCTGGGGATCGGGGCAAGTTGAGTTTAGGGAATGTTTTGTCTTGCTGTTGTTCCCCTGAGCTGATGTGGTTTATACCATCTTGAGTCCTATGGGAAGCTGTGTGGGTCTGGTTTTGTGCCCAACCAGCCCTATATCAAGTCTAAGGGCTATTTGAGCATTCTGCAGAGGCAGCAAGAGACGATGGTTCCTGACCTAGGCTGCGGTGGAGGGAGGCTTCAGTCAAAGGGCTTTGTTTGGGTTTTTGCATTTCCCAGATTATGTGGCTGAAAACACCTTCCTGCTCTGTCCACACTAAGGTGTCTCTCACACGGATGTAACTGAGGGAGGGCTTGGGAAAGGTACAGATGTGACTGCACATAGTGAGAGGTGTAATTAATGGCCTGCTCTGAGCAGTTCTGAGTCATTCCCTGTTCCTTCACTGCTCCAAGCAGGGAAGGGGGCAGCGACTGAGAGGGCATTTCCCCCAGGCAATGAGTTTGGGGCTTGCCATGCAAAGGGGGTGAGAAAGAGGGGTTTATGTGCTTCCCTTTGGGTATGTTCTTCTCACGTGCTGTCCCTGTGTTCTCCCAGCATCTGAGTTTGCTGCCGTGGCCAGACCTGGTGCTACACACCCCCGTTTGCTGAGCTGTTTTCCCTGCCAGCTCCACACCTTGGTTTTGTGTGTGGCTGCACAAACATTTGGCATAGCCTTAGGAATGGGTCAGGCAGAGCCAGGATTGCTGCTTCCACCCCCAAGTGACAATTTTGGTTTCAATGCACATCAGACTGTCACCATAGGGAAGGCAAACAGAGCTGAGAGCTTAAATATTGGCCAAAGATACACTATCACCATGAGGAGATGTACTGACTGATGAAGCTGACTGGGGGAAAAATAGCTGCTATTTCAGATTTCAAGGTGTGAGGAAATTCTTACTTTACCTAGTGCTAATTTGTAAATTGTAACCACATGAGTGTGACTTGCAATCCATGAATGGCATATACAACGCTCTTGATGGACGCTGTGCATTTCATTTCAACCACATAACCTGCCTTGGGCTAGTTTGTAACTTTTCCCTTTTGAGCTGAAATTTTTTCTGGAGGTCTCTTTAATTTTGGGTGGCCTGCATGGTTTGTAGCAACCCAGCACAGTAGGGATGAGTAATAGGAGAGACAGTGTTATTTCTGAATTTCCTTGTCTTTGAAGACTGAGGTTAGATACTTTGTTCTTCTGGCTGAAGTGGAAGCCTATCGTTTAATTTTTCTTGAATATATGTATGTATTTCATGTCTGTGCTTTTCCATAAGTGGTTTGCTGGCCTTTTGGAGGTTTTATTTCTTCTTTCTTAAAAAAAAAAAAAAAATTGGAAGCTTCTTTTAGACTCCAGTTGCTTTCAAAATCTCACTGGGAGGAATGGGTTGAAGAACAGCTGTGGTGGGTTGAAGAAGAGCTGTGGTGCTACATGACATGGGGACCTCATCTCAGTTGCATGTTCAGGGTAGATTTGCTCTAGCAAAATGCTCTGTTCCAGTGGTCTGGCAGAAACTCAGTACTGGGTATTTTACTGTCAAGTAAATGTAAAATACAAACAGTTTTTGTGCAAGGGGGCCTCAGTAATGCCAGTCACTCCAAACCTTGCTTTTTTGGAGAATGCTTGGCCCAGCCAAGAAGACTTTACCAAAAAGATCAAGCCCACCTTCTGTCGAGACAGGGCTCTGCTGTGCATGCTTTGGGAGTAGCTGCAAAGTGTTTGTTGGAAAATTGGAGCAGTTTTTCTATAGGCTAACGCAAAAATGTAAAAAATGGATATGTGAGGTTTCTGCAGCAAGCGGGTGCAAAGGATGAGATGTCTCTGTGTGTCTTGTGGTCTGGGCAAAAATGCTGGGAGGTGAGTCTTGTTCTCACCTTTTTCTGAGGTGCTGCAATTCCCTTCCACATTCATTGCCCTCTACCCCATCCCTCTCCTAGAAAGACACAGAAATTCAAGACCATCACACCAGCATCTGCTTGATTATTGCCTGGGCATCTGTGTCATACTTGAGAAGTCTTATTCTGAGTTGAACATGTTTGTATAAACTCTCACAGCTTTGGATCAACTGTCTGCTCCTGCCAGACAATCTCAGCCATTCTGCATCTGTCCTTGCCTTGTGTTGGGAGAGCTCCTTTTGAATTAAATTAAATTGAAGGGGGTTGTTTCATTTTGTGTGACAGCTCTTAAATGGGAAATTTCCTTTTCCCCTTCACTTCTTTTAGCACTGCATAGTTCTGGTCCTGTTCATCTGGCAACTTCAGCTAAGGCTGCCCAGGATTTTGCAACATCTCAGAGTGGGGAAGTTGAATGTTTTGTGTGACAGTTTCAGGAGAGATGAACCTGTTGGTTTGCAGTCCCCAACCTTTTAGAAATGTCTTAATTGCCAAGATTTAAGGAAAGATCTGTGGGAAGAAGCTTCTTAACAGAAAATGATTTTGTTTATCATTTTGCTGCAGTTACATGGCCTTTGATTTTTTTCTATTAAAGAATGAAACTGAATAAAAATGTAGTTATAGTTCCTTGGCATTTCCTCTGCAACAGTTCATTTATTATGAATAAATGCAGTGTTATGTATTCCAGGTAATTTATATAATTACTGTGCCATTAAGTGTGTCTAGTTAGAATCAACAACTTTAGAAAATGTGAAATTTGAGTGTCTGCAGTAGTGGTTGCCTGGTTATGTTATATCCTGGATGGGATTCCCATGTGAGATCCTTCCTTTCTCTTTTTCTCGTGTGTGAACTTTTAACGCCAGCATGAGTTGCATTAACACTAAATGATTAAACAGGGAAAATATTTCATTGGAATGACATATATGTAAAACATGACTTCTTTAGAGAAGTTATTAGAATATTTAATGTTTTCATTTCCTGGCCTCTGGAAATTTAGCTATGCAGCTTTAGCATTGCACTCCAAAGGAAACAGGGAATGGTTTCCCCCTTGTTAATTCACAGAGCTCCTTGCCATGGGGTATTACTGAGGGCCAAAATTCAATGTCTGAGATGATGCCAGTAATTAAATATACATGAACTGTTGGAGCAGCTGAGATTAAGGCAAAAATCCACCCAAAACAAAACCCAACCCTTTCGGGTAAAAGGTAAAAGTAAGAATATTGGATGGGATATGTCTTCATGCTTCAGGATATAAATCAATATTAAGTTTGGATTTGGGAAGAAGAAGGTTTTTCTGAAGCACATCAGGAGGAATTGCTGTCACTGCTCCACCCTGTGTCCGGTGCCTTCTCTGCTCCAGCCAGGATGCTCTCCCTGCCAGCAGCGATGCTTAGCATGAAACATCAGAGCATCAAAGGTTTGTAAAAGAGAGGGGATATATAAAAAAGGGATTCCTCCTTTATCTCCCCACTGTTTCTGGAGCTGTTTGCAGCTCCATCCTGGGTGCTGCTGTAATACTAAGACCTGTTTGGTCACTTGTTGGAACCAAATAATCTTTCAGGTCTGTTCCAGCCCATGCCTTTCTGTGATTCTATGATTGTTATCCATCTGTGTTCACTTGTCCCAGGCCATGGTTTCCACCTAGCCAAAAAGGCATAATTGGGTATTGCAGGAGTGCTGGGGCATATCTCTTCCCAGGTGGGAAACTCTGCTGAACTGTTTAAAAAATAATAATCTGAAATATTTAAAATACTTTTGTCTTTATGGGTTTTATGTGGCCATCAGTCATCATACTGCTGTGCTTCTGCATGAAATCACTGCACTGGGAATACTTCTGAGTGTTTTCAGCCAAGGACTATCAGGCAGCCCATGGATGTCCTGAATTCTCCCACACTTCACTATCAGCAGTTGTTCAAGACTTGATGGCTCTTATTTCGTTTAAAAAGATTGGAAGCATTGTGAGGCCAAGCTTTCCTGAGGGTTAAACGTGCTTTTTGACTGCGTCTTCTCTGGAGTTTTTTGTTGCATTAGATTATAAAAACTTGGTGGATGAAAGTGTGTTGAATTCCAGCTGGCACCAAAAAAAAAAAGCAAACCAAGAATTGTGATTTTTTTTTCTTCATCCAGGATCTTCCCCAGGTACTGTACTGTTCTTGGTTTTAGAAAACAATATTTTTCTGCAGGGGTTAGAATTGGTTCGTTCAGCCTTTACGCCTTTTCTCTGCTCCATAGTGGTTTTTATCAGTTGCAGTCTGAGAGCACAGTGCCTTTTTCCTTGTGAGAAAATGTGAAGCTGTAGAGGGAGGGGGAGGAAAAAAAAGAGCAGCAATGTTATTTCGTCTCTGAAGTCATCACCTACAGGGTTGGTACCAATGGCATTTTAATAGATGAGGTGCTCCCCTTCCAATATTGTGATAGAAATTCATTGTGTGGAGGATCAGGGAAGTTGGGAAATAAAAAACACAAAAAAGAAACAAGAAAATATTGATTTGTGCTGGGAAGAGGGGGAAGGGCAAAATGTAATAAATGGGATAGGTAAATATTCAGTGATTTAATGGGGTTCTGTCAGCCTTGTCTAAGAACTCTTGGGTCCTAATAAAATAATTCAGAAAGGTTGGCTATAAACTAGCTGTTCCTCATAAAGCTCTTGTCCAGCCAAATTGTAGTCAGGCATTTTTTAGATGTTTGCTTGATAGTACATTCAGTTTTTGTATTTGTTTTTAGAAAAGGATTTGACTGATACGGGATTAATCTCAGAAAATTAGGGTGACACATCAGTTTAGGGGCAACAATTTGCCTCTCTATGTGGGTGCTTTGCTTCTGTGGAGAATAGTAGATCAGGCTTCAAGATCTGAGCAATTGCCTGAGTTTATTATTTAGCTGTGCTGGTTTCTGTGTGTGAAATCTCCATTTTCCCGCAGATTCAGCCTGTGGAGGCAACTTTGGAGAAAGAAATTACTTCAGAGCTTTGAAGAAACAAAAGTGCAACTTTAACAAATTTCATCTTGGCCGAAAGCATTTAATACCAAGAATACTGTAAATGCTTTCTGTTGGAATTACTCCCTCTGGGCTGCTAATCTGGGAGCAATTCAGGCATTTGCTTCTGACCTTACCCCCTTCCTGGAGATCCGAGCGCTTTGCTCATGAGAGTACAAGACAAGGGAAGGAGGGGCTGGCAGAGCTGTTGTTTTCCAAAGGAAATGAAGTAATGTCACTTTTGGTTGGAATTACAGCCTCTGCAATGTCTTCAGAAAAGGTGACGCTCCTCAGAAAGGAAGAACAGCTGATGAGAGGTCCTTGAAGGTGCCTTCAGCGTTTGCATGCTTTTTTTCTCTGCCAGCAGTGCAGGCTGGCTGTAGCTTTATGTGAGTTGGTAGTAGGTAATTTTATCACTTAATCTGTTTGTTTTCTTATGGATGGCAAATAATATCCCTTGGGATTAATCCACCAAGGTTACACCTGCAGGAGCAAGACACAGAGCTGTGAAATCCCCAGGGCATGGGAAAGGTGGCCCTCAGTGTCCCTGCCAGCTGTGGTGTGATGAGGTCCCACTTTACCTTAGCTTGCATAATCTGCATGTTCATATTATTCTTTAAGAGGATCGTGGCAGAGATGGACTCGGGTTGCACACCCAGGCACCTGCATGGGGTTGTTGGATGGGTTTCCACCTGCAGGGCCCTGTTGCTTCTGCACTGGTTTAAGTCATGAGAGTGTTTAAAAACCTTTCAGCCTCAGCAGCAATGCACAGACAGTGCTGATGCCAAGACTGGCCTCCTGCATATGGCAGCTTTGGGAGCTGTCAGGAGATTTTGGTATCTGCAGCAGGTCCTTGCTTCTGCTGCAGCAATGTTCTCCTTGGCACTGTTCTGGAGGCTGGGACTCACTGGGGAGAGCTTTTGTTCTGCTGGAGATAACCACACTGCTGTGCCCCCAGCCTATTTAAGTGATCAGCTGCCTTTTGCTGTTGTTATTTTCTCCTTCTTCTTCCCCCATATGTAAAGTTTTAGTGCTAGTGGAGCAAGGTGGTTTTATGTACTTGTTTTTTGGAGCTAATAAAAACTTCCAATATTCTCCTGAGCCCACAGCAGCCAGGCAGCATAGTGCAGCTCCTGGAAGGGGCTGAGAGTGTGATGATGCATCCGGGATGCTGGAGTTTGGATGTTTGGATCTGTTTGTCCTCAATTTGCTCCAGATACACCAGGTGTCATTTGCATTTTCAACGAGCCCTTGGCCTTTTGATGTAAAGCTTTTGCGCACCCTGTGACCCCTGCAGGGGGCACCTTCTACAGCACATCACTTGTGAAGGCTCAGGAAAGGTTAACAGAACTGTTTATCCATTTTTTGCTCAATTTTTTACTTCTTCCTGCCTTTCCTGTTCTTACCCAGCCACTCAGCCTATGGGGGAGAAAAAAACTGCAACAGGTTTCCTTGCAATATTGGTTTGAATGTTCTGGAAAACAGGAATCATGAGTCATTAGTCCCAAATTAACGTTTGTGAGTGAGGCTGAAATGACATGTAAGAGATGGGTCACCTCTGGAGACAGGAAGAGTGTGGTAACATGCTCAGAACTCTCAAGGCTACAGTTCAGCTCTTCCGTTTATAAAATTCTCATTGGGAAGGTTTGTAAACACCTCTGTGTACATTAGTCTCACTCTTGAATTCAGGGTTTCAGCCTGGGAACTGGTTTTAAAAACAAACACCCCTCTTCTGTGGCTCTTCCACTTTAAAGTTTCTTTACATGTCCTTGGGGCTTGCAGAGATCAGCAGTTTCTGGAGGAATTTGTTCAGCCAGGTTTCTTTTGCAAAAGTAAATACAAACCATAGGGTTGAGACGGATTTCTGGATTTTGAGTCTTGAGGGCCTGGTTCTGACCTACTTGCTGGTGTTAGGAAAAATGGGTTTCTCTGCATCTCCCAGGAAATTTTTGTCAGTTGTAGGATACTGGGGTTTTTCTTTTTCTTTTTCCCCCTCCCTTCTTCCTTTCCACCTTTGCTAGACCCTGCTTTCCTCAAAGCAAACAGACTCTTGTCTGGACCATCATCTGGACCATCATCTCCTCCATTCCACTCACCTGGACTGTGGGAGCACACTCAAGGCTGAGTGCTCCTTTAATCGTCTGATTGGCAAAACCATCTGTGTAAATGTCCTCATCTACACACTCTGGTGGAGCCAGAAGAGATTATTCCAGCCATGCCTCCCATGACAAGGAGGTCTGTGAGGGTCCTCTACTGATTTCTGCCCAAATGAAAGGATATTTTGGCCAAGCAGGGTCTTTTTCACTAATTCATTCCTCTCTTGATAGCTCTGCCCAGGTACTGTGTACTATTTTTAGGCACTGCTGGCTTCGGCTTTCTTTTTTCTTTTTGACCGAACAAAAGTAGAACAATATTTATGCACCTTTTGGGTCCATTCTGAGGTAATTTTTTTTTCCTTTGTAGTGCTTGATCTTTGTCATTTTGGTAATCAGCATTAAACTGAAGGGTGTTGATTTTATCAGGCCTTGGAGTCCTAATTGGTTTATATTGTTTAAGAAGCCAAAAAAAAGCCCTAGAACTTACCTAGTTAAAAACAAATATCCTAAGTCAAGATGAAATTCCTCTTTCACTGAAATGTGGTTTAGAAAAACATTTCACCACTACAATTCCTTTCAAGAGCTTGACCTTGGATTGTTAATCTCAAAAATATGCAGTGCAGATGAAGTTTTTCTTTTCTAGAGCGGGAAGAAATGCCATGTTTCTCAAAAGACCTCCCTAGAATTAAGGGAAACAAAACGAAAACCAGAGTGGATGATAAATGGAGTACAGGCTAATCTAGGAGTGACAAGAATTTCATGCCATCAGAATCTGCTTTGTTTTGTTAATTTGCCTTTTTTTTTTCCTTGCTGTCCCCATTATTCTTATTGCAATTTGCTATCCATCAATGTACACATGCTAATAAGTGCTTTAATTCTATGTGAAAAACTGCAGCCTTGGAAGTTGAAATGCTTCATATTTAGCCTCTGCTCATGTGCCTTATACCCAGATTTCACCCTGCTGCTCTGCTTGGGTGGCCTGAAACCCTCTGCTGAGTATTTGGGACATTCCAGTTTCTGCTATCTCAGAAACTGCTGCTGCTGAGGTGCCAATTTCATATCTGCTGCCACACAGACAGCAGTTGGATCAGGTTGGATCCCTGTTGGACAAACAGCTCTGCCCAGCCCAGCCTCCCAGCAGTGATGAGTCCAGCCTCTCAGGAGCAGAGATGGTCACTTGCTCAGGCCATTAAAGGGACAGGAAAATGCCACTTAGGATGCTGGAGTTGGTCTTTGAGGGTTCAGCTGGATTACAGCTGAAACTGCCTTGGCTGCTTTGAGGTGGTGGAGGGGCTGGGTGTGCCACTGGCTGGCCACGTGCAGGGGAGAGTTCTACATCCAAAATGCAGTTTGTGGTGGGTGGTTTCAACCATCCAAGGAAAACCAGACAGCTTGGTCAGGCCAGGGTGCCCTCCGTGCTTCGCCTCTGGACACTCGGCCATTGCGCTGTTGGCAGCACAAACCCACTTTCATCTCTCCTACTGCTCCTGTTTTGGTAATCTGCTCTTCCTAAATACACTTTCTATAATTATATTTTTGCTCCCCAACTCTATGGAACAGGCAGCTCTCTTAAAACTGGAGGAGTAAGACAGGGGCTGCCTGCACTCCTGGACACAGGGGTGGTGGTGAACTGGATGTGTGGGATATCTGTGTGTCTTAAACACAGGGGGTTAATGGAGAAATAGAGCTGCAATCAGCCACGAGCAGATGGGCAGGAGGAGGGTAATCGGTAGAGAAAACAAAAGGTTTTGAAGCCAGGGCATGAAATGAAAGAGAGCTGGCTGCCGTGGCATGGCTGTGCATTTGGGAGAAGGAAGATGCCTAAGTTCCTAGTCCACCTTGGGAGTGAGGTGTGCAGCTCGAGGGCTTGGAGGGGCCCAAGGAGAGGCATGTGGGGCACCTTGGGCAGGGGTCTGACCAGGTGTGAGTGGGGTCTGCAATCCCCAAAGACCTGCCAGCCACCTGGACTTTGAAATGCTCTTCTTTGGGCTGACAGGAAGAGAGGTTTGAGCAATATTGTTCTGGTTTTTAATTAGAAAGACCTATGTTTCTGTAAATGCTTTTTTTCAGGGGAGTCAGTATTTGTTAAGGTTCTTGCTGATGGTGAAAATTGGAGGTGACTAATTTCTAGAGAATTTAGTCTTCTACTGGCCAGAGCTAGAGCAGGAAGCAGGGCTCGTCATGACATTTGTCACTGGCGGTTCCCAGATTTTACCCTGTTATACTGCACATCATTTCCAGTTACATTTTAGAAAAGGATGAGGAAATTTCTGTGTATTTATCAAAGAGTTTAATTCTCCAGTTCTTCTTTGTCAGTTTTGAGAACTATTTTGCAGGACTGAGTTTCTGTGGAAGAATGTGCTGGGGTTTTAGTAGCTTACAAAGCACAAATAATGTGATACCAGAATTGTGGCGTGGGACACCAGGGGTGGCTCGATGCTCTTGGCTTTGTGTAAGGATGTCATGGGAATATGGTACCTGATGCCAAGCACTTGGCTGTGAGAAGGTTGATGTATAACAGGGAAGAGTTAATTCCTAATGAAGGGGAAAATCTCGAGGGAAAGGGAAGAGAATTCCTGCAACAGAACAAGTGGTAGAATTTCAGCTCTTGCAGAAAACAGGCAACCAATAGAGAGGTAAAGAGGAGAGGTTAAAACATTGCAGCTACAATTGGAAAAGCTGTGTTTGCTCAGGAGTCTTAGGTTAGAAGAAGCCCTAAAAAAAAAAAAAAAAAAAAGAAACAGAAAAAGGAAACCTAAAAAAAATATTTTTCTTCCCATCTATCTTGTGCCAGATCCCAATTTGATTTCTGTGTGCACCTGCAACCCAGTTCAGGCTGAGAAAGATCTAAGTAGGCAAAGGTCTGCTGGAATGGAAACATTAGGAAATTAGAATTTTGATATTATACTGAATTATTTGGGAGATTGTTTTTAAGTTTTTTAATGTGCAAATACAGTTCTGAATATATATGAAGTGTTGCACATCTATATTAACTGTTTCCACTGTATTATTTCCTATTGCTAATGCTCAAGGCCTTGTTAAAATGGGCTTTATTGAAATGCTTGTTCACACATTTATAGAAAAAGGGCATGTGTATAATGGTCCATTTCAAAATGAAGTATCAAATGGCAGTTTCACATTGGAGTGTGACAGAAATCTATGTTTGAAGGCTTTTCTGTGGTTTATTGTTTTTTTTTTTTTCCCCTCTGCTTAGAGCCCTGGGCAGCCTCTGCCTTTGTTCTCCTGGCTTGCTCACTCATTACTGTTTGCATCTCCAGGTTACAAGAAAACAGTCAAATGCTGTGATCATTCATCTCTGAAACCTTTAATGAGCTTATCGGGAAAGAGCTATAAATATGTATCTTGAACTTCTCTTGTATTGGGAGATGCTTCCTCAGGCCATGAATAGTTAGGTTGGCCCACCTAAGCTAATTACAGACTGTCTCACTATTCAAAATACCCTCTGGGTAACATTGTTAGGACTCTCTTACGAGGTTAATGGGTTCTCTGTAGCCTGAATATTACATTGGCCTTCACTGCTCTGATCAAAAATGCACTGTATGGGGACCTTTTGCCATGCCAATTTGTGACTTGTTTTCTGCTAAAAGCATCATCTTTCCTCCTCCTTGAATGATGATCTCAGAGGGACAGGGCAAAGCTTGTCTTGATCAGTCTCTTGGGAGTCCATCCATTGGCTCAGCAGCACAACTCTAAGTGCTTCTTTGAGAGTCTGTTGAGTGGCAAGGTGGAAGCCAGCAAGTCCTAAGTGTCCCTGGTAAATCTGGTTGTTTGTGCTTCTGCCATGATTACCTTTCAAATCTGTTCAGTGTTGTCTAGCAAACTTAACTCACCCGCTTATCTTCAGGAAAACAAATGTACCAGTTATTGCCTACTAGAAAGTGCGAGCTGAGCTGTGTGGGTTTTTTTCGTTTCAGTGGGCTTGCTGTGATTTTGTTTTGACAGATTGAGCTGTGTTTCACTTTGCTTTCATTTTTCACCCTGTCAGAAGAATTCTTAGTGCATTTTTTTCCCTTCCCCTGCCTCTTGCTGTCTGTATGGATCAGTGCACTGAAGCAGTGACTCCCTCTCCTCTGCATTGCTGGTTTGCAGCTTCTCGTGCTACAGAGGCCTGAGCTGAACCTTCCCTATGGGAAGCTCGGGTCAAACCTTGGTCATCTCAGTGGGCAGCATCTTCTGCCGTGGGCAGGACGTGCAGGAGAGGTGCTAGGGGAAGGTGAGCCTCCAAGTGGGAATGTCTTAGGCAGTCTGAAAGTTTTCTTTATTTTTCACTTGACTTGTGCTGTGTTTCCCCTGACCCACCCCGAGGAGCAGCACAGCTTGGACTGGATCACCTCCTCTGCTTGAGGTCAGCTGTGCATGCTCACTCTGCCTTGGTGTGGAGAGGATGTAGGACAGTTGCTGTTCCCAGCTGCAGAGGGTGGTTTGCTGAAGTTGATGTGCGTAAGGGTTTAGGGGTTCGACTTCCACTCCTGCTCTCAGCGAACTGACACCCCTTCATGAGCCCCTTAGCAGTCACTGTAATAATCTTGGGAAGCTTCATGCCCGTGCTCTGAAGTGTTGCCATGTTAGAAGAAAGCTGCTGTGTAATAACCAGAATAATTAGAAAATGGGAAGGTTCACACCAAACTCACTTGAATACTGCCATGCTTAAACTGAGCTGGTGCTGAGAACTTTAGTGGTGTGTGAGTGACTGAGCGACACCGATTGAAGCCAGGGGAAGCTGAAGTCAGGTTTAACTGTGCCATCTTCATGACAGCAGTCTCTGAACAGCCTCTGTAAAAGAGCCCTGGGAGAATCTCTTGCTGATGCTGCAGGCCCTGCCCTGGGGACCCTCTGCTCCAAGGGGAGCAGCACAGGAACATGGGCAGCTGCCAGCACTGCAGCACGTGTGCTGCTGGAAAACAAGAGCTGCTAGATCCCTCCTGCACTCTGGGCAGTCTGGGTGTCATAACCACGTTATACACATCTTGGTTTGGTTTTTTGTCAGCAAAGGCCTTGTGTTTGTGCAGAGCATGCCCACAGAGCTGTCCCTCCCCAGGCTCCAGGTCCCTGCCGTGCTCCCCACAGCAGCAGGTATGGTTCCTGTGGGGCCATGCTGGGACTGCAGTGACACATTGCTCCCATGTCTCTCACTGCCTTGGGATGTGTTCTTCAGGGACCAGATACTGCTTCTCTGCCTGCAAGGAGCTGAAGTGATCGTGATCATGTATCAAATTCTTAAGTACTTTTTTCTTTTTTCTTTTCTGAGCTTGGATTTCTTTTTTTGGCTGCAGTTTCCCTTGTTTTATGGGCTGTATGTGCCATTCTTGCCTGCTTAATACTTCATTTATTGAGAAGTTCAGTCGCAATGCAGTGGTCTGGCTCTATTGTGAATTCTTCCAAATTCTCTCTCAGTCTCTAACAGTGTACTTAGGACAAGCGGAGATTTATTTGCATAACTGGTCAAACAGAGGTTAGTGTGAAATAAAATACATGCATGTGCTTCTCTCGGCCTCCCCCGATGCGAGGTCAAGGCTGGCTTATTTTTTCTGAGTCCTCCCATTGTCAGAACCTCTCAGGGATCTGGGCTCTGGTCCACTTGCTGTCAGTAGTAGTTTACTTTTCTTCCCAGTAAATTGTCCGAGTTTGCAAACCTCCCCCAAGGCTATCGTATGACAGCATCCCTCACGTGATGGGTCTGGTAGCGAAAAAAAATCTACTTTCTTGTAGTCCAAACATAGAGCCCTTTCAATTATGTATGAGTGAAGTGTTCAAAGGATGCAAAACCTTTGAAGTTGGTTCAGGTGTCTCTTCTCCCCCCATTCTCCACCCTCCCTGGTGCTTTATCATAGTGGTGGGGAGAATTAGCCATTCACTGGATGGAACAGAGGGAGGGAATGATCTGGAGAAACCCAGCCGGGGCTATAACAATATAACGTTTCTGGCTGTGGTGGTCCTTGAGGCACAGCCTCTGCCAGTGGAGTACTCTTTGGGGAATACTGCCATGCACTTGTCCTCCTCTGGGATTCTTCCTGAGGCAGTTACTGCTGAGACAGAACTATGGAATGGAAGGACATGTTCTGACAACCTGTGGCCTTTCTTCATAGACAAAATTAAGCCAGTGCCTTGAAGCAAGGCAGTTCAGTGCCTAAGTAATACAGAGCTCTCTGAATGGCTGTGGACTAGTTCAGGTTTCACCTCAAGTCCTGACCCTGAAGTGAGCCCAGGCAATTCCCCTCTCAGGTATCCCTACAACTTGGGGCCCAGTGTGCTAGTTATGCATGGATCTGCTGCATGAGGTGCTTTGGGCAGGGCCTGAGGACAGGCTGAAGGGAGCAACTCACCTCCTAGAAGGTCTGTCCCTTCAAAAGATGGATGATTATTAGCATGTGCCCCTCCTGCCCTTTCTGGTCCTGTCCTGGCTCCGTAAATTGTAACCAGAACTGTCCTCGAGCAGTGGGGTGATGCTGGAGAAGGGACTTGCCAACTACATGCAAGGGCCACATCCTCTGCAGTCGATGTGTCCACAGGTTTCCAGACCCAAATCTCTCCGAGTCATTGTTTGAGAGATTTGCTACTAGAATTCCCTTCCCTGACACTGGAGAGGGATTGTAGATGAAAGGAAGGTAGTGTTAACAGTGGAAAATGGCTTTTCCACTCCTTCCCTTTGAATATAAAATGCTTCGTTCTCCCTGGAGTTTAGCTACAGGTTACATTTAAAGTGTTTGTTGAAGCTGGAAGTGGTTACACTGGTAGCTTAATAGAAATAAAGGCAGTGACTTGAGACAGTGAGTTAGGAGACAGTGGCAGCGGGGTTGTAACTGACTTATTTATTGTAGCCTTGAGAGCAAGAAATATTACAGAGGACAAAATTCCAGTAATGTTTATATAAGGCTGTAAGAAATTGATTACAGCTCAGGTGTGTTTTGTTGCATGCTGCTGGGACGAATCATAAAAGTCATGCAACAAAGTTTTGAACATCGTGTTACTGCTGGTCTGCTCAAAAGCCCCATTTGCCACAATGAAAACCTTTCATTTGTTCTTTTTGCTAATTCCAGCTGTGTTGGCTTCCAACTTCTGTGAGTTGCTGCTTGCAGTATTCAGCTCTTTCAGTCTGCAGGCCTCTGGGGGTGAATTGTTTCTTCTATTCTCAGCCATTTAAAACAAACAAACAAAAAGCTCAGGATTTTGCGGAAGTGTTTCCCCACAGATGTGTTTTCTTTTAGTTATTATTTGTAATTTGTATTATTTGTCCTCTTCTGTCATACTAAGAGCTTTGGAAATGCTTTCCTAATGTTTTCCCTCATTTATCCCACCTAATCCCATTCTCCCACTGAACCATGTAGGACTTGATGCACCAGCACATGGTGCCCAGCAGCAGCTCTGGGAGAGGGCAGCTTTCCTGCAGCCTCCTGCCCTAGTGGGACCAAGCCCTTCACTTGCATCATTGTCCTGGAGGATGTTGGGGGTCCTCAGCAGTGGCTTGAACCCCCAGCCACCCCCTTCTTGCAGCTTCAGAGCAAGTGTAAGTAATAGATCTTGTAAAGACTCATTTGGGGTTTGGCATTTATGATGCTTTACAGCCAGAAATTCATCTCTCCTCTCACTGTCCTTCACTTGCCCAAGGCACTGTGTACTAAATCTCAATGTCTCTGAGCATCCATAGGCCTCTACTGGTAAATGAAGTTACTTTCACCTGTTTACATTCTGAGATTCTTTCAGGGAATGTGCATTAAATTTTTTTCAGGTGGATCTCCTCTAAATAAATGGCATCTTGTGTCCCTTCAGGAACTGCAAGGAGCAGTAGAATGAAAGCCATATAAATAAAATGCATGTGTTGCTGGTGTCCAGCAAGACTAAAGACTAAAACTGACAATAAAAGAGACACAGGAGTGCTGTCTTCCTGCCTGCCAGCTTGCGAGGTCCATGGTCTCTGCAGGGCTGCTGGAAGGTGTGGTGGAGCAGGCTGGGTTGCTCATGGTGGTGCTGAGTGATTTGGAGCAGGGATTTCCTAGCAGTTACTAGATATGAGTTCATCCCTGAAAACACACTGCACACAGTGCCTTGCTGTCATTTTTGTTGATAACTTGGAGCTGCCTGTAGATGCTGGTTTGGCCTTTGCTTGGAGAGGTTTGTCTGCAGAACAGACAAGGTGGTTTGAGGTTATGAAGCCCACCTGCTGTTTGGCAGCGCTGTTTGAGATGAGGGAGAGTGTGTGGGGGCTGAGTATGCTGACAGACTGTTTCAGCACAGGTAAAACGGGTTTGGTCCAAACTTGTTAGTCAACAGCTGAGTTCATGTGTTGCTGCAGCTGTTATTAGCACGCGTCTGCCCGTGTGCTCATGTTACTTCAAGGAGAAAAGTCTGGTAAGCTGGACAAAAAAGCAGCTCTAAAATTGTTAACGTTCTAATTTTAAGCCATTGCATTACTCTGTCACTGGCATCAATGAAGCAGCACTTGCCACTAATCTCCTGGCATATGCCTATGATTGAGCAGCAGAGAGAGGGATCTGAATTGTCATTTCTAGCTTCACTGATGATCTGACATTCTCTGAGCAATCAACAGATCTCAGAAGATGAAAGTGCAAATCCCACACAGTCTGTTTGAACCAAGAAGGAAAGTCAATGGAAGCACATCTGAAATAGCTGCAGCCACGAGGAGAGGACAAAACAATATGGCTCTCAGACAAAAGAATCCAGTTCTGTTTATTTTGACATTAAGAGAATGGGGTTGAATGAGAATGTGTGTTGCATTGTTTTCAGCATGTCTGGCATTTTGAGGTGTAGTTTTGTGTGAAAATGAGGTGTAGTCTCTGGTTGCAGAGTCTTAAATATGATGATGCTTTATTTGAAACTTCTCAAACAGTAGAGGTGGTGCTTTTGGGAGGACTTAGATGTTCACAAATCATTGTCTATGAAGTTGGATCTCATTTTGATACTGGAAAGTGTCTTGACATTTTTTATTATTGTTACTGCTTTTATTGTTATTTTACTGTTAAGTGCTGAGTATCTTTGGGCCTGCTGGCTAGAGGGAACTGTAAGACATTCAGTACATCTGAAACTTCCTATGTACAAGATCCAGGCATGGATTTGAGTGCCTGGCACCTCTAGTAAGCATCTTGATTCAGGTAATGTAAGCTTAGAACAACAAAATTAGAAAATTAGATTCAGATGCTCCCTTCTTTTTCTTTTTTTTTTTTTTTTTTTTTTTTTTTTTTTTTTGGTCCCTGTTGCGCTCCTAAGTCAAACTATTTACTGTAGAATATAGTTGAATTGCTTGTTTTATCTCAGAAAAAAAATATGCCTTTGTTGCTCTTTTGGGCTGATGTTTTCCTTAGCTTGCTGTTGTGGTTTAGCTATACCCTTCCTTCCCTCTTGATCTTTTTAATTTTTTTCACACCATGCACTGGTCTTGAGTTCAGCCTTCTCTGCTGGCTGATGAAGTTGTCTTTTCCATGCCATAGGAGCCTGCTGCCTAGGCATAGGCATACACTGATAAACCCTTTGCTTTTGTGTTAGAATTGGTGTTTTGTTTTGATACAGTATGTATCATTTCCCATTGGAAACCACTGTTATTGTATCTTGGAAAAACCCTGTTACTTGGCATTAGCAAAGGAAGCAGAGTTTAAAAAGAAAGGAAAAAAAAAACACTTTAATTTAATAAGCAGTATTTTGGGGTTCCTTTTGTTATGTGCTACCTTTTGAATTCTGTAAAGCAGCATGCAGATCTAATCCACAATAGCGTCACTGCGCTGGGCTGCACAAGTAAACACTGTAAATGGGAGGAAGCACCTGCGTATCGCTATTGTCTCTCTTCTTCCAGTAGCAAAAGTCTCGGGGCTGACTCTGCTCCAGCCAAACGTTCCAGGCAGTGGGAATCCACAGGCAGAGAGCAAACCTCGCTGCCTTGGGCTGGAGCAGTGAGAGCACCTCGGGGGACAGCTGGCCATGGAGGGGAGCGTGGGGCTGCATGTGGACACCCGCACACGGGTGGGGTACCGGGCACTCGCCCATCACCTCGGCCTTGGCCCCGGCAGTGCAGGATGCCGGGATCACAGGAGCCAGCAAGGTGGGTCTGGGCAAGGCGTGCTCTGCCTGGGACTGTTGTGGGGCTGGGGAGGCTGATGAGCCCTGAGAGCCACAGTGCTGTCAACACAATTAATGCTCTGGAATTATTGCTGTGGTCTCACGCATTAGGTTTGTGTAACCGAGTGCTTGACTTGACTGCTTTCCCATGGAGTTTGTGTTTTTACACCATTCCTTATTGAGGAACTGGTGAAGCGTGTTATGGTCATAGATATAACCTGTAGCAAGTTTACAAGACAAGGTTTAAAGCTGAAAAATCTGGTTTGAATAGAAGAGCGCTAAAGGCTAAAATTTCTTTAATTTACCCAAGACAGGTCAGGAGGTGACTTATCATGACCCAAAAGTATCTGCAAACAGAAGTGCTGGCATAAAAATTCCTTTGAGCTAGGAAACCAAAACATTACAAAGTTAATTGATTTGAAGCTCAATTTGGGTAAATTCATCTTAGAAAATACTAGGATGGGTCTTCTGTTTCTGTTGCTGTGTTAATGCTGTGCCTGTGCCTTGTGAGAAATTGTGGGGAGCATAGAAATCACAGGATACAAGTGCTTAGTGTGGTATAGGAAATCCTGTTAGAGTAGCCTCACTTTGGGATTTTTAGATTTTCAGTCTCTATGAGACATTTTATGGTGGTGTAGTACCTGGGGAGCTGGAACTACATCTTAATTTATTGAATGTTCATTTATTGAAATTTTAGATGCCTTTGATGAGATGTTAGTAATTATTCTATTAATCCTTCTAACATCAGTTTCCATTTAGGAGACATTGTCTTTGTGCCCTCTAGTGGAAAAACTATTTAGTTGAAAGCTTCTAAATTGGGTGAAGTTTTTGCAGAAAAAGGTGGAATGTGTGAAAAAAGACATGGAGGAGCAGAACAAGGCTGGAGAGATGAAGGGTTGCAAGAGGTGGATGTGCTCTGTGCTTCCTCTGCTTCAGTCCTCACAAAACTGTGATGGTGAGGATGTGCACAGACTTTGTCAAATAGAGACGATATTATCCAATATTCACATCAGCTGGACTTGGTGAAATTATTCTAGGTATAATTATGAGGAAAACCTAGTCCCAGCAAGCTCTGAACACTGGTCAATCATTGGTGATTGCCATCGATGTTCCCCAGAGATGTGGTAGAGAGGGAAGCGCAAAGCAAAGCCCGCTCCAGATCGTTAAACAAAGGAGAAGGAAAGACCCAGAAAATGAAAGATCAAGGAATCTGACACTGGTTCCTCAAAATTTCCGGAGCACTTTGTACACAGCAGAGAGGAGGATGGAATCCGAAGAAGAAAGCTGACTTAAAAACAAATAGGCAAATCTGTCCAATTTCTGTGTGTAATGGGGTAACTCTTTAATGTGTGAGAGGGCTGCTGATGTGACTGAGGCTTAGGAGCAGTATTTAGATCATCTTGGTGAACAGCAAAACCAACAGGGCACCAGCATGATGAGGAATAGGGAAGGTGAGGGTGTGCAGGTGGCTCTGAAGGGAGCAGGAGCTGGATGCCTGAGTGCAGTGGGCAGGGTGGTACGGGATGGTGAGGGCTGTTGTGCGTGGCCAGCCCCAACAAATCAACAGCGTCCTGAGGTTTGAGGAGAAGACTCTAATCTCTCTCTGAGTCATCCTTACAGAAGCTCTGTGTGTAAGGCTGGGCTGGTAATCACTTCCTGCTGCACCGAGGGGAGCTGGGCAGTGCAGGGCAGGAGGAGAATGGTAACGGCTGCAAGTCTGGAGATGAACCACAGAGGTGGGAGGCTCAGCAAATGAGGCTGGAGAGGAAAAACTGAAGGAGTTGTATTTGGAAATATAGGCCTGAGTGCAGGCAACACATTTTCTGATGCATAAAAGATTTCTGTAAAAAGGATGATCATCAGCTCTTAGTTCCCACAGGAGAAAAATACCTTGATTTGCCTGGAAAAAATACTCAAGGTACAGATTGGGGAAGAGTTTCTCACTAGGAGGTAATGAAGCAAGAGCAAAAGAAATTGTGAATCTGCTTGACTGGAGGATTTGCAGAGCAGTTAAAGCAGTGCCTCTTGCTGATGGTGTGATTTCTCCCCCTCTGTTGCCTTCTGTCCATCCACCCACTACACAGGGTCTATTTCACTCATTAACCCTCCAAGCTGGACTTTTTTTTCCTGTTGCTGGAGTTGCTTTTAGGAGCCAGGGGTCAAAACTAGTAGCAGTGTAGTAGGCTATTGCATGGCTTTGGGATATAAATTCTGCTCTCAGTGCAGTCATGAAAACTTCAAGCAGAGATGTAGATTGCAAGAAGCTGCTGCTGTCCCATACATCTTGCCTTCTCTGTTTCTTTCTGGGGCTGCTCATTTGGGATGCTACGAGAGCAGCAGATGTGAATGTGATGGAGTCCCCACACCCCCCTCCCATCACTGTCATCCTCCCTTTCCTTGTACTGGACTGTCATTCTTGTTTATTTTGGTTTGAATTATAATTCCAAAAACTCCTACAGTGTTGTTTATGTGCTGTGTGTCGTGAGTCACTGTTTGTGTTTGCTGCCGTTCGCGTTGCCACTCCTCTCCCCCTGTCTTACGCTTGCAGCCACAGTTCCCCTCCCAGTATCTTGGAGCCTCTTCTATTCTGAGTCTACAATGCTCAGCATTCCTGTGAGTGCAGGGAAAAGCAAGCTGTCAGGGAGGATCCAGGATTAGCCTTTTTTCCCCCCTTTGTTTTATCTTTCTTCTGGCATTTTGTAAGGGTCCTTGTTCAAATCAAAAGATTCCTTGGAGACTCCTTCCCTGAGATCTCTGTGCTCAATTAGTCTCTTATCATATTTCTACCAGGCAGTGAGATCAATACTGCATTTTCTGGCTTGCTGATTTCAGGGATGGGGGAAAAATCATGTTAAAAAGACGTTTTTTGAAGTTACTGAGATGCCCATGCAATTCCAGCACCTGCTGTCACAGTGGAGGTGTTAAGCCCTTCATGTGCATTGTCACTGGGGTGGAGACTTCGGCATCGTGCACAAGATCATAAGTTTGGCCCAATAGGGGCTGACCACACTGGCCTCTGAGAGGGGCTGTGGGTGCTCTGGATGGGGAAGAGACTCTCCATGCCCTCATGGCCTTGGGCAATCCCTTGTGCTTCTTCTTGCTCCTGGTAAAGTGCCATCATTGCTAGCCAAGAAAATCCTACAGCTCCGTGTCTGTGAAATCTGAATGGTAATGGCTTGCAAGTCACGCTGTGGATGTATCAAGGAGAAACAGAAAATTTATTTGTGTCAGCTTAATGGAGCTTCAACTCACAGAGCTCCATATGGGACAATTAATGATGGGTCCGAGTCTGTGTCAGGTTGTCCAGAGCAGAGCAAATGTTTGCTTGTGAATCTACTGTAAAATAACTTCAAGCTTCCTGTGCCTCAATTAGCAGCCTTGATAGAGAGCAGGCAGGTTTTCAGGTAAAAAATGTCCATTTTGACTCTTTAAGTGTTCTCAGGTGGCCCATGGAATGTAAATGTTTTACTCTATTTGTAATGCAAAACCTTTTAATTATCTCCAATTCATAAATCCCTAGTTTGGTACTTCAGTGCTTGTAAGAAAATGCTCATCTTTTAGTGTGTAGTAATCAGTGTCAGAGGAAATGAGGAATAGATGGTGTGTTTTAAATGGTGTCAGTTCCAGCAACTGGAATGTATAATTTAAGTCACTTACATTTAATCATCCTTTAAACACTGAATTCCAGCCTCTGCTGCTTGTCTCCCAGGAAGATGACAGCTTTTTAATGCCACTATGGCAACACTCGAAAGTTCCTTAAACTGCTGCAGGCTGTGATGTGGCTCTGTACCACATGTAGTGGTGCATCCATGGCTGCTTCTTCGAGCCTGGATGTAGCTGGATGCAGGGGTTGGGCTCTGCTGCACCCCCCCTGCCCCAGCCCCAATTTTGGAAGTCTCAACTGTTCTACCTTTTTATGGAGCTGTAACATCTGTTGTAAGTACCACCGCAAATGTAACAGCTGCTGAGGGTGGGATTTTGGATCTGGGGTCTGTGTATAACAGCTAAACATATTCTAGCAATTCAGCAGGTTGAAAAATAAAGCAGATAATAAAGCTGTATTCATCGTGCTCTGGATCTCTGTGGTGGGGATGTTTCCTGATGGAGTGAGATTGTGCCTGGTTCAGACTGGGTTCCAGTGCCTGGAAGTGTGACGCTTTGATTTCATGCATTTCAGCAAGGAAAGAGGGCAATGTGGGATGCAGCAAGTCCTGGTCCTGCCTGGGGAGCAGAGCAGCAGTGCCCTTGGTGCTTGTGGGACCCCACCAGTTGTGACCATTGTGTGTCGGGCTGGTGACGTGCACACAAGACACTTGCTCTTCACTTCAGTGACAATGTGCATGATTTCAACCTGCATATGTATATGCATATATAAATACATGTGCACGTGTATAAGGAAGACTGCAGGCATTTTTAAAAAGCAGCTGAGAAGCCCTGTATGTATTTGGGATCATGTGGGATTCTGGCCCCTGGGTGCCTCCCCTCTGCCTGCTCCTCGTCCCTGCCCCCATGGGCAGTCTGGCTGTGGATGAAATAATTTAATGCAATTCTTGCTCCCAGCAGCTGGTTGATGGCATCAATGGAGTGAGTGAAATTTCACCCATAAAAAATACATCCGGGCTGCTGGGGAATGAGTCCCACAGCAGGGGTTAGGAGCAAAGGGTCTGTGAGTTCAGAATCGGTCACCTTTATTTGTGATTGCCCATCGAGATGGCATTAGAGCTGGCTGACCATCTATGTGGGCAATAGGTAGCTTTTGTTGTGCCTAGCGGTCGAATGGTATAGTCTTAAATTAGAAGCTGCCACTTCTACTTAGAATAAAACTTGCTTTTCTCTATATGTATGAAAATGGGAGCCTGCTGAGCTCCGTGGAATGTGCACTGGATTTGCAAAGGAGCCCATTAGTGCTTGCGGAGGTTGAGAGCGAGGAAGGGGCAGCGGGAAGGAACATCTTAATGAGCCAGGGTGAGGAGTTGACATGAGGACACGGAGCACTTGGTGGACACGAGGACACGGAGCCCTCGGAGCCACCTTCTGCTGTGGGAAGAATCCGGCTGTCGCTGGAGGAGTGGCAAACTCGGGGAGCGGGCGGCTCAGCGCTACTGTGGCCCAGGGGAGGAGGAGATTTCCAAACTGCCTCTCCCAGAGTGCCCTGCAGCGTTGGAGGTAGTTCAAATGTGGATCAGGACATGGTGGAGGAGCTTCAGTTCTTTCCTGCCCACAGCCACTAAATGAATCAGCCACAGAGGAGGGAAGGGCTGCTGCTGACCTCATTTCCCTGGGGCTCAGGGGTCCTGGGTCAGGCAGGGTAGGAGGGTGGCAAATTCAGCCTGAGCTGTGGAGAGGCAGCAGGAGGCCAAAGCCATTCTGATGGTGACTGGCATGGCCTCTCAGGCTGCTTAGCTGAGCGTTTTACAGAAAGACCCAGTTTCAACTGAACATTTTCAAATTTCATGAGCTGGACATTGACCTCTCCCTGCTTCATGGTAAAGCATGAGGCTGCCAGGTCCTTTCCTGGTATCACCAGATCCCCCATCCTCAACATCTCTTCCCAGCTGTGCTCTGTGGTGACAGTGACCCCTGGGAAAGGTGTGTAGCTCCTGCTGAGGGCTAACCCACACCTGCACCACTCCATCCCCCAGGCCACCCTCCTGTTTCCTTTTCAGTTAGTTTAACCTGTGCTAAATTTCAGAATAAAGTGAACCAGTCTCATACCACAGCTCCCATGAGCACCAGGAGAGACCTGAAGAAAGAAGAGGGCTGTGCTCATGCTGACAGTTTCTGTCTGGGTCCCAGGTGCTGGTAACACTGGACTTGAGTTCTCTACTTTCAGTTTGACTGAGCTGCTTCTACTCCCCCCGAGACCCAGCTCAATTAAAAGGGCATATTTACAGATTGGGAAGACCTGGGGAAATGGCATAATTTACAAGGCAGATATGCTAAAAATGGACATTTCTGTGGCTGGACATGCACATCAGCAAGCCAGCTCAGCCCCAGCTGGCTGGGGGGATGTCAGGCACTGCACGGGCACTCAGGGGAGCCTTGTTCCCTGTCCCAGCCGTCTGGCCAGACTGGCACCAGTGTCTCACACAGATAGAACACTTATAAAAAGTTGGCTGGTTTAGGATTTTCACCTGAGGTGCAACGTAGACATGTTGTGGGGATCTTGCTGTGCAATGGGCAGAGCGATCCCTCTGACTGGGAGAGCAGCAGCTGCTCAGCCAATTGCGGGTTTTTGTGCTGGAGTGAGGATGACATAAGGAGGCTATATGGAAATTGGATCACATTCTGATGCAAGATTTCTGGCAACCTTCGACTCCAGGGAAGCAGTAGTCCCTGAATCAAATGTGCACTTCCAGCTGTGGGCAAGCAGCCTGCCTTTCTCATCCTTCTGCCCATTTTCCTTTCTGATCTGTAAGGTTTCACATCTCGACTCCAGCAGCTTTGGTTATATTGCTGGCACTGTTTGGATACCAGAGGAGACTTTTTTTGACAGTCACTTGGGAACTGTTCCTTATTTGCCTAAGTTCTGGGTTTACAGTGATGCAAGCAACGTGATACTATTTAGCAGCTATAATAGAGGTCAAGGTCCTCTTGTCTTAGGTACTGTAAAAATGCCTTGTAAAAGGTATTATCCAAATGGGCTACAGGGAATGCAAGCAAAAGAAAGAATAAACCAGGCCTTCACAGCTGCTCCTTATAGATGTGAAGCTGAGGCACAACCAAAAATGCAGGTGTGTTTCGTCAGCACCTGAAATGGGACCCAGATCTCCTGTGTTTTGCTCCAAAGGACTTTTTGTTCATATGGGTTGATTCAGAGTCAGTTGCTAAAACAAGCTAAGGCTGCATGCGCTTTGCTCACAGCTTTATCCCCTTTTGAGTTGAAATGCTTTGAAATGGATCCAGTATAAAGCTCATCCACTCCTGGGATATCCCTAATCTACTTTCAGGGAAGCTTTTTTTCTCCTGAAACCTGGCCAGGGAGGAAGTGGGAGCATGCTCAGTGTCCCAGGTATGAAGCAGAGGAGCGCCTGTGGTCACACCCTCTGCTGGCAGCTCATCTGTCTCTGCCTGGGGATCCCAAAGCAGAGGGAAGGCGCGAGAGAAGGCAGCAGGTAAGGAATGCTGAGCACCATCTTGCATGGCATAACTGACCCCTGGGCAGTTTTTGTCTTCTCCCTAAGATGCAAGGAAGAGGCTTGAGTGAGCGAGCCTGGAAAGAGTTTCCAAAGGTTCATCCCCATGGCGGCTGCTACAGCTCTTTGTTTGCTCCTTCTTCCCATTCTTTAGAGCCATATTGAGAACTGGGGTGATTTGGTTTGTCTCTGATGAAGTTCCTGCTCTGTGGGCTGTCAGGGCAGAGCTTGGCCCGTGTCTTAACACTCAGTACCATTGTCAGCTTTGGCTCCAGCTTTTATTTTTGGAAATTAGGTTTACAAGCTGCAAGATTTATCAAAATCAGCTGTTGGATAATTTTTTTCTTAAAAAAGGAAAATAAGTCCTCCTCAATTTCTGGCTTCTCTAAAAATAGTAAAATTCTTGCCCTGGCTGTTGTTAGGTGGCTTCCAGACAGGGCAGTGCTCTGATCCTGTCCTAGTGTAGCTAAGAAACTGTGTGTGTTCTTTGCTGCATTGAAAGCCTAAATATTTATGTTACATTTCTGGTTCCTTGCCATGATCTTTACTTATAGATCATTGTGGTTATAGTTTCTAAATGATTTGAGCTCTAATAAATACTTTATTATGTTTCATATCAACAAGCCAAAATAATAATTGATCTTTCAGGATATAAACTCCTTTTATTACTTAAAGTATTGTTTGCTTTTACTGTTCAAGTTGTTTACAAGGAATTGTTTTTATGCAATATATTGTTCACTTGTGTATTCTGAAAGAATAACAATAAAACATTATTGTGCTCCTGATTTCCCTTTGAAAAGGCACAGTAACCCTCCAAGCACGGTTGCTTTCCGTGCTGTAATGGTTCTGTGCTCTTTACCATTGTTTTCCTTAAATAAAAAGCACAAGATGATCCTGCCATACAGAAACAAGCAATTGTTTCTGTAAACAGTGTGTGCCTCTGGTATCTGTAGCAAGTAACTAGTTTCTTGTTTATTATTTTATCTTCTTAATGAGAAATCAAGTTGCTGATACTTCCTTGTTTTTTGGAACTAATTGTACCATGATTTTAAAAAGCACTTAATATAATTGTGAGTCATTAGCTTCTGATACAATGTGATGTAAATGGAGGAAGTCTGTATCTGAAGGGCTCTCATGGCACAGATCATGCCAGCAAGGATTGCTCTTGTGGTCAGTGAATTCCTAAATTCAAAGCCTCCTGTTGCTTGGTGCAGGAGCAGAGGTAGGGAGCAGCCTGTCCATGGGCATTGAGTAAGGCTCATGCAATTGGGAAAACTTGTGGATCCCAGAGCTAAGTATGGGCTCAAATACCTGATGGAACTCAGCTGTAACTTGCTCTCCCCTATTGCCTTGCACCTGCATGTCCTGGAGATTGTCAAGGGGCCATGGTGGGGAGAGTTGGGGAGATTTTGTTCTTTGCTTTGAAGGGCTGGTGATAAATGTCAGTCCCCCGCCTCCAATCATCTTGTTGGGCAATACAAATGATTCCCAGGTGACTGATGGGGAAGGGAAAGGTCCGCATTAACAGCCCGGACTGCAGCCGCAGGGGAGTGCTCCTAAAGGTGCAGAAAATGTTTGTGGAGTGAGCTTGTTGGGGCAGCATCCCTGGAACCTAGAGGGGCAGTGCCAGCAAAGGGCCTATCTCTGGGCAGAGGACATGCCCAGCAGGTGCCACGAGGTGAGCAAGAGCTGTAGATCCTTCTGGGACACTTGCAGATGCTGGAAAGGGCTGTGGGCGCTTGAGCTGCAGCAGGACAGACACGATGCAAGGGTGTGGGGAGAGGGCTGGTGTTACAGCGGGGATACTGCAACACGCGTATCAGACAACGAGGCCTGTGGAAAAGAGATAGATATGGACTGAGTCTTGATAGATGTTTCAGAGATGTTTATTTCTCCAGCCGCATGGCCGGGATCTGCCGAGGAACTGCTGCAATCACAGGACCCGAGGGTCCTTGCCCGTGCAGGGGAACACAAAACAACCGATGGGGAATGAGGCTGAGCAGGGGCAGGGGAACCCCGTGTCTCCCCCCAGGGCCCCTCTCGCAGGGCCCCACGGCAGGGGGGAGGGACCCTGACAGGCTGGGTCCTGGGCCATGTTAGTGCTGCTGGTGCCCTGCCTGCCCCTTGCCTGGGCAGGAATGGCAGGCAAGTGGTTCTTCTTCATCAGGCAGAAGGGGTTGATATATTTTCATGTCCAAATCTTACTACTAGGTGTGCTGCTCAGTTTGATAGGCATTACCCCAGCCTAGAAATACTGACTGCTATCACTTGCTGGTGTGCCCTGTGCTCTTTCCAGCAGCAGCTTTGTCATAGTCTGTGGGTGACAAAAGCACCTGAGGAGGGCATGGACTGTTTTCCCTGTGAGGATCCCTGGGTACTCTGCTGTTCCCTGCTGCAGCATTGCTGGCAGCTCTCCTGAGTTCCTGTGCTTGTCTGATGGTGGGAGAGACAGCACGGTTCAGGGCAAACTTTGGGTTGTCTCACCATCCATCCTAATTAGGTACTTTATAAGGTAGATAGTTTGTTCCTTTTTTTTTTCTTTCCTTCTCCTTTTTCTGTCTTGAAGTAACTTTGCTGGAGCCCGAAGGCTTTACGTTCTCTCTGTAGAATCTTCTGACTGCAAAGCTTGAGGGATGTGTCCCTACTGTATAACGCTCTCAGATCACTCACAGAAAGGAGATTACAAACCTTGCCACTATGTTTTGCACGCCACAGCTTGAAACCTTTAAGCCTGGAAGGTGGGCTGCCCAGCTCCTGTCTTCCAGAGAGAGCCTTTGAGAAGACAAAGCTGGTGTCTCTTGCTGCTTCCTATCTCCTGAGGCATTATCCATCTCCAAAACTGTTTCTCTGTGAATGAGTTTAACGGTAAAACAAAGCCTGGCAATATGCAGTCTTCCAAAACTGTGCATTTTCAGTTTTCTGATCTTGCTGCCTTTTGTCTCTGAGCTGTTCTGACCTATTCATGTCAAGAGAGCAAAGAATCTGTGAGACTCAGATAAATTTGTACAGCCTCTGCATAGTCTAGGAGAAGGTTTAATTTGATCTGACATTTACTAATCTGCCAAGACTTTCAATGATTTGTTTTCATACCAAGTTGAGTTTCATATCCCATAGAGAAATGGGTAAACATATTGCATTAGTAACAACAGCAAGTGTATGAAGCCAAGAATCTGTATTTATGCACTTGAAACTTCCTTTCTGCTTGCTTTTTATGGCAATTTATTCCTCTTGCTAATTGTCAGGTTGCTAATTTCATTCACCTGGTAAAGTGCTGGCAGAGTCTTAGCTGTGAATTATGTGAGGCGTTTCGTTTGTTTTAGTCGTGCATTGCATTTGTTTTTTCCTAAGTCTGTTGCCTTAATGCGCTGGTTGTAAAAGTGATTCCAAATATCAGATTGTTTTTCTACCCACCACATGTGACTGGTCTGACAGCAGCTTGTGTAGTGTACAGATATTCTTGAATTTAAGTCCTTAAATGGCTCTTACACTACAGTGGGAAAATCCTTGATTATTTATGTTTCTCAAACTTTGTGAGTAAATTAGTGAAACAGTGAAATTCTCCAGTGCTTTTTTTTGTGTTTTGGTTGGTGGTTTTTTTTTTTATTCCCCCTTTCAATGTCTTTTAAATTTATTTTACTTCTTTTATATATTTTAGGACACCCTGATTAGATAATAGGAAAAAAAATTGAAACTTGTGTTTTGATCTGGAATCTGTATTCAATGAAATCATACTAGGAGTTTACTTGAACCCTGGATTAGAAAAAATAATTTTACAGTTGTAATTGTTGTATCTGAAGCCCAGAGGATGGGATCCCTTTTTTGTAGATACCGTTCCCTTACAAAAATCCATAGTGATGGCATAAATGTGGCATGGGGAAGTTTATTCATGAGAAAAATCCATTGCCCTTTTAAGGAAAAAAAAAAAAAAAACCAAAACAAACCAAGAACATGCACCCTGTCCTTACACTGCTAATTTTGATTTCAAGCCTGAACAATGTATTGCCTGCCATAAAGTAAAGCATAATGATGGAGCTGACCATAAAGATTCCTGTGCCTGGGACACCAAAGGTGCTCATGTGGATTATCCCATTGGTTTAGGTTTATTTTCTGTGAGAAGTCTGTTCTGAAGCTGAGACATTGGATTAAGGTTTCCAGGACTGAGTTTGAAGCTTGTGGGTGGATGCAGCCCTACTGTGGGTGCAGCACTGCAGTGCTTGTGATCCCCCCTCATCAATGTCTCTGCTGTCACTGCACCAGTGGCTTTACTGCTCCTTCCAAGTAAAACCCAAATCAGTACTCAGTGTGTGACCTTATGTTATGTAAGCTTTTGTTACCCAATTTCCATATTTGTTCCTTCCTTGCAAGCCCTCCAGCTCCTTGCTGGATGAAGCACAGTGGGTACTCTGTTCCCAGCTGGGAATGAGGTGATGGTGACTGCAAGGACATGTTAACCCCCACCAGGAGAAGCAGAAATAGCCTTTTACCACTCTGCTTTCCTAACTCCAGCAATGTCCCCTTTATGTGGGGAGAGGGCTCCCCAGCATAGCCAGCTCCAGGGCCTTGTGGCAAGTCATCAATGTCCTTGTTTTATTTCCTCAGATTGTATTTCATTAACCTTTTGCCCTGCTTGCTTACTGCAAACTAATTTCTGACAAGCACATGAGTGAGCTCGGGGGTTTCTGGCTTCCTCTACCCTGCTGTGCACACAATCAATACACTCCACCTTTCCAGTGGATGTGTTGGAACTGCTGGCTGAGCTCCTCAGCATCCTCCTCCTCGCCTGTTGCAGCATCCCTGCCCAGAGCCAGGGAAGGATGCCTGCTTTAAAGCACTGGGGGATGGTTTCCAGCCTGGTAACCCAACAGCACTTGGGAAGGTGATCATTCTTTCTGGAATTAGTAAAACGTTAATTGGCTGCCAGTAAACCTGAGTCAGGCACAGCTGCCTGTGTGTTTGGTTTGGTTTAAAAACTATTTGGGATAAAATCTGTTGACAGCTTAAAGCTGTGTAGTGCTTTTTTAAAAAAAAATATTTCCATATTCTCACCCTGAGTAAGCTGGCAGACAGTCTGGGATGGTCACCAGCCATATTACTCAGGTTTTGGTATCAGCATATTAACTGCACATTTGGCATTTTACAGTTGCAATGGCTTTGTGTTAAGCAATTCTTTTGATAATAATCAGAGGGATTCTGAGTTGAGAGATGAATTTATCATGTCTGGATTCTTTCTTAGGGTTTAAAAATTAATACTAAGTTTTGAAGACAAAACGTTTTTTAGAAAGGCAGCTTGATTTTTAGAAGGAGTTTGAATAACTAACAGAATACTCATATCTTTTTTTAACCCATAGGTAAACTCTGAGCGACTCTTAAGAGTAAATCCTCTTTCTTCATTAGGATTTTTGCTATGTATAAGTCATACCTTAAAAAAAAAAAAAAACAAACCACTTTTTATTTTCTCTTCTCCCAAGGAGAGATTATTGTCCATTTTGTCAAATGCTGTGCAAGTGGGTAGGAAAGGTGGCTCTGAGTAGAACTTTCCGCTCTTACCAGCGGTTCTGATGGCTGTCCAGAGTGACGGGGAGAAGTTTGTCTGTCTGTTTTGGGGAACACAGCCTACCTTTGCCCAAGTGATTGCAAGTGTGGCATGAGTGGGGAATGATGCTGAAAGCCAGTGTGCTCTGCAGTCAGGTGGAGCAGGCTTTGCAAGGCGTGAACTGTCTCACAGAGCCCGTCTTAGTAAATACATTTAAATACATTAATTGTCAGTATTTTGGACTGTTGATGGGAAAAGATGGTGAAGTAAAGAGGAGTCCTCACTTAATTTCAGCTACTGCTGCCCTTTAGTCTTATCATCCCTTAAACACACTCCTCCCCTTAACTTCTCTTATTTTGTGGGGCTGTGGCACATCCACAGAGTGCAGAGTCATTAGCAGAGAACTGGTTAACAGAGTAAAGACTCTTTTTTTTTTTTTTTTTTTTTTTTTAAGTGACCTGGCCAATGCACTAGTTTGATTCTGAAAGCCTTAAAAATGCTGGTTCAGGCCCAATCACTTTTATATGCCATGGTTAAGTATGATACAGGTTTTAAATGTGTCAGAAGAAGCTTACACATGCATAGTTTGCTTTATGTCTTCAAATATTTGACATATGCAAAAAAAAAAGTTGTAACTCTTTGCTCACAGAAATGCTTTTAAAAGAAGCTAAAAAAGAGAGATTCTCTAGTTGTTTTCACCATGCTAAATGTTACCTCGTTAATTCAACTTGATATTCATCATTAGACAATAAGGTTGGCAAAATTCATCCTCACTTCACCCCGGCAGGATGGACCTGGGCAATTAATGGCCAAGTGGAGCTGTTTAAATGGTCCTTGGAGAAGGCCTTCTGCAAAGGAGGAGGTTTTTCATATGAAATATGATCTTGTTATCCTGACCAGTGAGCTGTTTGTTTAAAAGGCCAAGAGCATTACAGGGGTCTTAGTTCTCATGCCCAGAATTCATTGTCCAGGGATTTAGCATCTTTGTTAACTGTTTGCTGAACAAAGGTGATTTTAATGCTGTATGTTAAGGTAGGCTTTCACTGCCAACTGGTACAGCTGGGTAAGTGATCTGGGACATGTTGCTGTCTGTTATTATGGAAAGTCTCTTTAAACATCTCTTATTCATCTTTTTTATACAGTAGTACTTTCTTTTGTGTTCTTTTTGTTCAAGCAATTGGGAGATGAGGTTCTTATTAGTCCACTCTTCAGTAGCTACAGATTTAAAAAGGCCTTTTTATTAAAGCTCTGTTGTAATTTTGTAAGTAATACATTGTCAGGAAATCGAATACCCTTTTTTTTTTTACCAGAGTGGATAATAAACCACTGAAGCAATTTATCAAATGTTACCCAGTGGGTTCCCTGTCATGGAAGGCGCTAAGTCAAGGATTGATGTACAGGGAAATGCTCTAGTTAAAGCAGAAGCCAGGGAGGAATTGATTGATATGATGTGGCCTGTGTTACTTGGGGAGATGGGAATAGATCATCTTGGGATCCCTCAAGGCTATAAATCCATATGAATCTATTACCTCTAAATACTGATAGGAGATTAGATCTGGATGTGTAAAATGTCTTTAATTTCTCTGAGTGATGGCGGTGCCATATTGAGGCATTGTCCAGGTCCCAGCACGGTGTCACCTTGTGAATTAGTGGGGTGATTTAATGAGCACTCCTGGGTTGCTGCCTCTGTGTGTTCACCAAAGTGAGCCTGGCTTAGCCTGGAGGGAGGGGAGATCAGGTGCTCAGAGACCAGGATGTCGCTGCAGAGATTTCACAGTGAGAGCTACCCTTCTCCACTGTTGGCAAAAAACCCCTCCAAGCTGAAATAATGAAGACCTGTTTGTTTTATGCTTTTTTTCCTAAGGAAAAGTGTCAGTGTTGAGGAATTTTATATATGTATATGTGTGTGTATATATAAAAGATTAAATGGATTTTTTTTTCTCTGTGCCTTTTTTTGTTGAATGCATTTACTTTCCTTAATAGGAGAAAGTCTTGGAGGCTTTCAGGTTTTAATAACCTTTGGCTTTGAATTCTATCCAGTTCTGGTTGTAAAATGAATCCCCCATTTTACAGCTGAATAACTTTGCGAAGTGTTAGAAACCTGCCACCTGATTAAGCCCTTCAATGTCAGGATACTCCACATGTTTTGTAGGATTACTGGGAGTGTGCTTAAGAAGATGTGTTTCTATTTGTGCTTCTCTGCTAGTCATTGGATTCATAATAATGGTTATCTTTACTTTGTATTAGCATTTATGTAATCACAGATTTATTTGAGCTGCAGCCTGTTTTGAAAGCAATTGCTGTCTGAATGATGGTATAGCTCTGGTTGGTTTGGGAGGTGCCTGCCCATGAATACCAAAGGCTCATGGAGTGGTACTTTGTGTATTGTGGCTTAATGGAAGGGCTGTCTTTGATCCAATCTATATCACTTTATTATTAAGTGTTGAGAGAGTATGTCTAGTTGAATGAGGGAGTGAGAACTTAGTCATGGATTTTAGAATCAAGGTACTTAGATGTAAAAACAGATTTTAAAAAAAGCCCAGAGTTGATTGTTTACATGGGAGTCTGTTGTGAGTGGTTTGTTTTTCAGCAGTGGCTTGATATTTACTTCTCCCCTCTTCCTCCAGCTCGGTGTTGATGGGACTCTGCACATCTCAATCATCCCCACTGAATGTAGATGCTGGGATATGGGTTCTGTCCCTGCTGCAGATGGGGCTCTTCCCCTCCCCGGGCACTGACCTGTGCTTGGCACATGGGAAATGCTGCTGGAGCCTTGGGGAACCCGGCTCTGCCTTCATAAAGCCAGGTCGGCACAGTTGCCCTTAACTGGACTGTTGCCAGTGATGAAACACCTTCCCCTCCATTTTTTTAGGGATTTTTATGCTCATGTCCCTGAGCACTGAGTCAGAGCCCACTGCCTGGGGTTTCAGCTGCCGTCTCCTCCCCATTTCCAGAGTGATGCTGTCTGGCAGAAGAAGCAGAGATGGGCAGAGGAGGGTGCTGCAGAAAGCCTCCACCACTGGGTGTCTGCTGCAGTCTCTCAGTCAGGTCCCACAAACAGATCTTCACCCTGTCTTTGAGATACCAGTTTTCTTGACCAATGGATTCAAAGGTCTATCTGTCTCTGCTTTATTATTGCTATTTATTGCCTCAGTGTTTGTTTGGCAGAAGGTTTTTGTGTTTAATACCAGCCCTGCTGCCCATTGCCAGGAAATTTAGAACCTGTGAGTGATTTCAAAGGCCATCTGACTCCAAAGCTTCCAGCAGGATTTGTGTTTCTGCTGGTGCAGAGTTACAGTGTCATAAGCTTTTTATTTGTTCTTATTATATCATGGGCATCTGCAGACTGTTGAGTCCAGTTTTCTTCAGCTGTTTATGTGCAAATACATCTCTGATCTTGTGAAAGGAGGTCATTCATTATTTCCACTGACTGCTGCTCCACGAAAAAGTCCCCGCCCCCAGCATCAGTCATTAAAAGGAAATGGAATTAGTTGTGCCAAAACTGATGGCTACAAAATACATGACTCCACTGTTCATATGAAGGCTGAAAAAAGCTCTCGGTTATTGGAGTATACTCCTGATTCAGTATCTGATCAGGTTTTATGCTGGTAAGTCTGGCTTGCTGTCTGCAGTTCAGCTGGCAGTGGACCCTGGGGTGTGCTGCCAGGGCTGCAGTGGGATCCCAGAAAGGCTTAATTTCATTTTTAATTGTTGTAAAGAATCATTTATTAAACTCCTACTCTGTTTCCTGCCTGGCTGAAACAGTAGCAAGTTCCCTTCCAAGATTACTTCTAAAATTTTGGTGGAATCCAAAGGTTGCAGTGTGCAAGACTTGGGGTCTGGTCCTTTTGCTTGCAAATGACTTATGAATTCTGAGTCAGGGCTTACTACTTAAACCCATTTCTGTCTGTTTTCAAAGTAAATATGTTTATTAATGCTGTGTGATTTGAACAGCTGCCAAATATAACAGAATAACTAGGTTTAGTTTATTTAAGTGCTTTTCTGGAGATCTTAACTTTCTGATATTTCTTTTCTTTTTTCTTTCTTAAAAAATAATGTTTTGCCTACTGACATGATATGTAATCCATCAGGGGAAAAAAGACACATTTTCTGGGTACTGCTCTGGTGTCTGCGTGGGGCTATGTGGTGAGTGCTGGGTCACTGAGAGATGAAGCAATGCAGTCATGACATGACCGATCCTGACACTTTATTTCTGCTTAAAGCTTTAGTATGTTCTGTCTAAGGATATGATGCATCCAAATAAAGCACATTTCTGTGCCACTAATAAAAGGTCTGTCACAGAGTTCAGCTCACTGAGTGATAAAAATCCAGTTTTACTCCTCCCCCAAGTTTTAGCCATGTCTTTCAAATGTCATCTGGAGACGTCATCATTATCTGTATCTGCTTGTTGTGCCTTGGATAGGCAACAGAGATTTGTGTGGGAAAGCAATATCCTATACAAGGTAATGTAGTCAAATGACTCTACTTTTGCTAATGCTTCTGCAGAAAAGATGGATATAATTCCTGAATCCTGGGCTGACAGCACTGTTGGAGTGTGTGCCGCACTGGCAGCGTAATCTGTCTTCCTAGCATTTTATCTAGTATACATTTCCTTATCCAAATATTACTTTGTTATTTTTATAGCCGTCACTTGCAATTCAGCTCGGAATAGCAAATGTCAGAAAAGGGTTACAAACGGCACTGGCATTTTTTGTGGTGTATGTGTTTGATGGCTCCTCCATGAAACAATTTGAGAGGGGAAATATGGAAGAGGAATGATTTTGTGAGGGCAGTCGAGGATTTCTGTTTTTGTCATCCTGGCATCCCTACCAGGTAGCAAAGATGACAAGTCTTGTCCTGCAGAGCTCCATTTTTGTCTCTTGATATATATTTTTACCCTAGTATTGATCCCCCTTTGTACAAGGATTTCCAGCATGGCAGGGATAGAGGGGAGCCTCTGTTGAGCCCAGCTCCAGCTGGTCTGGAGGCATAGTCACAACCTGCTCTGACATTCTGAGGCATCAGGCCAAGCAGTTCTCCAGCATGGCCTTAAGGCAGCATTCCTGGAAATCTCTCTTCTGGATCCTTCGCCAAATGTTTCAGATGGGACTTTTTGAAAAGTAATCTATATTTTCTTTGTAAGGAAAGGTAGTTGTTCCGATATGCGTGTTTCTCACATAGTCATCTTGCTCCCTGAGAAAGTTCTCTTGAAAATGAGCCCTGCTGTGCTTCACTGCTAGGATGATGTCATCCCCAACCTTATCTGTGAATTTGACGTGTTCTTGTTGTTAGAAAGAGTACTGGTGTTGATTCAGATATACTGCTGGGTTTTCTAGTAGGCAGATTGAAAAAGAGCACTGTGGTATCAATTGATACTCCATGTTCTGCTGTGAGTAGTTGTGTAGTAATGATTTGTAGCATGTAACTGTCTGCATATCTTACCATGGATGCAGCTGTGTAATGCTAATTCTTGAACACAATGAGGTGGTTCTTTTAAAATCAGCATTATTTCAGTTTTCTGGCAGGCACTGGAATACAAAGGGGATCTTGCATATTTTTCTTGAAATCAGTGGACTGTTGGCATGGCATTTGGAAGTGTTTGAGGCTGGGAAGAAGTTGTATAAAATCTCCAGGAATCCTTCAGTTGTGGTGAGGAGTGGTGGTCTGGTGGGAGGGAAACTCCAGGCATTGGCCTCCAAGGTGGTCTTAGCAGGTTGTCCCTGTGAAAGGATGATAACGGTAGCAGCTGATTTCTTTGAGCTTTGCTTGGGAAATGGCTGTTTCCATAAAACCTAAGCCTACAAAAAGCAGGTTTTGCTCTCCTTGTTGCCATTGCTATGAAGTTCTTCTGATGCTGTTGCTCCTTTTCTGAGCTCATCCAAAGGGACTGTATCAGGACAAGCAAAAGTTTCCAGCTTGGTTTTGTGATTTGCATACCTGGGTGTGCCATCCCAGAATCAGGAGCTGGGGTGGTCGTGAGATGGTCATTGTCTCTGAGGCTGTGGGGAATGACTCTGGGGAACCTGAGACTAATTTCAACCTTTTTGTTATTTTTTTTTTTTTCCTCCCTTCTTTCTCCATAGTGCAATTTGGCTATTAGTATTTGGAAAAATTTAATAAAAACCAAAATAAATATGGACTATTTCACTTTGCTTCCACTGTAATTGCCAGCCCATATCTCCCTCTATTATCCTTTCATCTTCTTTTCAGACTCTCTAATAGTTGCTTAGTGATTACATTTAATGGTGTGAGAGCCTTTTAGTTTGGATACCTTGCTTTTCCTCCCCTCTTGCTTATAGAGATGTTTACATTTTTAGCCAGAGCTATGATTTGTCTCCTATATAATTGCATGGAAAGCAACAGTTCACATTCCTAGACGGGCATCCTGAATTAATTTTGCTATCATTCTAATGCCTTTCCCACGCTTGGTTCACCCTGTAGAGTCTCTTGATTAGTTCGACTAACTGTTCCCCTTTCCATAGATTTATTTCTTTGTGGTGAACTGCATATTTTAGCCTGTCTAGTGTGGTCCGTAGGGCTTTTGGAAATTCATAGTAAGCAGGTTGAGATGGAGGAAGCTATGGTAAAGGAAACATTTCACCAGGTTATGCTTCATGTAGCTGGAATCTGTGGAGTCATTGGGGTGCTCTCCTTGCCCAGGTGCAGCTGGTGCTTGGAGGCCTTTGCCAGTGAAGATGCCTCACAGTGCTGGATCAAAACAAGTGCTGGCAAAAGCTCTTTGGCATTGGCAAACTGACTGTGCTTGGACAGTGTGGAAGTGTCATTTAAAAATTATCCACTTCATCAGTGTTATTGGTGAAAATTATCAGGATGGAGCACATCCAGGGAGAGAGGCTGATCTCCCATCTTGCCTGTGTGGAAGAAAGAGTGGCCCTGAGCATCCTGACTGTGCCAACACGTCTCTGGCTGCAGGCAGGGGAGAGGGCACAGCACAGCTCTGTGAGCTTGGACTCATACTCGAGCTGCTCCACTGGTGAGATGGGAAAGGGGGATGGTGTGAACATACAAGGCACAGAGCAACCACCTCTGGGATGAGAGCTGCAGTGTTGTTTTTTCAGGAAAAACATGCTGCTCAGTACAAGGCAAGCGAGAGGCTGGAGCATTGCAACCCCTGTAAGTGTTCAGCCCCCCCATCTCTTAAGGCTTTTATCTGTCTGTGTATCTCCTGTTCTGCCACCAAGAAATTTGGAAACTTCAGGAAGAATGTCCAGTCTTAGTCTTTAATGTTGCAGCATCGCTGACTCATCATCACTTAAGCCTTTGCTAGGGAGTGAGGAATTTTTGCTTTTGTTAAAGAGCCAGGAGCTGTCTATTTTCATCACTGAGTCTGCAATCCTAGCAGTTGGAATGAAGCAAAATTCAAAGCTTTGAAGAAGTGGCTGGGGGTGTGTGGAATGAGTAATGATCCAATATGAGGCCTCAGCAGGGTGAAAAATGTAAAACTAGCATCTCTTCTACTGTTGGGGTTTTTTTAAGATAAATTCACTAGCAATGAGAAGTATTTTAAACATTGCTGCTGTTGCTGATAGAAACAGGCCATTAAATTGCTACAGTCAACATTCCTTTGGGTCCTGGTCATAAGCCAAGCTGCCAACTATTTGTAAATTTACTGACAGTTAGTAAGCAGAACACAATATTTAAACTGTCAGAAAACTAATACTTGCTCGTTTCAGGGAAACATACCTCTGTTTCTCTTGGGCTCTGGCTTTTCATAGTATTTGGTTAGTGCTGTTTTTTTTCTGCTTCCCTGAACTCTAAGACTGACCCAGGAAAAAGCAGTGAGGAGATGAAGAAGAGGCTGCCTGCCTCCTCCTTCCCTGTGCCCCCTGTTCTTATCATCCTTCATGATATCCCAGTCCTTTTTGGCAGAGATGCTCCAGATTGCCACCACATTCCTGGGCTCCCAGGGCCAGGGTTCTCAGTCTTGCCATGGCTTGCAATGGATTCTCTTCCATCTGAGTGAGCTGTAAATATGAAGACAGACATTCACAAGTGCTAACTATAAATGTGTGGTAGCTTCCTGGGGTGCGCACTCGGAGATAGTGGAGAGCAGCTTGAGAGAGCCTAAAAAATACTTTGAACTTATTTATCATACTACTAAAATGTTGTGGGAAAAATGGCAGAATCATTTGTTAGCTGCTTGCTGTTGAAATGCAGGCCTGGTATGAATTACCCATGCAAAGAGAGCTCTCTGTTGTGAGCCAGTATTGCTTGGAGAAATCTGCTTTTCTTTACTGTACAGCAGCATTACAGGATTACCCTGTTGTGGACCTTCATCTGAAATAGCTTTTTGTGCAACTACCTATGTGGACATTCATAAAATATGAATCCAGGTAGGTTTTCCCTATGCCCTGCTGAGCAGTAACACTCCTGTCTCATCAGAAGAATAAGGAGCTGAATTTTTTTGCAGGGGTGGGCCTCTCACAGCATGGCAATCCTCCCCTTCCCATGCCTTGCTGAGGGAGAGTGTGTTATTTGCCTCTGAGAAGTGATAATTTCACTGGGCACTGTAGGCTGTGGCCTTGATAAAGCCAGGAGGATGAGTTTCAATGTACTGCTGTGGTGATTAGATTACAGGCAATAGCAAAATAAGACATTTACTTCTTTTGTTGTTGTTGTTTAATTTAGAGAAGTTTTTTTTTTTTTCAGACCTCAGGAAAGCCTCTGTTCCATGTCAGGATTATGCCAAGCCTGAAATATTTGGACCAAGAGGGGAAAGGGCACAATAGCTGCTCCTTGCAGAGCAGCGGGTGATCCCTGCTGAGGGTTCACCAGCACTGCCAGATGCCTGGGCTTGAGTTCTTGATCTCAGCTGGGTGCTGCAGAGCTGGATCCTTTCCCCTTGCATGCCGGAGGAGCAAGCATGCATCTCTCTATCCTGATGGTCTTGTCAGAATTTTTTCCCTTAAAATAAGGAGCTTTCCCCCTCAAAAGCAGCACTCTTCCCTGAGCAGTCCTGGCTTGGGTGTATCATTGTGTTCATGGAAAAAATGTGTTGTAACTTGCTTGCATTCCCCACTGTCTGTGCTCCTGGGGCACGAAGTGTGTGGGAAAGCTGTGCTTTGAATTTCCACCATCACCTCTGAAGTTTGGCCCAGCCAAAAAATATAAGAAATTGGTAGGTGTTGTGTGATCTGCAGTATCCTCGAGCTACAGCTAACATTACCTGGGCATGGAGAAGCCACTTGTGTGTGCTGTTGCTGCTCAGGTACAAATAAATATAAGATTTATCACTGTGTGCTGTCAGTGTGTTAGAAATTAAGCCCAGAGCCTGCTATACCAATAAGTGTTTTACCAATCATTATAGCATTTGTCAACATTATGGGCTGCAGTCTGGCAGTAATAAATGCATGGTGTTCCTGCTAGAGCAAATGGCTTTTCCAAGGAGAGGTGTATTTAATGAAGAATGAACAGCACAAGCTGTAAAAGGAGCAAGATCAGTGATTTTTACAAAATGGTTGTAAATGGCACAAAGCAAGGTGGCATGGGCTGTGGAGTGATGTCCTCAAGGGTGCTCTGGAGCGAGCTGGGTTGGGCACCTCCACTCTTTGGCAGATTATTGAAATTAGGAAAAAGAAAGCAAGCAACTGGTTGCTGGCACAGCCTGCAGGGCTGGGAAGGGGAGTGTGACCCGGAGTCGGGAGCCATCCTGGTGTGCGTTGGCAGCACCCAGGAGACGCCTTGTCACCAGGAGAGATGCTGAGCCAGGAATTTCACCTCCCACCTGCACTGGGGTAGGGATAATGGGGTGGGCTGCCAGCCATAGCGACGGGATGGGTGTTCAGTAATGGGTTTAGAAAGGAGGAGGAAACTGAAAAGGCTGTTCTTTCCTCCCTCTGGCTGGAAATGCACAGCTTGACTTTTGGTTTCTGCTCCCTTTATTTCAAAAGGGCAGTTTTGATGTGTGTTCAGCTTGGCAGATGGTGGTGTGCAAAAAAAAGGCCTGAAAGCATGTGGGAGGAAGGAGGAGGGAGAAGCATGTCCCTGCCTGGGACCTGGGGAAACCTGACTTCTGAAATTGCTGTCAGCTGCTGGAGAACCAGAGGGTGTAGTCTGGACTATGGAAATTGGGATTGTGGTATTCATTAACAACACATCTCCATCCTACTACAGGCGGTGAGGCTTTGATATATGGGGTTTATACCAACTTTTTTCTCTTTTTATTAGCCCTGTGCATGAACTGTCATGTGAGAACTGTCATTTAGTTCCGGGACTGTGGTTCTCTGTATGTGTGAGGGGGTTTGTCTTCCCTTGTGCAAATATCCTTCCTTCCCACAGAGGAACATGTTTACCTCTTTTTTCCCTAACAGTATGTGGCAGGTAAAGGTAGTATAAAAGCAGTGGCATTAGTTGAGATCAAGAAGGTATTTTCATCTCCTGGGTGGGAAAGTAAGGACAAGATGTGATGAATCTTTTCTGGCTCCATATCCATATTGCTGAAGAGCACTGGAGTGAGACATCCAGGGGTGCTGTAGCACAATGGTGCTGAAACCATTTAGAAAAAGTTGCACTATCAAAACACCAGGAGAGAGGAGAAATGAAGCCCCGAGTTCATTTGTTTGAAAGACAGTGTGATTAAAGATTCAGCTGAAGTAACAAAGCTGTTGGATTTAAAATTAACCTAATGTAGTGTTTGTTTCCTGAAGAAAAGTTGATGCATTATCTCCCTAACAAATGGCTCATGCTGCAAAAGTGAAGCAGGACACCTTCTACAAATCAGACTGACTTTTATAAATGACAGTGTCACCTGTCACTGTGTCAGCAAGATTAAGGGATGATTTTTCAAATGGTCCAAAAGCATTTATTTTTCATTATATTTTCCCTATAGTGAATATTCCACTTCTACTCAAAACATTACTGAAATAGACTTTTTCTGTCATCACTACTTAGAAGTAAATACAATAAATAGTAAAATATGTTATGTATACTATTGTCTATAGTGCTTATATATATCTAGTATATTTATCCATATATGCTATATATATTCATATTTAAAATAAAGTAGCTCTAGTAAACACCAAGTAGAAATAGTATGCCTATGCAGGTACCAGACATCACAGTTATTTTGTTAATTCATGTCTATTAGCTACAAATCAAAATTGAATTGGAGTAACCTTGAGACCTGAATGCAAAGGTGTCCAGAGGTACAGTTACACCACCTGTGTCAGAAATAGCTCTTTTCCTTCTCTTCCCTACCTCATCCCTCCTACAGTGAGATACTTAAGGTCTTAAGGCTTAATAACGATTCTGGATCACATCTGTCTTTCAGAAGTGTAGTTCTAAAAATATTTACTATTCCCTTTTGGAAAGAACTTTCAAGTCAAGGTTCAGAAGATCCCCTGTTACTGCTCTATACATATGTTTAATTTATAAAATCTTCCTTAGTTAAGGTGGTTTATCAGTTCTAGGTCAGGGGGACTGTTGGATCATTAGGATTGACCTGTGTAACTGAAGCCATTGGATCCCCACTAAGCAGTTCCTGGCATTCAGCTGCAGCACTGACCCCCAGGGTCTGAGCAGAGCACTGGGAATGTGGCTGGCCTTCTCACCCAGATGAACTTCGCAGCTTGTTTTTTATCCTAAGAGGATGATTTTTTTTTTTTTTTTGTTTTGAGATCTGGCTGCAAAGCTTGTTTCCTGAGTCTTCTCTAGAGGATCACAGGTGTACTTTGTTAGGCAAAGCATCGCTGCTCTTATGTAAAACACCAGCATGACGAGGAGGGGGGACACAGCCTGGGCTGCCACCTTACATTGATCAGCCTCTCTGGGTGACCTTGTAGGACTCACACACAGGGAGTGTAAGAACAGGTTCCACTGTTAAAAAAGCAGTGTCAGGTAGTGGAATTTCCATCTGGCGTGAGATTACACATCCCAGCACATCATCTCGGCACACTGATTCACCCCTTATGTAAAATTGTAATCGTGATACCTCTGTCATAAATTTGAACTTCAGCCTTGCACTGAAGCTCATGAAGTGGCAGGCACAAGACTTCATCATCATCACCTTGGGGGAAGGGAGGGAAAGGCAGTCCAAAGCGATATTTATTTCTCAGCAGTGATGAGGTCAGGTTTCCAAAGCCTCAGTGTTGAGTGTGGTGATGCTTTTTAACCATGGAGTTGAAAGGATGATGCAACTTTTAAGTGTTGTGCCAAAAACGGCAAAGTGTGTCAAAAGAGATGACTGTTGGCAGTGTCTGAAGAGACGAAAGTTGATATTTTTGATTTTTTTTTTTTTTTTAAATCTGGCTGAGGAGCTGGTCTGGGAAGGGTTGCAGCATGATAGGACTGAATTCTGAGCAGCTTCTGACAAACCCAAGTGAATGAGCATCAGTTCAGTTAGAGCAGGGGAAGAGATTATCTATATCCTTTGTATAGAGGTGCTCCAGATTTATGAAGGAAAGCACTGATTTTTAAACTTTTTTTTCCCCCTGTGACTAACTGTGCTGCCTTAAGTACATTTGCAATCCCCTTTAATTAAAGGCTGTCTTAAGTGTCTTAACTTTCTTAAGTTTTCTGTTGTCATAAGCAGCACAGTAATGGGTACCTGGAGAGAACACCAAATACCTTTTGGTGCGAAATGAACTTTGCAATCTGCAGTTTAGCTGAAACATTTTAATGCCACCCAGGTGTTGCAGTGACAGTACGTTCCAGCTATTCTAGAGGCTTTGCACGTCTTGTTTTCACCATGTCCTGTTCCTTGTCTACCCTCATCCCATTTCAGATACTATGTTTGGAGCTACTGTAAAGGTCAGTTTCAAAATCTCAGGATTTTAGTAGTTTTTAGCCATGGTGACCACACAGAAAGATATAAAAGGTCTACCTGCAGGAAACTGCTTGCTTGGTAATTTTTTACTATGTGCAAATAAGAATAAGTTAACTTTTTGTAGTTTAAAAGTGTGAAGTTTTTGGTTTTTTTTTTTTTTAAAGCATCTCTTTGAACCAAGCGCTGGTGACTGTGGCATTGCTTAGGAGAAAGTGTTTCATGTTTTTCAAGTGTGTGCGTGTGGTTTTGTACGTGCCTGGCTGCCTGCCTGGTGTTGCAAACTGCAACAGTGCTGCTTCATGGGGTAAAAAAAAAAAGTGTTAGAGGTCTTGTCACTGAGCTCTTTGTTTGCATAGGGAAACATCTGTCTGAGATTTAATGTGCTGTTCGTAACACTGCTGTTAGAGAGCTGTAAATCCTTCCCACTTCTTCTTCCTGGGATTTGATCATTGTGTTTTTCTCTCTTCCTAATCAAACTGCTGTAGTTGAGTGTTGTAATTAGTATGCATTAATTTATTGGTTGTCACTGGTTGTAGGAGTATGTAATAATAATATGACAAAATTTTATTAGTCCTGTGATAAAATGTTTAAATATTATCATTTTAAATAACATTAAAATAGAGCTTTCATATGTTGTTTTTTATTATCAGTTCGTTATGATCGACTAATTGCACTTGTTTGCATTGACACCATTCATTCCTGCAAACACAAGCTGTTTAAAGATTTAATTCTCATTTTAACTTGTTTTCAGGCAATTGGAGGAGGGGAGGGAGAAGGATCTTGAGCAGAGTTGTATGCACTAGGTGTATGACATATGAAAATAAATTGTGTTTTCTGCTACTTACTCCATTGGTTTGGACACAAAGTGAAGCATCCATTTTCTCTTCCCAAACTGACAGCATGCTTTTTAAAACATGAAGTTGTCATCTCGCTTTGTTTGTTACCTCACCAGCATCTCCAGCGTGGCAATTTTCATGGATTGCAGTTCAATTTAAATTCGTGGTCAAAGTGTTAGATAAAACCAGTGCTTTACATCAGTAACTATGACCTGGAACTTGCACTTAGGTGTTTTTGAAGGATGGATTGGCATGTTGGGCATCACCTCCTTTAGCATCCTTGTCTGATCTATACCAGCTTATTTCAATAAAGTGGTGTGAAATTTCCCTCACTGTGGGGCTCCTGTGAGCCTCAGAAGGGAGTTTGTGTGGGGAATGGGCTCAGGGACATCAAACCCTTTATGGGCTGTCGGAGCCTCTCTTTGGAGACTTTACAGGGAAAGGACTGACCGTGCCTTTTGGCAGGGAAAGGAGCTTGGGTTCCTGCTGTTCACCTCTGGGGGTGTTTTGGCCCCTCTCATCTTGGCTCCTTGTGGCTTTTCTGGAAGATGAAACAAGGTTTTTGTCTGTGGGCAATGCTGTGGTGTCAGGAATCGCTTGCTATTTCTTGTGACAGTAGCTTGGGAAACTTTTGAGCAGTAGCCAAGATAGCAGATCTCCTCCCATGGCTGAAGAGGTCCAAGGGCCACTAGTGACAGGACATGCATGCAGAGATGCTGCAGAGCTCTGCTGCAGTGCATGTCAAGCCTGGCTGGGACTGTGTCTGTACCTCTACAGGCTTCTAGGGTAAAACACCTTGCAGAACTCAACCCAAGATGAGGAGGCGGCAGGAAAGGAAGAAAGGTCAGGAGGCACCACTAATGCCTTGCTTTTTGTTGGCCCCCTGCATGTCCCAAAACGTTTGAACTCAAAGGCAAGGTGAGCCTGTGTGGGGAAACAGCTCCAGCTGTAAAGAAGGAAGAGTTGGTGGCCCAGTCTGGGAGCCTTCAGAGAAGAAGGGGAGAAGATAAAAGAGGTGTTTTCTGCTGTGATCTGAATGTTTGTCAAGCTGAGTGTTTTGGCTCTATCTGCAAGGTGTTCTCCAAACGTGTTAGTGTCTCTCCCTGGAGGCATCTGTGTCCAAAGGTGTTCTCTTGGAGAGTGCTGCCAGTCTTTAAACAGAGCACTTGCCATTGGCTGCTGTATAATGAAGTGGACTGGGAGGTACAAGTAGTGAATTTTCCTTCTGAATAAGCACATATTCCCTGCCTCTTCTAGGAGCACACTTAAGGCTACTATAAAATGCATAAACCTAATAAATGTCACCTCTGTGGATGGATTTGGTGTTTGGTGTTTTTTTTTCCCAGATTGTGTGCTGGCCCCTCCTGAGTTCTTTTTCCATAAATCAGGGAGTAATGAGTTGTGTTACTGTCAGGGGTATCATCTTGCAGTTTGGCAGTGGCTGCGGTCTAAAAAATGGTCCCAGTGTGGCAAAGCCCATTTGAAGAAAGCAGAAGGTAGGCTTGTACAGAAGTTTTGCCAGCAACATCCATCAGCAATTTCATCTTTCTCTTAAGTCTTTATTATTTTTTTTGGTGTTATGTTTGCTTTGTGTTTTCAGGAGACAGATTGTGCTGATTTCTAGGGAGAAAGGAAAACCACCAAAGTTTGGTCAGAAAGCTTTCACAAATCACTGGGAACTCTGAAGTGTGTTGGTCAGACCTCTGTGCTGTGTCGAATTGCTCTGTCTCCCTGCTAATTGCTCTGTCTCCCTGGGAAATTTAGTGATTACTCTGTTCTTTAAAATAATGAAACTTTTGCCAGACTGTTTTGCCTGTAGATAGCAAAATGTCTTCTGTTTACAGCTGTAGTGTTATGGCTGCTCTTTGCTTGGACAGGGAGGGATGATTTGACTTCAGATGCAAAGTGTGGTGGCACTGGGGGAGTTCAAGGCCAATGCTTCCTACATTTTTGCGTGTTTTCCTTCTATATATACAGACTTTAGTTTCTTTAGAGCAGCAACAATAGCCATGACTATTTGGAATAAGAAGGGAAGTGAAATGAGTTTTGAAGTTTGAGTGGTATTGAGGAAAGGCAGTGATAAGGAAGGGAAACTTAAATGAACTGTAACATCACACATTTGGAAATACAATAAGGACTACAGTTTATCAGAGACTACCTTTCTCTTGAATTAAGAAAACAATCCAACATAAAAGCAATTATTTCTGTACCTAAGAGTTTGACCCTGTCATTTTTCATTTTCATGAGGTCTTCCGAGTATCCAATATCCAAGCCTAATGACATATCTGCAAACCCAGGGTAGTACATTGCTGCAAAACTCTGAATCCAAACTTTAATTATAAGAAGAATACTTCCTTCCTTTGGAGAGACTCTTCTTCTGCCTTCAGGAAATGAAAAGGAAATTATTTCACTTTTGTATACAGGAATTCAAATGTCAATTTTCTGATGTAATGGGAAAGATTTCAGGTGGGATTTAGTGTTTCTGGCTCAATGCTCTAGTGTGAAAAATGGTGCCTTTGCCTGTTAGACCCCTCTTGGCCATGAATCTGAAGTTCTTCGTTGTATGCAACCTGTCTTAATTGTGAGGAGATGGCTTGTGCTACAGGGGAAGGAATTAACCTTTCAGTCATGCTCTGCCCTGTCTTATCGATTGCAATATGAAGCACAAAGTTAAGTTAAAACAAACACAAGCTCTATGCTGGGAATCAAAACATGAGCCAGTACCTGGGATTTTATGTCTGTGTTTATGAATGATCAGCTCAGTACATGTATTTCAGATGTCACTATTGCCCTAACAAGTGCCACAAACATAGCAACATCTGGGTGACACCAGTGTGTCTATGTGAAATGATAGTGTGTGTATGCAGGGTAAGGCTTGCCCATGAATTTTGCCTAGGCTTTAGTGACCTATTAGTAGATGTAGTTTTGTTACCAGTTTTTGTTTTTCTGAGGATTAAGTGGCATTTGGAGCATGTCAATTTAGTCAACTGATGCTTTTGTTCATCCTGTGCTTTACTGAAGCAGCATGGGCTGAAAGGGGGGCAGAACTGGCACTTAGTTATGTGTAGAAAACATGGGGGGAGTGAGTATGTGAAATATATGTAAACCAAAAAATAAAACCTCCCAACTCCTTTTTCTGTACACATAACATCTGTAAGTTCAGGGTTACTGCAGTAAGAAAGAGATTAAAGCCAGCAGGAGCTTGGAAGGGATTTGGTTTGTGTTTGCAGTTGGCTTGTGTCTTGGCTCCCTACACTAGGGAGTGAAGCATAGAGCCAGCTGGACAGGAGTTAAAGCCAAGCTCTGGGCTGGGACTGTGTGCTTTGAAACTCTAGACCAAAGGATGTTTCAATGAGAGGGTGTGCAGGATGGGAAAGCCCTGAGAGACAGCTTGGGATTGTGCTGAAGGATGTGTGGTAAAAACGGAGCTTTCCCTGTAGGGAAACGTGCACTTCCAGCCCTGCTCCTGCCCAATGGCCCATCAAGGAATCCTGGAGACCTGTTTGGGTGCTGTGGATGCTGAGTTTCACAGAAGTATGTGAAGTCCCAGCCAAGTTTCTGAAAGTCAGAAAGATCTTTCGTGTTCTAATAGCTGACAATCAACTATATTGCCCATATATAATTTAATTGCCAGCATATGGGCCATTTGTCTGACCACAAAAGCTTTTATTCACGTTGCTTTAAATTTTTAAAGGCTTGTTATCAGCAGAAATATCACACAGCATGAAGCTGTTTCTTCTTTTGCAGCCACTTAGCTATGTGGCACAGCAATAGAGTGGCAGGAGCGTGCCACCACCAGTTTGGCTGTGAGCTCGAGTGTTTGGGGTGAGGAACACACGCTGGTGGGCTCCCTTGGGTGAGTAATCAGTAAGTGACTATTAGATGTGTTTGTCTGTGGGGAGAGGAGGAGGTGGGCACAGGGAAGCTTTAATCCTTTGCACATTTTTGTCAGAGACCCTGGTGTTGTGTGGCTGTGGTTGGGGTCATGCAGTGCACTCAAGTATTCAGATCACTTATTAAGAGTGGCATGTGGCATTCTTACAGGTAGGAAATTATTGTGTCTGTTAGACAAAATATCATTTTGTCATCTCTCACCAGCTCCACTTGTGTGTAGAAGTGCCACCATGGTGTGGGACCTTCTGGTCTCATCTATTCCTGGCATTCTCCTGTTGTGTGAGTCTTCTGGAGGAGAGGCTTCTGAATATTTTGTAAGACTATGGCAATGTGACTGTGAAAGCACTTGAAAACACTTATGACTTCTCTCTGAATGATTAGATTTCAAATTAACAATGAAAGTTTTCCTTAACAAAAAGCATGTACTGTCTTGAATTATGAACAAGGTGAAATGCATCACACCATCAGCATTAGGTAGCTGAAGACAACCTGGTGTTCTTTTATACAAAGCACTTGAAGTTCATAACTTTGTCAATCAAAACCATTATATTTTCAAATCTTATATTTGTTTAAAAGCTGTCTGGACTGCAAAATAAATGTTGTCTGCTTGAGCTCCTAAGGTGTTGCCCTGGTGAAGGATAAAGATGGATCTTGATGCTTCATTAGCTGCTACGTGGAAGATTCCTCTTTTGCACATTTGAGATACAAAACTGCAAGAGAGCTGTGGGTCATTTCTTCAGGCCCCTATGTGCCAGGAAGGATCATGTCTTATATAATACTGTCAGAGATTTTAATGACATAATTTTCCTTTTCCTGCCTCAAATGTTCCAAACCTCACTGCCTTGGTGGTTAAAAGCCTTCCAAAGGAGCCTTATCCTGTACAGGTCCCTGTGCTATTGTGGGCAGGTGGGCACAGCAGTGTCCAAAGCTCCTGATGGTTCACAGAGAGTGGCATTTGAGTGAGTGCTCAGGAAAATGCCAGAGATTGCCTCATGCTTTACATCTTCTCTTTTTATAAAGATGGTTTTCCAGCAAATGTGTTTTTAACTACATCCAGCCCAAACCTTCCCCACCCTGTGTTGGAGGGGCTTGGTGTGGGATGCAGGGAGGCTTTGCTGGCAGTGGTCTCAGGGCAGATGTGTGCTCATGCATTTCTTGGGGATATCTGCTAGTCTGGCCTCAGCCCTGATTTGTCTTGGCATGGCATTACCTATTTAGCACTATACAAAAATAGAACATATCCTCCTGTTCTCTACAGGCTGTCACTTTTTAATTGCTATAGAGGCAGCACTTCAAAGAGTTTCTGTAATTTTTTTTCCCCATTAAATACAAAATTTTTCTCGCTTGAAATATCATTAGTGAATCAAAAAAGCCTTTATGATTTCCTTGGGGTAGCAGCTAAAAGCTGGTGGTTGCATTGTTGCAGTGACCAGTTTCTCGGATTATTGTGTAATTAATAATCTTATTGAAGGAGAGAACTGAAATGGAAGTTAAATAACTAACTTGCTTGCATCATCCATCAAGGCCTTTTCAGTGCTTATCAACTCTTTTCCAGATTATGAGTCTGTCTCTCCCCAGTAGTCTCAGCTGTTTCCAGATGAGTTTCTCTCCTGTAGGTTGGTGCCTGAGACAGGGAATTGGTCCCTATGTTAAATGTCACCATGAAGTATTATATCTTCTGAAGGGATCTTGGGAACTGAAGTCTTTTGTTACCAGAGAGGATCATCTTTACTTCATCCTGCCTGAGCAGATATTTATTTAATGTGGCCATTAAAAAACCTTCTGAAAGAGACATCCTCTCAACACTGTCAGGTCACTTGTTTCCATGCTTATTGGAGATGAGAAGCAACAGCCAGATTCTGGGACTTGGGGAAATTTGGGCTTGCTATACTTAAAATTTCTCCCTGCATGCTTCTCTCTTAATAATCTTGGGTGTGTTTCCTTATGATTCTGGTTGCTAATTAGCATGGTAAAGATTATTCTTGTGAGTACAGTCAGGTTTTTTTTTTTAAAGTTTTATCTGCTGATATCTGTGCACAGACTGCCTGAAAGATTGTATCATTTAATTAAAGAAAGAAAAAACAAGCGGATTAATGTAATCTATGGGGTGGGGAGAGGAGACTGCAAAGGGTCAGGCGAGAGCTACACAGGGCCCACTCAAATGTCTGGTGAAAAGCACACATGGTTCACTGCCTGATGAAATTGGTAAATAGAAATCCTTTAATACTTCTGGAAAATAGCAAATGGCAAAATCTTGGTGTCAAATATGAACGTTCTCATTTACATTTAAATAGTTTGGGTTTCCTTGCATGTGTCACACATAGGATAAAACAATGCTCTGTTATTGCAAATATTACTTGTAGTGAAAGCAAATATCATCATCACCAATGTTAATCTGCTGCACTCAGGAGTCTGTTTCCAAATATTGATTTCTGGTAAATGACCTTTGTCAGTGTCGCAAGATTTTATTTGGAAAATGTTTTGTGTCAAAGCCTGGGAACGTTCACTGGTGACCTGGTTACATTTGTTAATAGCCATCAACATCAATTTGCTCAGTGTCTTACAGACCTATGAAGGATAGAGTATCCTCTCCCTCAAAGATTTAGGGGCTGTGATGATTTGGGGGCTAGTTGGGACTCGATGGCAATGACCCAGATGAAGAGGGATCAGCAGATCTCAAAGCTACAGGATGACCACTTCTCGGAACACCAACTTTGTGTGATTTTTGAAGCCCCAGTGTGGATTTGAGTGTGGCGCAGATGTTTAAGAAACCATTCTGGCCTGCAGATCTGAATGCTGGTCCTCATTTCCCAGCTTGGATTTAAAGCTGGGGACTGACTGAACCTCACCTACCAAGGGATTTTCTGTTTCTAAAATTATTGTAGTTTATCAGGTCTGACTTGGAAATGCTCATTGACATCATACTAAATAGTAGAGTAAATGACCTTGCTTTTCAACTTTACAGCTTTTCAACTTTACAATGAGGTTGTCATTTCTTCTTGAAGTTCAGGAGACTTATTGCCCAGTCTGTGAGTGATTTTCCTAAACTCTCGTCTTTGCCAAAATGATGGTTATTCATCCTGGGGTTCTACAGAGTCAGGTGTTATCTGGGAGTAGTTAAACAATGACTTTGAGTTATGGGAGCCTGTGAGTGACAATAGGAAGTAGGAAAACCTCTCCAGTTTTTGTATTCTTCTGTATAAACTATGAAACTGGAAGGTAATTGGGACAAACAGACATGGTTTTCTGTTGGCATTTTCACTACCTCTGAAACAAAAATGAGATTACCAGTTGGCCCTAAGTCAGCAAGTTTGTGTTGGAGGCAGTTATGCCCCTTGGCCAATGTGATTGATAAACCAGATAATCCTTCTGCCATTGAAATTTGAGCTTAAATTATTGCAGAGAAAGTCATGCTGACTGTTCCTGTAGATGGTTTTTCCTATTGGGATATGCTCTGACTTTGAGCCAGGATCCTGGCATAGATACTGGAGTAACAGGCCTTGTACCAGCTGCTGGGTGCCACACTGCGGCAAGCCAAGAGCAGCTGATACAGGGGATTGGGTTACCAGGCTAAAAAGTTTGTTTGCTGCCTGTTGGGAAGTGCTTATCCAAAAAGAGATGAGAAACTCATGCTTAGTTTTTAGATGAAAATCAGCCATGCACGACAAGAAACAGCTTAAAGTGGCTTGAAACTCAGTCTCTTGTGATGCCAGAGAAGCAGATGGCCGGTTGTCACTGTCGATGAAAATTATGCTAATTAATATATTACAAAATTGACTCCAGTTGAACATTTGTTTCTTATGAGCATGTGATTATCAGCTTTTCTGGAAGATAAATTTTGGGAATATTTCAACTGATATATTTCTCTGAAATAGCTTTCTGGAGGCTCAATGAGCTGTTTGTTTATGGTGCTGTAATGCTAAATGGGTATCAGTCATTCTGTTGGTATTAAAGAATTTGGAGATAGTGGAGAGCAGAGTGAGAAAGCCTAGAAAATACTTGGAGTGTGCACTCTCACCTGCTGCACATGTGGGTGCCCCAGAGATGGCCACGCCATGGCCCTGTCTTGAGCAGCAGCTGTTTTCCATATTTACAGCAGTGATTTTATGGAGGGATGGATTGAGTGAAGTTCTGGATTCTTTCCTAATTGTGGGCCAAGACCTTTCATGCACCCTTTTTTGCTCTAAAGGAAAACTGCAGAAATCCAGGATGTTTTCAGGGACTCTTTGCTCACTATGTAGATTTTCTGGCTTTTATTAAACACCAGGCTTGATGATTTGGTAAATTTCCCAAGCCAGAGACAGTCCCTGTTTTTACAGTTAAAAATTAACTTTTACTTGGCCCAGTACAATCAAGATTTCATTTCTGTTCTTCTAAATTAATGAAAAGTCTTACATGTTGGCACTCAAGGACCCTTGTACACAACCTAGAAAGTTTTGCATTCCTTGCCTGTAGGAGCTGTTGGCTCAGGCTGAAGGATGGTTTTGACAATAGCAGGCACAGATGCTTCAGAAGGTGTAAATCCTCCCCCGTTGGCAGATGCAGATACTCTGTCCCCTACTGTTAGCCATGTCCTGATCTCGAACAGATAAAGACTGACTTAATCCCCAAAGCATGAGCTTTACTATCCTTTACAAAAGCCTGCTCCTAATTCGAAAGGCCCTGATACGGTTTTCTCCCCCATGGAGCCACTGCTGAGTGGCTGAGAGCTGTTCAGGGCTGTCTGAAAGGCAAAGAGGTGTTTGCTGGAAGGGCTGGTCACTGTCCCGAGCTGCTACAAGCTTCCCCTCTGCAAGTTGTAGAAGCTGCTGACTATTTACTATTTACTGATTGTTTTAAAATTATTTTTATTATCCCCTCTTTGACTTGCTTTCTTTCATTTTCTTATGAAGAGAGTTGGTTTTTGGTGGTGCAGCCCTCGCTCCAGTGTCTTGAGTGTGATACAGCCCTATTCCTTCACTTCTGCAGGGAAACGGAGAGATGGGGCTGTTAGCCAGGAGAAGACACTGAGCATTGCTTTGTTTTGTGACCAAACCAACCCTATCTGGGAGCCCTTTCCCATCCCAAAAGGCTGGGATTTGCCTTACTGCAGGTTGGCACTGGCTGGTGTGGGCAGCAAACCCTGGAGGGAGGCGGCTGTGGTGGGACCAGGAGCCTCTGTGGCCGTGCAGGTCCCAGTGCAGCAAGTGAAACCCAGACTGACATTGGTGCCAGTGTGAAGGACGATTTTGCTGCCACAGTGGTGCTTTTAGTTCTGGAATGCATCTTGGATGAGTTCTGAGAAAAGCCAGCGTTGGTCTGTGCAGAGAGCTCCATGCCCTTCCTAAGCACGCGCCCCTGTTCTGCCTCTGGAAAGGTCTGAGCTAATCCGACTTTTTCCCCCTGCAAAACCATGTGTGATGCTGTTCCACCCTGGTGTTTGTTCCCTGGGAGGCAGCAATGACCTGGAACATCTCCATGTGCCTAACTCTGTGTAAGCACAAGGTTGACCCTTCCCTGCTGTACTGGACATTTGTGAAGCATTTGAGATCCTGTATGGAAATTACAGCGGGATATTTTGTTTGTATTTCCCTAGTCACTGGAACAGCACAGCGTGAGCGCTTGTTTTGGAAGAGTCTGGAGGGAATAATGAGCTTGTGTTGAAGGTTGAGGGGTTTTGATAATTTTTTTTTTTTTTTTTTAGGGAAACATGTTTGTTTTAAATAAATTGCAAAGGAATCTGAACACTCATGAGAGCAGCTTTTAATTGCTTTGTAGCAAGTGTTATTTTTCTTCACAATCTCACAATTAACCTACTCCCTGTGGCTTCCCAGTGTAAGTTCTGCTGTTGGTACAAATTGATTTTGCCTCTGCCTTTTGTGTTGGGAGGAGAGGGGAAATTAATTCCCAATGCCCTTGGCTCTCTGGAAATCTTTTCCTGCCAGGGTCTCTGAATCTAAATGGTGGTCTGGGATTATTTAAGGGCTGAGCATCTTTGTATTGTCCTGAATGCTGTTTCATTCCCTTCCACCACCCCTCCAGTCTTTATTTTTTCCTAGAATTTAAATTACAGCTCATATTAGCAATGAACAGGATTATGCAGGTGTGAGTGACTCAGTGATAAACCTTGAATTTCAGTGGCTTGTTAAATTTGGGGGGGGGGGGGGGGGAAATCCTCTCTCATTTTGAGCTGAAAATGTGAATTCCTGAACTAAACCAGCAATTAATTATATTTGAAGGAAAGTTTGGACAGGGATTTGCTTGCCTAATTTGAAATTGTCTTTGAATTAGTCTGTGACAGTCTTTATATGAAAACTGAGTTTTATTTTGCTGTCAGTGCCTAATCAGTGCATAATGGCAGCTTGAGTTAGTGAAGAGGTAGCAAATGTGTGTAGTTCACACAGCTTACAGGGCCGTAAATAGATTCTGGCACACATTTCTTTTAAAGCCTTGACTCTGAGCAGCAAATAAGCATGTGTGTAAGCAGACTACCAGTTTCTGCAGTGCATGGCTCTGGTAGTGGTAAGGACAGTAAAATCCCAACAGAGAGCAATGGGTCTGCATGCAAGTGTGCCAGCGTGGACATACAGCTGTCTGTGTGTCTGTGCACATGCTGCTGGGTGTCTTAAGTTTTGGCACATTTTTTTAAAGTGGAGGGGTGTGGGAAAACAGTTACATTAGATACTGCTGGCAAGTGCAAGCAGGCAAGCCCTGTGTCTGTGCTTTGTGCAGATGTGGAATGGGTTGCTGGAGGCTGTCAGTCACCGTGTTTGCTGTGCAGGGTGAATCAGACAGACCTCACTGGTGGGGAAACAGTGCACAGGCACACCCCAGCCTGTGAGCATGTGCTCAGAGTATCCCTGGTTTGTGTTTGGTCTGGATGTGTCTTCAGCTACATCCAGAACAAGCAGATATCACTGGACATGGGAAAACTCAGCTTATAGTCTGAGAGTGCACAGGAGAAGAAGAAATTATGACCAGAAGATGTCAGAAATCAGGCAGGAAGGATTTCTGAGAAAGTGCCCTCAAGCACTGAGAGCAGCTTCCAGTGCCAAGAGGCTGCTCATGACAAGTAAAAAGACAGACCGTGGGTGGGGGTTTGGAGCAATACTCAAGTCAGTCAACCAAAGATCTGCAGCCACAACCAACTATTAGTAACAGATGGTTTGATCGTGGATCTGGAGGTCAAAACCAAAAGGCTGGTGATGTTGAGCCACCTTTGTCTTTTCTTGCTCAGCAGCCTGGTGTGGTAGTCTGGGGAAAGGTCAAATGAAACATCCAACCTGCTCCTTGGTTTCACCCTGTGGCCTGTGACAACCCGTGTTGCCCCCTTGGAGGAGGACAGAGGGGTTCCCAATGGCCCTGACAAGACCATGCACAATGACATGGCCATGACAGTCATGTCACACAGTGTTACTCCTGTCTGTGGATCACGGGTATCCTTTAGCAGTCCCTTAAATGCCTGTGGTCATAGTCTGTCTCACTTTGGGACAGGGTTTAATCTATGTCTGTTTCTTGGTTGCTGTTAGTGTGTTTTTAATCTATAATTTTTTATATATTTTTTTTAATTACTCTATAATTTTTGACCCTTTCACTTGAAAAATGGATCTTGGGTCTGTGCTTTCATTGCTTTTCCCTCTTGTGTAAGAGATGAAAAAGATGTGCTGAGGACGTCAGCCATACTCATCCCTTGTACTTCTGGTGCTAGCACAGTTTTTAAAAGCAGAATAAGTGATCTCATTCTGTTGCAGAGATTTGTAGACAGAAATGCCTTTATAATCTTTTTTTATTTTCTCTCTCTCTCTCTGTGGGTGTTGTTCTTCCTTTTACTGTCTTTTCTCAAATACATCTTGACATAGAACGTGTCCATACAGGGATTGTCAGAAAAGCTGAATTAAATTAACTAGAGGTGTGAATTTAAAAAGGATTATTTAAACCTCATTAAACCTCTGTGTTTGCACACTTTTCAAAATTAAAGTTGCTTTAATTTGATTTCAGTTCACTTCCTAAGCGGAGTAATCTCAATTTAATTAAGGCAAATTAATTGACTGAATGTCCCAAAGAGAGATTTAATGTCAGATAGAAAAGGAGCATTCAAGGAAAATGAGTAAAAGGGAAGGTGAGCTTATTCAAAACTAATAAAAGCAGAAACTCTTTCCAGCCTGAGATGTTGCAAGAATTAGACATGATCTGTGGCAAACATTGTAATTGTTATCTTGTAAAGGATACTATCAACAAGTGAGAGCCATTTCTTTTGGCTCATACGAGCAAGCTCTCATCACTCCTTCAATTCTGGGCACCAGCTCAATATTGTGAAAGGAGAAGGCTACATGTATTGAATGTCGTTTCTTTTTACTTTATTCATTCCTTTAGGAACCAGAGTAGATTTATACCAAATAATAACTTGTGTGTTTTAGTTTTACCTCCTTGTCTTCTCTATCTGTTTCTTGCACAATATTTTTCTAGTGCTTTTTTCTTGAGGAGAAAGGAGATTGGGAGGAAGAGGGGTGAAAACACAGCCCTTCTTTCATGTGAAGGTGCTTATCTCCACCTGTGCAGGAGATGCTCGGCCCAATCTCATTTCTATCTTGTTTCTGAAGAAATTCAGGTCAGGCCCCTATCTGTCAGTTCTGCAGAAGGTTCAACAGCAGCAATGGTGAGAAAAATGAAGGGGTGTCATTCATCACAGCAGGAAGGCAAAGGCAGGATGTTGCATGGTGTTGGAGGTGCTCAGCATGATCTTCAGTCTGATTTTCATCATCTGAGAAATACAGTAATTAGTGAAGAGTCTTCTGTGGTGCAAAGACAGGATTTGAGCAGCATTAAACATCATGATGTTTCATAAAAGCCAGGAAAAAGGTATGATTTACAGTCCTAAGACCTGCTACCTTTTTGGGCAGAGTGAAGCACCAGGGGTGTTAGCTTTGTTCCTGCTTGTACTCTCATTGTTGGATTAGTAAATCCAAGCATATGGATGAGGAATTCTGTAAGTATTTTCCAGTTTCCTTGCTTTGCCTCTGTGATGGAACAAATAGTTAGTGAACTGGAGCTCATCCTGGGATAAACCAGGCTAGCAGTTTGTATTTTTTTATCCTGTTATTTTATATTTTTAACAGTGCAAATGAGCTCTGGGTTTCTCCTTTGCTCCCTGTCTTGCAATTGGGTGATTTTTTTTTGGTGCGAGGACTTTGGGTTCTTTCCCATCTCTTTTCTTATGGAGCTCCATGCAAAGGGCTTTTCTAAAGCTCGTGTCTTCTTCCAACACTTCCTCCATCCCTGAGGTGTTTAGGAGCCAGTGCCTGCCCCCACCAGCTTCAGGGGCACCTCAGAGTCATTCAGAAGCCAAGCTCTGCCCACTGGCCTCTCACAGCAGGGTGCGGTTCACAAGTACAAACTGGATGGTCCTAGAGAGAGAATGTAGGTTCCTGCTGTTTCTTTTATGTAGTGTTTATTCATTAGAATCGTACTGTATCAAAGTGTTTATATCTGAAGCTGGTTCTTCTTTCTAATTTTTTAATGCCAAACCCCAGGTTTCAGACATCTCATGGTCATGCCGTGCAAGAGGTACAAATTTGATTTTGGGTTTGATTTTGTCTTTGGGCTGTCAGCTGTGCAAAGAAAGGGCAAAAAGGACACAGTTAACAAAGACGTCTGTGTAGGAGATGATGTATGCTAAATTCAGACTGTTTAAACAGACATTTAACAAAAATGCAAATATAATAACGAACTTCAGCATTTTCCCCCAAAATGCTTTTGATGGAAGAGTAATGTGTAGGTAGACTATTGGTTTCTCTAGCAGCAGTAAATTACATGATGTAGTTAGAAATCTTGAAAAAATTTATGAATAGAGACATAGGTATTTAGATTGACCTGTGTTAATAAGGCAAAAGTATATCCTACATAAGTAATTTATGCTTATATTTTATTCAGGGAACTTATTGCTGTGGGATTGATGATACTGGTCCTTAGACACCATTTAAAACTAAAGTAATAGCTAATGAAGGCTAGTTGAAATTAATAAAAAAATCCTGTTATGTTTGATTTGCATGTCAGTAATACAGGTCAAAGAACTAAAATGCCACTGGAGAGTTGTCAAGGCAGCTCTTTGGATTTGATATTGCCTTCTAGCAGATGCAAACCCTATTTCTTTGCATTGGAAACATCTACATTTTATGATCAGTCAGAGCCAGCAACCTTATATGTCTGAGTCGCCGGACTCAGGTTTTCACAGGCTCAGCAGTGAAACACAAATGTGAATTTCCTCCTGTGGATGTTCTTCAGTTGACTGATGGTGAGCAGTTTCCTAAAGATGATGCTCTTTGTCAGCCAGTCTCTGATCATGGACTTTTCTGGATTCTTTAGTACTCAGATGAAGTGAAGACACACCTGCTGTCCTCAGCAGCGTTTCTGCCTTCTCTTTCAGTATGTGTTTCTGTCTGAAGGATATTGCAGCTGGTCCTGGAGCCCTGAGGTTCCTAGGGAAGGCAACATGGTGTTGCATGAGAGTTTCATCGAGTGTCAATGAAAAATCTGTAGTACCAATTGGAAACAGTTAAAAGGAAATATCCAAAGGCTTCTCTTGCTGCCCCAACCCATTTGATTGTAATTTTAAATAGTCCCCCAAGGAGCCCTCTAACTTTTTAAAGTTTTTTTAGAGCTGCTTCAGAGCTGGTGAGGTCCTTGGCACATGGTGTAGTCCTTTACCCTATCTGAAGGTGCTGTGTTCCATCAGTATTGGCTGTCTGGGCTCTCACTGCCCTTGCCGCTTTCTTCTGGAGTTACTCATAACTCTGTAATGGGCTCAGTGAAGTCACGCAGTGTGTGAAGGTGAAGGAGGTGATGTTGGGTGGAGCAGCAGCTGGATTCTGATGTGCTGTGAAGAAGTAAATTTGTCCTAGTGCCTTCAGGAGGACAAGCTTCTTGTTTGGATGGTTGACTAATGGATTTATCTAATGAGGCTCGTCTTGCAGGTAGCCTATTGTATGTGTTTGCCAGATGTTCAGGACATGCCTCTGTTGATTTGACACTAGAGGTGCATCAAAAGTTACTGATGTTTAGTCTTCAGAGCTTTTTCCTTTTCCCTATTACACTGTTACAGCTCCAATGAGAAGCTAATCCTGAGTGAGTTTGGTGTGCTGCTAAACTCTCATTTCAGGGACATTGTAGTAGGGTTTTAATGAACGTTAAAAAAAAAAAAAAGCTGCAAGTTCTTTCATTAGACCACTGGGTATCATGAAAGTCTTAATGACTCTGAGAAAAAAATCTTTATTAGGACATTAAGATGGTATTTTTCCCTCATAATAAAATATCTTCCAGGACTAACTGCAAGCATCATTTTAGTGATCTTCCTGAACTTCATGGGAAGTGTGCCTGCTGCTGCCTCAAAAACTGTCTTGGGAAGAGAGAACACTTGTAAAGGTGCTATCACTGCCATATAGCTAGAAAGAGGACCACAAAATGAAGGTCTGTTTATTCTAACTCTTGGTTATGTTTTTTTCTTCAAATGGGTCCTCAGCTTCACAGTTTTCATTGTTGACCCTTACAAGGAAAAGAGATGCAGCATTTGTCAGAATCTTCTGTGTTAATATAAACTTATTTTAAAGAGCTTGCTGGTATTAACGCAAAAACTGCTATGTGGTACTTGGCTTATGCCATTTTCAAGTCTTTTACCCTGTCTCAATTAATGGTAGACAGACTAAACTGGTAGGCAGAGAGAACAATCTCTTGCTGTGCTTCGGTAGAAGCTCAATATCTTGAAAAAGAACTAGATGCCTTTTCCCATTTCAGTTTATAAGACAGTTGAGTGGGAATATACTTAGCAGCTGCTTTTAAACTGTGTGTAAATTGTTTTCTCTTGTAGGTACTTTTAGTAGGGAGAGGCTGAGGCATTCTCAGGAACAGAACTCTCAGGACAGCAGAAGCTTGTGCAGAATCAAATCAAAAAGAGAGTTTTGGGGAACTTAGGAGGAGAAGGCAAAGACATGATGATGGAGAGTGAGATGCCCATAGCTGCACAGCTGATCACTGGCAAACTTATCCCAGCTCTTCTGACACCCTTTTCCTTTGGGCTAGATATCCATGCTTTTGCACTCAAGCTGCTACAACATCAGTGGTTGTTTCAGGGTGATGTACACCTTGACATTGAGCTGGGAGTGGGTAGTGACACTACCTGCTGCCACCTTTTATGCTTATGACAGTACAAGGAGAAAATAGGTTACATGTGAGTAACTGGCTCACATATGACCGTGTTTTGTACAGCTGAGTTGAAGTTAAGGAGGGTTTTGATTTATATGAGAAAGGGGTATATGTGCAAGATGTCAAGCTTATGAGATTTTTTTTCTTTTCTCTTAGTTGGTTTTTTTCCTACTATCTGCTAGACCAGGCTGTAGGAAAGGAAAGACTGGGCTGGTTTATTATGGCATTAGTAAATGGATGTGGTTTTCTTTCCTCTCTGCAGCATCTTGCCTTTTAGTGGAAAGAAGCAGTCAATAGGAGACAGGTGCTGATTAGTGTAAGAGTTTCTGTAAGCTGTATCTGCTTATTTGAGCTTCAGGTCTTGACGTGGTTTCTTGTCTTGCCCAGACTGTGCTGACATTTGTAGCTCTGAGAAAGATGGAATGAGCAGACAGTGAAGCTATTCAAAATAGGAGTTAGTTTGTCCTTTCATTTCCTATTGTGAAGCCTTCTCGTTAGGGTGAATTTCTTACCCCCTGTAAATCAGGCACTGAAACGATGGAAGCTTTGCCTTCTAAGCTTGTTTGCCATACTTGAAAAGCAGAGAATGTCTTCCCTGTTAAGAACACAGATCAAAACACAGACAGTGCCCAAGTACAAATCCAGCTTGCCTCATGAACCCTCTTGAAAACTACTGTCCCTGTTCCCAAAGGATGTCGCCAAGGATCTCTGTTAGTGGGGCTGGGTGGGAAGACTGTGTGAGGATGTCAGGAGACCTGGGTACCTCCCAGCTCCTGGGAAGCTGAGCTGCTGGAACAGAGTGGGAATTGTATTGTTTTTCTATGGGGCTGGTTGACCTTGGGCTGAGCTCTGGCAGAAGCTCAGTGATGTGTTGCTGCTTTTCCATCCTATGCCAAAGCTTTAATGAAAAACATTTAAGGAAATATTAAGGAAATAGTTGCAATATTTGTGTCTGCTCTACATGGCATAAACTGCATTTTGCAAATTCCACAGAGTAACAAAGCAAAGAGAAGGTTTTCTCATCCTTAGTTTTGAACTGTGGTATTTTGCTAGAAGCTTAATGAATGAGCTTCTAGCAAAATTAATAGACAAATGTTAATATTTAGAGCAAATAACCTTTCTTTTTTTCTCTCAACTTTCTTCTGCTTCATTGTGTAAACTCATTAACAAAAATGCCTTAAACAAGCACTGTAGCAAAGTAACTGTTTATGTCTTTACATATATAATTGTAATTAAAAGGCATTTCCTTATGGTCTTTCAAATCTAAATCCTTATACAATAGGGTCTTTCTACTACAATGATTTTCAGAGGTTTCATTAGTTCTCAGTGTACCAGCATTTATCGTTTTCTGCTCTCTCTCCTGAAAACTTAGTGGCTGTTAAGACTGAGAATTGCACTGCAGTGCTGTCTACGCTAATTAGGTTTTTTTCCAGCCTTGGTTTATGCCTCAGAGATGTGCTGCAGAAAACCCCAGCCATATAAAGAAAGCTGTTACAGAACTGATGAATCTGTGCAGCTTGACTGAGAGGTTGCGTGAGCTGATGGCAGTAGGCTCTGGGGCAGGGAACATGTTTGGGACTAACAGTCCACAAGGAGCCTGATCTCACCCAAGTGAAACGTGGCCTCTCTGCCTCATTTCCTTGACTGTAAAACCAGATCAGGACAACCCTGTTAGCAAATAAGAAAGATGCTGCCAAGAGTGCTTTGTACTCTCTTTCATGAAATGCTTTGCTGCCTTCCACCAAGAGGTGGGATTGAAGTGTTGCAAGATCTTTCCCTGAAAATGTAGCTAGGAGAGAGGTAAGGACTGAGTGGTCATTCTGTGGTTTCCTTCATAAAGTTGCCTCCTGTCTGCTGCAAGCACACAGTCATGCTCCTTTGTTCTCCTAGGTTGGATGTATGTGGAAGCCTTATGAGCAAAGAAAATGCTGGTTAGGACACCCTGGCCAGCCTGAATTGCAATTCAGAGCTCTTCCTTAGTGGTGCAGTGAGCAGGCTGCAGTTGCCCCCCAGCATGGGTTGTTATGGGCAAAGGAGAGGGTGGAAACCTTGGAGACATCCTGTTGGACCCAGTGCCAAAGCATGCAGTCATTTTGGTTAAGAACAGTCCAGTTCTCTTGACTGTCCCTTTATGCTTACTGGTTTCTCCTTTGTTTAAGCAAAAGTGTTGGTGCCAGGTTTGTTATTTGTTAAAGTGTTTAATGGCCAGGGCTGCTATCATTCTTGGTGCCTCTGAGATGGATACAGATGAGACAGTGAGCAATGTAATTCCCTCTGGCATGGAGTACTGGTCAGATACCTTCTGCTGTAGTGGGGTCATTGACAAGGAATACAAAAGTGAGAGGTGTTTTAAGTGGTTTTATTTTTTTCCATCCATCCCGTTATTTTTTTTTAGCCTATGGCTTTCAGTCAACCAAAAATAGTGTTCAGCTGTAGCCAGCATTTCTCTCTCTGACGTTACTGATGGGAAGGTTCAAGGTGAAGATGCATTCCTTGTTGCAGCCTGTTATTATGCAAGTGCTCCTAGCCAGACTTCAGACTCAGTCCTGATGGTGGAGGACTTTATCCTGCTTAGCTCCAAGCTGGGCTCATCAGAGCACGAGCAAGTCCTAAACCTGCTACATGACAGTCAACTGCAGTGATTTTGCACAGTCAAAGAAATACTATCTTATCTCTTTTATGTAGTATTGGCATCGTGTGCTGGAGGTTGTTGTGTGTTTAAGTTTACATGGAGTAGCTCTGGGCAGATAGCTGCCATAATGAGACTTTCAAGAGCATTAACCCTTGGAACAGGGAGCTAATTTGGCTCTAAATCAAGAGATGAAAACACACACGACTGTCAGAGGGAGAAGGAAAGATTAATCAGAAGTTGTTTCGATAAAAACACTGTGCTTTTGGCAGAAGTCCTGCTGAGCACGCTGCATCCAGGACAAACAGCTTTGTTGTAGTCTCTTATTTCTTTTTCTCTCCAATTGACATTAAACACAATAATTAAAGCAACAGAGATTAACATGTCAAGCCAAGCTTTTCATTTGTCCTACTTTATTTTTTCTTTTTTTCTGTGAGCTACTCAATTTTCCCTTAATTCAGCAGATCATGTATTTTAAGGAAGGTTGACTCAACAGCATGTTGGTGGCAGAGGGAGGAAAAAAAGTCTTGCTCTCCATCTGGAATTTCTTCATATAAATACTTTGTTGTATGTTAATGAAAGAAAATTATCTTTGTAAGCAGCCTTTCTTCTGGCAATAAGCTTGACATAGCAGGAGTTTTGAGGTATTAAGAAGAGAGATTTATTTCCAAATGACCATCCAGACTGTTCAAAAGGATTTTGATTTTTAGAATTAGTTTTTTCTGCTTATGTTTTACTGTCTTTATCTTCCTTGCTTGAGCAATGCAGAGCTTTTCATTTAAACACATGTACTTGTATTTCTTTGATTTTTTTCTGCTTGATATAGTAAACGCATCCAGCCAGTATTATAAATCTCCTTCTATGGAATTTCTGCCCAAAATGCTCATTGTGGTATAATGAGTGTTAGTAGAATCTCAGTGTAAATGGTGTTATATCACAACAGCATTCTGATCCGAGGAAAGATAAAGCTATTGATCTGTTCCAGAGCAAAAGAATGTTTGGGGCTGTGGTGCCCCACCTCATTATCTTGCAGAGGGGACTTAGGGAAGTCTGCAGTGAAAGGAGCCATAGCTCACAAGATGCTTTTTTCTGCTCTCTCCTTTGAGAGCAGATCTTTACCTGTGAGCAAACCATATGCAATACTGAAACAGCTATTAAGTACCTAGTGGAAGCTTTTTCATTGCACAGCACAAAGCTGGGCTGCTGCACTTGAGGGGTGCCAGTGGTCAGCCAGGCTGCCTTTACAGAGCAGATCTCCTGGTGAGTTGTTTCTGCTCCCTCAGGACACTAAGTGGTCCAGTTTTGCTCCGCTTCCAATTTACCTGCCTAAGGTGGTAATGAGACAGACATCAGAGAAGTTGTGGAGCTTTCTGTGAGCAGTGCTTGCCCTGCCAGATGTCCAGGGGAAGAGGTGAGCATCCCCTTGGCTGGTAGGCTGGCACATGCTCCTGTCCTGTTCTGCTTTGCATTATAAGGTAGCTGTTGGAGAGTAAAGCTCTGAACCTGCTCAAAGGGCAGAGCAGAGCTGTCAGCCACCACTTCCCACCTTATGATGTATGTGTGGTTTATTAGATTCCTGTTGTGCTTGGCCAATCTCACCTGGATAGTCAGACTATAACCAGCTCCTGATGGATGCCCTCCTACTGGGAGGGGCTGATGTAAACAGGGGCAGAGGAGGCTAAATTGTGGCATGCACCATATTTGCTGGAAGTGAACACCTGGAAGCCTCTCTCCTGCTGCCCTGTGCAGCCTTGGTCCATTGTGCAGCATGGAATGGGAGTACTCCTTTGGAAGACTTCTCTGAGAAACTCTGCGTGCTTGTCTGCTAAGTCCTTGTTAGTGAGATGTCAAACTCAAGTCCATTAGTCTTCCAGTGAATGAGCTGTAGCACAGATACACATTTTACATTTTTTAATGGCATGAAACAGGTAGAGCTAAACCAGTCTCTCTAACTTGCGTCTCGTTGCTTTATTATCTGCAAAACGTGCTCTCTTGCTTTGCTGGAAGCCAGAGCATTTGCCAGCCTGGCTCTTGTGTGTCTCTGGGATTTAGTTTCCACTCACAAAGGCTGACTGCTGCTATGCAGACAGAAAACCACAAAACTTTGATTTTTTAGTTGGCAGTCATACTTGGACCACTGTAAAAGAGAAAATGTATTTGGGCTATGTCTGCCCATAACTTGCCCACCCCTCCACATTTTGACTTCTAAGAAGAGATCAAGGCGAATGCTCTGCTCTGGCTTAAAGCTGATACAGCTTTGAGATAGACCATTCCCACCATAGAGAAAGAATAAGGAATCTGGGGAAGCTTTGGGAAGGCATAGGACCCTGAATGTGTCTCTAATGCAGCCAAATTACTGCAAGTTATGGAGATAAAACTGATGGTCTTTAAAGTGCAACTATTTTGGGTGCTGATCAACACCTGCTTTTAGAGCTTAGCACTGGCAGTTGCACCTCCTGGGGATCTTGGTGGCCCCTTGAGTAAGCTACCTTGGGTATATCTTAAAAGAATCAGTGCAATTCTTCACTGCAGTGAGTATGTTCTTGCCTTCTCCAGGACTTGTTCCCTGGGAAACAATGAACCTCTCTGTCTTTGCTCTTGGCTGTGTGTTCTGTCCATGTCAAGGTGTCTTGACTCACCTTTCTGACCCTCCCAATCTGCTCATCTGTCATCTGCTTTGTATGACCACAATGATCAGAAGCTGTCTAGCTGAGTGCGGTCCAAGGTTAGCACAGTTCAAGAAATTACAAAAGGAGGCCTTGTTCTGTTGTTTAACAAGGCAAAAACAACAGTACAGGTGTTTGGGAGGAGTTGCATAGGAAGATGGTCTTAGATCTTTTCAACAGACTGCTTTTTTGGTTTATTCTTCTGCAGGCTCTTTAGTCAAGGGGGTTTCAAATGCAGAGCATGTTTTTGGAGTGTAAACTGCTCTTTTCCTCTGCTACACACACGTGTGGGTGCACCCACGCTCGCTCTCGTCTGGCAGCACTTGACATTTGCGCTCTTTATAAAACAATCTGCTTTGTTTCAGTACAATAGCACAATGCACACGATGGCTGTCACTTATTGTTGGGAAAGCAGCTTCGTTACATACTCATCATCTACTGCAGCAGAGACTCCCCTCGTACCCTCTCTGCCTTTCCACTGGAAAGCCTTTGTGGTGGTTCAGCTGCTGCTGTTTTTCTGTGCACTGGCCTCTTGCTGGCACTGCAAAAGCGAGACAGTGGCTCCCTCTGGAGCCAGCACCACTGTGGCTCCAGGGACTGTCTCTTGCTGAATCAGTCATGATTTTCAGCTAAATATTTCAACCCAAGAAGTCTTTAGTTTTACCATTAAGGAGGCCTGTTTCCTGCCCAGTCTGTGGTATTCTTAGAAAACAGTAATTAGCTCAAAAGTTCAAACAAAGGCTGTACAAGGAGGGACATGGACTCTATAATTATTATTTTATACCTCCATTTATCTATCACCTTCCATTCCAGAAGTTTCTATAGAGATTCACATAATATCACATCTTTGAAACAATATCTGTGCAATATTTCTATGCATAAATTTCACTGAATTTGCCTGGCTATAAGTGAAAGCATCCCTTGTCAGATAGACCAGTCCAGCAGCCAGCATGCAATGAGAGCAGTGCTGTGGTTACTGTGCATGTTCCTGGGTGAAGTGATGGTCCTAAATAGTGAATACCATTTGCACTGTTGGGTTTTTTTAATTTATTCTTTAGATAGTATAGCAATTGTTTGCAAAGTATTACTTTGATTGCTTTCAGGAGAGTGGGCAGTTGTACAGGGTTGTACACCTTAAACTCAGCATGGCTGGGTCTTGCTGCACTGTATAGGCTCCTTAACTGGGCTTCTAACATCAAGGCTGTTTTGCAGACACAAGAGTAGGTGACAATCCTGCCTTGGACAGCATAAACATTTGTGGCCACATGAGCTCAGCCTGTGAGCAACAGCTGGCTTAGAGGATGCCCACCGAAGGAGATGACTGGCATTTTGGCTGACTGGGATGGGCCCAATGGATGTTTCTTGAATCTGGACTTCCTGCATGGCTGCTCCTACTGCAAATGGTGCCAAATGTGTCAGGCTGGAGGTTGCTTAGGGATGTCAGGCTCCCTTGTCAGCCCTATCCTGACATTATCACTGCTGATTTAGGGCTGAAACGACGCAAGGTTTAAAGCTCTGCCTTGTATAGGTGGACTGAAGCAGTGCTTGTGCCTTGTCTGCTGCAGACCTGGAGTCTGTAGGCTTGGTGGTGAAATAGTTTGTGGTCAGTTAAGCCTGAAAGGATGCTGAAAAGGAATTAAGGAGAAGGCTAGGGAAGGGGAGATATGTATGAGGGAGTTTTGGACTGCATGGGTTAAGACACACCTCTCGACTTGCTGGGTGCTAGCGAGGTCTCAAGCTTATAACCTATGCTGAGAAGGGAGCTGTGGTCATCCCAGTGAATGTTTGTCTACCTAAGAGGTTCCTGGAGCAGATGGGGCAGCAGTGCACTGGCCCTGCTGTGGACAGTCCTATATCCAGCCATTGTTTTCCTTCTAATGTGCTAGTCTCTGAAGTGTCACCTCAGAGGTCACCTGTGTGCTGCTATGTGCTAGGAAGATGGCAACCTCTGAACTAGGGTACCATCTTCTGAAGAGGGTGGATGAGCTCTCTAGTCATGATGGGGGAATTTTGCTTAATTTTTCTGTTTATTTTTTTAGAATCAAAACTATTTAGTATTTCTATTCGTATAGTTTCTGACCTCACAAAACTAAGGAAAACATTCATCCTTCCTTTTGAGGCATAGGATCCACTAATTTTGGTGCACACTATCTTCTGAAGAGCCTTCCTTAGCTGCTAAGTGCTTTCCAGAGGTGTCTCTTGGTATAAGAATGACCCACAGAGATGTGCAGGTTGTGACACAGTAGTTGAGTTCCCTGGGCTCATTGCGACCATTTTTCATTGTGCCTCTGGGGCTGGTGTGAAAACAAATGTCCTCTAGCAGCCTTAATTTAAGAAATAACTGAGCATCAACCTTCTGCCTTTGCCAGACAGATGTTGCTTCTCATGCCCCTTTGCTGCTAGAAAATTTTAGCATAAATAGGAGTTGTTAAGTATTTTGGCTTTCGTTGATTGTTCTGCCAATATATGTTTGAATGACCGCTCTGCTGGTGCGGGAAGTCCCACTGAACTCATCAGATTTTCTTGCAAGCTGAATTATAATGGTTTCCTTAGCATTGTACATGGCTATATTTCAATATAAAGAAAGTTTTGACACAAATGCTGAGGTTTTTATTATCAACAGGCTTTGTGGTGGCAAGGAGTAGAAAAGAGTCATTGTTAATTGTTTCATTATATACAGCCCTGATCTCAGGCTTGTAGAAATGTGAGAGGAACTGAGGAGAGCAAGTTTCCTTTGAAGTGTTTTGAAAAGGTTTATTAGCAGGGAAATTGATGTGGAAAGCCCTGAATGGGATGGCACAGAGTAAGGTATTGGAGCCAGTATTGGTTGCTCCCCTTTTGAACAAGTGTTGCCACGGAAAAGTATCACTGTTTTGCTTCTAATCATAAAGGAGTAATAAATGGACCTGTGAATGAATTGTGTGGTTTTCAAATAGTTGAATTAAAATGTACTTTTTTTTCTTTCAGGTTGAATGTACTTGCTGTATTTTCCAGCAACTTGTTAAACTAACGTGTAATTTTATTTTGTATTGTAAAGAGATGATTTATTTGTAATGCCTTTCATAAAGTTTTGGGAAAATGCTAATATTTATATTTGTGATAAGTAGTATGGTGAATAAGGAAAATATATATCCTTATAGCAACTGCATTCTAATCCAATATTTACTAAAGCAGGCAATGGGCTATCTTCTCTGTTTAAAAGAATTGTAGCAAAAGAAGTCTGAATCTGTACAAGATATCTCTACAGACCTGTAATATGAAATAATGACCTTCCTGCAGATCTGCATTCTCAGCTCATGGGCACCATTTGGAACAGAACAGTGCTGCTGCTCTGTCTGCAGCAGGTTTCCAGTGCACTCTGACAAATGCAGCCCAGAAATAAAGCTAGCAGGGCAGTGTGCGTTGTTCTGGAGCTTGAAGGAAAGGCAAGTGCTTCCTTTCATAGAATACTTTAATATCAGTACTTCTGAGTACAGTTTAACAGCATAAATCATTTGCTTTCTAGAAGAAAAGTGCAGCATTGGCTTTGGGAGCATTCTGAAATCACAACTGACATTTTGAGGTGACAGCAGACGTGCAAAGTACCTTTGATGTCCACACAACACCAGTGTCAGCAAAGAATGCTCAGTCTGTCACATGAATGTTTGTCCTGTCTCAAGCCTGAGTGCGCTTATTGACATTTCACATTTTCAATCTTTATGCTGCCTTTTCCCTGAGCATTTTCCCACCTCATGACCCAAACCTTTATTCCCTCACCAGAATAACATCTGCTCCTAAGTAGCTTTCTGCTTTAGGTTTTTAAAACGTGCCCTCTCGTGGTAAGCAGCAGTTTGTGCACGCTGCATTTATTTATTAATTTATTTGTGAAAATCCTGTCGCAGAACACAGATCTCATGGTTGTCTCTTAGTTCTGTGGGTAAGTGTCTTAAGTTCATGCAGATAAATATTCCTCTTTGACTCTTGTTTCATTACAATGATGGTTTTGCCGAGGCTGGAAGATGTGCCCTTTAGTGCCCAAGGGATGGTGTGAAATCCTCAGGAATTTGGGTTATTGAGTTTCAGCAACTTTGAAATTTGTGGCTTTGGCTATTCACCTTGATTTTGTGGGATATATTGTATTTAAATGTAGGTACTGCAAAGACTGTATCCTTGACTCGTTTTGATGGTTCACATCAGGTACAGTCTACCTATCTATTAGTCTATTAACTGGATTACAAAGAAGCATTAATTTACTTTGAAAAGACAAAAGAGAAACCTGGAGTGTGAAATTTTTATACGCAGACTGTGACCCTACCACCTCTGAACTTGTGGCTGGTAGTGTTCCATATGTCTTGGACTCCAGCTTTTAGGAAATGGGGGCATTTTTCGTTATGAAAGACAAGTTGCATCTTCTAAGTCTTTTTCTGTGCCTGCAAGACAGTAGTTCAGTTAAAGATATGAATGCAAATAGGATTTGGGGGGCAAAGGAGCATCAGTGTGACTTAAATTTGTGATTTTTGAGTAATACTCAAGTTATAAAATCCCAACAAAACCCCAAAAGCTATCCTAAATGATTAAGTAATTATTGTTCTTAAAAGCTCTTTTTAAGTGAAACATGTAACCCTTTCAGTGCTGACAATTTCATCAGAATTGTGCAAAAGAGGTTTGAACTTCTCGAACTTCTCCAGTGTTTTGTTAATTTGTGCCCAGAACCTGTAGCTTGACTGACTCATCAAGGAAGATGCTAATCTAGGGTAAGACTGTTTCCACTGGCTAAACTCACCAGTATCTGAGCTATCAAACTTGAAGCACAAATGCTAGATGGGACAAATGTTGATTATTTCAGTCTAGGACAGCTAAAAATTAGAGCTTTCTCTAAACTTTTCTAGAGCCTGGTTGGGACCCTGTAATGTCAATTCAAGATGAGTTGAATGAATTTGCTCACACGTAGCTGTAGAGCAAGGCTGTTTGCATTAATAGTGGCAATGTGACTGGTTGGTGATGGAAGAGGTCATATCTGCAGTAATGTGTGCTGGAGCATAAATTGAGTGGTTGAGATGAAAGGGAGGCTCAGTAACTCGCTACTGTTGTGGAATTTAAGAAATTTGCACTGCTTCCAGCTATCTATTTAAAAGTCAATGACTGGAAACCAAATTACTCCTTGGCCTTAAAGGCACCTTTTAGTAATTTTTCATCAAGTGATTAGATAAGGGAAGGGGGTGAGCAAGAGATGATGATTATTTTTCTGCTTTATCTTGTGAATTGTACTTACAAGGTGTAATAAAACCAGAAGTTCCCTTTTAAGAGGATGTCGTTTAAATGCGAGTGTTACAAATTATCCATTGTTATAATGAAGACTTCTCTCAGAAGTTAAGAATAGTGTGAAAGCCAGGAGCCAAACCCATCTGGAGGCTCAAGTTAAGAGATCACACGCTGCCTATTTTAATTCTGACAAGGCTGTAATCATAAAGGGTGCTTGGCAAGGAAAAACCTGTATTGCAAAGCCTGGGTTAATACCACCCATAAACATTGAAGAGAGTGTTGCATAGCACATAACTTGATGAACATGGTTGTGCCTCTCTTAGCCCATATGTATTTTAAACATGTGCTCACATCCTGTGTGCTGTGCTCTCTTGGAGAGCTGCCCATATTTAAAGTCTTACTTCAGGTCAAAAGGAGGTAAATCAAAGTAACTTCTTGATCTTTGCAAAAAAGATGAGCTGTCTGATGTTTACTGTGCAAGGACATGGAACAAGTAATATGGAGATTTGTGGTGAATTTCGGTCTTAGAGCAACATTTTGCAGCATCTGTATCCTGGAGCCACTCAGGTCAGGGATTTCGGTGAGGTGAATCATGTACTTCCTATGTAGTGGAAGCCTCATGTATTAAGGACTTTTTCCTGAAGCATAAATCTAAGATCATGTTTGTATTAAATTCATGAGGAATAGAAGAAAAGACAGTTGTGAGCCAGTAAAGTACTTGCTAGTTTTACTGGCAACAGTGAGAGGATCTGCGTTCTTTCTAGGAATGCAGACCTGTGATCTGCGCAGAGCCACGTCCGCAGCTGAACAAGGCATTCAAACACCAAGTGGTAACAGGAGAACCTGCCACTGAAAGGAGGGTTTGTCAGGGGGATTAGATGGCCACTTGTTAACTAATCGCACAAGTGTCTTTCATCTGCTCCTGGCTGTAGGCAACATAGAAACATGCTTTCTATTAAATCTGCAGTTCCACTGAGGGGCACCAGCTTTCACTGTTACCATCCTTTTCGGTATTTTTTTTTTCCCCCCCTTGATGGGTGAAACTGGATTTTATTATTTTAGTGGTATGTATGCCCAGAGTTCTTATGTCCCTGCCAACATAATTAAATGTACTTTCAATTTCATGTAATTGCAACATATGTGGGAATTTATATATTGGTTATTTAAAAAAAAAAAAACCCTTTTCATACCTTTTTTTAAAAAGAAAGTAAATTTTAGTTCTATGGAACTGTTTTATTTGCAGTTTCTTGTGTGGTATATTTATTTGCTCTAAATGAAGATACTGGCCAATAAAATAGGTTATCTCAGTGATATTTAAAGCTATTCTGCAGGTCTCATCTTTATGGTCTTTATTACTTTTATTACTATCATATGAACAATGCAATAATGTGTATTTCTGTCATATGGTATTGGGACTTTTTGTCTTTTTGTTTTGATCTCCCACGAATAAAATGACAAACCTAAATAATATTTTGATTTCCTTTCCTGGTCCTAGTCATCTAACTTCATCTGTAATAGCTTGTCCTGGACTTTTGCTCTCAGACTTCATGCTTTGGCCATACTGTTTGGAACCAAATGAAGGGAGCACCTGATTTTAATGGACAAGATAATCCTATGGAATACTCAGTCAGATTAGATGTTAAAATCTTGTTGTTTCTTGCATCAGGGGGTGTAGCTGAAACCCAGTGATGATCTCTGTGTTGCAGGCACTGGTCAGTGACCTGTGCAGTGTGTTCCTGGCTATTTTCCTCATCCCTTGGGGGACACCTGGGGAAGTCTGTTTCACTTTTCTGTGATTTTCTACTCACAACACAAAGTACAAGGTGAACATAATTGCAAGTCCAGCAACCAGGAGGCAGATATTTTCTGAATTAAAAGGACCTTCACATGCAATGGTAGGAAACTTTCCCCAAGGCATGTTTCTTCACATGATCGAGTCCCAACATTAGCTCATCAAAATAGGTCTTGTTTGCCTTGGGTGCCAGTTCATCAAACTATATTAAGTATGTATTTACAGTTCTCCCAGCTGAGAAAAGCATTGAAGCATGTAATTAAGTCCTATCTAAATCAGTGGAATTTAAGTACAAGCCTAAAGTTAAATATGTTGAAATGTCCTGCTGAACAGGGAAGGGTTGCTGGGTGGAGGCTGCAAGGCCCATCTGTGTTTTCCATTTCGGGCAGGCAAGTGTGATGTGAGAAGCCAGGTGTAAAAGCAGCCCCTTGCCAACATACTCGTACTGTGCTCTACTGTCCTCCAGCTGTTTATTTGCGGAGGGAGGGTTGGGGTTGGTTTTTTTGTGGATTGGTTTTGGGTTTTTTTCCTGGCCCTTTATCCCTTGTGCCTTGGCCTTGGTGACACACAATCCTGCAACAGGAGTGGAGCCAGCCCAGTGCTGCTGCAGCCAGCACAGGCTTCAGCTGGCACCACCCTGGTACCCTGGAGCCCAGCCTGCAGCTGTGCTGTGACACCCAATGTTTCCCTACCATGAGGCTGGCAGTCTGCTGCCTTGGTGAGGAGCAAAATCCAAACTAGAGCATTTTGACTCCATTCAAAGTACTGATACAGTTGTTATAAATATACCCCTGCTGTGCCCCAGGACAGGAGGAGCTGCAGGGTGCCACTGTGACCATACAGCTGCTCCCAGGGGAGATAAGGAATGCAGTATAAGGCACCTTCCTACCACTATCTCTGTGTTTGATTAGTAGTTATAACCAGTGTAATTGTATTGATTTAAAAAACACCACATTAAAATCATCCCTCCCTTTGGTATAATTATGCACCACTTTATGGAGGCCTTTAAATCAAGGTAATTCTCAAAACTACAAGAGTGTTGGGCTTGATCTTTTGTTATGGTTAAAAACTAGTGAAGTAAACTCTTAGATAGGGGAGCAGGGTGGAGCCTGAAAGCAGCTGTGGGAAATCTGAATCAATGTTTTGGATCTTTTTTTTTTGTTAGCTATGATTTAACCCTTCACTAGATATCCATATCCTGGTTCCTGACTCTGTTAATGGACTTAGTCTGCTGTTGCTTTTTAGGCCACAAAGGTTGAGAAAAGATAACTAAACACCATTACTTTCACAGCAGAGAAAAACTCAAGACGGCAGAATTACAGCTGGAGCAGGCATTTTCCCTCAGCCTTGTGGTGTGGTGATCTTGTCCCTCTGCCACCTGCCCACCCTCTCAGTCTGCTTCCTGAACAGGACAAGGGGAGAAAAAGACCAAAAAGCTTGTTGGTCAAGGTGAAGGCAGGGAGATTGCTTGCCAGTTACTGACACAGGCAAAACAGACTCAACTTGGTGAAAAGTTTATAGAGCCAGTTAACCCAGGTTTGGATAGTGAGAAACTAAGCCGAATTCAAACAGCTTTTCCCCAGGCTCAGCTTCACTCCATCATTCCCAACTCCTCTATGCCCTGCTCTCCCCAGGGGGATGCTTGGACTATCACAGCTCTTCGCTGCTGTTCCTTCCTCCCCAGCTCTTGAGGCTCCTCATAGGCTGCAGTCCCTCAAGAGCTGCTCTAGCACGGGGCCATTGCAATGAGCTCGTTTTGAGAGTCAGGCTCACTGCGCACCCTGTACCTAATGAATGTCTCCCTCTAGGTTAAGTGGCTTCTCATTCTGGAGGCTGAAGCCATCTGCTAGCTTTGCTGTTGAGCTTGGCATTACTGTTGGGCCACTGCAATCCTCATTATCTACGTCCCTGCAGCATTAAGAGCAAACAAAATGAACTGGAACATATCAAGTCTTGTATTTGAAATGGTTTAATTTTTACCCTACATTCAGATATTAAAATGCTTTCGTATTTCTTTTAATAATAATTTCTTACCAGGGTTTCAGCACTTTTCTTTTACCTCCTTTATTCTCATTTTCACCCGTCTTTTGTGCAGCTCTTCTACTTATCAAAGCCCTAATGAGATTTAAAAGTGAGATTGGTTAGCAGGGAATGAAGTAAGTGTTACAGGGGTCATTTGTGAGTGGCTGAATAGTTTTGGCTTCAGATTTCTTTAGAAACTATTTTGAATTTCCAATTCAAAGATGAGGAAGATATTTTTAAAAAAAAAGAATGTAGAGAGGCTACAGGAACAGAACAGCTGCCTGATGCCTGAGCTGGATCTGCCCATGTGCTGTTAGCCTGGCTCAGCCAAGGAGTTGTTGTTCATGGCTGATCTGTTCTGGACTAATACCTCTTTATAAAAATATAGATGATACCCTCCCCAATTAAGCAGATCAGTACAAAGAAATTGTATATTTATCTGCTGCCAGTAACTTAGGTTTGTTTGTTTTTTTCCCAGCTAACTAGTGTGGAGGTACTTTTTTTTCCTCCAGAAGATTCTGTGTGGCACAAGACCTTTGAGACCTGGAAATGCTTAATAGCCTCACTCAGCCTAAAGTACTGCCTTTTAGTGGAATTTAACTTGCAGCATAAGGTTGTAAACTAGTTTGTGAATATTTCAGTCAGAATAAAGTATAGCTCTGTAGTAATTTCAGTCACTGGGGAATGACTTACCAAGGAGGGTCCCTGACTGATGAGGTGATGATTTTTTCCCCCCTTGTTGAAGGAACATTTCCTCTGTTTAATATGGTGCAACTTCAGTTTGCACCAGAGGGATGATGAGAAATTGGTGTCTCAGCAAAGTCCCCCAGTAACTCATGAGCCTGTGGTGGTTAGGTGAGGTAAGTTTTGGAGACAGCAGAGCCACAGCAGTCCTCTTGAAATAGCATCTTTTCTGTGGTGGATCTTGGGGATTCTTCCACTGCTGCAAAGAAGCATTTGTCACTTGTTTTTTGTTCTTTCCTCAAACACTGCCAGTTGCTCCTGACAACAGAGATTCAGCTGTAGAGGCAGGCTATGGGCATTGTCTTCCAGGGGATTTGATGGCTGGCAGCTTGGGATTGCAGCTTTTCCTCTGGTGATTAAAATTAATTTTACTGACCCTTACAATGGGCAGGATGTTTCCCAGTGTATTATAAGAGGGAACAGGTAGTGCTTGTCAGACAGTAGAGATGTTTCAGACACCAGTGCACTGACCTCTCCAGACTTTTTCTTTAGATGTACTAACACTAGGTCTGGCTCTTCCTCCATGTAGTTCCAGATGCACACTGTGTATTCTTATTGTGCCTGTTTATGTGCTGTTCAGATTTTTGGTTTGAATTGATGTTCCCTTTTACCCATAGGTCCTTTCTTTTGCATTTAATTACATGGTTTTGTGCTGGATTTCTTCTGAATTGTGCTTGCTGATGCTTGAGGGGGGATTAAGTCATATGGATGGTTAGGCTCAGATTCTTTTTCTGCAAATTTCTTTTAAAATAAGCTGAAGTTGAAGCAAGTGCAGAAAAACTTTGCCTTTTCATCAGCGACACGAGCAGCTGTGTCTTGAGGAACTGGGTTCTGCTGATGTGTCCACTCCTGCCTTTCAGGATGAATGATGAGTGGTGTATAAGTGAAGGCAGCAGCATAAACTCCTTATATTTGGTTGCACTCATAAAATTGTGTGTTATTCCCCCTCTATTTTTTTGCATTTTGCTGACAGCTCTTGGTAAAGATGATGTCAGTAGGAAGTGAAGGTGCAAACACTGCATATCTTTAGAATTATACAGAATGAAAGGCACTGCTGTTTATGAACAAATAACGTTGTTCCTCTTTTATTTTGAGACTTTAATAAATCATCCAAATGGTAGAAACTTTGTATAAACTGTCTTGGGCTGTTATTGACATGAAATAGTGGATTACAACCATGAAGCATCAAAAATTTTAGTTATTTTTGACAATGTGAAAGAATAATATTTTCTGGTATTACATTACAAGATGCAGTGATTAGGAGTAATAGCCTTGCCATAATTTCATGAGTGCTACCCATGATTATAAACACAAAAATATCCCTGGTGTTGAAATGTAGGCATGCTGAGTGTGTGGTAGTGTGCTGGGATCTACCCCATGCTCCCTTTTCTGTACCCACAGCTGTCTAAGATTGGGGAAAAAAGAGAATTTGGCTGATTTTCCTCTGTGTTGCTGCCATGGAATTTCCTAAGGGTCATGTGTGCATCAGAGAGATGTCTGGCAAGAAGAGGCAGACCTTTCCCTGCCCATAGCCACATTTCGTTCTTTTCTGGCTGCAGTTCTCTGCTCTCTGTGTTTGAGATGCCTGTTCAACCCTCCACATAACCCCAGGGAGAACTGCTGGCTCAGAGCAAATTTAATAAAGTCTGTCTCCACCTAAAGGTGGGGACCCCCATGCAGATACACATTGCAGAAGGGGGCCTTGTTCAGGGAGCAGCCCAGGGTCTGCAAGGAAGGAGGGTGCAGAGGGAAGCTGAGAAGCTGAGGAGCTGCTGGGGCAGGAGGACCCTCAGCTTTCCCAGGGGGTAGGAACAGCCATATCCAGAGTCTGGACACCACAGCTTGGCAGCTGGATGCTCATGGGGTTCTTCTATTTCTGTTGGCTCCATCTTGCTGAAAATATGGGAAGTTAAAAATCCATTAGCTGATTCTGCCATAAAGCCAGGCTTTTCCTGTTCCTTGCTGAATCTTCCACTAGGGAGGCAAAAAAAGCTGCCTGAACTCAGTAAATATCACTTTAATAACAGTGTAATAACAAATAACACTATCATTTTATATCGACAATTTATGCTTCTTATATTTTTTAGACTCTGGACCAAGAAAGTATAGTAATAACTGGTGTCAATTTAAATAAGGGAAGGACATAATCATAACCTTTGAAATAACTGGAACTTTTTATGTACTTTGCAAATATATTCTCTGAAAGGTTATGCTAGTGCTTTAGCTATACACAGAAATTTTAGTGTCTGTCTTCCCATAATTTCTTCAGTAGTGTTTTCTTTTTATTAGTATAATTATTGCAGGTTAGCACTGCTATCATTTTCTCTTTTCATGGCTCTGTAGCATGCTATTATTTTCAGGAAGGAAAAAATAGGTGTCTTTAATAGTGTCATTACTGTTCTTCAGCCTTTAAATTTCCTATAAAAAGCTAGTTAAAGGGGTATGATCCTAGTGTTAAAATCGCTCTCCATGGAATGCAATAAGATGATTTATAACATAAATATAAACCCTTAATAGGGACCCAAAATGGCAACCCTCAGAGATTTAGTAGCACCAGTACTAAGCTTTTGATCACTTCAACAGTACATTCCTAGAATTTTTATGCAGAGAAGGAAAATCTATTTCCTTCGCAATGGATCTCTGGGCAGCGGCTTGTCTGTGTTTCATTCTGTTGCCCTGGAATTTAGGTAACTTATTGACAGTATTGAGATGTAGGGAAGGCAGTCTTGGGGGCTTAGGATGTTGGCAACGAAAATTCAGATCAGTTTAGACGGGACTGAAGCTTTTCATGCCCAAAATTATTTGGTGTTTGTTACCCACACCTGTGAATTTGTTGCTGTGAGTGGCGCTAGTTGGCAATTCAGTAGCTGGAGCTCTTGGAGCTGTGATAATGAGGCAGCCTGAAGCTTTAGTTCTGTGATTTTTGGTGGTTAAAGGTTTCTGACTCGTTGGTCATGTTTTTGCAATAGCTTTTAGTGGTTCTGCTCACCTCATCCTGCCTCCACAGTATAGCTGCTCTTCCCCTGCAGCTCTGCATGACTTAACCAGTCATCTGCTGGGGCAGCGTTTCTGTTCCTTCCTCTCCTGTGCAGAAAGACAATCTGGCAAGTTCATTGCTTCCCCTACTAAGGACAGGTGCATTTAAGTTATTTGGTTTAGCTGACCTTTGTCTGAGGCCCCATTTGGTTGCAGTAAGGTCTGGGGCACTAGGCCTTTGGCAGCAGAGCAGTTGCTCTGTTATCATTCACCTAAAAGTAATGAATGTACAAGCAGTCTGAACTGCTCTGAGCTGGGTAATAATTAGTTCCCAAAGTACCTTTCTCTGTGTCCTCTCTCGAGTTTCAATGCAGCAATGCGAAGCTGAGGCTTTGGTCTGAATCTGATTTATCTCATTATTTTGAATGCTGAGGAACGTGTTAGTGCTACCTGCTGTGCTTTTGCCCTGTCCATCCACCTGGTCCTCTGCAATATGTAGGGCGGGGCACTCATCCCCCAGGGCAGGAACTTGGCAACCAGTAGTTGGGGAAAAAAACCCACAAAGATAAAGGTTTCATAAAATGTGCGTCAGTATTTAATATGGGAACGTTTCAATACCAAACGTTTCCAGATTTCATCAGAAATTCAGGTAACTGACCTCATTTGCTGTCACTATTTACTCAAACAGCTGAGAAACTACTTGTTCTCTAAGCTGCTGGAATATTAATTTGACTGCAGATAATGTTCACTTTTGCTGTTTCCCTTTGGCATTTCTTTATTTGCTACCAGTAAACCCCTAACTTCCCACCCTTAGCTAGGGCTTAGTACTTAGATGAGTGTTAGTCTATACCTAAGGTTGCAGTCATGACTTTTTTAGCCATGACATTTTTTAGCCTTTGGAAGAAGCAAATGTTAGGAAACTAATTTTCTCCCCACACAGCTGTGTTCAGAAAGCTGCTAGTGAAAGCTATTGATGCTAAAATAACACTGAATTTTTAAACAAGTGCTTCATCCTGTTATTCACAATATGGTGTTCTTTTAAAGTTATGAAATAATGTAAAGATTCTTTTTCAGCTTTTATTGCTTGCATACCATGAAACCATAGAGACGTATAAGCTTGTTTGGCTGTGCCATAATCTTCAAGCTAATTGCTAAGATAACATAGCTGCAATGTAGAACCTGCAGCAGCTCTGCAAGCAAGCCTAATTGTTTGATATTTTAGTTTTCTATCCCATTTCAATTCCTGGTGTTTGTTTCTGCAAGTCTGTGTCATATTCAGAAAGCCATATCAAAATTATTTTCAGTTTTCTTTTAAGAACATTGTTTTTATTACTGTATTTCGGGTATAAACAGTGCATTCATCACCAGGATATTCTCATATGCCAACTCAAGAAATTAAAAGCATCTGGGAAAGATCAGCTAAATGTTGTGACCTGTCCCTTTCAATTACTTTACGGTTTATATTTTCCAGTATAACCAAGGCTAGAGTTGCATGTCTAAATGTTTGTTTTACTCTGAAATGAGGAGGAGAGGGAAGTCTTTTTTAAAGACCCACTATTTAAAAGTCAAAGCCGGCTTTGTTTTTCCTTTATATGTTGGAAGTGCCTCAGGTGAGATTAGGAGGTTGCTGCTGTGCCCTGTGAGTCCCGACCTCCCAGAATCAGGTGTCTCTGGGACAGACAGGGTACAAAGGGAGGGCTGAGGTGTGGAGCGAGTTGTCCAGGACTACCTGGCACCTGTGCAGCAAGGTCAGGATTGTCATCACTTTGTCTCAGCTGATGTGCCGAAGGGTGAGTGTTGCATGTCAGGTGCAGTACAGTGCCCAGGGAGCACAGTTTGTGGGGCTGATGTCACCAGGACTGGCATTCTGCCCCAAATTCATGGGGACCTCTCAGGGATGGGTCCCTAGAGGTCTCCTCATGCTTCCATGCCAGTGGCAAGGTAGGAAAGAGTACAACCTTTAAAAATCTCTTTGAAAAAAATTTCAGAAGTGGTGCCAAATATGAAGGAAATGCCAGAGCAAGGTTTCTTTGAAGCTTTCTCTGGAAAACATTTTGATAATTCCTGTATGGCTATGAGCAATTCTGCCAGCCCAATACCAAGCAGATAAGCCGTTCTGTTCCTTGTCCCAAATGTGTGCATTTTAAATGGGAATGTCTCACCTCAGATCCAAGTCCCCAGACCATATCAGGTTTCCTGTGACATGGATGTGTTCCTGTGCAGAGCCGTGTGTCACCATCATGTGTTAATGACCCCTCTCACTGTGTGCGGTGACTTCAGACACAGCAGCTCCGTGTGTGGGTTAGCAGAGCTCTGCAGGAAGGAATGATCCCCTGTACTTAAGGGGGGGATGAGGCAAAATCTCCCCTCTGCAGGGGGAACCAAGAGGTGCTGCTGAGAATTAATGACTAGGCTTGGGATGTTTCCTAACATCAGAGCCTGTAATGCTGGAATGCATTTTCCTTTTCTTTCTGTGTAATGCTAAGCTGAGCCAACAACATCTGTGTCAAATTTCTATCAAATATGGTTAAAACCTGTCAGTTTTGAACTCTCCTGTATCACACTGTTACCCTCCTGTAACAGGAAGTGGTGTTTGAGCTGAACTGAGCCAGGCAAGCAGCGTGATCTATCATTATACTGAAATGGATAAAGGAAACACTTTGTTCTCCTCATGCTTTGGGGCACTGCTGAACCTGTATCTGATAAACCCTTTGCCCGTTGTTGTGGGGTTGCCTGATGTCCTGCTCTTTGGGAGAGAGTGGCCAATCATTTGGGTATAGACAGTTGTGTTCTGATATTATCTTATGCTGCAAACCTGTGGGGGAAATAAAATGCATCAGCTCTCACCTAACAAGTTCAAGAATGTCCTTGAACTTGGAGAAACTCTGGAAAGCCTTGCAAATGCAGCTTTGTCAGAAAACCTGTTGAAATATCATGGTCTGGTCATCTGTTGCATTCTTAAACACAACAGGGAAATTTGTCTTTGAAGTGCCTTTCTTGCAGATAGAGGTACTTAAAGAAAATCACATTAAAAGATCTGGGGTGCAGGGAGCTCTCCCAAATGTCTTGTGTAGTGAAGTCGAACTTTCTTCAGTTTAATTAATAAAAGGAGAAGCATAAATACTGCAGAACTGAGTGGTTTGCAGATACTTTGATTAGATTGATGGATACCTGTTCCTTTCAGCTTAAGCCAGTGCTCTGCCTCAAAAGCCCATGGCATGTTTGCATAATTAAAATGCAGTTAAAAACTTTTGGGAGAAGAAACTTCATAGAGCTTCACCTGAGTAACCCAGGGAGCCAGGATAGGTTGTTTGGAGATACTAGATATTTTTCCTTGTCTCTTGAGGATTTTTTATTATGTGCATTAAGAGTTCAACTCTAGGCTTACTAAACTTTCCTCCTGTTGCCTCTAGTAGCAGAATTGGAAGGTGTTTTGTGGAGGAAGAGGGAGGAAAAAGGGGGCACAGTTTTTGTGGAATGAATTGTGGCCATTCTTAGTTCTCATAGTTTCCTGGGCATTTGTACTTTGGCTGTTTGATTTGGATGGATTCCCTTCACTGCTTGAAGATGTCAGTAAAGAGCTGTAGTGTTTTACTGATGCTTTCTTTTTAGTGTTGTGGGTTTTGTCCCTTGTGGAAGCTTTATACATTAATACCTTTTTTAAATGAGTATAATCCATCTATGACTGCAGCTGAGGACTTCATGGCAGCTGTATGGATTCTGCCTAGATCCCTGTGGATTTCAGATGATTCTAGGCTTATAGGTTTGTTCCTATTTACTGCAGAGACTTGCACCAAAAGCACTTAATACCTGAGCAGAGCCTCAGGGGTCTGTTCACGTTTAATACCAATTGACCCAGATGGAAAGGAACTGCAGATTTGATGTGAGTGCAACACAGGGGGAAATGAAAATGCTCTCTGAAGTTTACCCTGAATGCTGGTCGGGGATTCAGACCAGAGCCAAGCTACACACACTGCTTTGGACTTGCCTGTGCACATCTCCTACCTGTCCACCCCGCCAGGGCTGACTCTTAGATCTCTGATCTGTGTGTGGGACCCCAGAGCAGGGGAGGGTGCCCAAGGAACATGTGCCACGCTCTTGTCCCAGAGAGCTTTCCCTGTGGAAAGGAGGACCCTTAAGTGGTGTGTGGTGGTCATGGTTTGGGTATTAGCTCCCTTCTCCTGATGTCTGGGGGGATCAAACGACTTCAGTCCGTAAGCAGGGGGTAATTATGGAAAGTGTTGTACTCCAGTGAGCTTGTATCTGGTAAGAATGTTAATCACGTTGCTGTATTTGGTATAAATATTTACATCTGAACTGTTTTAATTGGAAACTACTGTTGATTTTAAAAACATTCTACACAAGTGATGTAGCATCTTTGCATGCTTAATAGGAGGAACTGGTTTTGTGTGTGATTTAGGGTGCTAAATAACATATTAAGTTATGCAGAGCAAAATGTAAATGTATGTTTCTTATTTATGTTTTTCAGGTAAGAAATTGCATTCCGTTAAGCAAGGCTGCCTGAGGGAGTTGACAGATGCTGGCTCTGTGCATTCATTTGTAAGCTACCAAATCATGCAAAGTATTCTAGCATTAATCCTGTTTGATATTTTGGCAGCTTTCTGAATTAAATTATTGCTTTTAAAATATCCAAACAAAATATTTCCTCAAAATTCTGTTGTTCTTTTCCTTCCCTTCGCGAAACTGTTTTCTAAATACTATCCAAATTAGAGAACAGTTTCTGATCCTTCCATAGACCTGCATGCTTTTCAGTGAATAATATGCAAATTTTGCATGATTACTCTAGACCTTTCTAATATCTCTCAGATAAGCAGTTGCATGGATATTTCTTTAAATAAATGTCATAATAGGCAGTCTGCATCTCTAGTTGTGTTATATGTTTCAGTATTCCCAGACAGTATTTTTTATCTCCACATTGATATATTCTCCCCCAGGATCAAAGCTTAATTTTGCCTCCCTTTTTTTTTTTTTTTTTTTCTTCTTTTTGGGTCCCTCTCTGCAGTAAGCAATACAAAAGGCATAAAAGTGTTGCTTCCAGTCTCTTACAGCTAGGAAGTCTACCAACTACAATCAATAACTCTGAATTTCTAGGGTAAATTAAATGAAAGCAATATACATGATTCTCCCTCATTACACAGTAGAGGAACAGAAAGCTAGAAACGTGATCTGGTTCTTGTAGATACTTGATGAAAAATAATACAGCTTTGCAGGAAGATAGCCACCAGGAGTCTAAAATTGATTTTCTTCATTATAGCTGCTTGAGATTTGCATTTTTCATATCAAGAAACTTTTACAGTGGGAGGCATTTTTCCTTCTGAAGTAGTTTCTTTAGTAAGACAGGGAGACAAAAGATTTTATGTAGACAAAGAAACCCTCAAATGTTACTTTAAGAAGGCAAAGCTACTGTCCATGTTTGCCATGGATACAGTCAGGCACAGGTGCAAGAGAGTTAATTCAAGTCATTAATCCTACTATGACTGTATTTCCTGGCCTTTCGGCACCAAAAGGGTTGTTTGAAGGAGGACACCATTTTATCTGTGAAAATAGATGGATAAACTTGCCCTAAAATTGCAGTGTGGGCCCCCTGGTCCTGCATGGGCTCCAATAAGGAGCTCTTTAAGTATTGCTTTTTAATGGTGATTACTTTGATCAGCAAAGCACTCTTAGCACAGGCCTCATTTAAAGCATGGCTCATCTCATGGGAGTCAAGGGGGATTTCAGCTGGTGTGGTAAAAGCTCCCGTGGCTTGGCATCACCTGGGAGCCTGAAGAGCCTTGGGCAGCACTTGGGGCTCCATCCCACTGCTACATTGCATTCCCTGTCCTGAAACAGCTCTTTCAAGCTGTCAGTGGTGGTGTTTCTAGGCCAACCAGGCATGGTTGTAGTAAAGGGAGCAGCTATCTTGGCTTTTAGACCAAAGGAGCTGTGGGTTAGACACAAGTGAAACCCTCAGCTGACGTGCTGCCCGTCTGCTTGGTTGCAATCTGTTGCTCAGCAAAGAGGGACTTTTGTTGGGTGATAGATGACAGCGTGTTGAGAATGGCTACCAGTCTTTTAGACTATATGGGTGAGCCTTATTATTCTTAGCTAAACGTAAGGCTGGAAAATATTTGGCAGGAAGATGCCTTTGCATTTTAATTAATCAGTGATTTTCTTTTTTCCTGGAAGCAAATTGAACCCTGTGCACTCAGTTGGCTTTGACAATGGAGAGCAATTCCTCAGCAGAGGCGGCCATTTACGTTTCAGTTCCAAAACAGAGCCCTGGATCTGGGCAAAGGAGGTCATATATATGGGGGTTATGCTGGTTTAGAATTTGCCCTGCATCTTCATTCTGATTCCCTGCATGATGCTGTCAGCCAACAGAGATGTCCCTATAGCATCATAAAAGGGATGGATGTGAATATTTTTCTCGCAGAAGTTAAACCCAGATTTATATATCTGGAAAATTGGCTCTGCTATCCAACTGATGCAGCATGTGAATTTTCAAACTGCAGGATCTGCTGTAGAGATTCCTCTTGCCCCTTTCAAACTGTTTCCCCAGAAGAAGTGCAAGCATAATTTGAATATGCATAAACTGTGGAGGAAATTATGACAATTAACAGCAGGGTGCCCAATTTTGAAATACCATATTTATCATTCTTTATAGATCTTTTTTTATCATTCTCACTTTTCATCTGGCTGGAAAAGATTTGTCTTAAACTATGGCTGAGGAAAAAAAAATAGATTGTCTGAGGTTTTCATGCAGAAAAGAGAGAAGGTGATACAGGGAAGCCAGAGCCTAGTCCTGGTATTTGTTAAGTCAGTTCCAAGGCTGTCATTTATTTTACCAGTACTGAGGTTGAACCTATAGAGTGTGGCTCATCCAAAAATACTCCAGACTTCTGTAGGACAAAATCAGTACAATAGAAAGAGGTTCCTCTACTTTCACTGTCCATTAGCTGCTGCCTTTACATTTAACACAGAATTTCATTCCTATGGTAAGTTTCATATAGAATATTAACATCATTAATTCATTTTTGCCATCATGAAGAATTTAAATCAGCTGGGAACTTCAGTCTTCCAATTCAAAACATAACTTAAATCCATAAGGAATTGCAGTTGTTGTTAATGACTCTCACATAATTAATTTCTTCATGAAACAGAATGAATGTTTAAGTGTCTCAGGTACTAAATGGTCTATATTCTTACAACGCAGTTTCAATTTTAATTTAATTAAACTGTGGGATATCTCATTGAGAAACATTGTATGTGAAAAAGAACTTACTTAATGTGAAACTCGAAGTGCTATTATTCTTGCAGTGATAAAACCTAAATCAGATGGAAGTGGAAGTCTAAATCAAGTGGAAGACTAGTGCAGAGTCAGTAATCTCTGTTTAAAATGAGGCACTTTGCAGTCAATAATCTAATTTGTTTTCAGACCAGTCTTATTTTAAAAGTGGGTTTTCTTTCATTGCTTTGTGCTCCTCTGCAGAGCAAGTCTTGGCATTTGAGGTGGCTTGCATGAGGCACCTGATCTTGTTAATTTACTGCACTTTTGTACAACTGTAAATCTATTCAATAAACACTCAGCTGACTGAATCTCTGAAACTCAATAGATGGCATTGGTTTACACAGTTCTTGCCTGTTGTCTTTGCCAAGGTAATTACTGTTCTGCAAAGGCTTGTGAGAAAAGATGTGAGCTTTTGTATGAGCAGTGGTCTGTATGTTGTGGGTTACTGTGGTTTTTTGGGTTTTTTGTTTCGTTGGTTGGGTTTTTTTACAATTGCATTGTAATTTAGTGTTTTTGGAATATATTGTCTTTATAAACTTATGTCCTGTGTACTACTTGTGCTTGTAGCAAATATCATCAAATTATTTGGATTGGAAAGATTCCTGGGAGACTGTGTAGTTCAGCCTCGTGCTCAAAGCTGGGACAGCACTGACTTTATACCAGATTGCTCAGGGCTTTGTCTGCACCTTCAAAGATGGAGATTCTTCAGCTTCTCTGAGCTCCTGGACCAATCCTTAACTATACCCAGGGGAGTGTCTCCAGTATATGCAGTCCAGACAGTCTCATGCTCTTCACTGAGGAAGGAGTGATTGTGTTCTCTGTAAGCCCTGCCTTGGTACTTGATGGCTTCTCTAGGCCCCCCAAAGCCTTCTCCTTTCCAGGTCAGATTAACTTAGCCTCTCCTCACAGCTTGCATGCTCCAGTGCTGACCATCCTGGTGGCCTCAGGTGGACTTGCCCAAGCTGATCAACATCTTTCTTGTATTAGAGGGGCCTCAAGATTTGAGGCACTATTCCAGCTGTGGTTGAAAGAGAGCTGAGTAAGGGGAATAATGACTTTCTTTGATCAAGTGGCTTATGCACTTGTTGTTGCAGCCCTGGATCCTGGCACCTTTCACTGCTCTTAGTGCTCACGTTGCCAAGTGTCCACCTGGATCCCAGGTCCCTGTGCAGTGTTTGTACAGATGTGGTCCTAGACAAAAGTTTGCCGCACTTTTAGTTTGCAGTTTTTTACTAAGCAAGGTAAGCACTGCATTGATATCTTAAAACTTTAACTCACGTCTGCCCTCTTGCCAAAAGAGTGAGCCACCATCTGCTATTAATTAAAACCAGCCTCTACTACAGCTAGTGGCTAAAACCAAACTCAGGCCTATGCATCTTGTTTTAAGCATTCATGTGACTCTCCTGGCATCCTGTTTTTTTCAAAGGCCAAATTCAATGCTTTCTCTTGACTCCCACAGGCTTTGAGCTGTGCCTAAAACATTTCCTTTCAGTCAAAAGCTGTCCAACTACTGCTTTCTAGACTGCCCACACACACAATGAAAGAGCCATGTGGAGGCATTAGAGAGTGAATTAGAATGAATTAGAGGAGCCAGGTTTTATAAAGGCTGGAGGAAATGAAATGTAAAATGGTAGTGACAGAGGGGAACTGCCAGTTCCTTCAAGCTGAAATCTTGTTTACGTCTTTGTGTGCGTGCTTTTTCCTTTTTCACAGAACGCACTGCCTCTGTGCCCTTCCTCACAGCTCATTGCTGTCTTTGTCTAGCAAGTCACTTGTCTTCGCTTGTGGACTATATTTATCTTCATCCAAGTCACCTTTCTCAGTTAATACCAGATTTTCCACTGCTGACGTTAGTGGGACCCTTTCCTCTGTCCTCCCAATTTGCACAGCCTTTCTTGCCAACACAGATCTTAGACTCCAGGCACCATTTTCCTTTCCCATCAGGTACAGTTTAAAAAAAGAAGCTGTCATTTAAACCCTTAGCTTTTAAAATAACTTTCTGCCAGAGCTGTGAGGTCGAGCTGTTTTCTAGCACTTACCTTTTCTTAATATAATTGAAAGTTTAGACACAGTTTTACTTCACAAAACCAAACCCAGATCCTCACAAAAAGGCAGCCCAGGACTGGTAGACATACTGCTGCTTGTGGTAGCCAAGCTTTTAATTTATTAATCTGACAGTGCTGCAATACGAACTGAACCTTTTAAACAGTGCCTCACTATTTTCAAAGTACACTGAAGTACTTTCTCAAAAAGCTGAGAGTCATTGCTGCAGGTAAAACTAACAGCTGTTCAAATGCCACAACAAATGGTAGAACTTGGGGTGTTTTTGGACAAAGGGTCCTTGGGCCAGGCCACCAGCGCCCTCTCCTTGGCTGTAGCCATTCTGTTTAGTTTCACAGGGGCAAGAGCGCAGAGCTGTTGCCGCTTGTTTTCCCCTGTGCCTAGGGAGTATTTAACTGCAGGCTGCGTGGGCTGATCTCCTCCTGCACATTTTTTGTGTTCTGGGAATTGCTTGGTTCCCAGGAGGCCGAGTGTGCCAGTGCATCGTCTGCTGTGGCCTGCCTGAGTGCTTTCAACGCTGCTGCAAGTCACCTTTTCTCCATTCATCCTCACACTCCGGGGCTCTGAAGGCTCTGATAGGTTGGACCTGATCAGGTGCAATTTGCACCATGTTCTGTTTAGTGTTTGTAAAATGTGCCCCAGCTATCCGGAGTCTCTCATAAGCTGAAGTGATGATGGCTACCTGGCATGCAGCAAATGTGGATCTGTAAGGAAGATGTCCTGGGGAGGTGCAGCACAAGGGTTGCTGAGGAAACCTCCCCTCCCACTGACCCCCAGCACATGCTGGTTTGCAGGGCCGCAGCAGGAGAGGGAGGTCTGTGGGTGCACAGCTTACTGCCTTAGACATGTGTTTAGGGGTTTGTCTTGGAGCCCAGGGAGGCATCTGACCCTGCCTAAACCTTTTGCTTTGTTTGAGCAGCTGCTGGAGATGTTTGGGGCTGTCAGTGTCCCTCCAAGGGTGTTCTGGTGGTGGGGTGGCTCTTGAACCTGGGAACTGTAACCCTGTCTCTGCTGTCAAGTCAGTGTATAGCCTTGGGGCAGACTGTTTAATCTCAGCTTGATCTCCTCTGAAGATCTGACCTTATTTCCCTACTGTGTAATTTTTACAGCCACATGAGGATTGAGGATTAATTAGTTAATGTCTGTGAAATGTTTTGAGTGTGTTATTTAAGGGTGAAGTATTATCGTAAGTCTCTAGGGAAGTGTCATCGTGTTTAACATGTGTACTGGTGCCTGTCCTTCCCAGACACTTGTGACAGATAAATCCTGTTTCAGATCCTTTGATTTCCACATCTTCATTATTCATTTTGCCCTATTTTGGAATGCATTCTTCATTTGATTTGAATTAGAAATATAGTTTCGATGTGGCAGTAGCATGTAAAGTTAATTTCAGCTTTTGGACATGTTATTAGTTTCAGCAACATTTCTGGGAAATACTACCAAAAGCACTCCAGTCTATAGAATTGAGGGGCTGCTCTAATTCCTGTGTGTAATTTTAACTGCATGTACTTTTCTAGAATTACTATATCTTTTACAATTATTTTCATCCTAAGACATTTGCACAATACTTAAAGAGGGAAGTTGTAATGACTCTCAGCAGTGATGAGGATGCTCAGAAGGGCACTTACCTTTGTTCCCCATGTCAGCTAAGGAAATACTCAGAAAAACACACACACACATCCAGTGTTTCCTTGGAGAGCTAGCCATTACAATGTGAGATGGAAAACCTGGCATTCTTGCCTCTGCCTCTAAGATAAACTGCTTTATAGATTTTGACTTCAAGTTTTCTGTCTTCTTTTGCGCAGAGTTTATCCTGTGACTTTTCCTGTGCTTCTTATCCCTTAATTCCTTGCAGCTTCCCATCTCTAATGCTGTCATCAACTGTTGTTTAGTGGAAAGCTTGCAAATTTGCAAACTAATCATCTTTCCTTCTGCCTGAAGGTTTCTACCCAGTGATCTTTTGAAGGCAATTTCTTTTCTCTATATTGAGGTGGCAGAAATCACAGACCCTTTGCTTTGCTGATTCCATGCAAGGCCATTTGATGTTTTTGAGCTCTCCCCCTTCTTGTTAATAATTTGTCCTACCCTCCAAATATGCATTTTGTGCCAGTCCACTTCAATGAATTGTTATATGCCTTGCTTTCAGAAGAAGCCCTGTAGATGCTGTCAAGTAAGTGGTCTTTCAGACAGTTCAGGAATCCTGAGGCAGTGTCTGTAGTCCAAGGCAGCCCTTGCCCTGGGAGGCAGGGCAGAAGGACAGCAGGGGACAAAGCCAGACAGGCATCCTCCCAGAGGATGTGTACAGGGAGGACAGGATTAGCCTGGCAGTGCAACCAGCAGCACCTGAGTTGTTGTTCGGGTTGCTGGAGGGCACAGAACCATGCCTGGACACAGTGGTGTTTCCCCATCTGCCGTCTGCAGGCTGTTGTGGGAGGCCCCCAAGGGAAGAATTGCAAGTTCTACATTTGCTCTTGCTCTTTTGGCCTTGGCACCAACAAAGGGACTGTATTTGGCATGAAAACTACTTTTCTACACTGCAGCTTGTCTCATAAATGGTGCCTTAGGTCCAGAATGGATTAAATAGGACTCCACTCTAGCCTCTGTATATTGTGTTTCTAGATAACTATTTGTTCATCCATATGGGATTTGCTTTCCATTTTTAGCATCTATATAAAAATCTACACTATATATAAATAAGTAGCCCTATAAAGACCTGAAACTTCTTCCTGCAATGCTGATGCTTTTACAGAAGTGGGGGGTTACAACAATCAAAGTCCAGCATTTGGCATCCTGAAGATCTGCCTTCTGACACAAAGTGCAGTCACTCCCGCACAGGCCAGTTTTCTACTCTGCCAATACACTTTTGAATACTTGGGAAGGTCAATGACCTGGGAGTCTAGATAACTTATGACTAGAAGTAATGGGAAGGCACCATTACAGAAGAGTCAATAGAGAACGATTTGTATGTCTTGCTCACTCTGAGCTTAATGCTCACAGACAAAAATCATGGCTTAATCTCAGTCAGTAGTGTTGAGAGCAAACCTTGTGTTGGGGGGATGGCTTTCCACTGCTGTTCCTGGGAGATCTGTGCCAGTCCTTTTTTCCTGTCTCCTCTTCAGTAAGGTCGCTCACAAGCTGGCTGGAAGAGCCAAAGCATGCTGGGCTCTGAACTGCAAACACTGGCTTGCACTTGCTCAGCCTTTTGGAAATCATACCTGTGCTCTGATTTGTAAAAGGAGTGAACTATAACTTTCTATAACTCTTTATCTTGCTTCATTTTTTGAGTAGTTGTGTAAAATACAAATATCCTGAGATAAAAATAAGTAGTTTGGTCTAATCAGTTTCCATAAATATTTCATTGGTGTGATTACTGCTACTTTAAATTACTTTCTTGCATGGCTTGTGCCTGATTAAAATACAAACTCTAACTCATTTCTGGAGTGTCAGTTTGAAATAAGTGTGTGGATGCATTTGTAAAACCTATTAGAGGAAAGAAGGGAAGAAAGAGTCATACAGGGGAAAAACATCCCATTGTTTTCATCAGTGTGAGGTGAAATCGAAAAATACCCTTCCAAATTTGTGAAAATCACCCAATTAAAAAAGTATTTTGAAATGTAGGTTGTAGGAACATATAGAGGGAGAACAAATCAGGTCTGAATACATTTCCCTTTTTTCCCCCTTTCTCATTTTGAAGACTTGTGCTAGAGAGCTCATATGTAATACTGCAGCAGGTCTGAAGAATCTGCCTTAAACTCCTGTAAAGATTACCGATCCTTTAGGATTTAGGGCTTTTATTTTCTTTTTTTCCTCTATTTTTTTTTGCTTTTCCCCTCATCAACTAATTTCCTTTATGGCACGCTCTATCATTTAATGAAAAAGTAGTCAAGGTTTTGCTAAATTATTTTAATGACATAAACTACATCAGAGAGATTTCTTTAGGGTGTTTTTGCTTCTTTCTGGAAGACTGAACTGAACTGCAGCGTGTACAGGAGTTCTTCCTCCATTGTCCAATTTTTTGAGGTCTTTTTCCCTTTAATTAGACTACGGTTTTTGTTCTTAAATCCACACCAAAAAAAACCCAGCTGATGTCAGCAGGCTCAGATCACCATGGAGATCTTCCTAAAGAAAAACCTGCTATTAGTTACTATTGGCCAGTAACAAAAAGCATTATGGATCAACAAAAGCAAGCTCCCCAAAATCCCAAATCTACTTGGGCATTTCATACCTCATAGAAAGAAGCTGCAAGTTCATGGCCTGATCCTGATAAACCCCAGCCTTGCAGCTCCCTCTGGAATTGCAAGGGTGTGTTTTCCCAGGATGCACAAGCCTGCACTTTGGGAATAAGCCACTGCAGAGGATGGAGCAATGTATCATGCATGAGCACGCTGCTGATTAAACTTGCATGAAAACAGGAGATTCCTGTGTTGAGATAGGACAGGGAGTCCGAGTCTATTGACCTTGAGTTTCACATGGGCAATCTGGGCACTATGAGCAAATCCTGCCCTGTGAGGAGAGACTAATTGGTGCCAAAACCACACGTATTTGGGTCTGAATGCAGGCACTGCAGCGAGAGGATCTTTGCTTACACTGAGCAGGGTTGCTTTGTACTTGGAGGCTCCCTAACGCCAGTACCCAGTGGGTGGCAGTGCACAAGCTTTGCATGACTCTGTAGGCTTTTATTATTTTTTTAATTCTCCAGCTAGTTTCCATGGTGATGACTGCAGCTTTGGTGCCTGTGCAAAAGTGGAGAGGGAAAGAGAAATAAGAGGGCGATATTGCATTAAACTAGGACTCGAGTAACCCATGGAAGTCACAGTGGTCACAGCCAAGTGCAAGTCCTGCCAATAAGGCAGGTGTGGGCACAGAAATCACAGATTCCTGAAGAGCAGCTTCCAACAAGCTGTTCTAATCGGGTGGTCTAAAGGCAGCAATAAACCTGAAAGATTGAGAGGGGTCAAACCAAGGCAAATGTGATGTATTTACATTAAGTGAACTAGACTCATTTCTGGAGTTTTTAGGGGATTTTTGCATTATATGGGTAAAGCTGCAATAAAAATTATAATACACAATAAAATTGAACGTGGATTCTCCTGACAGTAGTTTAAAGTGCTGCATCTACCTAACATTGTGGATTTAAATGCCAGGTCAGAGAAGCATTGTTTTTTATGAACTCATTCAAGTTTTGCACTGATTCAACTTTATTTTCTGGTACGAGAAATAGTTGCCAGGCTTGAAATTTGGATTTATTAAAACTGTATCTAAAATTCTCTTTTGAACCCATTGGGCCTCCTCTGCAGCAGTGTAACCTCCAAATTACACAGCAGAGGTCTCGGAATTCAGGCACTGCAGTAATTGTCAATACTGTTGACTTTGCACCATAATCTTTTGTGACTGCTATGAGACGTGGCTGAATTTAATGCCCACAATCTACAGCTTATCAGCATAGATTGATCCAGGCCTGTTTTGTGCAAAAGCTGCTGATCAAGGAATGCTATGGGTTTGCTTCTCAGACCTGCTTCCTCCTTGCTGCTTGAATTCAATCAACTTGTCCCCCTTCTCTTGAGCAAAGTCTGTCAGATGGAGGGGGATCTGCAAGCCCTTGTGAGGGGGCAAAGTCCAAACATGCACTTCACCATCTGGAGCTCTGAAACAACACTATTTGCTTGAAATTTATCTGTGTATCAAAGACTTTGTTGGTTTGTTTGAGTTCTTTTGGGTTTTATTTTGAAGAAGAAAAGAAAGGGATGTTCAGAGGGATGCTTTACTAGTGCAGCTTGTGGGACAGAGATGTGGATCATGGTGGTCTTTCTCCAAACTTCCCTAGGCTTCTGGTAAAACTGCATCCCCAATTCATCATTGGTGATGTTTTAGCTTCTGTTTCCCAGTTTTTCTCTCTCCTTCCTACAGCTCTCATCACTCCTTGATCAGCAACCAGACACCAACCTGAGTCTCCCTATTTGAGAGACTGCCTCACTGAGGATCTCACCAGCCCCTGAAGTGATTATTCCCTCATATTGCTAAGCTCGCTTTCAGACTCTTGCCTTCTACAGCAGATGTTGTGTTTTTTCCCAAAATGTGCTTGATGTGCAGCCACAGGTGGTACAGTGGGAAGGCTTGAGCCTGCATCACTTCTGGAGGGATTGTATTTAAAGCTTCATGTCTGATGTTGATTCTTTGGTTCTGAGGTAAAGATACATATAGTAGGATGTCAGAAAGGCAGATTGTTGCCTCTTTTGACTGCTAGAGGGGGAACCAGGGATGACAAACCTTGTTCACAGAAATTGCAGTGTGTGTTAATGCTTCTCAGTGTTCAGTTTTCTGAAGGATCAAACAGGAAGAAAATCAGTATTTGTCCGCTCTCTGTGCCTGAGTGTGCACAGGAGGTACACTGGAGTCTCAGGGTTGAACAAGAGAAGAAAGTAGCCAAAGAGATTGCTGGGCCTTTTTCTTTCCTGTGGTTGCTTTGCTGTGGAGGTACCTTTTTTTCTCACTCTGTGTGAGCATTTTTTTAATGAAAGATGATCAGCTGCATTAGTCAGATGATTCCTGGTCCTCAAAGGAGCTCTTCTGTATGGGGGGATATTTGGGCATTGCCAACTATAAGTCTTCAACAAGTGATCTTTATATCAAAGGATGACCAGAGAAGATTAAATAGAATTTCCCACTGTTTAATACAGAATATCTAAGGCTGGTTTTCCTCTGTAGAGTTAAGTTACATTTCAGGGAGGTGACTTGGTTAAATTGACTTAATGGGCATGAAACCTTCACTGTCATTGTGGAAAATCAGCTTACTCAGAGGAGTTGTTTTCTGGACTTACACAGGTTCTTGCAAGCTGTTTAAGCCATGCTAAATATATTGCAGCCAAGAAAAGCTGAGAAGGATCGTAGCTGCCAGATTTCTAATAGCAACTTTGTAACTTCACTGCTTTTTCAGCAACAACAACAAAAAAAGAAAAATACTGTTAACTTGGCAAAATCCATTTTATGTTTCTTGGGGTGTGGTAACAAACCTCACTAAAATAACGGAATGTAAGTCAGCAAAAATATAACCTGCTTTCAACAAAAATTGGAGCTATGTAACCCTACCAGTATCTAAAATCGGTGTATGACTTCCCTTGTTGAAATACATCACCCTTCTGCAAAAGAATTAGGCAGTCTGAGACTTGAGACGTGAGGATTAGTAGAGGGCTTAATTAAAACATCATCAGTGTTGTCCCTGCAGAATCAAAATCCTGACACTCTGGTTACTGAACTATATTTGAGCCTTAATTTTAAATGACTGCTTTTTACTTTAAAGGGACCATCACTTAGAAGCTTAAACATGGCTTTCTTTTCAGAATTGTTGCCTCATGTGGGTTTGCAGATCAAGATCATTCTCACTATTTTATTAGTGATATGATACCATTTTCAGGTGCTACAATGTGCATTTAAGAGTTTTGCCAAGTTAATGATGGTCTCGACTCTCAAGATACAGTATTTATAGTTGGACAAATCTTTCAGATTTACAGCATTCATCCTCCCCAGGGGTCCATGTTTCCCAGAAGACTGATACCAGTTTGGCTCTAGCCTGTCAAATAAGCCTAAGGAATGCATGCCAATCTCAAATCCTAATCTTCAGCAAAAATTCTTTTTCAGTCTTGGCAAGGAACACTGAAGTCAATAAAAATTTAAAGTTAAAAATACCAAAGGAGTCCAACAAGTTCAGGCATTTGGTAGTAAAGAAAAGAGAGCTCATATGTCTATAGAGTTATGGTCAGATATCCAAATTGGGGACTAGAAGCCGGAAGTTCTTGTTATATTTTGGTTGTTTGGCCTATCTTTGTTATATATTTATGTAACAGAAGATACCACAGCAATTGGTGTTTGGTGCAGCTTTTGGCACTCTGAGGTAGAATTCACCTGCCTGTAGCTAAACCAAGGTTTCGTATGTGCTGTGCAAGAGGAGTAGGGAGAGATCTCTGTAAGACTTTCTGGTAAGTCAGATGCATGAAAAGGAGTGTGCATTAAATGATAAAAAATACTTGATTTTCAAAAGGCTGTGATGAATTACCTACAAGTTTAAGTTTGCATATTTTAAGGTTCAAGGAGAACTTGTTTTAGTTCTTGATTTTCTTTCTGAATTGAGACTGTGCATGTTGCTGTAGCAGGTGGTGAGAGCCTATTTTTCTAGGAGCTTTAAAATCAATTTTGTTGTTTAACCAACTCAGCTTCCGCAAAATTGTAGGAACCCTGACACTGCCTTTGACCTTTCCATGTTTTTCATCTGGCACATTAAACAGTTTGTGGCCTGTCCTGTGCTACTAAGTGCATGGTATTTGTTAGAGGTTTTGCTGTGGTGAGTAATAGTGGAGGAAGAATATATTTTGTGGGCCTTTGCAGATTAAATGCTTTAATTCATGGGTACCTGCAATTTCAGGAGACTGGTGGCCTTCAGTATGATGTTTCTCAAATAGTTGGGTGGAGATGTGACTGTCTTGGCTTGCAGTCTCATGGGCTGGGATCACAAGTGTTACTTTTGTTGAGTTCTGTAATTACCTGGGTATAGTCTGTCTGCAGTCTGAAATCACGTATTTCTAAAAAATTTAAGATTTCAAACACATTTGGGGTAGCTTTTCTCTTCGTGACTTGTGGTTCAGGGTCTTTTGTGGGTTCTGCCATTCTAGTGATTATCATAGAATGACTTTAAGGAAATTGTGACCGTGCTGTATCCTAGGAGTGAATGGCTGAAACTTGAAAGTGAAGAATTCCTTACAAAACGACTGTTGGCCTCTCACTCAAACGTGAATAAATTAGCTGTAGTGCCACTCAATTCAGGGGTTCAGGGGGAATATAAATAATAGGAGTATCTGATCCAATATTTCAGGATATGCCAATTTAAGGGGTTCAGATAATTTGCACAGTCTCAGGTTCAGATCTCTGAATGACACTTCAAGGTTCTTCCATCTTTTGGGTATAACACATCCCAGTCGCTTGCAATTTAAGCAGAACTCCTAGGCACAGACTGCTAAGCCAAAATGACCTATCCATGACTTTTAGAAAATTCAAAAGGGCAAATCTTCTGTGTTATCTCTAAATGTCAACATTGAATCTACTTGATTTTCTGCAATAAAAGCAGGTGCAGATGTAAACGAAACGCACATCGGGCTGTGTTTCCCAGTTTGCTGACCAGATTAAAGTCTTCAAGAAATTTCAAATAGCTCTTGGTTGGTAAGGATTTTCTCCACTTGTAGTCTGAGTTTCCCTCTCAGGAGGTATACGACCACTTTGATGGCTGCATGTTTAAATTATTTACTGAAGATTGGTCTTACTTTTTTTGTGTGGCATCAGCCTGAAGCCACCCAAACAATGGAGCAGCAGCAGTACTGGAGACCAGCTGTGTGAAGTAACATCTTAGCTGGCTATTTTAGTCCCCTAAGCCTGCTAACCACAAGTGAAAAAGCAGAAACCATGCCTTTGCTTATGTCCTGGCTATGACTGCAAGCACAAGATTTCCTCATGGCTTTAACATTACCATGTTCTAAACTGCTAAGTCAGAGCTCTTATTTTCCCCTTGAGCTGGCAGCTCAGGCCAGCTCCCTTTAATCCACACATTAAGCACACATTTTAAAGTGTGTTGTTTTTGGAAAGATCTTCAGCAACTTCCCTTTTGAATCCAGACGCAGAGGTCTCTTTCCAGAATTGATGGCCTGTACTCGAGTGAACCTCTCTGTCTCTGGGCTTTGTGAAAGACCAAGTCTGTGAGTTCAGGGATCACCTTTCTAAATGGGGCCTCGTAAAAGGCAAGGTGAAAGGAAGGGCAGCTTGAAGGAGAAAAAAAATAGATGAACCTCAAGAGTTTGGTTTGGCAAGAAACAGTGCAAGTTCTTTTTGCCTTAAAAACTTTTACTGGACTCTCCCCTGGTCTAATTATACCTTATTTTTATTACTTTCATCATGCATTAATATATAAAGCATATGGATGTAGCACTGTGCAAGTGTGATTTAGTTCCTTGAGCCTTAATTTCTCTCATGCAGCCAATGGTATCAGAGGAATGATGTCCTGGTGGTTTTCCTGACCTCGCCCTGCCAGGCTGATGGTGGTACCCAGCACAGAGGGCTCCATACTCACCATGCAGGGTGCAGAATTAACAGAGCAAACCCACAACTTTACTCTCCTGCATACTTAAATTCAATGCAATTATTCAGCCAGTGCTCTCACCTCTCACTAATGTCTTGTGAAGAGGATGAGCTGGGGGTGGCAAGGTGGGAGTCCCTCTCTTCTCCCAAATAGCAGGCAATAAACCAAGAGGAAACAGCCTCAAGTTTCACAGGGAAACATTTAGATTGGAAAAATTTCTTCATGGAAGGGGTGGTCAGGCATTGGAACAGGCTGCCAGGGGAAGTGGTATAATTGCCAACTCTGGAAGTGTTCAAACAAAAGTATGGATGTGGCATTTAGGGACATGTTTTAGTGGTGAACATGGCAGTACTGGGTTAATGATGGGACTCAATGATCTTAAGAGGCCTTTTCCAACCTAAAGAGTTTTAGGATTTTATGATTCTATGATTCTAAGGCTACTGCACTTGCTGGCAGTTATCCTTTTTCACTTGTGACCCATGTAATTAAGGCTGCAGCAGGATCTACTGCTGTATCTCATTACTGTGTTCCCTGGGAACATTTCTTAGTGAGGCAGATTATTTCATTTCATGTATCTAGAAAAAAAGCCTTGATTCTTTAGTATTCCTGTAGTCTGTCAGAGGAGTTACCATTTTCTGAAGGCCTTTCCTTTTGGGGTCAGCAGTTGCTAGAAACAACTTTGGTACTGTCTCATTCCTAAACGTTTTGGATATTTCATATAAAGGCTTCCTATATTTGCAGTTTTAACAAAAATCTCTTTGCATAGACAAGGCAATTGCTAAGACATTTCGATTGCAGTCTGCTGATGGCTTTTGCAAACATTAAAAGTATGTTTGCATACTTTTTCCCCTTGATTGATCAAGTGAGTTGCAATGAAATTTAATTTTGCTATGTCATTTAAAATAGTTCAGTAGAGTCAGAATACCTATTATGATGCAGCCCTGTTGTGTATATTTTTGTGCTTTTGGATAGATGCATTATCTCAGAGACTCATCTTTAGTGCTGTGAAGCTGGTGCTTGATTGCAGACAATACCTGGAAGGCTGCATCTACTGTATTTGTGGCATATACCTTTTTTTTTATTATTATTATTCTTAACTGATCATTTTTCAAGGCATAAATAGCTTACCTCTATCCAGGGCGGGCACATGAAATTGGAACACCCCTTCCAACCTTTCAATTCATTAAAATAAAGACAATTTAAATTTATATCCAGGTGTCTGAAGACATGCTCAGGCACAAAAGATAGGGGGGAGAAAACTTGCATAGGCCACTGTGTTATTAATAAGCCAGGGAAATATAGCTAGAATCACTTTGATTCCCCAAGGGAGACATTTGGTTTCAAATTAAATGTTTTTCTCCAGGCCTCACTCATTTCTTGAGCCAATGCCAAGTGTCTGAATTTAAAATTCAGTGTTGTCCTAGAAGCTATGTCAGGCTTGGTTTTGTCAGTGTATAGGTGAATGAGGAAAACACCAAAATAAATGCAGTGTTACTCCTTTCAATGTGTATAGATGGACAAAAATCAGGGTCTTTCTAACATCTTACACTCATGAAAACAAATTGCTGATGGAGTCAGATTGTAACTCATCTTATTTACAAATATATTGTATGTTCTGGATACATTTCTACCTGTGTTAATCCCAGGAACTCATCAAAATTATGCTGGATAGCTAAAGATAGGGGTTCTAGAAGATAAATATTGGAACATCTAATCTCTAGTGACCAGGTTATTTTTAAAATTTCTGTGTTTGTTCTACAAGTGCAAAACGTATCCTGATTTTTGGAGTGAGGGTGGGTGCTGTAGCAATGAACCAGCCAAATTTTCATTCCCACATAAAAGGCCTGGAAAGTGTCAGCTATCAGTGGTATTTGCTTGTCTCTTCCCTCTACTTCACTTTCTCCATTGCCAGCTGGAGGTCCTGGCCAGGCAGGTTTATAATCAACATTTCCCTCTACATTTCCAGCTTCTTACAGTGGTGTTTTAGTCTCTTTTATTAGTTTATAATGACCACCAAATTTTCTTGCTCAGTCTGAGCTTTTCCATGGCAGAGCTTGTAGGGCTGGAGTAGAGGCTGCTGGAAGTGGTGCAGCTCAGCCCAGTTTTTCTGGGGTGCTTGGAATGGGTCATTCTGAAACTCTGGGCATCACTTCATACTCTTGTCTGGTTTGCTGCAGATCTGCTGTCAAGAATTAAACTTCCTATGGAGAGCCACAACCCTGCCTATATTGATTTTTCTAAACAGTTGCTCTGTTTTAGTGTCCTCGAAGGGACTATACATCTTTTTAATTAAAAATAAAGTAAATATCAAACGAGTGATGAGGGGTGCGGTGGGCAGAAAACCAACTGCATATTGACTTGTTGTTTCTGGAGATGAATTCACAGAAACAGCTTACAAGGGACTCCAGAACATGAAAGTGTTTTACCCTTACTGGTTATCTCATATGGGGACCTCATGGGAAACATTCTGGCATAGCTGGGAAATACAACTGATCGTTTACTTTAGACTCTGGAAAATTCAAGAAGTTAAATTCACAGAATAGGTTTTTCTAAAGGTCTCAAGATTGGTCTTCACTGATGCTGTGGTTTCATCCCTGAAAGCTCTGCACTTCCAGAGCTGTGCATTTGGCTGCATCCTTGTGGGCTGTGGTGTTCCATCTCACCAGTGTGACGTGTGTAGTCCCAGTGAGGGGATTGTGTGTTTAAGGCTCTGGGCAATCCCAGCATGGGATAGGTTCTTAGGAAAACTGTGTGGAAGTGTTGCATTAAATTTCTGTTAGTGTAGTTATTGCTAGTTTTTCATCCTTACACAAAAGACTACTTAAGGGTATGTTTATCTACTGGTAGATATTTAAAAATACTGCTAGAAAATTGGACTTTAGATTTCTGGCACATTAGGAAGCTGTTCCAAGTTAGATGATGTCTCATACAGGATGTCTCATATGCAATTAATTCACAGCTGTCTTCTAGGTCATTCAGTTCCATAGAAGCAAGGCCAGCTGAAGCAACTGAATCAAGCTTGTCACACTTCTAAAATGCTAGTTCATGAGTTATCATAAACTTTTTGTGCAGATGTGCCATGCTTCTATTTGCACAAAAACCTCCCAACAACCCCTCACAACAGAAATCTTTGCTGGCATCTGTTCAGAGATTTGGAGGCATGAAGGGAGGTGAGGGAGCAGAAGGATTTCTCTGATTCATTCTGCATGCCTTGTGTTTGGTTCATTATGGGCATCAGTGAAATAATAGAATGAAAAAAGAAAATAAACCCAACAAATTATCAGTAAATCTGAGCATGTTCAGGACAGTGTCATTATTTCAGGTATCTAAGGATGTAGAAACAGTCACTCTTTAGGGATCCCCCAGGTGGCCCGGGCAGAGCTGGCAGGAAAGACCTGCTCTGCAGACATCTGCTCTTACATGCTGTTCACTGGACCACCCTGCAAAAGAAAAGGCAAAAGTAGAATTTCACTTTTAAAATTTTCATAGTAAGCATTGAATTGCTCTTACAATTTTATGGTAATAAATCTTATTTGACAGTTCTTTTGTAGTGGGAGATGGATGGGAAGGAGGATGCAAACAATTGGTTATTCATCTCACTAGGCAAGAGCAGGACATGAATTTACAGGAAGAACAGTGAAGCTGTTTGGGCCAACTAAAGTTTGTAAAAAATAACCTCAGAATTTTACTGTAGAGATCATCTCTGGCTATTGCTACAGAAGGGGGTTTACACAGTGTGCCTGCCTGGGCAGTCAGTGTGGTGGGCTGCAGAACTCAGCTGTCCTCTGGACTGGAGATAAATTGCAGAGACAAAGGAAATCTTCATTTCTGTGGTTTAAATAGTGGTTTAAAGACCATGTTCTTAAAGTGGATCAATAAAGTAATCTGTTTCAGGTAGAGGTGAACAAAATCATCCAGAGAAGTACATCTCTCTCTCAGAGCCCTTAACATCTTGGTGGGCAGACTGAACACGCTTTGTGCTTGCTGAGACTGGGCTGTGTTTTCTCTTGGGTGCTCTTTGTTTGGAGACAGTTTCCTTTAAGGCTGATTTACCAGAGCAACAGTGCATTGATGCACACATAAGCTTGTTCTATAAGAGTAGAACTAGAAATCTCAGATTACATGGAAAAGGGGAAAATTTTGAAATTCCTTCTGTTTCTCCCCCCTCTCCCAGTTTTGTAGACTAGGAAGCCTTGTAATGGTCTCTTAATAAGAATTGCCTTTCTAATTCTGATTCTGGATGTAATTACTGAATTGAGGCAGCATTGTTGTCTGTGCTGTGTGCAGTCTTCTACTTCTCCACAAGTTTATGATGTGGATGCCCTCACAGAACTGAAGTGGGAAATAATTTTATTTTTTACTTTCTAAGCTATGCTGCTGGACTGTCCACAGCCACATGCATGCAAATTCTAAGAGGAATGACAAATTATGGAGAAAAAAATGTCCCTTATCACTGGTAACACCAAATTACTACTTTTTATTTGATGGTTACTGTCCTGTGGTGTTTAAGGCTGTCGTACTTTTGCCTTATTAATACTGGCTTGTGGAGTAGCAGTATTTGTCACAAAATAATGAAGCAGAGCCTTCATAGACAAGGGGGTTTTTTTTGGCAAGATTCTTGGCAGAAGGCTGATAGGGAACCAGCCTTGCTAAAACTCAGCTTAGACAGAATATTCTCTTTGAAGCATAGCTACTCTAGCATTTGGTATTCAGTGGCTCTGGGCACAGTACATCTAAAGGAGTTCATCCAATATTGATGGTCTTCCAGTAAAATCAGGAGGAAAATAAAATCCTATTTCTTAAAGCTCTTATTTTTAACTTCTTGTTACCTGATCTTGGCCTGAAAGGTCACAAGAGTGAAGCTGTAGCAGGGTAAACTAAAATTAAAGAACCGTTCTTTGTCTTCTTTAAATGCTCCTTAATGTTTTCTTGAACTTGCAGCCATATGGAGAGCAGAATGAGCCTGTTTCTGAGAGCATTTCTCTGTACCATAGATCAATATAATACTATAGTATAATATATACTGTATTATATGGATTAGTATATATAATACTATAGTGTCTGGGGGTATATTCAAGGCTGTTTTAGATCAGCCTTGCGGATCAGAACGTTGGCACCCAAAAACGTGACTGTACTGCTGTGTTTGAATGTGGTTTTAAAAGCAGTAGTCCTGCCATTCATTTGACCGCAGAGAAAATGGGTTTGGTCTCCTGAGCTGACTGAGAATTAATCTCTTTGGTTTACTGCTTTTGTCTCTTGCACCACTGCTTTGGCATCCCCACACAGCTGCAAGCGCCAAGGCAGTGAAGGACTACAGGAAGCTGAAAGGTGCAAGGAAAGGGACTGAGACCTCTGGCAGCTGTGCTGGTTGAGGTTTCCACCCTTAAGCTGTGTTTACATGTCCACAGAGGATGAAATTGGTTCTTCTAAAGGAGTTGCTGACCTCCAGGTGAGCCCCTGTAACTGGCTGTGTGGGGCAGTGCCAGACTGTGGCAAAGGAGGTGTTGCTTAAGCTGAGCTGATTTATTTTGATTTTTCAACAGTCTGTAACTTCTTGAGCTGCAATCCCTTGCTGAACAGACTTCACCATGTATGAGCAAAAGCAGTTCCTAGAGGTGTTGGCAGTGTTGCCAGGATTTGCTGATGCAGAACAGCTGCCTGGGTACCGGAAGCCTTACCCAGTGTTGCTGTCTAGTGTGAAGGTTTGGGAGTGTGATCCTGGCCTGTGGAGGTTCCCTGACACTATTGACTTTAAACATGCAGCTGTGAGCTCCTTCATAATCTGTGCCATGTGGTACCAGCTATGCTGTGTGTTCTGTGTGCATCTATGCGTTTAACTTTAAACCTATTAGACAGGATTTTGCATGGTGTGTCTGGGCAAGCCTCACACTTTTTTCCATGTACAAAGTCATCTTGGATATCCAAGATAACAGGTTTATGATGAGGAATCACTGAAGCCATTCTTTGCCATTAGAGATTCATTCAGGGTTCATGGCTGAGGGTAACAACAACAAGGTTGTAATGTTGCAATCCAAACAAATATGGAAATAAGGCTTTAGTTTACTTAAAATTCTTATATGCCATGGAGAGAATGAGTAAATGTGATTTCATTTCTGATATTCTTTATTAGTTTTTCATTTTCACGTGGTGTAGAAACATTTGTATTTCAATTTATTTTATAGAAAAAGCCTTCTTTCATAATCTCTGTCACCTCATTATGAATAGCAACCTCTGATCTCAGAAGGCTATTAATTCTTAATTATCTGCTGGTAATTTACTTGTGCATGAGTTTAGCAATCCATTAGGTGGTGATTTATTTTTGAGAGAAATATGTAATGAAAAGTTTTAGGTTTTGCTTTCCATCTCCCCCCTTTTGGCTTGCACTGGAATTAGCTGATTGATTAGATTACAGGATTTATCCAAACCACACACTGTGTGTTAGAGATTGTAGTTAAGTATATTAAGAAAATCTGAAGCAAGACACAGATAAATTTAACAGTGTTTTTGATGGCAGTCTCTGAATTTGGCTACTGGCTGAGAAGCTGGAAGTTAAATTAACAAACACTGGAGGATTGGTCTAATTCAGGGATTTTTTTTTTTTTTCTTCTAGTCTCTCTTGATTTATGGATATCTAAAAGTTTTTGAGTGGAAATATAAATCCCTCACAGCAGAGGAGCTCAGTAGCAGTGAGCTAGTTTTGTGCCATACTGTAGGACTACATGGGATATGGACTGAAAACTTTGACCTAATGCTGCTTTTTGACACAACAAGGAGGGGTGGAAAGCAAGAGCTGACCCTCCCACTGCTGGTGATCTGGACTGTTGTGTGAAGCCATGTCCTGCCATCTTGGCTCGTGCTGAATGCAAACAGGGAAAAACTTAACTTGCTTTACAAATCATTTTCCAGAAGTATGGGATTTCTCTATAGCACTCACCTCTGTCCCAATGCTCCTTCTGTGGGGTGTCAGGCTATCTCAGTTTTGAAAAGAAACCTTATAGGTGCTTTCTCCTTCACCAGAAGCTCAGCATTTAATGGTGAGTGTCACCTGGCTGACTTGGTACTGGCTGTGGTAGCTGTCTGGAGAGACAGCTTGTGGTAATTTCATCTACTGTCACTTGAGGTGACAGGGTGGGAAGTTAAATCCAGTTACTTCTGTTAACAGTTGTTTTTTCACACCTTATTCTGTGACTTAAAGGGATAACATCACCATTTATACTTGAGATACTGAAATATATTGGGGCCTACTGTTTTTTCTTGTAGTTTCACATGCCCCAAATCAGATCTCTTTGCCAAACTGTTTTGCTGAGAAGTTAATTAGTCATTACAAGAGTTTGTTCCTCTATTAGCTCAAGTTAGTTCCTCTATTAGCTTGAGTTAGCTTTAGTGTGTTGTCTGGAAACTGACTGCTGTAATGTGATTTTTACAAAGCAAGTGGGCTCCCTTTGGTTGCTGTTCCTGACAGCACAGAGCTGAGAGCAAGGGCTGCTTTTCCTGCCCAATGCCCTGTCCTCACATGCTGGCTTCCCACTTTTAGCTCTATGTGAAGCAGTGACAGAGTCTATGGCACATTTGTCATGTCAAAGATTTTGTTAGTAATTGGCCCCAAGTCTGACAAGATAAATTAGTTGGCGGAAGATGATGTCATTAAATAAGGATTGTCCACAGTATTCTGCTGTGTTGGACTCTGTCCCTGAGCAGAGCACAGGATGTAGCACAACCTCACTGAGGGCTGGAAATGGTGTAAGATACTGTGTATGTCCCACACAGGGGATACCCAGGGGTCTGCAGCTCGGCCTGGCTGGTACAGGGTGGAATGGGATACACCTTCCTGCTGTCCCTCATGCCACACCTGGAAGGGACAACATCCCTCTGTGTGGCCATGACCCTCTGTAATGCCTGTGGGCAGCAGGGCACAAATGACTGTTCCTAAGGTATCTGAGCCAGAAAGAGGCAGAAACAGAGACCTGAGAAGTGCAAGGCAGATCCAGTGTCTCTTGAACAATCTAAGTGGGGTCTCTTCTGTTTCAACAGCATTTCTGAGAGTGGAGCAGTAGAGGTGCTGTGAGCCTGAGGCAGCGCTGCTGGTCTGCTCGTCTTAACTTGAGCTTGATGGTATCTTGCACCAGGGCTGGAAAAGCACCAGCACAAGACTGGGGAGGGAGGGCAATGCCGGCAGAGGGTTTTGGATCGTTGTCCATGGTTTTTCTCTCCCACCAGTGCTGCCAGAAATGTTAGCCAGCCCCACTGGTGGCAGCTGCATGTACCTTAGATAAGAGTTTCCAGATGTCTGGCCAGAAAGACAGGGCTGAGATACAGAAATTACATTTTCACATAAGCTGTATGCGTTCTTCCTCAGATGTTGGACTCTCTCTGTCGTTTAACCTGTAAACGAACTGGTGCTGTTTGGGCAATTTGTATCCTCTCTCCTCACACCAAGCTCTGGTGGTAGGACATGAGGGGCTGCATTAACTCTTGGGTTCTGAGTGTATGAGGAGCAAGAGGAGAGGGCAGCCCAGGAGCAGGGTCCAGAGGTGTCAGCAGTGTGCTGAGCCCAGCCTGGCAGGAACTGGGCACTGTAAGTGCAGCTGGCTTGTTTTTCCCCTCTGTGGAGAGGCTGTTTATCAAGATAAATAATGGCATGCTCATTTGGGAGAGGACACTTAATCAGCTATTTCTCTGTAGTTACAGATGTCTCTCCTTCCAAGCCATGTACTCATCAAAGCACACAGCCCATGTGGCTGAAATAGCCACAGATCGGCCATTCCCATTGATCACGAGGCTCCCAAAGCATCATTTGTTTCCAGAGTCTGAGGAAAACACTCAGTGAAAACCTGATGGCAGTACATTAAAAATTGCTGTTAATCTTTTGAGCATGCCTAGGGTTGCACATTATCCCTACAAGCAATCCACAAGCAGAGAACAGTCTGTCTTACCCATCATTTTCTGGTGGTTGGTAACTGTAGATAGCCTATCTTATTTTGACAAAGGAAGGAACCTGACTGCATATCAGAACTCTTAATAATATCATATATCTTAATAAAACTCAAAGTAATTGAAAATATATGGCAATCTTGTCTTCTCTCAGGACTGTATGAAACAACCTGATGACTGCTCTGCATTTTCTGATGACAATACAATGGAAGAGAGCTGGGGGGGGGGGGTTTAATGGGCTTAATTTTCATTTGGTTTAGTGAGAATTTCTGCCAAGTTCTAAAAGAGTTGGGACTATTCAAAAAATGTTTAGAAATGGTTCAGGTTGGAACTACAGTTCTCAGAGAAGAGAATTTCAGTGGCTGCTTCCTAGCCTGACAATCCTAATTTTAAGTCAAATATTGCCCTCTGAATGTCCAGCAGTCTTTGGCTGTACATTTTCCAAGGTAATTAACTCAAAATCCTAGGAATGATGCTGGACTCTGCTGTTTGCAAATGAATTAAAAGAGGTTTTTTAAGGATGAGGAGGAAGCCTAAAATTTAGTCTGAACTACTTTGCATATGTTGGCCTTTGAGTTAATAAATTCAGGTTGGGAGAAGATTAAACTTCATTAAGGAAGACATAACTAATCTGAGTTTGAAAAGTTCCAGTGCAACATCCTAACTTTAAGGTCTGAAATGCACAGCAGATACCCTGCTTTTATAGGCAAATTCATTTCCCTTCCAGATTTAGACTCAGGGTGATTTACAGTCTGGTTTTGAAGGTGCTTAGCACAGGCCTAAGCAAAGTCTGTAAGCTGGCAATGAGCACTGCTGAGCCCTACAGCTCTGTAAAGCAGTAAAGGAGAGAGGTAGAAAGGTTTTTTTTTCTTTTTGCTGCGAAACAGAAATAAATGGTGGAATGAAATACTTCTGTTGATTAATATTTCACTTTGAAATGGATTAGGAAGAAACTGTGAATTATGTATTTTGATTCAATCCACTGCTACTTAAAATATAGTCTCGGTACAGTTTGCAGTTAGCACTGTGCATTTGAATTTTGCCTTTTTGGATTTCCAGAACTCAAACTTAATTGCACCCATGTACATGTAAATTCTGTGTCTCAGTGTTGCGTGTTTTGGAACAGACCCTTAAATGTTTAACCATCTTTGTAGCTTATTTATATATTTAATGTCACTTAAGTTTCTCAGGCTGCTTTAGATTCTCAGTGAGGTGCCACACTCCAACCACACAACCAATGCCTCAATGTCAGGCAGGCAAAATCAGCAGCATTCCTGAGGGTTTGTGAGGGAAGTTCTTTGTGTGTTGAAAGCATCTGGAGGAGCTGGTGGGGCAGAGCTCTCAGGCAAATAGACCGTCACTTTAGGCAGAAGTGCACCAGCAGTGAGTAAATCTGCCTCAGCTCAGACAGGCAGGATCTGGAAGAAATAGTATTATCTCCATTTTACTAAAGCTGAAGGAGATTAACTGTACACAAGAAGTCTGAAGCAGAACTGACTATCAAATCTAGATGTCCTGGTTCATTTATCCAGTTCCTCTAGCAAAAATTATCCTCTGTTAAGTCAAAACAGTAGAGGAGTTCATCTCACTGGTAGCAAGACATCTTTCCTTTGGAAGAACTGTGTATGATCCTCAATGATGAATAAAGACAGTTTAAACTTTAAAATGTTTAAACTTTTTCAGGTTTAAAATAAGCTTAAATGAACTGCTAAAGTTCCTTGGCTTAGAAAGTTACTGCCAGAAGTCCTTGTGTTCAGTCACTGTCAGCAGAAAACGGATGGATGTTGTAATGTGCAGCTAAGTGACAGGTGTAATAATCAGTGCCAAAATCTCCCTTCTTGGAAGCTTTTAAGTCTTGCATATCTTTTGGTTTTCCATTAATATAATTTTCTTTCCTAAATTCAAGGGGGGTACAGATGCAAAATCAGCCATTGTTTTGTCTTATTCAAAGATTTTGTTTATTTAATGTATAATTAATTTTATTGATTTTCACGAGACAAAATAGGAATTGTTGGTAGCAGAAGCAGCCCACTGAAACACCTACTTTCCCCATCTGCAACCTGTTTACAGGAGTAAACATGGAAGTAGGTGTGTTTCTAGTTGATTGTAACTCCTGGAATTCACTGCTGAATGCACACACTAATTAAAAGAATATTGTTGTTACTCAAGAAACTATGCAGCAGATGAGAAGCTACGCAAGACTGAGGTGAAAGGACTGAACAAACAGGACTTCAAATGAAGATGGGCAGTTTCTTTGTGATTGGAACCCATTACTCAGAGTGGGGATCTGTTAATTCATAAATCTTGGTAAATGTGCACATGGTTCCAATGTAAGTAGAAGCTTCTAAATTGAAAAGAATGGGTATCTAAATGCTGAGGAACATCTTGAATGTTCAAGGTGAGGAAACTTCAGACAGTTGGAATTACTGTGTCTTAGGTTAAAAAGAAATAGTAATTGGTTTTAATAAGGATCCTAAGAAAAAGGACAGACACTGAGATCTGAAGCCTGGAAGACTATAAAATGAATCTGATTTTGCTTAGTTTCTAATTTTGCAGCTCAAAATTTTCCAGTCTGTTTTCGGAGCCTCTTTTTTTCAGTAATCCAGTTTTCAAATGTGTTGAACATCCTGCAGCTCCTACTGGCTTCTCTGAGAGCCACAGCTCTGAAAACTAAAATGTTTTGTTAGAGACAGTCAAGATCTAGACAGCAGAGAACAGAGACTGCAGTGATCTGGTGAGGAAGGCTGTGGTGTACCAGAAGTATTGTACTTTTTTTGGTGAGAGACAGGCAATTGGATTTGAATAAAGAACACTCATATTTTGTTGTGTAAAACCAAAAAGCCCTATGAAGGCACTGGTAGTGCATGTGGCAACCTCAAAATTTAGACCTGAATAGGGCCAGGAAGGAGGTTTGAAATCAGTGAGCTGCAGAAGATTCACTTGTGAAAGTAGAAGTACTTTTCACTTCATACTTCGGCACATAATATCCTCCTTGCTGGCACTAATGATGCGGAGACATTTTTCTATCAAATGGTTTCTGACAGTTCAATTGCCAAAAATACTCAAGTGGCAGAATGCAACTGCAATTACTAACAGTGTGCTTGCCCCAGAGTCTGTAAATTCTCTCATGAAAGCCTAAAAAGCCCATTCACATTGTCTAGAAATAGCAGCAATAACCATGGTAATAAGTTCTTTTCTTTGTTGCTGTGGTTCAATTCTTTTCATGGGTAGGCTGCAAAAAAGCCATCTGATTTTTCTGTAGCTGCCTCTATTGTAAGGAGATGTTTCTGTTCTCCAGCAACAACAGTGCTACTGAAAGCTCTGCAGCAGCTTAGTTTCCAGGTTCAGAAATTTAGCTAAGGGGAAGAAATTTAGGTCCTGTTTCAGATAAGGTCAAGCCCAGTTTTGTTTGGTCCGAGATCTGGAGGAGATGATGTGTCCTGAAGGAGGTGCTGAGCAGGAGGTATACTGCCCTGGGGAGCAGCAGGGCCAAGGGACAGGATACTTGTAGGGATTCGAGTTCTTCCAAAGCCACCGAGTCAGTGCACGTCCCATCACTCCTCTACCACCTCTTACCACTCTAAAGCAAAACCTAATGGCTTCTACTGTCCTGGAGGTGTTTGTCTGCATGCTCAGAGGTATTCCTTCATTATCTCCCTGAGCTGTAGTGCAGTCCATACGGAGAATGCAGGATTTGGAGATTTCCTTCCATCTTAGAGTAGTTTTACTCAGGTTAATGGGGCCAGATATGCTGTGGTCCTGCAAAAATTGGTCCTGGGCAGGTTTCTGCAGGGAGTGCTACTGACAATAATAAGGTTTATTTAAGATGTAAGATACACTGTATGGTCATATCACGAAGGACTGGGATACAGGAGGAGAATAAGAAGCAGTTGTGTGAGGCAGCTTGTCTGTGCCAGGTTGCTCACATATGTGAGGGTTTGCAGCATTATGGCTCTAAATCCAGTACTTAGAGACTACTGTTGAGTCACACAGACAGTCAGCTTTGATGCTTGCTAGAAGCAAGGAGTATGAATATAGACTTACTCTCTCTGTTATTAAAGATTATTTTATCCTATAAGATTGTTGTCATGGTGTGATGCTTGAACAACTTACAAATGTAGCTTCAGAATATAAATGCATTTGCTTCAGTAAGCTCTCCAAATCAGAAGCATTGAAGTTTTCAGCAGCTATTTATCAGAGCACTTGGAATGATACAAGCTTTTGTTTGTTTAGCTTGAATTTCTAGGACATTCCAAGAGATAAATACTGGAAATGGCTGTCATTGAACACACTCTCAATTTATTTTTAAAAACTTACTAACTTAAAGGGTTGTGAAGTGTCTCAAGAACTGTTGTGGGCAGGAGAAGGGAAACCCCCACAACAATGTTCCTTTTGCAACTACTGTTCTATTGGAGGTTCTCTCTGAGCTTGTAACTGTGTGTGTGAAGGTTTTGGGCACTGAGGCCAGCTGGTACAGAATGACCATTAAAAGTCTCTTAACCTGCAAAACATTCCCATAGGACTGGAAACTGTGCCAGCTCTCAAACTGTGCCTGGGAGTGCATGGGAAAATTACAGTCGGCACAGGCCAAAATTGTGCCAGGGACCCTTCTGACAGCTTAATAGTATGGGCAGTCATGGCCCAGGGCACAGGAGCATCCCTGGGCACTGCTGTACTGTAAGTTTGGGCACAGCTGCAGTCATAGGTACAGCTGCAAAATCAACTTTTTGGTGCTTTTCAGGCAGCATATAAATAGGGTTGCTTTGTTGCAGAGGGTGTCTCAGAATGACATAGCTGCTTTAGCTGAAAGGAAGATTTCATGTCACACTTTGAAGATTAGTGTTATTTTTTTTCTATGTAACTTTAAAATGTACCAGCAGCAGAATCAGATAAGTATCCTCTAACATTGAGCTTTAGTTCTTCACAACAGTGAAAATCATTACATTGACAAAGGGATGTTTCTGTGAGTCTTGAGTTTGTTTAGTAAACAGCTATTACCCATAGATCACTGGGCAACAACAATGTTCTCTGTCAGTTAAAGTACAACTAAGTGATGGGTGATGTCTGGTCTTATTTTCTCCTTCATGCACTTCACCTCTTTCACTCGACCAGTACTTAGACTACAGCCTTGATTCTTTTCGCATGAGAGCATCTGGGTAGGGAGACCACAGACAGGTTTGGAAATTTTTTAAGGCAAGTTGTTAGTGTAGTTGTTAGAGATGTGTCTGCACTCGCTATGTAAATGACTTAACATTTCATGAATGCAAAGTAAATCAGTTCTGTCATGTTGCTTGGGTTTAATAATTTTTGATTCTTGGTTAGCATATTTCATAGCCAAAGCCTGAATTTTTTATTTTGCATTTGTCAATGATGCAACAATCACCTCATTATGCAGGATGAAGAATAACGTGTGTGGAATTTGGGCTGAACTTTAAGCTTCTAGGAGAGCAAGAAGCTATTAAGACATCCCGAGACCGCACATAATACAATGTCCTAAATTAGGCTCTCTGACAGAGCCGTGCTAATTTTATCTCTGTTCTAGCAGATGACAGCTCTGCTCTTCCTGTCCCAGGCTTCTCCAAAGCAGCGGAATATTATTTATTTTGCAAGTATATCAAGTAATAGTGTTTTCTAAGCCTTTCTAGCTAGGGTCTCACAAACTTTGCTGTTAGGGTTTAATTTAATTTGAATTGACAATTGGTACCAAATATCAAAAAGTGTGTGTCTCATAGCAAAAGCCAGGGGTGAAGCTAAGTGGAAACATTTTAAAACAAGTAATATCATAGTTATTCCAATGACTTGTATGTCACTCTAATCTTGGTTTTCCAGGAACTCATTTTTTTGCCTTATTTCAGGATACAGAAGAGCAAATCTTTCAGAAGCACATATTCTGGATAATGCATCTGCCACATTAAGTCTTTGCATTTCCTAGGGTATGCTACCTTTTACAAATTTTCATCACTTGATATGATTATGTGATGAAAAATTTGGATTTGAGATCCAGAAAAGTCACTGCTGAACAAAACACTGCCAATAAATCCAGCTTGAAAGATTATTCTATTTATTCACAGCCTGTGATTCTGTTGTGAAATGAACATCTAAACAAAACTAATTATGAAATGCAGACTGAAGATCCCTGATGACTTATTTAAGGGGAAATCTTTACTAGGGAAAGGGAAAAGTAACTTTCCATTACTGAGTAAGAATACCAATGTGCTCCTCAGCATCTTTATTTCACCCAACCTGCATGTCAAAATGTTGCATTCAGCAGGTAGAATTTGTAGCATTAGTACATTTGAGTTCCTTATTCCAAGTGGCTTCAGTAGTATTTAAGTTGGCTTCACAGCAAGTTTATGTGAATTAAAATGAAAATTAAAAGATTTTTAGATAATAACGATTCTAATGAAAAAGTATTGCCAAGAAGCTATCAAAGAGATCAAATGTACTTAGCAGTGCAATGAAAAGAATATTAAATAGAACAGCAGTGCATGTGCAATGGCAGCCTCGATTCAAACCGTGGTGCTTTTGCTACAGTAAAGGGATGCCACTGCCAAAAACCTTTATACTCTAACTTTAACCTGCATACCCAGAAAATAAAGAAATATATTTTACCTTTTGGAAAAGGTAAAAAAGGTTTTGGAAAAACAGTGGTTCTTAGCTCTTGCAACTGGTAATGAATTGGAATGACAACCAAATCGTTCCCAGCCGTGCTTCAGTGGGACAAATTCCCTTGCCTACAATAAAGTGAAAGAAATGTGGGAAACTGAGCATTTGCCCTCCAGATATTGACAGTTCAAATTACAGGACAAAATTGGTGCACATTTTATTGAAGGTTGTTACAAGTAAAAAGGTCCTTGAGGTGGTTGAACTGTGAATCAATATCTTCAAAGAGTTTGGATCTGTCTTGGCCTGTTGTTACTTTGAGAACTGTCTGAATGTGTTCTAGCAAAGGAGAGGAGATGGATGGCTCTTCTTTAAAAATGCCATGCATTTCTGCTAGCTTGTGTTCAGATAACATACACAATCAATTGGGTTAGCAGCTGTAGAGCAATGTCACAGTATTAAATATGAAGTCTTGGTAACTATTAAAAGAATCTGGGTGACCAAAGCAGGTAGCTGAACCACCTAGAACTTCTCATCTGTGTGCTAAGATAAGTGGGCAGAAATACTGACTTTTCAATAGCTTTCAATCATCATAATCATAGAATATCCTGAGTTGGAAGGGACCCATCAGGATCATCAAGTCTAATTTCTGGCTGTGCACAGGACATCCCAAGAGTCACATCATGTGCTGTCCAAACTCTTCTTGAACTTAGACAGGCTTGATGCTGTGACCACTTTCCTGGGGAGCCTCTTCCAGTGCCCAAACACCTTCTGGGTAAAAAACCTTTTCCTGATACCCAACCTAAACTTCTCTTACTCAGCTTCATGCCATTTCCTTGAGTCCTGCCACTGGTCATGAGAGTATAAGAGATCCTCTGCTGCCCCTTATGAGGATGTTGAAAACCACAATGAGGTCTCCCCTCAGTCTCCTCTTCTCCAGGCTGAACAAACCCAATGCCATGAGCTGCTCCTCATACAGCCCCTCCAGACCCTTTGCCATCCTCATGGCCCTCCTTTGGGTACTCTCTAATAGCTTAATGTCTTTTTTATATTGTGGTGCCCAAAACTGCCCTCCGGACTTGAGGTGAGGCCACACCAGTGCAAAGCAGGGCAGGACAATCCCCTCCCTGGCCAAGCTGGTGATCCTGTGCCTGATGCCTCCCAGGACATGACACACACACGGGAAATCCTAAATTAACACTCTCTTTCAAGTTCGTGCCATAGCACCAAGTCCCTGCTGCTCTACACTGAGTGGTTTCATAGCTGCCCTTTGTTCTCAGTTTCTTCCAAATGAGCTTCATTTGTTGACAGATTTTGAGATTTTTCTTGGTTGCCTTGCACATTTCAATGCACAGTTCTTGTCTTTGGTCTTGAAATAATTTATAGCATAATGAATCATTATAGTGCTATGTGATAAAACCACACTGAGAGGATGGAATCGAAATGGAAGAATGCATTCACATTTTTTTATGTGTTTTAGAACTGCTCTGTGCCATCACTGAGTATTCTCTGTGAGCAATGCTGGCCCTGGTGCTCTCTGCAATGGCTCTTCACAGGTCCAGAGTGTAAGAGCACCTGGGTCAGGCAATCCAGTGGGCTGTTTTCTCCTCCTCTCCTGTCTGCATCCATTCCACATGTCCTTCTGAAACAAAATTTTTCATATATAAAAGAAGGAGTGCGTACCTGCCCTACATATAAGAATACGTGGCATTAATGCCCACAGTATATATTACAGATATGACTGCCTAACAGGTTATAATACATATATAGGTTCAGTTGTACACACCATATATATTAAAAAAATGGGAGCTTAACATAGTGGTGTTATGAGGTTTTTTGATCTCTTAAGTAACAGATGTGACTTGAATCCTGAAATCTGGAAAAAAGTTTCAAACTTGTGTTAGTAATTTTCTGTGTCCTTTTATTAGGGGTATTTTTACTGCAGGTAATAAGGAACTCAAGATGTTCTCAGATCTTGAATAAGTTACAATGAAGAAGATACGAGCTTTTCAGCCATTTCAACCACTTACTCCAACGCTGAGCCTGGAATGCATTCTGCCTTTTTGCCTCAGACAGTTTAGATGGTCTGCTGTTTTATGTTTATTTTCTACAGCAGACTTTTTTGCTTTCTCTTCACTGTGTTATTAGATGGTTCTGCTTTGAATTGCCTTTAATTTTAGAGATGCTATTCAGCATGAAAGCTGTAATCCTTGAATCTTGCTCTCTTCATAGCAAAACTGATGGGAAATAATTCTGTTCTGCACTTTACATATGGTAATAACAGTAACTCTTGACATTTGCTCTTTGTGATTATTTTAGGTTCTGCAGAGCAATGCAAACTGGCTTTTGGGGGCCTGGTACTGGCCTCTATTGGAAACATTAAACTGCCTGTGCACAGTCACATGAGGATGCACAGCTGGGGTTATTTGGGTTTCCTAAGATCCTCATCATTCTGAGATGTCTGATTATATTTTGGAGAAGTTAGAACAGATACAAATCTGTGCCCAAAATAAGTTTCTATCCTGAAGAAGAAAATGGTGTATCTGTGTACATATAGCATGAATAATCTGTATATTTGTATTGTAGATATGTCCACTGGTATCTTATGAGGCTCAGGGTGCTTGGTACTGCAGGAATGATGTTGGAAGATGGCTGATAGTTCACTGAACTTCTCATCTGAGCAGACAGGAGGGTTGGGTTAAGAAAAGAATGGCACAATAACTTACAAGTTGGGGGTAGCATAATTAGGGGCATTTGAAAAATATCTAGTCTCTTTTAGACCAAAAGAAAAAAAGAAAAGGAGAAAAAAGGGAGGAAAAAGTAGTTAGTGAAAAAGTATCCTTTCCATTTAAAGGTTGTCTATCCCTATCATCATGTGCTTGTATTTCTCTCACACCTTCTGTCATTTACTTCTCTTATCACTGGCTGCTTAAACAGCACAAATTACTTTTTTTCTGAGTTGTGGACCATTATATCATGTATTAGCAAGGGGAACATGACATTTGGAACATACCAGTGAAAGGAGACACTGTGGTCCCAGAAGGGTCAGTAAGAATAACAATCACTCACTTGGCAATCTGGAGCTTTCTAAAAAGCAGCAGGCTGTGAACCCCTGACAAGACTCAGTGTAGTTAAGGAGTTTATCCATTAGTGTTTCTAATGCTTAAACGGAATAAAAATTATTCCTATGTCTTCCTAAAACCCCATCCATTTAGTTTTATATTTCTGAAATATTTTCTTAATGACATAATGGAAGTGATGACAAGCCATGCTGGTTTCATCTTTTCTATTTTCAGTTCCCCCATAACAGTGTGACACATACCATATTTTGCAAATTGCAAAAAAAAAAAGTTTCCTGTGATATTTAATTGAGACTCCATTGTGAAATCAGGCATTTGCTTAATATCAAGCCTGCTGCTTTGGTTAGGTGAAGGACTTGGAAGAGGAAAGCATTGGGTACAATTTTCATTTTTAGGGCACACAATCCTCAAAATGGCGTTTGATGCGAACTGAAGGGTGAGTTTATTTGCACAGAACTATTTCAGTCATTTCTAATGTTTTACCAGCAAGGAAAAGCCAAGGTGGAGTTGGCAAGCCTTATAGAGTTTTAAGCTATAAAATGCAAAAGAGGAGAAAATCCATTGTGAGAAATTATGAGGAAAAAGTTGTAGAAGACTCCATCCAGACACATATGATTTCCTACTGCTGACAACCACAGCAGGCTGCTGTCTTTAATGCAGGCAGCTTACACTGGTGCTCTGACTCTCCTCTGGCTTATGCAGACAACTCCTGTGACATTAATAAATTCCTGGAGTAGCTGATAGAAGAACTGAACTGAAACCTGTCAGGTATCTTCTTCTGGCTTCTTCTTGAGCACCTGTAGTCCTCTCTTATGTTTTATGCTCTTTACCAAGGGACCAAAACATGATCCCAAATAAATGAGTTAATAACTTTGTGTATGTCTGCATGTGTGCATTTAACACTCCCAGGTCAGTTCTTTTTATCAGCCAAGTTGAGTCAACCTTCTCCTGATACTTGCAATTCTTTCTATTGTATGAGCTGTAATGCTTGCAGTATTGAAAAAATTTTCCTAAAGCAATCTGGCTGAAGCAAAAGGTGAATTCTTATTGAAACAGGCTGTTGAAGGGATGTAGAAGTGTTCAAAAGCTTCTGTTGAATGTGTATTGTTGGGCACAGGAAGAATCCCTAATCCAATTGTTTTCTCTTTATAAAAGGACAACAACAATTTATTGTGCTGCTCATGAAAACTGAAATGTTTTAGAAAAAATGTATATGTGTGGGCAGATAGAGAGAGAGCGCAAAAAGTCAGAAGGGTTGAGAAGTGTACAGTTTGTTTAGCTGGCATTAACTTGCCCATGTAATAAAACTGGTGAGAGACGTGTGCTTTGCAGGTTGCAGCAGTGCTTTGCTTCATGTACTTCTGTAAAAAGTATTCAAGCACAGAATTATTCATGGCTGCTGGACAGTAAAGCTGCTCAAATCCTTTCAAAATTAAACCTGGTGGTCAAAATACAAATGTCTTAACCAGATTACTGAATTTCAAATCAAAATACTAGTACTTCCTTTTGCTTTGGCTTGGATATATTTATGTCTAGTGTATCATAGCAATAGTAACTTTAAAGTAACTGCTTTTTTGTTGGGGGAGCAATGTGACTTTCCTTTAGTACGGGTTTAAATGTGATATTTCATAGGCAAGCAGTGACACTTGGCAACATTGTTTGATGTGCAGTGCTCAGTTTTGTTCAGAGGACTTATTTCTACTTTGTATCTTCCACTGAGGTATGCATATAAGGAGCCCTTTTGTGTACCTTATTTCTCAGTTAAATTCTACAAAATTGCTTTGCTATTTTGCCCGGAAAGATAAAGACATTCTCCAGCAGAAAATTTTAATTCACATTATAAGATGCATATTTCTGGCTTCCTTTTCAGTAATGTTCTTTTTCATTTTTCTTCATGTTAATGAGTTCCTTAGATCTATCTTTTGATGAAAAATCTTAATGTAAAGAGAGAAATGTTGTTATAAGAACACTACAGTAATTGTAGCCCTAGTGTCCTGAACGTGCTTCTCCCCTTCACATTTTGACCCTGTATCAATAAGTCACTGTTGTATTTGCATTTTGACAAATTTCTACTCTATTTTCAGTCTGTGCAAATGAATTGTCGTAGCCATGAATGCTTTGCAGAAAGAGCTTATCATTTCATTAAACTCTGCTTTATAGCTACCACCTTGGAGTCTGTATTCTTCAGTCCTTCTCTTCAGTAGGCACTAATCTGCTAGACTGTGAGATTTGATCGATTATCAGATATGTTTTGCTCTTGGTTTACCTCAGCTTAACTGCATTCTCAATTGTATTTTGTTTGGCTGTTAATTCCAGTCTCTTTTCTTTTGTCTTTTTCTTTCTTTTTTTTTTTCTTTCTTAATTTATTTTTAGATGGATATTTTTGAGTGGCCTTATTCTTTGGTTGTAGCAAGTAGTGTGTATATAGGAAACATTGTGTGTATACAGGTATTGATCATTATTTGTAAATGCTCACGTATGGGTGTTCTTCTATGTCATCCAATAAGCAGAAGATATTTGTGTTTCTGCATATGCTGTTGGGTCTTTAAATAGTTTGGAAATATAGTAGGAGGACTTTTGTGTGTGACCTCTTGCACAGGTGATGGTAACCTGGAGTGTTTTAAGCTTGGGTGGGAGGGGCAGAAGGACAGTGTGAAGCTTCCCAGAAGAACTGCTGGCCATGGAAGGAAAGGCTCAGGGCTCTGCTGCCGTGAGTGAAACGCTGATGCCATGGGGTAACCAGCTCTGGGACAGACTGATGCAAACCCCCAGCAACTTCTGTCTTCCCACACTCATAAACTGTTTGTTTGACTGGTTATACACATAGAGATATATAATAGTAAAGAACTGTTATTCCTATTTTCCACATCTTTGCCTAAAAGCTCCTTGATTTCAAAATCATAATAACTCGGAGGGAAAGGGGGTTGCATCTGCCATTCCGAGGGAGGTTCCTGCCTTCCTTAGCAGACACCTGTCTTTCAAACCAAGACAGATCTTGGCGCCCAACCGTCGGGTCTGAGGGCATTAAGAGAAAGGGGTGAAAAAGGGATAACAGTTCCTGGATAACTTAATTTTGTGTGCTGGATATAGGAACCTTGTTAGACAGGACTATGTGGTCTAGTTTACCCTGGTTCGGGTGGCATGTGGCCGTGGCTATATTCTTCCCCTTTGCAGCTCCTTACCTGAACATGAGTCCTCTGACTAAGGCTACCATTGCTGTTATCCCGTTTGCACTATGGGTCGAGAAGGTGAGGAATTCATGGGCTTTTAACTTTCTCCAGAATGTGGGCACATGGATAAATGGCTATCACACACTAAGTGCATGTTTTTGGGGTTATGTTGAAAATGGTACCTTCTGTGAGGAAATGACACCAGGGGAAGTTTTCCCCCAACCCCTCAACCAGTTCTTTGGGGCCAGCCCACAGGAACACTTGGATGATGAATGTTTCCATATTCTGAATACAACTTAGGTGGGCATGAAGGTAATCCACTGGATTGAATTTGGAGCTGCTAAAGCAGAACTATGCATTTTGGGATTTTGCAAAGTAGTTAAAACAAACAAACAGAAAGAACTCCACAGGGAAAAACCTATGATGCAGATGTTAAGATGTACCCAAACTTGGCCTTAAAATAGTCATGGCATAAGGCAGCATAAGGGGAAAAGGATCTTTTGCATCATCATTGCTGTTTGCAGCTGGCCCTGGAGTCCATGAGCCAAGTCAGACGTGAGACATTTGCTTCACTTTCTCAGTGGTGCAGGTGCCATAGTGACACACATGCCTTAGTGCATTTTCGTTTTGCATTAAAACTTAATTAAAAAGTAATTATATTGATAAGCCATGCAAACTCTTTGTTTCTTTGTTTTCAGGTACCCTAAATTATCTGCCTAAAATACAGATGATTTTTTTTTTTTGCCAGTATAGCTTGACTGTCATATCAGTTTAAATTTGGAAACAAGTCTTCTTTTAATTGGTATTTTTCTTGCTTAGTTTTTTGTTTTGTGTTAAAATTTCAAACAGTGTATATGAAGACTCTGAAACAAAGTCCAACCCAGTTGCTCCTCTTGTTCAAAAAAAAGGGAAACTAAACCTTTGAGTTCCTCCCCTCTTTTTCAGACCTGGAAAGGTCAGGGCTGAAACAGCAGGATGAAACTGCAAAAGAATGAAACCATATTTCATTGCATCTAAGTGCTGTCTTTTTCAATCCCTACTGGTACTTTTGGAATCTGAACTGGTCAGCCCCATCCATTTTGTTTGTTTTAATTTAAAATCAGCACACTAAGCTTTTGATTTCTACCTAGGAAGGTACCAGGGGTGTCACCATGCATTGCTCATCATCCAAGGCACTCTCCTTTTTGCCATCCCCTCCCTGGATACATACACCTTTTTCCCCAGACACTGAATTCTCTGGCTATTAGGATGCAAATGAGGTAAACTAGAGAAAAGGCTCCTGCTGCCTGTGCTTTCACACTGGCATGAGAACATGCTGTAGGTGACAAAGGTGTCATACAAAGAACTTTAAAAACAGTGGTGTAGTCTTGCACACCATCCTAAGCAGGAAACATTTTCACACTCTTTAGCAAGTGATGTAAAAGGAAATTAGAGGAAAAGGCTGTCTGTTTGAACACTGGGAACATAGCAAGTCTACAAAAGGTTGGTGTCTCTTTTCTTCATGCTACTTGGAGAAACAATACCAGCTAAATGGGATATAATTCACTAGTCTGATGTGGCATATTAAGCACATGAGCAAAAGAAAGCTCCAAGTCCTTTCTCTTTAAATTGCAGCTAGGACACATTAATATTCATTTTCTTCTGTGCCATCATTTCATGCTTCAACCCTCCAGATGATAATTAAGACAATAGAAGATAAAATTTTGTACTGTATAAAATTGCATTCAAGCCTTAACAAATAAGAGATTATTTTGTCCAGTAAACAAAACATAATCATCCTGGCACCCTTACGAAGGAGAGCCTAAAATAGAAACACTACTTTTTATAGGTCATGTAAAATGTCATCATCTCCCTCATTATCTGTACTGTTTGGATGAAAAAGAACTGATTAATTTAGAAGAACATTGGATTTTTTGCTAACAAGGTTATTTTCTCATTGATTGCTAGGAAGTCTAGTTCCTTTGCAAAGGGTTGCAAATTATGAGTAAATCAATTACCAGCCTGTGTAGATGCATCTGCCATTTCTGTGCTGGCAGTGCAGGGTAATGTGTACATGGTGTTTCTACAGCAGCTGTGGATGCACCTTGTTTGAATGGAACTTCTGGGTCTGAGCAGAGGTGTGAAGGCAGGACCAGGGGAGCATCGTATCATGAAAGGGTCGCGCTCCTAAGTTTCTTTTAAAAGCTTAACTATCAAGCAGGCTGGGACTTAAAGGAAAGACCAAAACCAAAGAAATGTAAAATTAGACCAATGAATTAATATTTAGGCACACCATTAAAAAAAAAAAACAAGGACAGAAGTGTGAATAAACACCTGTCAAAGGTGATGGGTTTGCCTGGCCAGACTCACTCAGAAACAGCAGCAGAGTTAATTTCTAGGAATCTCAAGGTCTCACCATGGGGCTTATTAGTGGAGGAGTGTGAGTAGCACAAAACTAGGGACAGTAGTGCAGCTCTTGTCTGGAGGAGACTTGGGATTTTGAGTCCCCCTCGGTGAACTGTTCATCTGTGGCTCCTGGATGCCTTTGTGCATTATGCTCTATTTTATTTAAAAACCCACTTGTCTTCCAAGTTCCTCCTTTGTTCATCTACCCTGTTCAGACTCTAAAAGTGGGGCAGTGGGACTGTGTTCAAGCACGAACAGTGCATTATTCTGGATTGCTCCTTTGATAAATAGCTATTGCTTTTGCATGCTACTTGTCTGACACCTTTTCTTGCCAAGCTGGGAGGTTCTGACCCAAACTCCTTTTAAGTCAGCAGAAAAAATTCCTGATGACTTAATGACTGAAGGTAGAGCTTTCTGAAATCCCAGTGTAGCATAAAAGCAGAAACTATAGTGACATTCACTCAGCAGAAATGCAAGGCCCATACTGTGCTCTCTTGCATCTTTTGCTGGGTCGGTTTAGACCTCTACAACTTGTTTGTCCGCTCCAGTAGCAGAGGGAGTGCAGGAGACTTCAGGGTACCTGTGTTGCTTAAGAAGTCTTTCAGCTTTGCAGAATTTTGGAGCTTTGACTGTGCACTCCCAAAAGTGAGAGAAGCATAAAATGAATTGGAGGGTAAGCTGATTAGAGCTTTCCATTTCAGTCAGTGTTAGGGACCTCCATCCAAATGCATTTGATTAAATGAGGCTGAAAAATGCTTGTTAACAAACCAACCGAGAATGTACAAGAAGAGCTCTCCAAAATTAAAGAATAAAAACTTAAGGAGAAGGAAATGGTATTTAGACACTTAAAGCTGATTTTTATTGTTTTCTATTGCCTCTCTTGTAGTCTTTAGCTGGATCATCAGAATGCTTATCAAAATAATTTTAAAAATAAAGTGGATGTTGGTTTTAATGGCAATGACAGTAAAGCTGCTGCTTGAGCATGTAGATTTCCTGGCAGAATTGCAAATTGGTTAAAACCACGTGAGTCTGGAAAGCAGAACTTACTGGTAAAAATGGGCATAAAGCATGGTCAGGTCTACTTGTGTCCAGTAAAATGGGAAAAATCCCATGATGCCAAAGCCAGCAGCAAAGACTGATTAAACATTTCATTTCTGCTTTTCCTGTTAAGTCTTTCACAAAAGGCATTCATTGTGAATATACAGGAAAGCCACCAAGACTGCTGCTGGAAAGAGTAGTGTAGTGGGAACAAAACCAGTGTTTGCTTCCACTTTGAATTCTGAGAAACTGTTATTTTGCCCACCTCTGGTCTCATATTTTTCAGTTAATTGTTTTTAGTGGAAGATGCCTGCAGCTAAGTAGATGTGCTCACATAAAGGAGGCCCCACTTGCCAAAAAAAAGCTTACGTTTCCATTGCTACCAAACCAGAATCTGCGAAACTTCATTCTGGAGGTACCAATTTTTTGTATCTTCAGAACTGAACTGGTACTTTGGTTAACTTTTTTTGTTTGCAGAGGGAAGATCAAGCCTGGGTGTTGGTAGCCTTTCATAAGCCCCCTCTTCTAGATGGGTGTGCTAATTTTTACTCCTTCAGTGTGCATTGTCTAAAGATTGTAAGAAGAGGGGAGAGAAAAGAAGCATGTGGGCAGAAGGGCTTGACTGACTGAGCTTAGGAGCAGTGGCTGGGATCAGGGTAGCCTGGCAGGGTAAGGCATGGTCTGAAAAGGCACCATCAGAGCTGTGTCTGTTTTCTGCAGAAATGTCACGTTCCTGAGGAATGTCTCCATTCTGACAAATGCCATTTTGGGATCAAAAGCATTACCATGAAAATGTCTATCCCGCCATACACATGAACTGTTTCTCTCTTTATTCCAATATGGTTTTTTTCATCAAAAGAGACCTTTTTATTCTGCTGCAGAACTGCTCTGCTTTATATCTAGGGGAGCAAGTTGTATGCTGTTTCTTTGTAATTAAAATTCTTATCCCCAAAAAACATGTTTTCCATTAAAAATTCCTGCACTAATAAGTCTAAATCTTGTAGCTGTTGTCTCTGGAAACATACGTTTTGCTATGTGCTGCATATAAACATTTATTTCCTGCTCAAGAAAATGTGGGTTTTAACATCTGTAATATTCATATTTTTTTTCTTGGAGGGAAAAGTTGGGGTGACAGAAACATGGTACAGGCACTCCTAAACTCATTAAGAAAACAAGATCTTGTGACCAAGGCAAAGGAGATGTTTGTTACAGAGCCTAGTAAGCTTTTTCATGTGCTTTTTCTTTTTTTAATTGCCAAACTTGCTTTATATGAAGTATTAAATTTATGTTAGAGACCAATGCTATACAAGTTATTTGGTTTTTTCTTTTAAATGTGAGTTTTTCAATATTGTAGCTGTTGCCTTTGGCCAGACTTTAACATGAAGGTTACAGAAGAGAAGAGTTGTTCTGTGTGATAGAGTCCCAAGAATCAGAGCATTTTTGCTTATCATGACTGCATGTGTAATAATTAACAGCAACATTGCCATCATTCACTTCTCACTTCTACTTTTGAGTTTTGCCAATAAGATGCAGTGGTACTTTGTTAAAACCCGTAACTGACTGCCATAGTTCTTGCTTGCTCCAGCCAACTCATTCATTCTGTCAGTGCTGGAAAATCTGATTTTAGAATTTCAGTTCCATTTCCTGCGCAAAAGGGAGGCCCACAATGCTGTCTATTGGATTGCTTTTACAGCAGAATAGCCATGTTAACACTTCCCTTTCACCGGGAAGGTTTTCTCAACTTGCCTAGGCTCTTGGTCACCTGAGCAATTCAAAAGATTCAGCTCATTGCATCATTTTACTCTGAACTCTTTTAAATTGCTGTTGGCTCCCCATTCTTCCAGATCCTTTATCTGCCTGTTCAACACTGTCTTCCTAAATTACATTTCCAAGTAATAGCTCAGGACATTAGAGAACTAGTTTGAATCAATTTCTCTTTCATCTTGAACTTTTCAAAAAAAACATTCAATATTGATACATTTTCCAGGGATGGAGAATATCCTCCAAACCTCAGAAATCACTTCCAATAGTACAATAAAAATAAAACAAAAATGTTCACAGTTAGAATAATTAACCAGAGCTAGTACACTTGCTTACATCTTGTTTTCCCTTTGTCTACAACATGAAACTGAAAGAAGCTGCAGTCACTTTCCCTATAAGCCAGGTTTGTTTTTAAACCAGTGTGACGACCTTACTCAATTTTTGTGGCTTCTTGGGCCTTTAGTAAAATGTGGTTCAACAGCTCCCAACTGTTATACACGTTTTTCCATTTAAATGGTTTTTTCCCAACAGATTTAGCTCATAATTATATTCAGCTTTGAGAGCTTGATTTTCTAAATCACAGAGCATTGTTGCTTGTGTGCTTCCTTTCTGTACTGTATGTTAGTGGTTTGGCATCTATTCTATTTGTACATAAATGTGTAATTATATTTGAAATAGAAAAAAAAAGCAAGTCCATCTGAGGTCAAGCTGAGTTGTGCTCTTTGAAAGTAACATAGTAGGAGCAGGACCTTTACTTGCTAAGGCAAGACCACAGCAAGTCTTGTTTCTGGTTTTATTTGTTTCTTGGCAAATCTTGGTTCTGGGAAATTTCTTGGGCAGGTTGGAAAATTAACCTGTAGCACTCTGTAAATGGATATATTGCAGAGGAAAAAGAATTTTTTTTTTCTTTGGTCAGATGCTGGTGCACCTGAGTGTGTATCATTCAACCATACAGGAGAATAGGAAAAAGCATCTGGAACATGCTCTGGACAGATCTTCCAATGGACACATGATTTTTAGCTGGTTTCTTCCAAAAAGGCAAGCATCTTGTATGTGATAGAGATACTTGTGAGAAAAAAAAAAAATTAAAGATTGTGTTCTGACAACATCTGCATTTAGTGTGTGTTTATAGCCTAACAATCACAGGTTCTCAGCATTAGATTTTATGTATTCAGTACCTCTGGAAATTAGGCTGTTAATATTGACATCTGTCCTGGAGCCTGGGAGGTCACAGCACAAAACTATAACCCTGTGATCAATATTCAGAGGTGACCTGGCTGGGCCATGGGAATTTCTTCCTCCAGTGATCAAGGAAGAACAAGAATTATTGCTCAAGAAGTTTGAGGTCAAGTTTAAAAAAAAAGCTCCAAAAACCATTATCCAAAAATTACAGAGAAAAGCAAGCAAAACAGATTAAAGAATATGAAGAGCTATTTAGAATTCCCCAATTCTGGCATACATGTGGCACTTTTTTCCCATTCTGGAAGAACCAAATGCTGTATTTAAGGAATGGGTTTCAGATTTTGCAAATATTTTCCTAGTGCCATTCTAGAAAATGAGTTTGTTGGCATATTGTTATGGGGGGCTTGTTCTGCTAAAGCATTGTAGTGCCGTCTGTTTCTCAAGCTGATTTGGCTTTTACAGCTCAAATATTATATCCTACTTTTGGAACATATGGCAACTCCTTTTAGGAGACACAGAGAGATGTGCATCTCATTTCCAGGAATGGGTCTTTTCCTTGGAGTGAAAGACTGCAAGTGCTTTTCATCTTGATTTTCCCATTCTTATTATTTTAGCTAGCCTTTCTTCTTCACCCCCACCCTACTTCTGTTGCTCCTGTAAACCCTCCCTTCACCCCAGAAAATGCAGAGCTTGCTGGCATCTTAGAGCCAAGGGAAAGGAACAATGCTGCCTTATCCAGGTGGCTTCACACAGCGCGGTTGTACAGAGGCGTGTCGGTGACAAACGCTGTGGTGTGGCTCCCGGGCAGGCTGTGCTTTCCTGGGAAGCCTGGCCGGAAGGTCGGGCTGCTCACATAGCCCAGTCTGTGTTCATTGATGGAAACGCTCAGAGCAGACGGGGTAGGAGCCGTTCCACTGCATCCTTCAGAGGCTGCATCCCGTGGCACCCTCTTACAATGATTTCATTCTGCCTTCACTTCAGTTGTGTAGGAGGTTTTTTATCTTCTTTCTTACTTTTGTTGTTGTTGGGGTTTTTTTGTTTTTTTTTTAAAAGCCTACGTGGCAACATCAACGATTCTTGCCACTATTGATCGCTTCCTACTCCTCATTGCTCTTCCTTGCTGGAACACGCAGCGCGAAGTGCCCCAACACAGCAGTGCCTTTGTGTGCAAGGCTGAATGCCTTGCTCAGAGGAATGTCTCTGCTTCCCTACAGTCACCTCTGGGTCTGGTTTGCTGTAAAGCTTTGCAGAGCTGAGGCTTTGCTCTGGGCACTTGATTTAAGGTTGCTGCCAAGCAGAGGCATTTATGGACATAGCTTTAATGTTACAGCTTCATTGTCAGCCAGTTAACTCTGGGTCAACACTGATCTGGCCACAAAACTGGATAAAGTATTTAGCATGATACTAATCCAAACTTCATTGAAAACAAGACCAGAGGATGTTGCATTACTCTGTTCTTTGTCCACATACATCCCTGAGCTTTGCTGTGAAAACACTATTGTGTGTGTGGCTGTTAATCAGTTTTATAGTTTTATCTTGGAGATTTTTCATTTTAGTAGGAAAATATTCTGCATTTGTCATCCCATCAGGTCACTTCTCTCACCTTGGCTCACCTTGCTTCTCTACTGTCATTCCCAGAGACCACCTGATAGTCTTGACTCCCTCCTTGTCGTGTGTCTGTGGATTCTTAAAAGTGAACAAGGAAAACAAAAAGCTGAGGCAAGAGCCAGGGAGCTTGTAGCATTTCTTGAAAACGGCATAGGGGAAGAAAAGAGGTTTCCTATGAGTCAGTAACAGAGTAAGAGTGGTTAATCTCCATCTTTTACTTAGTTGGGTTCATGATTAACTATGGCTACAAAGCATGGCTCCGCATCTGCCAGGATCCATCTGGATGAGGCAAATCATGTTTCTGAAGCTTTGTGCCTGGCCAGTTCAAATGTGTTTTAGAGGTATCTAAGGCCGACAGTCATTAATACTGCTGACCTTGCTTTTCCCTCCTCTATTCATCATATGCTCTTGTTGCTTGAGCAGCATGTTCTATCGTATTTTTGCCTCACAGGTATCAGATTTTCCCTTCCTTAGACTTATCTGGGGCAGGTACGGTTGCCACTTTCTCTGGAGAAATGTCATCATTTATTTACTATCATGATGTTATAGGCTCTATATGGACACAAATGATATCACATGATTTAAGACGAGGAGCAGAACTTAAACCTCGGTATTTTGACAAAGAAAATAATAAAATAGATCCTTCTTGAGCTAGAAAGATCTGATTTGTTTCTCCATGGTAGAGCAGGCTCACCTTCCTGGGATGCAGCTGTGACTGTGTGGCCTCCCTGTCTCCCAGGTCAGGATTGTCCTGGGCCGCAAACGTGTCAGAGGGTGACGGAACTTTTCTTCTCCAGGAGCCTCAAGAAATTCAAGGCTGAAGCTTTGAGGGCACCAGAAGCTTGAAGGGGCCAAAAAGGGAGAAAGGTTGGGCTTGCTTCTGCATTTGCTGTTGTTGCTGATCTGAATTCAGTTCAGAGCAACAGAAGCGTATTTGTCACAAATGTTCAAAATTTTCAGGCCTGGTGTATAAATAATGATATTTTTTTCTTTTCAGCCTCAGTGCGTGAGCCCTGTGGGTTTTTCTGGCACTTCTCAGCTGAAAGGCTATTTGTTTAAATTTAGTGTAGAAATATGAATCACTATTAATGCACAGAAGATAAGGTGAAGCACCCTGCGAGTACAGGAGATGAGATGACGTGCTCTTAGAAGAGTTTCACCAGGGATTTATGATCTGTTAAGTGCATTTCTGTAGCAGCAAATGCTAAGTTACCACCTCAGTGCTGGTTCACTCACCCATGCAGATTGAGAGCGATGCCAAAGGTAGCGTGCCAAGAAGACTCTTGCCTGCTCTTGATTCTGAACATGACCTGAAAGTTTTGAGTGTGAATACGTCTCCCTCAGACTCACAGCTTACACCTAAAATAATATTTTACGAAGTTCTGTTAGTAATGAAGTAACAAGTGTTATTCATTCTCCAGACAGGAATTACTAGCTGCACTGAAGTGCTCACTGCTGATTCAGCAGCCAGGCTGCTGCTGCTCAAGGCTTAACCATGCTCCATCAAAGTGGGGTTTTACTGCTGTGCAGGTAGCTCATCCTGTAACTTTGTGCAATTCTTTATGGCATAACCCTCCAGGTTATCATAATTTCTGTCCACTGGAAGTCTTTTGCAATGGATAAGGCTTTGTTGTTTGGAGAAGGTTCTTTACGAGTTTATGCTTTAGCATAAAAATTGGGAAGTATTTTATGTTTTACTTCAGGAGGTAGGCAAAGGGTGAGCAGTCATTTTTCTTTTGTTAAGGTATGGATTTGTGTAGAATAATGGCAGCATCTGGGCTCTGATCTGAGCAGTTCATCTGACTGCAGTCTGGTCTTAGGAGACTGGTACAAATTAAAGCAGTATGTTGGTTGGTACTGGGTGTAGCATTTCCAACAAAGATCCAGTCTGCACCCTCAGACCAGTAGTTTTGTCACCAGAGACTGTCCATATTGGAATGGAAGCAATCACTGCCAATAACAGATGCGGTTATTGAAGCATTTATGGGGAACGTTTAAACATATGGTACTAGTATTGGTACCTAGCAATAAAAGTACATTGGTGTTCTTTATTTGTTTTTTAGAGGAAAAGAAGAGGAGAAAATGGAATTGGGATCAAATCAGGTGTTTGCTGAGCCGTGTTAATTGTTAATCTGAACTCCCATGGCAATGCTTAAATATCATTTTAGAACACGGAGCCATAAAAGGTTTTTAAGTTTACTTGTGTTAGGAAAATGTAGTAGCAATTAATTTACCAACGTGTTATGTGTTTACAAGGTACCTTCATTTCATGGGTGGCTGGAAGACAGAACATGCTTAGATTGTATTGAATTTAAGAAGCCACATGAATTCTTAAGGCTTTTGAATGGGATGTTTTTTCTTCATGATCTTATTTCAACTCCAGCTGACCATGATGAATGTTTTCTTGTGTCTTTGACCTCACAAGAGACATGAAATAACAAATGTAGGTACTGGACTTTATTTACTTATTTACTTAGTAGTTAAAACAAGAAAGCAAACAAAACCATGATGTATTTCACCTCTTCTCCCCAGCACCCTCTTGACAAATGGCTGTTGAAACAGTGTAAACTGTGACCTTAAAGCCACAGGCGTAATGAAACTCTGATCTGGCAGATGTGACAGACTCATCTTACATAAATCACTCTCTTTTGTCACTGCTGGCATATGGCCAATGAATCTTCTAATTATTGAATGGCTTTTATAGCCCCATTATTTATAATCACTTTTGGACAGCAGCTGGAAGACAAGGATGGGACAGGATGAAACTATATAGCACAAACTATTATCATTTCCATAACAACTGCTGGGATTAGAAATATTTGATGATGATGTAGCTACCAGTGCAGTCTTGTTAAATGATAAAAATCTACTCAGCCTTCTAGGATGGACTGCTGCCTCCTGGACCTTACCATGAAAATTATTCTATTAATTTTCCCAGAAACAGAGTATGAATCTCTCCAAGCATTAACAGAATATATGTGTGAATATCAGGGCCACCGTTGCAACAGGACTTGAGGAAAATCTATGGCAAGTATTAGTAAGAGACAGTGGTGATGCCCTGGCATTGCTGTTGGAAAAGTTTTAAGAACTGTCTTCTGTTTCCCAGGAGCCCTGTCTACACCCCATGTTTTAGTCAGGATTTAACAATAAATAGAGAAGTTGTCTTGCGTTGCATTATTATCATTTTAACATTTCTTTTAAAAATAGGCTGTTGAGTTTAAGGGAGTCTTAGATTTACAACCAGCTTAATTAACACACTTTATAGTTAAGGGGAGCTATTTTGGCTGTAATTTTAGATGAGTTTGTGTTGAGTACCTTCTGCTGGGCAGAGCAGGAACCCTGGAGAGAGGAGCACAAGTGAAGTCCCCCAGCCTGTAAGGCCAATCAGCTGACGTTGCAAGTCCACTTGCTGCTCTAGAAAACATGAACTGCAGGTTTTCTGCTTATGCCTCTAAACGAGCAGGGTTTGGATTTTTTTGTTTGGCTTGGTTTTTGTAGGGTTTTTTCCCCCCTTATCTGCAGTTCTGTTTTGTAGCACAGAAATAAAACCCTGCCAACCATGATAACTTACTAGTTAAATAACTTCAGATAGAGATCTTCAGATGAAAGACAGTACATTATAATCAGGGCTTTATAGCAAATCCAACACGTGCAATCTTTGTGTCTTTAAAAAGTTCAATTCTTCTCTCTCAATGTAGACATCAGGGTGGTGAGAGAGAGTCTTAATCCAGATGACTCTATTGCACTTTTATCCTTTTAGTGGGGCCTTTAACCTTTCATTGCTTCATGGCCCTGTTGTTTTGAAACAGTCTTTGCCCACAGAAAATCCCTCTGCTAAAGACACCTTTAAACAGAGATGCTGACAGCTGAAGGGGGATTCTGCTGCAATTCAGGAATTGAAAATAGATTTTTCCAGTTCTGATGCTATCAGTCACCATGAATGTAGCAATTTGTTCCTTCCTAAAGAAGGGTAAAGCAAAAAAATATATACTGGTTTAATCTGCTTACAGGAGTGTAATATAGGTCAGGGACCAGTGTGTCCCGGGCCTGACCCTGACCCATCTTTGCACGAGCATCTATAGGCTCTGTCAGTGTGGCTGTTTATCAGGATTATCTGTGACCATCTCAAACAGAAATGGGATCAAACAGCTGCAGTAATTAATATAAACATAAACTATAAAATGATAGTTTCCAAACTCATAAAGCACAAGTTTAAAATACATCTCGAGAATACACATATTGCTCAGTCCTGGCATAGACTATCCACCAGCTGGCAGGAAGGTGCTGGCAGCCCTGCGATGTTCACGCTCAGCTTTTTCTTGGGAAAAAATTCAGATTCTGCTTGGTCATTTATGCAGTCTGCTTTCCCTGTTGGAAGCCAGCATGGCAGCAAGGCTAGAAGCTCTCAGCCCCCAGGTCTGTGCTGCTGCTTGCTGGTGGGAGTGCTCTCGAAGAGGTGATGTTCTCACGCAGCAAAGTCGGTGTTAGATGATCCCACATGCAGCTTTCTTCCTGCAGAAACTGGGAAATTTAGCACCAAGTGTCAGAGCATAGTTCAAAGCATAGCTTCCCTAGTGACTTTATATCAGGTAACTGTTGGAGGACAAATGTGTGGCAGAATTGTGGGTTTGAAAACAATGTGTTTAGAAATCAGTCAATATTTTTCATTAATCACAGACTCATCTGAGTTACACATTGAGCTACAAAAACCTGACAGTTTATTGTTTCTCAGAAAACCATATGTCAGTAAATATATTTTTTTGCTATGAGAAATGTTTCCCCCTTGGGTTTCTATTTACTGCTAAAATGTTGTTATGATGTAATTGTTGGGGAGGGTGATAGACATACTCTAAAATACAGTATAATAATTAAGACGAATAGATTAAACCTGCCATTTTGCTCTGTGTTTCATTCAAAGGATTCAGAAAATAAGATGGAGGCATCTCAGATTTGGAGTAGGGGAGAGATGCAGTGAAAAGTTGGTTCTCTGACTGTATCTTCACATTAAAAAAGGGCATTGATTTTGTTCAGTGGAGAAAAAAGGGAAAGGAAACTGTTGCAACAGCACCAAAAAAATCTTTGAACAGGCCTTACTTGTTGTGAACTATAAATTTCGGTGAGCTTTTCATTTTTTTTGTGTGTCTGATGAGCTAAAGCTACATATATCAGTCTAATTTTACATTACAGAAATAACAAGGTGATTTTTCTGTGTGCAAATAAACAATTTCCAACGTATCCTGACCAGCACAAAGGAAGAATGGAGCACGGGGTCTTCAGACCCGTATCCTCTGCTTTGGAAGTTGCTGTTCCTGGGTTGCATCTCTTGTCCCTCCACTGTTATCACTGTTGGATCTTTTTACATGCTTTTAGCAGAGAAGAAAAGACAGGATTTCAAAAGAATAAATGTAAAATCCAGTCTCCATGAGAACAGGGGAGTATTTTGAAGGCCAGTATATACTTCTAGTTAACACAGCTCCTCTCTAAAGGAAGTATTTTCTTGAGTACAATGACATGGATTTAAATTTTACAAAGGGGAGGACTTTTGCATAAAATCAGGTGGTTCTGGGCACCTGTCCATCTTTTAGTCTGGTGCTGGCTGGTGCATGGACAGAAGCTGTCAAAGGTGAGGCTTGGTCTCAGAGGGAGTTTGCATGAGCCAGTGATGCCCCTGAGGATCAGAGTGAATTTTGCTGCAAGATTTGCACAGAGGAGGTTGCTGAAATGTCACTGGCATATTTTTCAGGTTCTCAAAGATTATGGGTGTGTACATTTTGGACTAAGAGTATAGCAGAGTTTATAAACTCACGTGCACCACTAGGACCTACTAAATAATGCCAGTGCATGCCCTCTCAACTCTGGGGAGATTTTTGGAAGAGATCAGAGCGGAGAGAAACATTTCAAATGGTAAAAAAATCCAATGTATTCCAGGCTGAATCCCTCTGGCAGCTTCCTACATAGAGTTAGTTTCTGTGTTAGCTCATTTTCTTCTGCCATGCAGTGGAGGGAGTTCCTGAACCTGCTCATACCCACAGCTTGTGGCCTCAGTGACTGCTGAGCTGAGATCATCAGGGCTACAAGAAGGCTTTATTTCTGTCAAGACTTTCCTGGAATTTAGCAACAGGAATGTAGTTTAGCAAGCTTCTTGAGGGTTGCATTTATTTTTACCTCTTTTTTTTCTTCTTCTTCCTTCTTTTCTAAAATAAATGTAATAGAAATAAGCATCACTGTGAGCTCCCAGAGGGGACACTTATGTGAGTGTAAGTGTTGCTATAGCCCCTGTTTTTGCAAGTGTCTTTTTAACTAGTGCTCCAGTGACTCAGCTGGGAAATCCCAGCTCCTGCATAAACCAAATAACCAAACTTTCCAGTGGGGCCTTAATAGACTGAGATGCTAGATGGAATGGGCACAGAGGGAAGCTAAAAGCAGATATCATCATTAAATTGCATCTTTTCTGTGGTCAAACAAGCCCTAGCTCAGCAGAGTTTATTCACCTGAAGACTCTATTGTGACATAAATCATTGAATCAGGGATCACACAGTATTTTGGAAGAAAGTTTACTTATGTGGTACATTCAGTTTTGTGCATTAATTTCTTCCCTGGAATAAGCCCTTGCATTATGCCCAAACAGTTTGTCATATTTGTCCTTTTTTGCTATGAAAAACCACCTTGCCTTACTCTCTCTTGTGCAAAGAAAAATATGGACTGTTTAGTTAAAAGATAAAGAACTACTTTATTATTTCAGCAGATGCTCTTTTTTTTGCCCGGTCTCCCTCTGGAGTAAAACAATGTGGTATGAAATCAAACATCTGGAGTTTGGAAAGTCAGCTCTGATACTGAAAAACTGTAGGTTTTTTTTTTTTTTTTTCAAGTCTACCAAACCCTCCAAGTGCCTCTTGTGTGGAAAACCAGTTCCATGGTGTAATAACTGGAGACCACTTGCTAGAAAATGGGTTGATAATTTGCTCTGGGAGTGAGGGGTGTTGCTGGGGTCACTCAGGAAAGCGTTTTGAGCCAATTACATCTCCCTTAATTTCAGTTTTGTTCTTTTATTTCTGTTATGAGCATCTTGGTCTTTAAGAAATTTCCTTCTGTTAATAGCTGGGCCTGCTGCCTGAGCCTTCCTTTCTTCAAAAAGAGATTTAATTAAAAGGAAAAGCTGTCAGGGGGATCTAAATACAAATCACATAGTTATTTTAAAAATTTGACATAGTACTTCAAACTGCAGGGTTTTTTGTGTTTAGTTTTGTTTTTAAACCAACATTTCTGATTAAATGCTGCAGGGCTGCAGTAGTTTGATCCTGCCCATGGTCATATAACAATCTGCACTCTTTCTTATTTCACCATTTGCCTGGTGCTGCTGCTGCCTCTCAGACTCCATTGCAGTATTATTATTCTTGATTTGCTCTGCAGTGATTCCTAGAGGCTCCAGCCAGGAATCTGAAACTGTGAGGCTGCATTCTGTGTCCAGATGTATTGAGATGATCTCTGCATTACATATTCGCAATCCAAAAAATCATAATGCAAATAATAAAAGACTGTGGAAACAGCTGCAGTGGTTCAGCCTGAGGTCCACATAGTCCAGCATTTTGGCTTCAGCTGGGGCATTAATAAGATGCCTGCCAAAGGGAAGGAAAACAGCAAGATATTTGATATTCCCCCATTTTTTTCCCAGGTCTCCCAGCCACCAGCAATTAATGTTAAGTTCAAGGGATTTCCTTTTCATTCTTCTTTTCAAGGCCAGGCTGGATGGGGCATTGAGCAACCTGGTCCACTGGAAGGTGTCCCTGCCCATGGGAGGGGGGTGGGAACAAGATGATCTCTAAGGTCCCTTCCAATCCAAACCATCCTGGCATTCTGCAGCCCCCAATGGGTCTGTCTTACAAATGCTTTTCTATCTCCCCTTGAATCTCCTGAATAAGCTTCTTGCCCCCACAGTGCTCTCCAGGGAGAGCTGCACAGCCTGCGGACTCTTGCCCCTGTTGCAGGATTCTTAACCAGCTCCTATTTAGCTTTCCTTGGGGTCTCTCTCCTTGTGTTGGGAGAGGCAAGCACTGCCCAGTCCTCAGGTGACCTCAGGTCATGTTGGAGGCTGATGTCCACAGCAGGCTGCAGCATCCCCCTCTTGGTCCTTGTGTAGCAGCTGCTGCAGGCCTTGATCATCCTGGTTGTGTTTTTCTCAGAAGCTTTTCCAGTGGTTTTTTTCTTTTCATTTTAGAACACAAGAGTTTCAATCCCTGTTTTGGCTCTACGGTCAAATTAATGTCAGTGTTACTCCAAACTTGGAAAGATTTTTGGGAAAAGATTTCATTAAGTTTCTTCAGTTCATATATTCTACTACAAAAAAAGGATTTGGTATTCAGCAACTGACAATGTTCATTAAGAGTTACATTTTTTTCCTTTTTTTTTTTTTGTGTGTGTTCATTTGTTTTTGCTTTGTTTTCAACTCATTTATCTTCTTTCACGCTTCTGACGGTGTTCAAACCTGAACAGGGAAATAACATAGATTTAAGTGAAAAGCATTGGATATTATTTTGTTGTTTTTAAGGACTTTGGGTGCTCTTAATTCGTTAAGTCAATACTTTGGTAACTCCTGCTGTGTGTTGGGATAGATACCAGTGCGAAGTATAGCACTTGTTTGATTTTTTTTGCCATGTTCAGCTTTATTAGTACCTCCAGTGGGAGTAGCTTTTGCCTTCTGTCTCTCTGCCCAGCTCACCCTCCAGTGACTTGCAAAAGCAATACCTTTATTATTTTTCTTCTTTTTCCCATCATCTGTCTCCATTTGCTCAGACAAATAAGTGATAAAAGGGAATGATGATCTGTTTAACACCACAGGAAGAAAGATGCATTATGAGACAAGAGAGACCTCTTGTTTACAGCAAGTTATTTTTGGTAATTAGCCATTTGTAGAGGAAGATGGGCTTCTGCTCATGAAGTCAGCATGCTATAATTTAGGGGACTCTGAATGGAAATCTAACATTTGCCTCAATTAGAAATGTTAATTGTGTGCATTTAGAAATAAATAAATGGTTGTTTTTTTCTTTGCAGGAAGCAGACTGAACAAAGATCTGCGGCATTACCTCAACCAGAGGTTTCAGAAGGGATCGCCGGATCACGATTTGCAGCAGACCATCCGAGATAATCTTTATCGCCACGCTGTGCCTTGTAAGTAACAAAACATTGACCTGCTGGACTACATGTGGTAGAATTTCATCTTTATTTTTGGGGCAGCCTTCCTGTGGTGGTGTGCACGGCTGTGGGGGAGACTCTTTTCAGCTTGGGCAGACTTCCATGTGTGACAGCAGATAGGGTTGAAAAGGAAAATGATTCATCTCTGAATTAGGCTTTTTTGGTTACCTTTTTGGAGCAGTTGATGGTGTGATGCAAGCCTTGTGATGCCTAATGTGGAGAAAAACCCTAAAAAAAACTGCCATGAAGTGATTGCTTGCCTTTAGAAATAGTCTATGTTAACACCACGATGGTGAATGTTGCTTATTGGTTTAAAACCTGTGAATAAAAAAGAAGCTTCTATTTTTATTTCCTGAGCAGAACTTTATATCTGATGCTTGTTTAACTTGTAGATTGAACAGCATTTTATGGCTGGGTGCCATTGTTGCAGGTATCTGCCAGTGTTGGAAGGTCATCCTTGATTCACATAGGAGATAAACAACAAGAGGTAGCAAAGCTGAGAAAGAAATGCTCATTTTCACTCAAAAAAACAAACCAAAACAAACAAAACAAAAAAAACCCCAAAACAACAGCAAGAACAACAAACCCCCAAAAAAACCCAAACCAAAAAACAAACAAAAAATCCCAATAAAACCAAACAAACAAAACAAAAAAAACCCCAAGAACCAGAAGAAAAACTAAGAAGTCTGGAGCATGGTAATCTTTAGAAGGTCAGAATCACTACTCAAAATGAGACTGTCCTTGGCATTTTGGGGGTACATACAAAGAGTAGAGAGTGATCCTACTTTGTTGCGCCTCTCTTTGACATTCTACACGTGGCAGGGGACACTCTTCTAAGCAAAAGGCTTATTTGCTTAACTTGGCTGAGCTGTGGGAATAATGGTATGCCCTTTAGATCAGACTGGAATAAGAACTAGTAAACATCTTAGTAATAGGATACTGAGATAAGCAGTAAAATAATTTGAAGTTTTCTGTCTCGTTGTGAATCAGAGATTGTTTATCCTGGTAGACTTATATAAATATTGAATAATTATGTTGCAACTCAAAATCAGTATTTGCCAACAAATATCACATAGTGGTACACACAGTAATAGTCATTTTCAGTCTAAGTGTTGCATGCAGGAGGGCTGCATAAGACCAGTTAAAATTGAGTGGTAACACTGACAAATGTTGATTCTTCAAATGGCAGATGCTGTTATAACACCATTGAGTTTATGCTCATTTTATCGGTGAAAAGCACGAAACAAATTATGTTTAAAGTACTGTGCATGGCCATAAAGAATAAATATGGATTATTGTTTCCTATTGAACATTTCCATTTTGTCAGCATGAAATATGATTATTTTTCTATCACCTAACTTGGCAGGCTGCAGATTTTTAAAGCATACTGCAAAAAGTGCCTTCCAGGAGAGCACGTGCAGTGTTAGGCTTGGGAGACACAGTGTTGTGATACTAATGTCCTTCTGCCTATGTGTGATATTTCATTTCCTAAAGCAGCATATAGAGCAAATGAGTGTAAGTTCTGGGGAAACATTTTACATGTTACCAAGGTTACGTTTTGAAATGCTTTCCATTGATTCTTTTATCTGATTTATTGAACTTGATGGTGAGCTAAGCTGCTTGGACTTGCTTTTGATTTAAAATTAAGAGCAGTGAAAGGGATTCCTGCCTTTTAGAAATAGATGGGGGAGATGTGGGTTGTTGGTGTATTAATAAGAACATCAGAACTTATGTTTCACTTGTGAAACAAGTGGAAAATCCAAGAAGTGGTGTTGGTTATTGTGTGTCTCCACACTTTCTAAATTGTCGGGCAGGTAGCATTTAATTTTTGCTTCATTTACTGTGGGGATGGTATTAATGGTAGCTTTTAAGAATGATGCTAATATTCATATGTGGCTTGGAGTGAGACTGCTGTATAGTGGGTTGGGATGCTTTACAGGTCTGGAGATTAATCTGGCTGTATGGTCATATTTTTATTCCTTGGTACACGTGACCAGTAAATCCAGAGCCCTGGACCAATCTCTAGTGCTAATGGATTATGAAGCCTTGTATTTTGAAAATGGAATTCCCTGCTGCTTATGTGGTAAACAGAAACAAGAACACAAGGTCACTTGGACTGAGCATGCTTGGCCTGACAGCTGCTTTTTATCACACTAATATAAGGGCTAAATGAAGTGATAATTAGTAAATGCAAAATGGAAAAAGGTGCTGTTAACCAGTTCTTGCCCAGAAATTCTGGTGAGAATAGCACGTGGTTCAGCGCTGACTGGTTTGGTACCAGTGGTGAGAAAACCCAGAGGGTTCCTGTTTCCCACACAACCCTGTGCCCATTGTGTGCTTGGCTCTGGAACTGAGTGAAGGCACAGTGACAGCTTTTGTAGAAGACAGAGGTCAAGCAGAAGGGAGGAAAGATGCAGAAAATTTGACTCAACCTCGTTATTTTGTCAATGACACACTGCTTAAGTATAATTTAGATTTTTTTTTTTAGGAGAGTTGGTTAAGAGTTTGATTTATTTTCTGATGAACTCTTGAGGATGAGTGGGATGATGCCAGCTCACAGAGGGGCCATAGGAGCATTGCCTGTATGGGTGACACAGGATGGTTTGCTGAGAGATCAGAGAATTTGATCCCTAAATGTGAGAACTATCATAAAGACATGAGACCTTGAAATGGACACAAAGGTGAAGTATTGTTGAAATAAGTTGGTGAACCACATACATATTTTTGCAAACTGAAGTCTTTCCCTGCTCCTCGGTGCCATCTGCCCCTCCAGCACACTTCCTCTGAGTCCTCATACCCTCAGCTCCCAGCTCCCCACTGAGCTGATTTTTTCCTGCAATGTTCTGTAGTAAACAACAGCTGTGACAAGATTCCAGGTGGCCTTCAAGTTTGGTTGTCTTGAGTCGTGAGTTCTCTGCTGTTCCTATCACACCAAACCCACGGGTTTATTTACAGACCCAAGGCATTCCCCTCTGAGTTTACAACTTGAGCAGTAGCATAATCTAGGACCAAGGCAGAGTAAGGAAGAGAGGCAGGGCACCTATTTATATATTTGGATGGTGTATAAGTGGTTATGAAGCCATGCTACAATGGACAAATCTTTGGAAGAGTTAGTATAGTTCAGCCACTGGACTAGCTTTTACTTCATATGAACCACCACTGGGTTATTTCCTTGACTTTCTTCCTGAGGCTTTCATTTCATTGTAAACTTCACTGAGCCTTTACTTTAAAATATTTCTGTCTTTTGTTTAAGAAAAATTAAGATTTTCAAAACTTGAGCAAAGTTATTCTCATAGATGTTCAGATTAATTACTTTTTTCATTCCTAGCATGTAGTTTCCATTGTCAAAACTAGACAAAAATCCATCAGTACATCATGCAGATTAGTAATATGCTGGTTCAATCTCTAGCTATCCCTTTAACTTTTTTGATTTTAAGTACCACATTTTTTCTGTGTTTTGATGTGCCTAATGAAGATGATCAGAAATAATGCTCTGTTTTGGGGTAGATAATGGCTCCATTGAGCTTGGACTATACTGTGAGATGGCAACAATTCCACAATTACCCCTTGGCCATGCCTCTACCAGAAGTGCTTTGACTGATGCAAAGACTTGGGCCACATCTTATTTCTAGAGTGGCTCAATTTTGCCAGCCCAAACACTTGAGAGCAAGAGGGCAGGTTTATCAACTGTGTGAGTAGTCTTGCTGGGGCACCCTCTGCCACATTTAAGTCCACCAGTGCTCACCGAAGATTTCGGGGAGGCTGAGAGTCAGGGATGTAGTGTGTTGACATTCTGGCTTTAGGTTTCAGAGAGTGTTTCTAAGAGCAGGACTTCCCCAAACAGGATTGTTGTGTGTGAAGATTCACCTAGTGGAAATTGTGATTAGTTGGAAGTTCATCTAAGAGTATATCCATTAAATAGGTTTTTCCAAACAGCCTTACCTGGAAATATCTGTGCAACAGTGTTTATTGAGAAAGATATGCGATAGCAACTTACTTTAAGGTACTAATGCAGCAGAATGTCCAAACCACTGTTCACAGAAGGCTGAACAGACATGATAATCATCCTCGTTTTGAAATGATGGCAGAGGGTATCTGTTTAACATAAACATGCAGTACTGGCCATTTGTCCTAGTTGCTTATACTCAACAACCTGGTAGCAGTTTTCTTTTCAAAGTGCATCAGGAGGAATCAGAAAGATTATACTTCCATAAAAGCTTATCTCAGCATGTTGTTTGCTTTTGGGGTTTTTTTTCCATTTACTTGGTTCTCCACTTGTTTCAGCCCTGTGCGACATGCAGAGGCAGCTATGGTGGGTCTGGTGTCTGTACCTTTACTTGCCAAAGCAGTATACCTGGTGCAGACATGACTGAAATAACAGTTAATCTTATTTCAGTACTGTGCAATCCCTTTCGTTGCCAGGCTGCAGTCTTCAGAAGCAAAACTCTGGAAGGTGCAAGGTCTTTTTGATGGTAGATGAAAAGGTGACAGTGTAGTGGCTAGCCTAGAGTTAAGTCAGGCTAGATACTATATGGCATTCTTCTTTTTATTTTTCACCTTTTCTTCACAAAATTGGTTTTTAAAATGTCAGGAGGTCATCATTCAATGGTTGATTCACTTCCCCAAAATAAGTACACGTCCTGGGATTAATTGACTGGAGATCTGAATGTTAGAGATTTACTACTTTCATTTCTGCTGTCTGTTCTCTCACCTTCCCAGAGTTTGATCTGTTTCTCTGTCCTCAATTACAGAACAGTAGCTCCAACTGTTGTGGTTGGTCTTACAAAGGAGCATGGAGCAAAATGGAAAGAAATGGATAAAAATCAATGGTTGTAAGTGTCGAGTGATCTGTGAGGAGGCTCAGAAAAAGCCAATGACACCCACACACCTGGCTGGCCTGAGCTCTCTCACATTTCAGTGGGAAATTTGAAAGTAAGTTTCTTTATTCCAAGTGATCTCCTGGTACAAAGGAAAAGTCTTCCTTTCTAAGCAAGACCAGTAATATTGAACAACAAAACTTCACAGTTTGATAGGACAAACTTTAGTAAGTGATTGTAGACTGCACATTGAAGCTTATTATCTGCATTAAAGATTTTCATGGATAATTGAACTTCCAAAGGGCAGTTTAGTTTCTCCAGGAGCTGAATAAGCTGTTCTGTGCATAACTACCATCACCTGCAGGTAATGGAGGACTAGAGAGACTAAATGGGCTGGGGTGTGATGAAACTCCTGTCAAATGTGCAGACTTAGGTGATTTCCCAGGATGGTTTTTAAAGTCCTGTAGCTCTGGGTTGCCCCATAAGTATTTCTGAACTTCAGAATGAATTGATAAAAGGGATATGCAAACCAGGTTACAGAAGGCTCTTTAGAATACTGAGCACAAAAGTGTGTCAGTATACTGGGAAACATTGCTGAAATGAAGCATAAAGACCTTTATGTTACAAATGAATGTGTTTTTACATGTGCGGATATTTGAGCTACAATTTCGAAGTTATTTTTAGGTACTAATTTTTATTAAGGATAAACAGAATCACTGACATTGCACATTAGTTTTCTTCCCAGGCAATAAATCATCAGTTTATGTACACAAATGTTCTTGAATTCTCAAACGCTTTCCAGACCTGCAGATGTATTTATTATCCAAGTACCTTTTGTTGCCGTTCTCTTCCTAGAGGTGTAATTCTGCTTTGGTAATGAGAAATAGTTGCAAGGTCCATGAAATATTCATTTGAAGGCCCACACTGATAAGATAAGGAGCAGCAGACTCTTTTCTAACACATAAAAAATAATTAATAGTTTTACAATATTTATGTTAGGAAAAAGTTTTAAGTACTTTTTAAATAGTGGCATTATCACTGTGTTGCAACATATGGATAGCAGCAGTATGTAAAGATAATTTTTCTCAAGAATATTTGCTTGTGAGTTAATCTAGCTCTGCATAATATGAGGTATATTTTCCTTGCCAGTTAGTGTATACACATTTAATTTTTCCTGCGTGTTCAGCAGGGACTGTATCCTGAATACAACTACTGGCTTTAGAAAATCCTTATACCGGTGTTCCAGGGAGTGCCAAATTGCAGCAGCGTCCCCTGCAGTTTTCAAGGATATAATTCTTTCACTTACTAGTGAACCAGATGTGTTTTCACTTTTAAAAGAGAGAAAAATACCCTGTTTTGAGCAACAGGGCTAATATTTCTGTAGTTTAGTTCCTTTCTATAGACAATGATTTTTGTTTAATCTAGAAGACTTCAGGACCTTTTTTCCATCTGGTCTGTCCTTTCAGATCAATAGCACATTTTTGTGTCAGTGAAACTATTGTTTGGGGGTGGGTTTGTTTGTTTTGTTTTTTAATTTTGGAAATAAAAGCGCTTATGATAGCAAATATTGCTCCATCTGCTTCCCCATTTGTGAGGAATAGCTTTTTTTGTATTTCACTCTACACCCAGTTGGAATTGAATGAGGCACCAGAGAACAGTACAAAGCAGAGGAGCTCAGCCTTATATGCTCTCCCATGCCACTTGCCAAAGGAGATTTGGGTAAGAAGTGTGGGAAGAGATTACATGGCCAGTTTTCTTTGTTTTCTTTGTTAGTCCCCAGTGTACTTAATTTTGCAGGTTTTTCATCACAGTTGCTTTGTACTACGGCAAAGCAGCTGTGAGTGGATACTTAGGTGTAGTGCAAGCAATGTCTCTGCATATGTTTGAAAACATAAAGGTTTCCAAGGTGAGAGTCTCTGCGAGAGCAAAGAGTAAATCAGACCTGAGAGCAGGTACTGCTGTTTGGAGGTTGAAGGCATGGAGATGAATTACCCCACATTATTTACTTCAAAACTGGCTCTGTCCTGCCACAGTTTTTCATGTGATGTCCCAGGGTCCTGATAAGATCTTTTGTGATAGCTGCAGTGCCACAGCTTTTGATTTTTAGGCAGTTTGATTTCTTTTCAGCTATCACCATGCATCTGTTTAAGGGTTTCAGTGTATTGATTATGCTACAAAGCAAGAGAATGAGTGTTCCAAGCAAAAGGATTGTTTTAAAATTAGGTAAAATTAAATATGTAGCTGTTCTTTAACCTGCTTTTCCACTCACATTTGCATTTGGGCTTCACATTTGGTATTTCATGATTAACTCCCTCCAGAAAGCATCCCCGTCACTGTATAGGTATGTTTGTGCTTGGGCATGTTGGTGGTTTCACCATGACAAAAGTCCTGTGCTTTCCATCAAAGATGTCAGTGTTTAAAAAGGAACACCTGTAAATTGCATTTATATGATATTCTTTTGGTCCAGTGTGATACCTGCAATACAGCGTGGGCAAAACCAGTGGGATGGTAGAGGAGGAGTTTCCTCTGTGATTCCCAGTCACACATCCTGCTACCGTGACAGTCTCTGAGCCCAGGGGGCCAGTGGCAGATGCCAGCTCCTGATGGCTTTGATGGGGATGCAGAGTTGTCACATTTCATCTTCAAACAGTTATCCTTTTTTTAACATTACATGCTTCCTCACATAAAGTGTGCTGTATTTGTCCTCTAAATCCTTTTTGCCTTTATTTCAGCAGAGAGGCGATTAGCTGTGTAATCATTTATAAAGCTGTTTAGATTCTGCTAGCTGGTTTTCTTTGGGGAGAGTCATATCCAGTACCTTTATTGGGAATAACTCTGTAAATTCATCTTCACTGATTTCCTTCCCCCCACCCCAAGTGAATAAGAGGGTAGAAAAAATAGAACAAATATTTGTAGTTCTGCCCCTATTGAAGGAAAAATAAATCTTTCTTATTAGTCTTAACAGTCTAGATATATCCTTTTTTTATAATCTTCTCTTGAATAATTAGAGCTTTGAGTTATGAAGTCAAGATTCCTGGGTCATTGCCAGAACAGATTTATTTAAGGGGGACACTAGTTCTCTGAATTCCTTTTAAAGGGCTTTGTAATGTCCCAGACTGCTCTTAATTAGTGATTTAAGAGGGAATACATCTGTTTCACTGAGGGTTGTGAAAATTTTTATTTAAATGGAAATGTTTAATAAATGGCTCTTTGAAAGGCTAATGTATCTTCAAAATGAGATGTGTATCACAGGGTAATCAGGTGGATAGTGATCTGGCACTTCTTCTTGTATGGTCTTTTTCAAGCTGAATATGGAGGAAAACCTCATCAAAGACCTTTAGAAGTATCATCTGCTATTGAATTATAGTTCATACTTCATCATTCATTCACTACCTGCACTTTTTCACTGAACTTCAGGTTTAACGCTTCATTTACCAGGGGAGAAAACAGTAAACAAAAGTTGATGTTGGTGAAAGGCCTATAAAAAGGCTTTTTAGAGACATTGATGGTACTTTTTTTTTTATCTTAGACCATCATGGAAACTCAAGTACCAAAATTTAAAGCTACTTAATTGGACATTTGTCATATGCTAAAACTTTGCAGGTGATCTCTGCTGTATTAGGGATTTGAACTGGCAAACCTCAGAAGTGAGGTGCTGGAGCAGATGCTGAGGGAAGGAGGAACTCCACATTAAGAAGCTGCTGCTTTTAGCAAACTCTTCCTTGAATACATGAGGAGATGGCTATTAATAAACACAGCATTTACCATCTCCTACTGTTCACAGGTCTTTTGAATTAGTAATCAAAATCTTGAAACTGTGTATTTTGACTCTTTTCATGTAAGTGTTTATTTATGAGCCCTTACTACCATCTTTGTTCATGTTATTCTAGGGTGTGAGTTTTTTAGTGTTTTCTTTTGTTCCCAGGGGGATAACACAGGAGAGCTGAAAATGTGCTTGAATAGTGAGGTTATTAGCAGTTCTCCTAAATCCAGATCTGGAAGGTTTTGAGGAGAGCAGCAAGAGAGTTGCAGGTTATGAAAGAGAGTCATGGAAAACCCAGCAGGACACTACATGGCAGTGCAGAAATAGGAAGGCTGGACTCAACAGTGGGGCAGAGAGATGGGCACAGCTCTTGCAGGAATGTGAACATCCCATCATGTTCATAAATAACTTTCCCATTTTTGCATTTCCATCATTTTAAAGATATAGATTGCTATCTCACTTAGCAATCCTCTGCAAAATGCCCAGTGTTTTCTGGAAGGGAAAAGCTGATGAGGTGCAACAGTGCTGCTTCTGTGAAACTAACCACACTGGAGAATCACACTGACAGACATTCTGTAAATTGCCCACATTTATAGAACATTGATGATACCATTAAAGTGGTAAATTTAATATTATAGTTCTATTAGATTTCTCCCTCATTAACTCTGATCTGATAAACAACCTCCGGCATATTTTGAAGGTAATAATCACCTTACAATCACTACTGCTTCTCTCTATCTGGCATTTCAAGCTCCTATAGATTTACAGTTTTCTGTCATCTAATCTGTACTTACTCCTTTATTTCTTCTTTGAACTTGTGCTTACAGGCAGACGACCCTTTTCTAGAGGGCCCTGGGCAAGCAATTAACACTTAATAGCCAGAATAAAGTAATCCTAAATTCCATTCCTCAGATTTTGGACAAAATGGGTCTGAAAGAATAAAATTAACCCAGTGTTCAGGCAAGCAGGGTGCAGACCTGCAGAGGAGTTTTAGGACTGAGCACTTTCTAAGGGTTGGTACTGGGGAATGTTGGCAGCAGTGGGTTGTGTTCTTGGTTTTTGCAAACAGGTATCAGAGCAACCTCTGCAAACTCTTGCTGGAAATGTAGGTGGTGAAGAGGGACCATGTGGGTACTGGGCACAGCCCTGCCAGGCAAAGCAGCCCTGCTGTAGTGTGCAGGAAGATGGAAATGCTGAAGAAACTTTTGTCAGCCATGCCTGTCTAGTGGAGACAACTTCCACTCCTAAACATTAATTGTCAGGCAGCAAACTCACAGTTCAACCAAGTAACCTTAGCTCCTCTCAACTGGCAGGAGGCTTCCAAGGAGGTATCACTTGCCTCTTGTTTTCCTAAGTGAGTCATGGTTTAATTAGAGTGCTGTCTCGAGGAGAAGGTGGTTGTTATACATCACCTATCACAATGTAAAAGTGGAAAGTGACGCTGAAATGCTGACCCTTAATCTGAAGTGCACCATCTGTGTTTTATTTCCACATCTTGCTGAGTTTACAGTTATTTGAATTCACAGTTTGTTCCCCATTTGCTGTTCCCACATGGTAAGTGAATTGGATCCAAAATGTACTGATGAAAGAATGAGAAGTCTGTTGTAGAAGTTTGTTCCTACCTACAAGAGTGCTCTATCTCACACTTTTTCCACCCTGTGAGTTAAATCCCAGCTGTAAAATCTTGTCTCAAGATGGCCTTCTTTCATGGTGGGAAGTTGGGGTTACCGTAAGGACAAAGACTCCTTTCCCCATCCTAAAGTGATTTATGATTTGCTTATGACTTTCAGCTCTAGAAAAGGTAGAGAGTTCTCACATCTGACAAAGTATTTGCTTTGCTGTTCCTGTAAGTTTCTGTGGATGCTTATCTGGTAATAAGTTTTTGGTGTTTGGAGCACCACTCTTATTTAATATTTCTTCTCTGTTCATATGAGCCAAAGTGTTTGATGCTAAATTAAGACTGGCTATACTATAATGATGAGAGCTGTAATTACAACTGTAATAGTTTTTCGTGGTGCAACTTTGAGCTAGTCTGATTTTAGAATGGGCAAACAGCTCAAAAACAGGTTGAATTTCATTTATTCTCCATTCTTTCTATTTTTTTTATACTGAGAGCAACCATTTTCTTAAGACATAACTAACTGTAAAAAAAGTTATAAAATTTAAACATGTCATATTTCGAAAGCAAGCCATCAAAATGCTGAAGGCTGTATAAACTTAAATACCTTCTTTGGCTTTTGCTGTAGACCACACAAGCTCTGAGAAATTGATTACTCTGGTGCTGGAAGGGGCTTTCATGATACAGAAACAGAGGTTTGCATTGAATTTCTTTCTTTGTGTGTGGGACTTTTTTTTGGAAAGAAAAAAGCCTTTAAACCCCAGATTAAAAATAAGTCATTTCATTGTTTCCTTTTTCCCTTCTTTTAAATCTTATGAAAGAGTTTCCATAAACGATTGGGGAGCTGCATCTCTGAATAAATCTAAAGTAAAATGCTCCATTTCTTTTTTTAATAAAGAGGCTTTTTTCTGGAATGTTCCACATAGGTACTACCTCATTGAAGTTTCATCTGGTTGAAAGAGTTTCAGTGTGGTTCATGCAGATTTTTTTATTTTGTGGACATGAAGAGGAGGGGCAAGGAATTCGGAGTAATTTATTTTCGTATTGCAGTCTTCAAATTTACTGTATGCAGTATTCTAAACCCAACATTATCAAAGGCTTTGGAGTTCCCATGGCAGCTGTGAGTTGACCAGACGTATACCCAAAAAATCGTCTATGGCTCAAAGAGGCCAGTGTTGAAAGATCAGGAACGTGATCTTGAGCAAAGAATTTTTGGCTTTTCTTCTTAAACAAGAGACATATAATGGGCCAGTACCTTGGCCCAGCTGGTGTTTTCATGAAAATACTGATGTCCCATAAATTTAAGACTGTTTATAAGCAGGCCAATCTCCTGTTAGTGAGTGGCCATATCTCTTATAAAGGTAACACAAGGGTTGCTGGCTCTCAGTGGTGTTTTTCCCCTACCTAATTCAAGCACTTTTGAGGACTGGGTACATCAGCAAGAGCAGCATCTGTTTTTGCTGCTGGGTTTGGTGGTGTGAGATGATGATGTTTTCCCTTGCCTGGCTCTTTCACAGAGGTGCTGTGGACTTGTGAGCTGTGTCCTGTGCCCACAGCTGTACAGAGCTGCTTTGCCAGCAATGGCTCTCGGCTGGTGTGGGTCAAAATTCAGCTTGTTCCAGGAGCAGAACTGGTGCTGAACCCACTGGGCCATGGGAACAGTGGCAGGAGTGGCCCTACACCGCCCTGTGCCCACCCCACCAGTGCTTCCCATGCCATCCCCAGGGTTCCCATGTCCCTGCTTGTCTCAGTGTAGCTGCATCAGCCCCAGCAAAGCAGTCCTGAAGCTGCAGGGGAGCAGGTTTCCTTGCAAGGCTGGAGCCCCCTGGGATTTTGGAGCTGCATCTGAGCAATCGTGTCCTGTGAGATATGTGGAAAGCGTCCAAGATGGACACCTGCTGGCTCTGAAGCAGTCAAGTGCGTTTTCCAAAATGTCTTTGGCCCCTGTTCTGGATGTTTACTTTTAAAAAGATACAGGCACCTGTTGGCTGTAAAAGCAAGGGGGAGGAAAAATGACTGCTGCTACTGTCACTGAAATTCCCTGCAGACTTAAAAGGAAGACGAAAGTTGGTACTTTGAGAGAAACTCGAAGCCCTTGGGACAAGCACAGCAGAAAACAGGAAGATGCTCTGTATTCTGTCTGATTGCTTGCAAAAATGAGTGCTGTGTCTCCTACAGAGAGAGAGACAGAGCCAGAAACACATATTCACATCGTTCCCCCATGCTTGAGCCTTGCTAACTAGGACAATACCATTTTGCACTTCCCCGGGCATATTCTCAAACAGCAGCTCAGTGCAGGTGATAGAGAAAAAAAAGAGGGTGAGGGAGAAAGAAGAGAGGAGGGAAAATCTGCCTTGTGGTATTTCAGATCTCCAGCATACACAGGTGCTTTTTAATCCCTCTGGCCTACATATTCCACAGCCCCTAGGAATAGAGGAGTCGTGATGTAATGCTCTTTTCCTCACACTCCCAGCTTAAATACAGATGGAAATTGTTGTCATGTGTTAGAAATGTCACCAATAATATAAAAGGCAGGCTTCTGTATTCTCCCTTTTGCACTGTCAGCTGCTGCTGCCAGCTTATTCTTCCCTCTCAAACCTATTGTCATGTGGCAGAAACCCTGATGTAAGTAAGCCCTGTCCTCCCCCTGCTTATGATCCCTGCATTTTTTATTCCCCTCTGCTGCAGTGCTGAGGATCATTACATACCACGACTTAAAGACAAGACCTCACAAAGGAAGGATTAATCTTGTATTTGTGCTTGAATTTCGAAGGACTCAGGCAAGTGAGAATGTTCTGTTGTATTCTCTCTCTTCCTTCCCCCCCCCCCACCCCTTCCTTTCCTAGATGCTAACGTAAGGAATGAAAAGCAGCAAATGCGCTAAGCCGGGTGTGTGTTTAGTGAGCGAACGCAGCGGTGCCTCAGCCGCAGGTTGGGATGCGAGGGGAGGCAGTGGGGCTGGGAAGGGAGCTGCGGAGCGGGGCTGGCAGCCCGAGCCCAGCCTGGGAGGACAGATGGCTAGTGCTGCTTTTTAATTCAGCAAGCAGGCTTTACGTGAGGCCCGTTGGCGAGCGGGTGTGCTGCGAAAAGCGGGGTCAATGGGCACGAATAGGCTGAGATCAGGACCAGATGCCTGCCGAACAATGGGGCTTTTGAAAGAAATGCGGGAGGAAGCGTGGCGCTGGCTTTGTACTGCCTCCGCATTGCAGGTTGGAATGGGGCAGCTCGGATTTAATGAAGTGCATTCCTAAACGTGGTCGTCAGCCCGGGCTGGGAGACAAGGGGACATGTCAGAAGGGGGCTTGTGGGGCCGGCGGTGGGGGGGAGCGATCCACTGATGGATCGCCCCGAACAATGCGGTCTTAGTGCTGGATGGGAAAAACCATCAATACATCCCTGTGCATATTAATGCGATACAGCAGGTGTTGCTAAATGTCTGTCCCTGCATTGTTCTCCCGCGGCTCAGCCGGGGAGGGGGCAGGAAGGAGACCCCGCGAGGGATGCGCTCATCCAGGCTGGAAATGCAGCGGCTCCGGGACGGCCGCGCACGCCGGAGGGAAAGCGGGAGGCGAGAAGCGGCGCTTCCTCCCCGGGGTCACTGCCTCGGACGAGGTGTAGGGCAGCCGTGCCCTGTGCTGGCCCTGGCAAGCAAGGCGGGGACAGGCTCAGAGAGGCTGGCCGCAGCTTAAAGGCATAGCAGGGACCCAGAAGGGTCCTTTTTTTCTGCAAATATTCCCCCAAACTAAGCAGGTGTGAGTGCTGGGAAGTGCAGTCTAGGTCACCAGGGCAGAGGGCAAGGAGGGGGCAGGCAGGAATGGTGTCTCAGTTGGAATTCAGCAGTGAAACAGTTAAAAAGGGGCATATTTTTTTCGGCTTCTCCAGAAATACATCGATTGGAAATGAGCTGGGAAAGCTGTGTGAATTGCAATAAACAAGGTGTACAACATGTATAAAACCAAACAAAACATCTATGTCTGCTTTTGTGTGTATCCTGCTGCACTGGCTGGATGTACCCTTCCTTTAAGATAGTTTTCTATCTAACAGAAGTAACATCCCTAAACACTTACAGCCATGTTTGCCAATGTAATTCTGGGAGGGTTGGGGAGGAGGAGAGTGTACACATTCAGTCATTATTATATGTATTTCTTTTAAAAAGACACCCATTTAATTGCTGTCATTGTGTTGTCTGCTCCGCTTGTGATTTGTGACATGCTATACTGTATTTGTTAGCAGAATGAAAGGGGTCTTTGTTCCTTATTCATATTATGGCACACTGCATCTCTCAGTGAAAATGGAATATTTGCCTTTAGAGCTAACTTAACTGGTGATCTGTGCCCGCTGTAACACTGGGAAGGGATTGCTTTGTTTTTGCTGGGAGTTTCAGCGGAATTTGCAAGCAAGGCTTGAATTATTTCACTTATTTATTTTTATATATCAGTGGATTAATAGTGATGAAGAGTGATCAGCCTAATTTGCCCACAGGACAGGTAAAGCATGACCAGTGGCTGCAGCAGCTTCATATACTGCAGCTGCCTTTCTATGTATCCCTTTTCTGTGGATGAATGGCCAAGTTGACCATGAACTAGGATTTAGTCATTGTGCACCTTTGATCATTTGCTGCTGTATAAATTGCCAAAAAGGGTGTAGAAAAATAAAGTGAGAGTGTGTAATGTGGACAAGCTCATGTGTCTGCTCAGAGGTTAGCCAAGGCTGCAGATGAATAAAGGCTGTTAGTGACTGGCCAGCTGTGAAGTGAATATTTGGGGGTGCCAGTGGCACTTGGAGAGCTCTGTCCAGGCACTGGTGGGGTGTGCTGGGTTAGGTTATGCATCATGTAACATCAGCAGCATTATCACTTGTGATCTATTTGCTGTCCTTGCCATGCTCTGGCTACTTGGGTATCAGTCTGTGTGCCTGTGAATGGGAATGGTTTATAAGTATACCAGCTGGAATTGGCAGCCAAAAAGGATTTAAGGCAGTGCTTGCACAGACAATTCATAAGACTTCTTCTAGCACACCTACATGGCATGAATGTATGGAGCTTGTTTTGAAATTGAACTACCAAGTTCAGCAGCTTGAGCTTTATGTTTATTTTCTACTCTGCAGTGCCCAAGAAAAAATGAGCAAAAGATGCAAAGGCTGGCTCAGTCCTGGGAGGCTGCAGTCTGTGTGAAGGAGAGGGGCTGCCTCAGCAAAGGGCTGGACTGTGAACCTGTTGCTTGTTTGTTGTTGTGTGGCTCCTGCTTCAATGTGGGAAATCAAAGAGTAACTTTGGTCTGGAGAGAGCAAGGAAGCACTTGGTGGTGCAGAAGCACGGGCAGTGTTTTCTCCTTTGCCAGTTTGTTTCCACTCATCCTTGTCTACTGCTAAGTCCTTGTCTACTGCTAAGTCCTGTCAGATGGAAGCAATGATGGATCCATGTAGATCCAAGAATGATGCTTCACTTCCTTCAGGGAAACTGCTGTAGTGTTTGTGAGAAGGAGCACAGGCAGCTGTTCCAGGAGCATTTCAGCTCCCCGCTGTTGAAGTGTTGCAGAGCCAGGTTCTGCTGTAAACAGCAAGAACCCTTTTCCAGTTTAATTTCTTTTTTTTTTTTTTTTTTTTTTAATACATTCTTTTAATGCAGGTAATCCAACCTGCAGTATGGAACTTAGAGTATCCCTTTTGTCATTATTGACAACCCATAGCACAGGTAAGGTTGTCATAGCAGTCAATGTTGCATAAAGGAAAAAACAATGAAGCCATTAATTCAGCAGCAGAAGCTGATTGAATGGTGTTGGGTTCCTGACTCTGCATCTGACAGCAACAACACTTACTCTGAGTTTCAGTTGTTTAAAAGTTCCTATGCTGCAGGGAAGGCTCTTGCCTGCACTTTGGAGTCTGTGTACAGACACCTTTCTGCCAGCTTTCCATGCTTTCCAGTGCACCAAGTCTTTACATGGTTGCACAGGAAATGCTTCTGAAATCAATGCACATCAAGTCATTTTGGCCAAGAGGTGCTGCATGCTGTGGTATTCAATAAAGCTTATTCAAAATGTGGTGCTATTTTCAATCAAATTGTGCTAAATCCTGTCCTGAAATCCTCTGAATGTTTTGCTCTTGAATATTCTGGTAAGCATGATGACTGGTTCACTGTGCTAATCCTATATGGTCTTTCTGTCTGCAGATAATCCTGAGCTGTTGTTGCTGTTCTGAACACATGAGTAAGATTCTGTTCCCCCTCCTCTTGACCATATACAGTAGAATTCCAGCTGACTGCTAGAAAATAACAGATCAAATATCCTACTCTTCCTTTTTCTCATCCATTAGTATGAGAGTTGAGTTTCTTCTACTTGAAAAACAAAACCTGGAGAAGTAAGAAAAATATTCTTGGTCTGTTGCGCTCTATCTAGAGGCATGTACTGGCTCAGACTGTGCAGAACGTCTTCAGGAATCTCAGCTGTAGACAGATGTGGAAGCAAAGACATGCTTAAAGCAAGTTTCCAAATTTACATAGATTGGTCAGAATTTCTACTGCAATTTCACATTAATTAGAGATGAAGCTGGCAGTGGTGGCTATAGTAAATTTTGTTCCCCTAAAATAAAGTTACTGTATTTTCCTATTTTTATCCTAGTGATTTTTTATTTTTTTATTGCTGGACCTACCTGTGGAAGATGGCTTGGCAAAATCTATCCCTTTCTGGTGGAAAAAAACCCTTTTCCTTTGGGACAGTTAGTGTCACCTCCAAATTATTACTTGAGCATGTTTCAGATTTAGTAGAAAAGCTTATGTAAGGAAGGGTGATAGTTTAACCTTGGGTTGGTTCTCCCCACCCCCACTGATTTTACCCATGGACAGATATTGTGTATCCTTATAGTAAGATTAGCATATTTGCATAAATATGTTAATATCCATATGGCCTATATTGACATGGTTGTATGGGATGTATATATCTGGTGTCTGTGTAATACAAATGCTTACACTTGCTTTTAACTACAAACATCAAAATGTCATGAACTGGAGAGTCCATGATAACTAAAGTCAAACTTTTTCTTAAAAGCTATGTAATATTTAGTTGATAAAAAATATCATGAACACCCACTCTTTTCCTTGGAAGAGATTGAATTTTTTTTCCTTTTAAATAGACTTTCAAAGGATTAATTAAGAAAATGAAACCCGAGAAGAAAAATAATTGACCCAGCAGTTTGAGGCCAATAAATTTGTGTCAAGTCAGCCCTAAGTGAGCTGTGCCTAAATGACTTTTATATATATATTTTCTGAAAATGTTCCGTATTGAAATAGGGAAAAAAACCTTGCTAGATGAATAATGTCGTTCTGTCAGCAACTGGAATATGGCTGTGGATATCACTTACTGTGTGGAAAAATAGCTTGTTGCTTTGCCTACCTAAACAGAGGTAGTGTCCCACCTGGAATTTGCAGTGTTACACTTTCTTTGTTTGCCTGAGGAAACACTCAATCCATTGCAGATTGGAAATTTTAGTTTGTTTGTGGGGGATTTTTTTTACGTGTTTTGTTTTCATTAGGGTACAACACTGTCTGTTAATACATGTGAAGATGAGAGTGAGGCACACAAAAAGTAAAAGCTCTGAAAGAACTCTGTAACTGAGATTGTGATGTAATGGGGAAAAAAGGAAATTTGCTCCTTTTTCCCCCCATGTTTGCATCTTCTTTGGGTACAGGCTTTCTAGAAGTCTTTGGTAGGTTTATTGCTCACATTGAGAACTCTCTGGTGTTGATTTTTGTACGTTAATTTACATGAATGGGGAGCAGCTGAATAGTAGTCATGTAGAAGGTGCTGTTAGAAATGAGGTTCTGTCAGCAATGCCTGGTGATGAACAGTGTGTCATTGCTGTGATGGCACACTGACAATTCAGCACCGGAATGCAAGCCCTTGGTAAGAGTGGGGACATGACTGGGGGAAAACAAAGTCTCCTCTTCCTCTTGCATGGACCACAGCAAGAGCCTGAGGCTTGAGACATCCCCTGAGGCTTAGACTGGGGGATCCGAGTTCTTTTCAGCAGCAGAAGCTGGGAATGGGCTGTAGCAGAGTATGCAGTGCTGGTTAAAGATGTATATTGGATGTAGTTTAGTGGACAAGTGTCCTGGTGTTGACAAGGCAATATTTTAATGTGTGATAATCTGTCATCCTAAACTCTTAAGGGAAATCAAAGGTTTACTACATTTAGATGCATGAGTTAAAACTGCCCTTTGCCTTTTCTACTTCAAGACTTGAATTTATTTCTTTTTTTCCTGGTGAAGATGAAGTCAACTCATTTTGAGTCCTAATCAGGAAGTGATTCAGAGTCTGTGCTCATTAAATCCTTCCCTTCACTCCTGGGACTGACAGGGAGGATGTCACACATTACCTGCTGATGAGATGATGTTTTGTGAAGGAGATGAATGTCCCAGAAAGTATTCTCACAGTGACAAACCACTGGGAAGCCGGAAAGGGTTTAGAAAGCCACAGTGAAGCTGGAATATGAGTACTTGAGCTAGTTTTATCATCACTCTGTTCAGCAGCTGCTTACCCATTAGAAAGAACTTATCTTTAGTTGCATGCGATTTGGGGGGCATGAAGGTTGAACCCTGCTGTTCTCATTATTTGAAGTTTCAGATTTTCTTTGGGTTATTAGGGTACAACACAGAGCATTTAATTCCCCTTATCAGCTCCTTTGGATATCATTTGATTGGATGGACCCTTTTCAATTTTTTTCCATTTTCCTCTTTCTCATACTTCATGGATTCTATTGTTTTATTAGTTCAGTGGCCTTTCTGGGTCATTGCAGTCTAAGTACTCTGACTTTTATAAAGGTCTTGGTGACTAAATATTAGTGACCTCTATTCATCTTCTTTTTGCTTCTCCAAAGCAGAGCAGTTTGATTTTGAGCTGCTCTGTGTTACGGTATCAGTGAGTTCATCGCATGGGGAATCAAACCCCATTTCTTCTCCACAGATGAAGATGTCCATTCAGTACATTGAGCTGTAGAGTTTCTGCTTCAGTGTTTGGATAATAGGATCCCTGGAAAAGAGATGGAGAGAAACTAGCCTGTGGAGCTTCACCAGCCTAACTAAAATAACGTACCGTTACACAATTGAAGGAATATTGCTGGATTCATGGCAGTTCTAGGAAAGTCTAACACACTGAGCGTGATTGACTTGAATTTCCAAATTATGTCAGAAGAAATGGAAAAGTTACCATTAGCTGTGCTAGGGAGCTTGTTATACCAACAGAAGTCTTTTTGGTAAATTCAGCTTTGTGTTGGTAGGCTTGTATTTTGAGGTATTCCTTCTAGGGCACCATCTCTGAGACATTTCCCTAGCTCAGACTCTGCCTGAGGGATGAATAGACATGTCCCTGTGGAGAATTGGTGGTTCCAAGATTAGGAATGGATGCTGCCATAATGTGAAGATTTTATACATCATATTTTGCCATTATATGGGCAAGTCTGTGAAAATAGATGTGTAATGTAGGAGCTTTCCTCTTGCTCAGCCTTGCTTTCTCCTTCTGATAACCCTCTGCCTCATGTGTTACTCTCTGCTGCTCCCTAAGTGAAGTGGGAAATGGGTTTTATAAGGGAAATAAGAAGGTCCAACTTCAGCATGGAAGAGATATTGAGAAATACCTACAGGAACAAAGAGAAACAAAAACTATCTGAGCAACCTGAACTGTGGGCTTTGGTAGCTCAGAAGGGCTGTATTTGGGAGACTATTTTAGCAGGCATTTTTTTTTCTGGTTTACTGTTGTAGTGCTTTTTAAAAGGCAGGGGGAGCAAAGGGACACCCCAAAATTTCAAAGTCCTACCTTCCCAAAGCCCTGTCTGGAAGCTCTTAGGAAGGGTCAGAGAACAACTGTGGGAAATTTTATCTGCAGTATTTAAAGTTTGGGAAATGGAAATGAAAGTCTCTAAAAGGAGAAGCTGATAATGGAGTGTGTGAAATGGCTTTTCAGGTGTTGCTGCTGGCTGTATCTGATACATACAAAGCTTACACTTTTAAGCAAGGGGAGATTTGAATGCTGCCCAAAAGTTGCTTTCATTTGTAGAACTCTCCGCATCTCTAGCTGCCAATGGCCCCACTGGCACCATGGCGAGGTCTTTAAATTGAAGGACCTTTCTCTAATAAAAGGTCTGCTTCACTGTAAAAGAGATACTAGGGCTATAGCATCTTGAAGGGCAAGCTGATAAATGAGATATTATTATCTCAGTGTGTTCTTTTAGTGAAATATTTAAAAGGGGCTCACTCCTGGTGAATTACCTGCTGACCTGATCCTCTAGCAGCCTTATTAAATAGTCACCTGTTGTAACATTCTTTGTAAAGTTAGTGTGTCCCGCTGCACTAAGCACTATTTCAGATATCCCCATTATAACAAAAAATCTTTATCTAGTAATAGTGCAAACCAGTGGCTCTCATGGGTGCTTTCATAATGAGGTTTTATGGTGGCTGTTCTCTGATCCCTTTTCTCCTTTTGCCAGTGTGTCAAATTTACTCAATTCCTCTCCATATTCATAGAGCTTAACAAATTTGCTCTTCAAACTCCTCCAATGTTCAAAACATCAACACTTCTGATACAGAATGGGTTTATCAAAACAAACAGTGGCAGAAAATAAGGGTATCTGCACAGCAAAGTGCTTGGGCTGGAATGGCTTAATGAGGCACTGGAGCCATGTCTGTACTCTTTGCCCTGAGCGAAAGCAAAATGAAAGGAGTTAGTTTAAAATCTTAAAACTTTTGCTGTTTAAAAGCTTGACTTCTGCTTGAGTACTGGGGTGCTCTGTTGCTGTTGGATGACAAGTAGTAACTTGATTTCTTCTTGTCATCTGTCTACAACATATTTTTAAGTATTTCTATTTGCCATATGGTGGTCAGCAGCTGCCTTTGCTGGTGCTACTTGAGATTTGTAGTACTGTTACAGCAACAAAACTCACCGGGCTGTGACCAGCACCTGAACAAACAATTGCACTTGTGCCTTGGAACTATATTCCTTGGATATTCTTGGGTGCAGTGGAAGAAATCTTAAACTCCTTTGATGTCTTTCCTGGCCTCGTATTTAATTACATATTTTTTGATCGTTTTCCCTTAGGAGTTCCTTATTTTAAATGCATTTTACAAATACACATTCAAATAAGCCTGACACTATTAAATTTTGTAGTCTAGTTATTTTATATTGCTGACCATGCCCTTGGTACTTGGACTTCTTCCTACAGACAGTATTCACTGTGCTTCACTGCAAGAACTTGTGGTCTCTCCTCACTGAAATAGAAAGTGTGGTCGGGTTGAAACCTTCTGCTTTTTCTCCCTTGACTCATATGCCTTGTCCCAGTTTGGCTTGGTTTGATTTTATTTGGATGCATCCAGGCAATAAGAAGCAGAGGTGCTCAGAGAGTGCCAGTTTTGGTTCTGTGATTTGTAGCAGTCAGGTTTGCCAAACTCCATCTTTGTGCAGCGAGAGTTGGCAGTGGGTGGTGGGAGCTGATGGTCTGGTCTGCAGCTGAGCAATGGGCCAACAGGTGTTGGCCTGGTGGATCTCACTGTATTCTCTGGAGGCCTGCTGTCTTTGACACTAGCCACCTTCATCTCTGCATGCTACAGGCTCACCTTTTTAAAAAAAAAAAAAAAAAAAGGTGGAGATTGAGAAAATGACCTGTCCTAGGTTACCACAAGGTCTGTTAGCAGGAGCATGGCTGGGTGCAGTGATTGACCTTCTGCATATCCTTCCACAGTTTATCTCAATCCAGACAATTGTTTTTGCCCTCTGAGGAGCTGTTTTGTTAGGTGTTGGCTGCATTTCAAGAAAAAGAGGGTAAAAAAAAAAGATAAATTTCAAAATATTACATGAAGCAACAGCAAGCAATAATCCTGGTTTGTGGAAAAATGCTGCAGCAGCTGGTGTGGATGCTCCTTTGGTCTCTGCTCCTGTTTGACACAGCTACAGACTGCCCAAACTATGTGCAGCAGCAGGACTAAAACGGTTCCTGTATTCAAAGCTCCTCTAGCTTAAAGTTTTATTAAAAAAGGTCTGTTGGGCTCTGCTTGCAAGCCCATACATCCCACACCGCGCTGGCTGTGAGGTCCGATACCATCTCAGTAATTAAGTGCCAGCATCCTACAGCACAGTGGGTTTAAAAGGCTGTCAGCAGCTTAAATGCCACCTGATATTAAATTTATCAGTCTAACTTCTCAGCATTCTGCAGCTGACCCCTGGTAACAATGACCATGGCAAGTTATTTGTAGATGGTGCCTGCTGCACCCTTGCTGCTTGGCTGGTTTAATTGCTGATCTCTAATCTTCCTCAAAAAGGTGGGAGTGCAGGAGAAGAAAGGCAGCACTACACTTACAGCAGGTTTTTTGCCCAGCTGCCATCAGTCCATTCCCTGGGAGACTTTCTGAGTTAACAGTGCAGCGCTGGACCGCCAGGGCAGTCGTGTCCCCTGTGCAGTGGGCAAGGGCACAGGTCAGTGCACAGAACCTTCACCACACTTCCAGGTGTGGTGGTTCCATCACTTCCCTAGGCAGCCTGTTCTGGTGTCTGACTACCCTTCCACCAAAGAAATTGGAGTTCTTCATACTCCCCCCAAATGCAAATAATGGTGAGGATTTATCCCTCTCTGCCTTATTTTCTGCCATTGTAAGTTGAGGCTAATGATATGCTCCTTTTTTAAAGCTCTTTGGGATCGTTGGATGAAAAGCACTATGTAATTATTGAAGTGCAGCTTTTATGGTGCTGCCTTTAGAAGGAAGGGGAAAAATATATTCACTTCGCAAAATATTGTGTTGTAGATGCAGCTTTGGAAATCTGACTTTCATTGTTAAAGCTGAAATTAAAAAGGACTGTTCCACTGTAGAGTGTCATACTAAAACCAGGCCTGTCTTGAGGCTGCATAGAAGCTTTGTGTGCCACTGGAAATGTATAAAAAGAAAGAAGAGCAAACTGAAACAAAAGAAGGGCTGGTCAAAAATAAAGTAAAGCTAGTGATGGCTGTGAGTGCCACTTGTGTCTTTGGGACTCGGGGTTGCTTAGGCAATGTAACATCAAGTTCTCAGCAGTGTAGATGCTTCTGGCCACATCATTTTCATGGCCATTAAGTTCAAATATTTGTCTGTTTCCTGAGATGAAAGGAATGAGAGCTCTCTCAAAAAAAGAAGCCTGCAAATTCTAAAGCAGCTGTGCTGCATGCAATTTGCCTAGGAATTATACCTCAAAATACCATTTTTACCTACTTTGAACAAGGCAGAGGCTGATATGAATGCCTCATTGTTTTGTCTCAAGATTGTTTTCCCAGAAAATACCTTTCAAAATATTTATTTTTTGGTAAATGCATGTGTATAATTATAGATAAAGGCTAATTTGTGTAGCTGAGTTTTGTGCTGTCAAATGGAAGCTGAATGGTTTAATACCAAAATGGGACTTCACATTTAAATCATGCCTATGTGCTTTTTATGTTTTTTACAATAGGTTCAGTAGCTAATCATCACCTAAATTGGCTTTTCTAAATAACAAGCCATATTAGATAGTCTAATGGCTTACTTGGAAACTGGGAAGCAAAAATGATGCCACAGTGAATCAAGACTGTAATATTGAAGTTAAAAAGAAGACAGAAAATGGTGCCCCATTTGTCTGCCCGTGTGCACTCAGCCTTGCTGATGGATTTGTTGATCGTCAGAATGCTGGAATGTTTGAAGAATCTGACTAAAAGATTGAAAATCTCAAAAAAATGTAATGAAAACTAGCAAATATGTAAATTTTTTTGCAGCAATATCCAAACTGCAGGGTGAAACCTTGCTGAAAACGCCACAGGGTGTTCTCAATATTCAGACCTTAATTCTAGTAAAAGCCCACCTGCATGCCCAAAAGAAGAAGGATAAACTGATGACATTCTCACTGTGATGGGATCATCAAAATCACGGAAAGAAAAAGCTGTGGAAGTTAATGCTTTCATTCTCAAAATCAGTAAAAGCAGAGCATTTCAGGGGGAAAGTCTCCTTTCCAATGCATTAGGCCAAGTTGTTCATGCTCACCATTTATTTTTTTCTTTGCAGTATCAGATGTGACAACATCAAACAGCTCTGTCCATTACCCAGCTGGAAGAAACTAATGCACTGCAATACACAGCTCAGTATTCATATGGTCAGCCACATGATAATGATTTGAATTATCATAAAGCTGTTATTTGTATAATACAGAATTTTAAAAACAAATTATTTGGTAGGCTTACTAGTTGCAAAACTTTCCAGAATTCTTCTGCTGTGGAAATCTTTAGAAGTTCCTGTAATATTTGTGTTATTTATTGTAAGCCCAAATGGAAATGTTCAACTAAATATGACCCAAATCAGTTAAAACATTTGCAAGTTATGTATCTGTGGCCAAAAAGTCCCTTCTTTTGCAAAAAGAATAGTTAATTTGTATGTAGGTTTACAAGTAGTTAATTTTTAATGCAGACAGGTCAGGTATCTTTTTTGGTGTTTCAAACCTGTCTTTTATTGGGCAGAAGATACTGATAAATGGAATAGCTATGGAGAGCTTGTGGAAACTTGTTTTGGAATGAGCAGAGCTGCAATTTTAGCCCTTAGTATTTTTCTGGTGGCCTTATAAATGGTTTTATGTGGTGAACCAAGGGGAAAATGTCAGCTTTGCAGTCCTGATGCATTCCAGGTATGAGTCTTCCAACTATAAATTGTCTGAATTCACTTCTGGTTTTGGAGTTTCAGAGGGACCAGTTGTGTTCTCTGGGTATGACAGAGAGCACTTGCCTGTGACCTGGTCCCATTGGTCCAGTGGTGAGCACTGGGTCGGGGCTTTGTTGCTTTGTTGTGGCTGTGGATTAAGCTTTTGGAGGAGAAGCAGTTTCAGCTCTGGTGCTGCTGTATAGTGGACACTCACCAGCCTTAAAGTTCAGTTTAAGCCACTTGCTACCAAATTTCCTGGGTTTTTCAGGAGATGAGCATCCTCTGACTTGGGGGTTAATCAGTCACTTAATTTTTAAAGTGTGCTCATCACTTGGGCTTTCATTTGCTTATTTGTTGTGTTATTAATTTGGTGGGAAATGCTTCTTTGAGGTATAGATGTGGTTATTTGTATAAAGAACTGTTGCACTGACCCCCCAGGACTGCACTCCTCACTCTGGAAATACTTCAGCCTTGTGAATAGGAACTTGCATCACACGAGCTAGAGATTTAAAGGAGAAAAGACAGACTCCTCTTGCCTCTCTTGAAATGATTATGTATCTTGGCTTTGTTTTATAGCATTACTACATACAAGCTAGGTCCTGACAAACTTCTGAAAGAATGGGGTTGGATTCTTCCAGTCTTTGAGACATCCAAATGCTTTAAATATCATCTTAAAAGGTACTGTGTTCCTAAAGTGTAAGTTACAGCCGTGGTGGAGATATTACTGGGTGAAACATTCTTTGCTTGTCTGGAGAGATCAGACTGTATTATAAGAGTGGTGTTTTCATGTGGCAAAGATTCTTTCTTTTGGATTGTTCTAAACTTGAGTCGTAACAGCAAAAAATCTTCCTGCATCACAAGAGAGGCCGTCTCCTAGTTTAACCTACTCATCTGGCAGAAATCACTGCAGCTTTTTTTAATGTCAGGTCACAGGCTTGGATAAGCATATTTATTCATATCAAGCCACTGAATGTTTTGAGGTTCATCTATGACTAACTGAAAGTCTTTAAAAATAGACCAAACATCGGAAAGCTATTGAAATGTTTTGTGATATAAAGTCTACTTCAAATAAATGGGATCGTCTCAATGGCCTCTTACAGTTGGTTCGTTTTAATGGATTTTTATCCTCTTTTCTTTCCCTGATGAAACCAAATGCAGCTCACCTCTAGCATGAGGTCAGATGAGTGCTTGATGAGATTTGCTAATGTCCCTGGTTATAATAACAGCCATGGGCCACCTGACATAAAAGGCCTCCTTTACACTTATCCCTGCACATCCAGGTCCCCTGCTCCTGTGGGGACAGGCTGGGGGAGCCTCTGGGCTCTCTGACACAGAACTGGGCATCTTACTATCAACTATATAAAAAATGAGGCTTGGTACGTGGGTAACTGTTGCCTGTTGAAAAGCTTATAAAGTGATGGGCCATAAGGTCCAGTATAGAACAGCTTTTAAGATGAGGCTTCCTTTTAATTCAGGATCTTCCCCAGGTTTAAGAATGCCAGTTCTCTCCTGACATAATGTTGGCTTGATCATCCCCGCTGGTGGGCTTTCAGTTGCTGAGTCTGTGGTGCTTATATTGGGATGCTGCTTAAATAAGGCTTGTGGTAATGGATCTTGGATCTGAGCTTTTTGGTTCTGTGTTTTGCCTTAGTAGAAATCAGCACCGGTTCGGCCTATAATTAATGCACATGATTGGGGTGCAAGATAGAAAGGAGACACATTCTGGACAGTTACATTTGAGGATAAGGGACAGACAGTCTAGCTCCAGTGGCCTACAGAGGTCCCAGAAAATTAAGATGTTACCTTTTTTTTCCTCTATTCATTGTAAAGGGATGAAAAGGTTCCTCTTAAGTTCAGTTATGTTGTTTTAATGATATGAATGATTCGGTGGCACAGACAATTTGAAGTGGAAACTGAATACAAGAATCTTACTGAGTCATACACTGGGCAAGTAGATTAGGGACCACACATGCAGGCTTGAAAACATTTAATTTTTAAAATCTTGTTAACGTAAGGGGGCACAGAACAATGTAAAAGACTTGGGGCCACACTCGCAGCTGGCATAGATCAGCGTAGCACCATAGATTTCAGGGTAGCAACACCAATTTCTGCTGGTTGGGATTCTGGCCTTTAATCTGTCATCAATCTAATAAAATTGAGCTGCTCTAATTACCACGGTGTCAGTCAGAAATATGTTTGCCTGAAATGATAAAGCTGAGTTGGATCCTGAAGCCCACACAAGTCAGCAAACACTGTGCAAATCTGAGTTAAACCATTTGTTTGCCCACTTAAGGAGAGGTTGTCCACGGTCATGGTATGTGTGGAAAGACAGCGGGGGAGTGAGAGGAACAACTGAAACATATGGCCCAAGTGAGCTTTCTCTTTATTCCAATGCATCAGGATAAGACAAGCTGTTGAACCGATGAGAAACCTTCCTTATATACCATATTTCAAGATTAAAACTGGGAGAAATTCAGTACCAGTGATCTCACATCTATATTTGACTAAAGGTATAGAAAACTGTTAAACTGAAAGCAGAGGAAAAAAGCCCCCAGGCCCAACCTCCCCTAATCCATAATAGCTGCATCATTATGTAGAAGAAAACAGCAATTTCCCCACCAATGTGTCCATAAATGGAAAACTTATCAATACCTCCAGATGCTCCCTGGCTTTATGACACCATTAAGTTTAATTGCACTGATAAAATGGATTGTATTTGTATGGAACAAGGTCTTTTCAGGATCGGGTTTGGGGAGCATGCAGGCACAGGAGAGGGGTCACATACATTGAGACGTGCTCTTCACTGCATGTTAACTTAATTTTGACTTCATGTTTCTTGAAGAAAAATGTGGAAGTGGCATTTTTGCAGTGTCTGTGACCTCCTGAAAGGTCAAGATTGAGAACTTTATTGCAGCTGCACTTGCTGCAACTTAACGCTTTTGCAGTGGCAGTTAATTTCGTTTTTAGTAAGGAACATTGGATTATTACTTAACGTGAACACAGGAGTTATAATTTTGAGCTATAATCCTTGGGCCTTGGGCCTTCTCCGCAAGACAATGGAAAGAGAGCTTTTACCTTTAGTTTCAGGTTGAGCAGAGACCAGCTTCCACTGGCTCTGAAAATCCCAATTTGTGGTGAATCCAGGGAGAATTTTGGTGTCTATTCTTGAAGTCTTGTATCAGCAATGCCTTTCCACCCCCCAAACCTAACGTTTGCAGGTTTTATCAGCTGTCTTATTCATCTTGTCCATTCCCATCATTAATTCAAAACACCTGCTTTATTTTATAAAATGTAGCTGCTCACCAGGGTTGGTGTGCCAGTAAGATTTGATAGCATAAATTCAGAAAAATAAAAGCACCATGATTCTCTTCTTGCCTCTCCCCCAGAAAACTCAGACACCTACAGGGTTTTCTTACTTCCAAACCAAGACACTACCTCAGAGCCAGGAATGAAAAATACACAGGTTTTGTCATCTTATCATCTTTTTTTAGCTACATGTGTAAATAAAGATACCCATATGACAACCAGTGACTAAGTGCAACTCACTGTGAGTAACACCAAGTGGCTGGGCCCCAGCTTTGCCTTGGCAGGACCTTCTGAAATGTCCCCAATGCAGGATGCAAAAGCCAGAAAAATTGTCACTGTTACATGGTTGATATCCCAAGACAGAGGCAGCAACCTTGCTTTCAGTGCAAGGGAACAACAGTAGTGACTGGCTTTGTAAGACAGGCAGGGATTTAAGAGCGTATCTTCCAGTGCCCCAAAGCTGCAGATGTTTTGCAAGAGATATGGATAGGGGTTTTTTCTCCTGAATTCTTCTTTGGTTTAAGGTGGTGCTTTTGTGTCTGGTACTCTTGCTAAACATCACCTGAGATGACAATATCAAAGGAATTGCCCTTCATGTAATATAAACGATAAGTGAATCTTTTCTGTATTGAGGGGTTTTTTTTTTTTATGTTACTCTTTGAGGGCTTTCACCTGAGACAGCTTTTTCTATGCATCATATATGTGATACTTACGCTGTATTACTTAAGCATTTTTGGAAACTGATGGAGTGCTAGCATTGGCTGACAGCTCTCAACAATCCAAGGGCCATCCCCTGCTGACTCCTTCCTGGAGTTGTGTTCTTCTGTCACTCTGCTGAGTGTTTTTATTTTTTTTTAATGTTGCCTCTCTGAAGTGATAGTTGCTGTCAGAAATCTAGTCCTACATCAGTTCTGGTTGAGTCTATGTGTATAAATATAATGTATATCTTTATTTTTTCCATTATTTTGAGAGATTCTTTAAAGTGTTTCTAGGAAGTGCATAGCTCTCTGCTTTTCTTTCTCTGGGTGAAGTATTTCCTTTTATTACCGTAAGAAAAATCTTTACCTCTTCTCCATTACTGTGTCATTTAGTCATCATAGGCAGATCAGTTTATCTTCTAAAAAGTGCCTTTAAGATGTTAAAGTGGTAGCATTACAATTTAAAATCCTTCTGACACTGCCTGTTCCACTGGAGTACTAAATCTTGTCTTCAGTGTGAATGGAAATCAAATAAAGCTTTCACTTGCTTGACAATTGTTGCAAAATAGAAGAAAATGTTCACGCTTTCATATAGTAATGACTGTGTCATGTCAGTGCAGTTCAAAGAGCAAACCCTTTTATGCTCATAGACAATGTTTACTTTTGAGATCCATTGCTATTTCCTAGACTTTTGTGGCAAAAAAATTAACAAGGGATTTTGTAGTTACCATGCTGTTTACCACAGTGTCACTTAAATGATCTTGCTCATTCACATTCTGAAAAAGAAAAGAAAACTACATTGTCAAAAAACCCCAAAACATTGGAACTCAGTAACAAACTGAGAAGCATGGAAGGGTTTGGGGGTTTTTTGTCTTCTGTGCATGATGGTATAGCTGACATCTGCATAGCGCCATGTGGAAGGAAAAAAGAAATGGTTTATCTGTAGTTTCATCTCCAAAGTACCAAAGAATGAAAAAGAAGCAAAATGAAAGCTGTACAGCAGAAGAAGCAAGAGCTTCACAAAAGCAAGATCTCTCTCCTTGCATCACAGACTTAAAAACAGAGGAAAATTTCATGGTTGAAATGCCATCATCAGGGTTGAAAGTGTTGTGTGTACTTTTTCTTCAGGTAGACAAAAAGCTAGTAAGTCTGCATGCTCGTTACTTCTGTAATACGCAGTGATGGAGAGGGGATAATAATAGTTCTTTACTCTTTATGGTTTTTTCTCCTGTAGTTTCTGAAATTTGGGGTTCCATGGGGTGTTGTGTATGAGTACAGGTAATCGATGCTGCAAACAGCCCAGGTCAGGCTCTGTGGTAACAGAGGAACAACTGCCTGGTATGATTTGCCTTTTTAATTATCACTTCAATCGTGGGTGCTCAGCATTTGTAATGGCAATTGATACAGTCATCAAGGCATAACAAGAAGTTATTGAGTAGTGTGAAATTCATAACGTTTATTTAGCCTTTGTGACCCTTGGAGAAAAAAAGAATCTGTTTTTTAATGAATTATTGTATCCATGATAGTTAAGGTAAAGGCGGATAAGAGAACATGACTTCTGACATGAGATGCAGTCTTGTCTCACCCTCTCTGCCAGGACAGAGCAAGCCTAGTCAGCCATGTAATGGGTATTTTATGGGGTACATGTGAACTGATAGAGGAGTTTACACCCTCCGTGTGCCATGGGAATGAATAGGGGCTGCTGAGCCTGCTCAGATTTGGGGGCAAGCTGACAATTTTCAAATCCAAAGGAAGGTCTCTTGCCTTCTGCCTGTGCTTATCATCCTTGCAAGGCTGAGCTTCTGCTCTTGCTTTTTCTGCACATGTATTCATCATCTACATCCCACTCCCACCGACTCTGGGATCTGCCTGTACCTTTGAGCAGGACTTGTGGAAGCTGGCTGTCTTCTCTCCGTGGAGTTTGCTGAAGCTGCAGCTCAATCCTGCAGGTTGGTTCTTCTGTTCCTCCCATCCCACTTGTGTAAAATCCAGACCATGGTTTACAATGTGGTGTAAACGACCACTGACCTCTCAAGCTTCTGTTAGCAGATTCTGGGCTTTAGGTTCCAAAAAATGAAGATATCTCTTTGAGAATTAATACAAGAGTCCTAATGAATCCGCATCTGCGAGTCCTTTCCTGTTTTTCCATTGCCTGAGTCAATTAGCCTTATGGTAGCATGGTGTATTTGTTGTTACTCATGTGGGGCAACCCACAATGATTTGTTTTTTAGACTTCAGCAAGGATATTGTTTTCCATCAGAGGCATTTCAGGATCTCTTCACAGAGACAAAAATAAAATGCAGGGGTCAATTCCTACAGTAGTTATTTTGTAGCAGTTCTGTTGGATAAAACCGATTACTTACCTGGCCAGTGAACTTGCATTGCTTTTTTGATTTGGGTTGCACTGTATGAACTGAAACAAAAACCACATCCAGACTGCTTTGGAATGGAAGAATTTTGCTATCAGTTCAATCTGTTTTCCTTGTTGTTGTTTCCATGTAATGAAAAGATAAATATGCAAACATATTTACTTCATTAATTTTAAACAGTGCCAGGAAAAAGGCTCTGTCTAGGGATTGTGGAAAAATATTGTGAAAATTAGCTCTACATATTTTGCTTTCAGTCAACTCTGTTAATTAGGATCAAAGTACTGCAATTTTAAAAAGTTCTCACTGTTCCTTCCCACACATTTTCGTATTTCAAGAAGATGCAGTTAACTAAGTCTGAGACTGTCAGTAAAGCCCATGGGAATGAGGGTTCATGTACTAATAGCTGAGTACCAACATCCCTGAGGCCTTTGAAAATGCCAGGATTAGCTGTGGAGGGAGGTCAGATTGGGTTGCCTGTCCCTTGGGTGGCTGCTGGGATGGAAATGGGGCAACTGTTTTCCCACCCATCCTCATTGCGGGGTGTTTGTGTGTGGCTTCATCTTCGCTCTGATAAGACAAGTGCTGTGAGGTAGCTGCTTTTACAGGTGTGAAACATCTCTTTTTGTCTTGAAATGAGCAATTGGGTACTTGCAGGAAGAAGGAAAAAATGAGTAATAAACTGGGTTGGTACAAGGTACTGGTAGATTGTGGTTTTCCAGATGAGCTCAGCACCTAATAAAGTCCTTAAGGTGGTTGCCTGAAAAGGAAACTGGGACACAGAAAGGTGATGTTCAGTCTCCTAAAGCCTCTGCAGGCCATGGATAGAGCTGCCACACCAGACCCATCACAAACAGTACGTGCTCATGCTGTGTTTCATGTGCCTTTCCTCTCAAGCATGAAGACATTTCAATTTTAAGCAGGCACACTGTTATAAAAGAACGCTGAGTCAGCTTAAAAATCATGCTGAGATAAATAATTTACCTTTATTGGCACTGATAACACTTGAAATTCTAAATAGTGTTTTTCCCTGTGTTTCGAGGGGGATTTATGACTGTAATTTATGTTGCTGTGTTGCTTTTTCTCAGTTCAGATGCAAGGCTTCCTAGTTTTGTGCTTTGATACATATTTTACTTCCCAGTTATTGTGCATTGAAAGATCACAGCACTTGCCTTTAAAACATTGTGTGAACTTCTCTGGGTTCACTTCTGGATCTCCAGCATTGGCCTGTTAAGAGTTTCATTTTTAAATGCAAATGGTATGTAACTGTTTATAAATCTGACAAACGTCTATACAACGGGCATAGATCTGCCCTAATTTAATCACATTGGAAAAGTGGCAGGAGGTTTATTTTTCCCCCTCTGCAGAAGTGTCTCAACTCTCTTTCCCCTGCTGAGAAGCCCTTGGCACTTTGCTGGTCCATTCTCAGTGAGACAAACCTTGCCTTGTAACTCCCAAGGGCTGGGTGAGTGATGGCATACATCAAACACATGTTTTCCCAACTCGAGTGACTGACAACAGCGTATCAGAACGGGTCATGGGTGAAGGATTGTTGCTGCTTGGCTGTAGGTGCCTTGGAGCAGGAATCAGTCTCATTATTCTTTGTTACTACAGCATCTTCCTGAAAGTGGTCCTGGTCTGTAGCTTGGCTGTAAAACAAATCCTGCTGCAGGCTCTCACTGCTCTTGACTCGCTTCCTGGACTGGGAAATGCAATGGGCTACAGGGCTGCAACTGCACCAGAGGAGGGACAGAGGCACAGCCAGACTGGCCTTTTGCAATCCAGACGATGCAAATTCTGGCTTTGGTGCCAGAAATTGTCCTCTTTTGCATCTCTTGAAACTTCACATTTATTTGAACTGATCACATGTGATCACCTCACAAATGGGTGACAGTATTGTCCCCTGCCTTTCTTGGGACACTTGCTGGTGATCTAATCTGGCTGGATATGCATAGCAGCTACCAGCCTTCCCTTGTTCTTGTTTCTGGTGTAGCTGCTGATACAAAGCACTGTTGTTTCTGTTGGGTTTTTTTGAGACGGGGTGTAGAGTGTCTAGTCGCTTGATAGGGAGATGATTTTCTTGCAAAGTGCACAGCTATTCGGTTAACTTTTAAGTAAAATTCAAAATCAATCAATTTTTATCATTGGGTGCATTCTAATGGGAAGCCTGGAATGGGCTGGTGTGTAGCATTAATTGTTGCAGATTTCTGCAGTGAGGCTAGGATGCATTTGTATTCAGGCGGAGGATTTCTAGGTGCAGGAGGAGATTTGAGGCTGATTCCAGACGCATTATAAGCAGCAGGCCATGTGTGCATGCCTCCATCCACATCCCACTCCTGCATTCTCCTGGGTTGGAGAGCGTGGCCAGGGCTCCCCAGCAGAGACACAGTCCCAGCTGACAGCATTTGGGAGCCACAGGTGCAAATCTCAGCCCTGTTTGGCTGTTTGATTTTCAGAAAATAACCTCCCTTCCTCTGTGTCCCTTTGTTCTTGACTTTTTTAAACAAGTAGGAATGCTGTTGTTTGGTTCTTGTATATTGAATTCCAGACCCTGTGCTCTATTTAGGGGCTGGCTATTGTTATTTCAGCAAAGTGCAAACAAAAAGAATGAGCTCTGTTTAGTCCTTGATGTTTGGTGGGAGAACTGGGGAAAATTACCTTTAGGTTGAAACAATAAAAGAAAGAATAAACATATATTGCATTTTCCTAACTAATAAAAAATAGACATGTGGTTTCTAATCCTCAGCCTGATCTCTCTTGCATTTCAATTAATAAGAATGGCTTATATCACAGAATATGAATTTAAGACAGAATTAAAAGAACCGGTTTCAGGCAGGTCATCTGTCTGCAGTAACATGGGGTGGGTGGTAAGCACATGCCTTCTGAGCAGTTCAGGTGTGCTGAACTGCAATATACAATGGCTGGTTGTGTTTGGTGGCCATGGGAGTCCTTCAAATCCCTGGCAAGGAGCGGGGAGATAGCAGAGGGGCTGGCTGCTGAGGTGGGCAGGTTTGGGTGGGCCATATGGCACAAAGGATTGATTCCTTTTCCTGGTCTTAAAATCAAGAGTCAAACACGGTTAGAAGGGAAAAAGGGATTTTACCTTGGTATTTATTTTAAGGATCCTTAGGTGCACATGTCCAGGTCATACGCACCGAAACGCACCCCTCAATGCACACCCCCAAAAGATCGGGTATAACATTATATCAAAAATTCCCCAATGAGAGGTTTGAATGAGCCCCCCCCTCCCCAAGGAGCCTTCTCCTGGATGGTTCTATCTTAGTTTACAGAATGTGTTCTGGAGAGGACCTCGGGGTCTGGGGCACACTGATCCTTAGCGACGAAGCTTCTAAAATGTTTAGTCTCGTAGCTGAACAAACAAGTCCAAGAACGTAGGCAAAAAGCACTAAGAATACAGAAGTTGTAAAAGGTATAACAGGGATATAAAAGAAAAGGCAAAAAAATCTTCATGGCATCAGGATCAGCAGAACCTCTGAACTGCTGACAGGACATGTCTTGTGGCAAGTGTCATTTGGTACATACATCACAGGTTTGCAAAGTTCAGTTGTTGGCAGAGGCATACAAAAAGCCTGGTGGCATTGTACCCTAAACCTGCATTGGAAACCGTGGCCTTTGAGAGGACTTTGTGAGCAAGGTGTGAAGTTGTAGCCATCAGCTGGAAACAAGGAATTGAGGAGGGGGCAGTGAGAGAGCTCCCTAATGGATCTGTGCTCAGGGGAGTATCCTCACTCATGTGCGAAGGGTCTCAAAATCCTGCTCAGGAGGAGAGATCCTCCGTGGCTGAGGAAATTCATGGGGCTTTCAGCAGTGCAGCTTGGTGGCTGCAGTGTTTATGGGAAGAGGGCTGGCTCTCACCTGGCAGGATTGAGCCAAACTCCCACTGCTTGTGATCATGTAGGTCTGAAAGGGCAGAATATGCTGCAACTGGATCGCAAGGATTGTAAGCACTATTTTTATTATATTGTTGTTGTTGATGTTTATTGAGGCCTGTGCAGATGAGTAGATTGCTGCCAGGTGTCCTCAACTTATAAGAAGCATATGCCAGTCTAAAATGAATGGGATTGTAGAGCTGATCTGACTGGGCAGCTCACCTGGGCAGACTGGGAGCTGTGATCTGAATTGTGCTGGTTTAGGTTTAAGTCTAGTCTCCTACAATGCAGCTTTGCAGTTAAAATTAAATAGTTGAAAGTGGAATAAATTGCATCAAGTGGGTCCTTTGATGTCAATCAGCTGCATGTCTGAGTCTGGTGCACATTAGCAATATATCAGGAGGAGTAGACGTGAGGAAGGTGGCATTCCCATGGGTCTGTGGATGGAGGAGCTTCTAGCGTGTGACAAAATGAGTTGTGGTTGTCACTTTTTAAATTCTTGTTTTATTCTTCTGTTTGTTTATTTATAAAGATATGAAGATGGGGAAGGAGTGAGGACAGCTTTGTATTCCTCCTGTATTTGTCAGTTCCTGTCTTTCTAAAAATGTCAGACTTAAATTTTACTGTTTCAGTATTGCACAAAAAAATTTTTAGCCTGATCATTTTGTCTGCACAGTTTCCCCTAGAGTTTGCATCACCTAATTTTTGTTTTAAATTATCCTTTAGTTAGGTGAGTAAAGAAATATCGAGGACCAGAATTGCAGCTGTGGTAAGTCTTTACAGCTTCCTCAGAGAGGAGCAGCCAAGTGCTGGGCTGTTACTGTGGATTGTGCACATGCATCCATATCCTGCCAGACCATGAAGCCAGACATAATTTTCCAGTCCTAGAACACTGAATCAACGCTAGGAAGTGACATAAGACACAGGAAAGTACAAACCTCCCTCCCACTGCAGACATTTGTAGAAGTACCCCTGGGGTCTTGAGGTCTCCAGGGGATGGTCTCTTGGCTCTGTGCTTCTTTGCTCTCATGCTCTCCTGAACATTTCCAGTGTTTCCATCTTCTTCTGTCCAAAATCAGCATTGCTGCGCTTAGCACTCAGCTTTTTCAAAGTTTCAACCCAGTTGCTTATGGTCCATCTCAGCCCAGATGCCTTTTTCCCTCACACTTGTACAAATCTGTGTGGCTGCACTGGCAGCAAGGCCTCTTCCCTCCCTAAACCGTAATGGCATCACTTTACATGCAAGTATCAACTTCTGTATTACTGGTGTCAGTTTTCCTCATGTTAAAGAAATGTTAAGGACCATTAACATAATCATACATGTCACTGGCAGCGAACATACCTTCAGAGGTGCCTCAGCAAGTGCAATGTGAGCTGCCCTCCAGCTATGCAGAACAAAAGGTTGTGTGTTAACAATATTAATGGCTGCACGAAACCAGTGCAGATGAAATCAGGCTTACTTTTAATCAGTCTTCAGGGGTTTCTTGTGCTGAGGCTATTTGTTTATAGTGGAGGCCAGGTTGTGCCAGAATCTATTAAGCACAGGGAAAATGATCAGTCCATTTTTTGCTCATTCCTAATGTGAGAAAAGGAGACACTCCATGGCAGGGAAACAACCTGAAATGATACTTTGCAGAGCATCTCTTAGTCTGAGTGAGGCTGGGATATAGCGATAAACACCGTGATGAATCTGTCAAAGATCCTTTTAACATCAATGATTCTACTTACATCTGTAAACATCAAAGCTAAATGTGTCTGTGGCTTCTCTGGGGGAGTCCTCAACCTCTTCAGGGGGCTCTGTCTCATAAGAGCAAGAAATGGATTGTCAGGTAGAGATAAATACAGTCTCATAATTTGCTTGTGGGTTGTATATTGGTAAAATATTAGTCATTGACCACTTACTTGGGTGAAACACTTCCATGATTCAATACAAAAAGCACTGTTTCCTTTAATAGAAAGTTTACTTCATTAGGAGGGTTGTTATCTTGCTGTTCTGTGAATATTAAAAGTGTCATTTCCTATGTATCAACTGGAATCTGCTTAACTGCGATACTTTTATGGTATGGGGGATGGATTTTAAACATTATTTTTATTATACAAATCCACAGAGAAGTTTAAAAATGAGAAGTTTATTATTGTAACACTGTAAGAATTTTCATGCTTCTACTCTTGCAAAACGAACAGAAATTCATATTGAAATGTACAAGTGTACCAGAGCCATAGTTAAAGTTTCATATTGATATTTTTCAAAACGAGACATTTTCAATATCTATATTCAGTATACTTCCATTTATCTGTTAAAAGATGCTGTTTAAAGAAACTACAATATGTGCTTCTAGATATTCTATGTAAGAGCAAGAAGGAATTTCAGAACAGTGTGGGTTGGGCTTTGTTTTGTTTTGTTTGTTGTTTGGGTTTTTTTAAGCTGATAATAGTTCTGCAATTTTATCTGCCTGCGCTCAGCACCAGAGGAACTAATTGAAATTTTAGGCCTTGTTTTATACAGTGCAGATTAAATATCTGTTCCTAAAATCAATGAACATTAAGAAAAATCAGTGCATAACAATGCACATAGTTGATTACAGTTTGCAGATGACAGTGACTGTTGCTGTTCAGAATTATGCCCTCTTCATGTACCTTTGTGTAGTACTCTGAAAAAAGCTCGGTTTGCTCTCTGAGGACACACACACATGTATTCCTTGCTTAGCAGGAGTATGGATGTAAAGCTTACAGGTGAAGCAACGACCTGAGATCTTATGGCCTTTGTCTGTACTACACTGATCAGGCTTTTACATTCTTCCTTCCTCTCCTATCTGCCTGAAGTAAATATAGTGAAGTAAGTGTCAAATTAGAGTCTAAGAGAAGTTGGAAACCAACCAGTTGTGCTTCCAGCCAACTTCAAAGAGTGAGGTTGTTTTTTTCTTCCTTCTGAAACACAGAATCTTGTTGGATATGGGCTCCAACTGTTTCTCTGAAGTCAAGTTTTTCGGCTGCTTTAAGATTGCCTCTATGTTTTTCTCCTCCCTTTGTTTCTTTCTACAGAGTCTTGGCCAACTCCAGGACTACCCGGTGATCATTAGCATTTCAGCAGGAGACAATGAATGGAGAGGCACATGTGTCACCTGTTCCATGGTGACACTGCAGCCATCACTGCTCTGCAGGGGTGCTTCAGGGATGCTGAGCATCAGGGGGCTGAGATTCCTGGAGAGAAAGATCTGGGGATTTTTTTAAGAACTAAATTGCATTCCCTTAACAAGTGATCAAATATGCAGGAAGAAGAATGTCTTACAATCACTTTATTCTGCTTCAAATTATTTTTTAAGAAAATACTAAGTTAAATCCTAGCAATTCACTAAGATGTCTTTCAGGAATCAAATGTGACAGCAAAGAATGGACTTCCATTTTCACCTATTCAAAGTAATGAATTGGACCTTTTTTTCCCCTAATGTTCCACATCCTGCTGCCATCAAGGACAATGACAAACCCTTATTGACTATAATGGGGGAACGGTTTGGCTTTTTATCAGGGCTAAATTCTAATTCAGCCTGAAAAAATAGGTCCTCAGCCAACTGTACTTTGCCATGCCAGTATCACATCTGGCCCGCATATCTTTACATTGTGCATATTCAATCTCCTCTTGCTGCTGGAATTTTCACCGTCTTTGCCCCATGCTATGGGCACCTGGAGTTGCTCTGAGATGCTGAGCAGTGGATCTTGCAGAAAAGGTGTGGGAAGGTGAGGATAGTCAGACTCTGGAGAGGTGCCAGCTGATCACCAGGAGTCTGAAGCATCCCTCACACTTTGATACTGCTCATATTGGCCAAACAGAATATGTGGGAAGTGCTTCCTTTCCACTCCCTGGGACTAAACCTATCCCCCCCCACCCTTGGATGGATGTTCCTCAGCCTTCCCAGACCATGTACTGCTCTCTGTGTGCTGCCATGGCTGCTTGCATATGTGTGAGCAGCAGCCGTAGCTTTGATGGCAGTATCGACTGCCCTTCCCCTGGATCGTGGATCATACTTCCATATGGGATGAGGGATGAGCTTATTTAGTACTCTGTAATGCAATCCTGAAGTTACTTCAATCCTGCCTCCTGCTTCCTCTCACCTTTCAGGCAAGAGAGGTAATGAGTGAACAGAGATGAATGGAGGGGCAGCACCAAACCTCCCTGTTCAGACAGGAGGAAATTAAAGATAACGATGCATTGCTGAGGCTGGAAATTGCGGGCGGGCAGAAGAACAGTGTTGGCTTTCCCGATCGCCAAAGGCACTGCTCACTCCCTGCTCATCTAGTTCATGGATTTTTTGTTTCGTTTCTTCCCCTGAGCTTGAAATTTATCTATAACCCATTCCAAGAGCTTCAATCTTACCTTTGTTGAGATGCTTCTTGCTTCCTACAGTCAAATTTGGATGGTGGTCCTGATTAAAGTGACATTTGCTTTCGGGTATTGCCACACTTACAACATTAGGAAGGTGGGAATGGCTTAGGAAGCATGAGGTTTGTTTCTTTATTATTCTTTTTCCTTCCTCTGCCTTTTATTATCTTTTCTCTTTTCTTAAGCCTCTGAGGAATTTCGGGAGTAAGTTCAAACTTCTCTTTCAGAGCCATAAAGTGCCTTTCCCTTCCCTTCAGAAAAGGAAGAAGGTTTTATGGAGTTTTGTGTTTGTAGTTTGTGTGATGGGTCCAGGAGCCAGAATTTTAACCCAGCTACACAGCTGGATGATGTGATGCCACGATGTCTTTCTATTCACCCATTTTTGGATAAACCTGATTTTGATTCAAGCATCAAATACCTTATCAGTGTTTACCTTTGTTTTATGTGGATGGCTTACACTAACTTCTAGTTAAGTGCAAATGCTGACACGAAGTAGGCAGCCATCAGCGATCACCCAGATTGTTTGGAGAACTCTTCCAATTAATTGTGTTACTTTGCAAAGAGAGAGTTTAGATAACCAAGAGAAGCTGCATTTTATAGGACATATATATGTGTGTTTATTTATAGCTCCATATGCATATTGCTTCCTATGTTGGAGGGGACAAAGAAGGACACTGCTAGTCCTAACGATATATTGGAGTGCAGGGGAGAGAAAAGGGCTTAATTCTTCTCTATGCAATGACAGAAAAATTGAATGACTTTCATAAATGTTTCTTCTTCATGTTTGACCCTATGGGTCCCATTCATGAGTGTATTTAAGGGGAACATGCCTCCAGTGTTCTGTGTCTGCCAGCTTTGCTCCCCGCTCCCAAGGATGGCACAGTGTGTGCTTTATTTCTGTGTGTGTGTGGTTATTCCTATATGAATATTTTAAAATGGTTCACGGTGGGGAAAGGAGGAGAAACAAAGGGCTTATCACGTTTTCTTCTTTAAAACAACAAAATAGAAATCAGCGGCTTTGTACAGATCAAGGATGCACTAGTTGTGGTCAGCCTGTCTCTCCAGGAATGTATCAGACTTTATCGAGGATCTCTGGATAGTCTGAAGAAATAGTTAGAATTCTTAATGACACTTCATTTTGGAGTGACACTTCATTTTCAGAACTGAGTTGATTAGGAAGATATTACCCATCTTCAGATCTTTGCATTCATCTTATTTTTTTTTTTTCCTACTTGTTTGGGAGTGGGACAGAAAGAGGAAAGGGGGAAAAAAAAGGAAGGGGGAGAGGGCAAGAAAAAAGAAAGCTTTTCCCTTTAAAGTAAACCCTTTCTTAGGCTTAGCCTTTTTACCCAGATCCCGGCACCCAGCTCGGGCGAAGCGAGAGGTCCAGTGAGCGGCGATGATTGTCAGGATCATGTGGTGCGTTCTGTGGGTGCTGTGAGAGCCGTGTTTATCCAGGGCCATGTGGAGGTGGGCGGGTGCCTACCCGGGGACAGGGGGACAGGAGAAGCTGGGCTCCTGCAGCAGCCACGCTGTGAACAGCCCACATTGACTGAACTGTCTAACCGGACTAATTTGCTGTGCCTGTGGGCTTGATAAAAGAAGCAGCTGCTGGAAAGGGCTCGCTCAGATGCATGTAGATGAGGCTGTGGACTGCCAGAAGGATCCAAGCAGAATTTTTTTCTTCCTTGCTGCATTTCTGCTAGAATCCCTACCTCCGGCTCTCGTGAAGTTGCATTGATCAGGTAAACTATTTTAGTTGTTCCCTGCCTTTGGTGCTGGCTGGCCAGCGTGCCAGCCCATGGGATGGACAGCGGGATGAGCGGGCTGTGCTGCAGGGGTGGCAGGAACAGCTCCCTTTGGAGCAGACACACATTTTTCACTGCTCCCTGCAAGCTGGCAGTCGTGAGGCTTTGAAAATTGTGCAGCCATGTTACACAGCCACAATTATTTCCCTTTCTCCCCCTCTCCTCCCCGTTTAATTTTGCTGTGAATAAGGCTAAGTCTGGTATTTCTCGTTTGCATCTGTCGATGCACCAGCCAGCCATGTTTTTCATATGATTATGTGCTGTGCGGGTCTTGCTGGGAATGCAAAGATGTTCGCTGTCCTTTTGGAGTCAAGCCCTTTACGTCTTCTCCGGGGGGGGGGAAGGAAAATATCTGTAGCATGCTGCATGGATGTCTGTGAGTGCTGAGGACGCAGGCTAGAGGGCTCATTTGGAAGCAGGGGGAAGATGAGAGCTGAAGGCTCCCCACATCCCCTAACCCACCAAATTTGATTCTTTGTATTAAAATAGGTGTTGCCTCATGTCATCCCCCCCAGTCCCCACCCCCTCCCACATTTGCATCTATTTTTAAGTGTTGATTAAATAAAGCTATGGCTCAGCTGGAGAAAATGAAGAAGAAAAAAGGATGAAAAGGATGGCCTTTTGTGTGGAGATCTTTTGTGCGGCTCACCCGCCCCCCTACAGCTTCCCGGAGTAGTACCAGCAGCCTTTAGTTTAACTGGCTGCTGCCTGCAAAAACAGCCTTGCAGAATTTGGGGAGGGGGCGCGGGCCTGGGGGGGAGCTCCGATGTGTCTGCTTGCAGCGTGAGAGAGATGTTAAATGGGATTGAGAATCTGCAGACTGGAAAATGCTGCACAATTTAACGGAAAGGGTATTACCTGCAGGGATTAACCCTGTTTACTGACAATCTCTTTCTGCTTCTTCACTTCACACTTGCTGTGTAATAGCTGTGGCGTTTCTGCAGCAAGAGCCTGGATGCTTTGGAGCACAGGAGTGATTTTACCTGACACATTTGAGAAATGCTCTGTAAATGCCTTAAAACCCGAGCGTTTCATTTCTCCTCGAAGGAAGCATTAGAAGGTGTTGTCCCTCCCTGCAAGACGTGTTAATCAGCAGGTTACACCTTTATGAACTTCTGTGAATGAGTTTAGAATTCACTCACTGTGAATATTTCCCCACTTTTCCCCACTTCAAGTGCTTCCACCCCAAATGTATCTATATGCAGTCCTTCTTCTAAGTGTTGCCACTTTTGGAGTCAAGGCTGGTTTGCTGTAGGGGGATTAATGGCTTCTGTGTTATGGGAGGTGCTAGGTGTCTGAGAGAGCCCTGGCATTCCCTTTTGCTTGAGGAAGTGCTGTTTTATCCTCACAAATACACATAGATGGAGATCCTGGCTAAGTGGGGGTGATTTTGAGCTGTTCCTTGCCTGCACTGGAGAGTGGAGAATCTCTTCTATATCAGACCTTAGTTTCAGGCTGTGCTGTTTTACAGACGTGGGGGAGCGCACGGTACCTTGAGCACACTCACCCACTGGAGACCAGAGCTCTCAGTTCAGTGGTGCTTGTATTGCCCTGCTTTCCCTGAGTCTCAGTGCCTCATGCATGCAAACTCATACCTGAGTACATAAATTCGGCTTCACAGCCTGATTGCTGTTGGCCCTCACAGCCAGAACTGAGCGTGTTGCAAATTGCAATGTGCCAATATGGGCTGTATGTAAAACCTGATTTTCTCTATCTCATTATAAAAACTGTAATTAGGCTTGCAACTGGGTAGTTTTGAACACACACTCATTGCTGTGGGAATATGGGGGTGTCATCGTGCAAACATTTCCCAGAGTTTCACAGAGAGTGGAGCGGGTCAGGGCCATTCCTGAAGGGATCTAAACCCTAACCCAGCAGCCTGAGCTTTGTTGTTCAGGATGTCACTGCCTGATTAATCCCTTTTCTTGTGGGATATGGGCTGAGCAGAGATTGGCTATTGTCAATGTGAATTATGGAGTGGATGAGCATGTCATCTGTTGCTTTTAGTGGTATGCACTCTAAAATACTCATGCAGGCAGTTGAAATAAGCTGAAAGGAATCTGAATGAATGAAAAGAGTAAAAATTGTGAAACTTCAGGTTGCCTATGGACTGTATCACCAGAGCAGGATGCTTTGTGGGGATTCAGATGCCTCTGCTAGGATCAGCACATGAAAACATAAGTCTGACTCAGTTATCAGTGGGTCAAAAATATTCAACTATCCATTTAAAAACAACAGCAGCAACAAATCATTGGATAGAAAGTTTTAATTTTCCAATTTCTGGGTAAATTTCTAACTATGACCTTTATCTGCTTTTTGTTTGCCTTTGTTTTTCTCCAAGATGAAAGCAGGTGAATGCAGAAATGAAACAATGAGGTGAAGTGCACATAGAATATTGCAAACCAAAAGTGTAAAATATAAAATTATTAAAAATGAAAAAAAGATCTCTTTTCCCCTGTCATCTCCCTTGCAGGCATAATTAAAGCTAGGACCAGATTTCAGACAGAGCAGTGATTTTCAACTTGATGGCATCATTTTTAAGCCCTCATTGGTTTCCTCGCCAGCAAGTGGTGTCTGGATGGATACATGATTGGAAAGCTAGTTTGCAATACGAGGTGCTGTGTTTCAGCTGTCCCTTCACAGTGTATTTGAAATACTGGTCTCCATGTGTCTTCCGGCATTATGTAGGATGGTGAGGTTGTCATACTATTTTCTTAGGTTTCAATTAAAAAAAAAAAAAAGAAAGAAAGAAAAAGCTTTTCAAGATTTTTGGATAGTAATAAGTAAATAAGAAAACAAACAAACCCTCCATGCAACTGCCTAAAAGAGTTTCACCCATGATGATGATCTGATGTATAGGTTGTCACTCTGCTTAAATTCCACAGCAGAACTGTGACACCATCTGTTCCCTTTCACTGTGTGCAAAAAATGGTTTCCTTTCATTAGCATTAAGCTGCATAAAGAGACTGGAGATCTAGAAATATCCCAGTCTTTCCCTTACACATACCTTCTTACAACAGAGTTCATTGCAAACATCACTCCTATTCCTAAGAGAAGGGGAGGGTTTGAGTTATAAGCTATTAAAGATCTTTGAATAGCAGGGAAATAAAATAAAAAATCACCCCATCTATATATTGCAATGAAACCAGAAAGCTTTCTGAGATGTGTTAAGATGATGTTGATTCAGAACAGCTGTCTTTACTACTGCATCCCCTGAAGGCAGTAGGGCTGCTGTCTGCCAGTGTTGGTGGTATCTGGACTGCTTTGGGGCCTCTTCGATGCAGTGATTTCCTGAGTGTGGGTCAAACCCCACTGTGCCCATCCTCAGAATGTGAGATTTTAACTTACAGTAGCCCTCTTTTCACTAAAAATTCAGATCAGAGGCCTCTGCAAAGTCTTAGTAAGGTCCTCATTTGTAGAATTGTTCCGGAAGTTATGCATTTTGCTTTCACTGTCTCTTTTCATTGATCACACCGTGTTTTAATGTTATTTTAATGCCAGTGCAGTGACCTGTTGGTGATGACACGGAGATGTGTATTCAGCACTGCCCTGTTGCAGGCTCGTCCTCTGGCCACTGTGTTAGGATAACCTGGTAGATAAATGCAAGGCAGGAGAAATCAACATCATTCTTCTCTGAAATGCTATCTGTATGTAAATCTCTGGTCCCATTTATTCCCCCTTAAAAGTTGCAAAGCACTTTCAGTTCCTGTTTAGTGGTTGCTCCCTCTGAATTACATGAAGCAGTGAGAGAGGTCAGCCAATGCTGTCCTGTGGGAATGAAACCTCTTTTTGTTGTTTTTCCACTAAGCTGTTGCAAATAACATTGGAGATGCAGCGAACGTAGAGGAAAACAAGCCACCAGAATTACACTGCATACCCAGTGGATCTCAGCATAAAATATTAATCAGGCACTGCAGATCTCAGTTGTCATCTCTTCGTATGGAACAAGGCACAGAGCCCCACTCTGCCCCTTCCTCCCGAAGGTCCCAGAATTAAAATATTTGTTAGCTGTGATTAATAAAGACACCTGACTGAGCCCTTGTTGTCAGGGAAGAGTCTCTCAGCATTTTAGATCAGGTTTAAGGATCAGACTTCAGAGCTTGGTAAGCACAAGCCTACACTGAAGGGAGTGCAACATACTTGGTTTAAGCTTATGCCAACTGGTGAAATTCAGTTCCCTCGGATGTAACAGTGTTTGTCATGACTTAAAAAATGGTTTTGCCCAGTTATCTTTTAGTGATTCCTATTTCCTTTAAACCCCATTAGTTCTTCTCAGTTCTCTTTTTCAGCAGTGAAAAGAGCACTGTTGCTCAGGTGCATTCTGAAACTTCAGTTCTGGTGACATCTTCCATTCCAAACCAATTTAATACCACCACAGCTCTTTCTCTACAAGGTGACAGGCTGGGGTGAATGAGTTGTCAAGGTGTAGGAACTTTGCTTGTCATACAGTCACAGGGAAAGGCTTCTAAAATAAGATATACTCTTGGATTTGGCATTGTCTGAGCAGCTGGTAATTTCTTCTTCACCCATCTAGTGAGGGCCTGCTAGTTCCTGGTCAAAAGAGAGTAGCATGTCCTCAACATAAAGCATGGTTTGGTTGGTAAGTTTATGCCTTATAAAGAGACTTAGGTCTTTGGGATGCTGTTGTGCATGACCTGTGTTTTTACAGATGGAGCTGGCATGAGCTTTTTTCTACCAGAGCCTTCTCTCCACCCAAGTAGCAATTTGCATTAAATGTGTCAGAGCTGAATAAGTTTTAAATTTTTCTCCTGATGCAAAATAAAAGGTCTGATTTTTACTACTCAGATTAAAATTGGAGAGAATTTGACTACAGCAATATCCTGGTGAAAGAGAAGGCAGGTCTTTGTACTGACTACACTGTGAAAGTCCTGGGAGCAAGATGAATCCTGTGCAAAGCAGTTCTGATTTGGGGAAATTCTCCAGGAGTGGCTCCTCTGAATTCTTGCCTAAATCACATTGCTTCAAGTCACAGTTCTTAAATGGCCTACAAAAATATGGAATGTAGTTTGTGGCAGCAATTTGTGATCTAGTGTATAAGAAACTGATTTGAGATAGAGATGGAGGAGGCAGGATGTGTTGGAATTCAAAATGTTAGGCTGCAGATTTTGCTCATCATGATACAAAGTTAACACCTGTCCTCCACCACCCTGTCCTGGTACAGAATTCCCTGTGTGGAGTCCCGAGGGCAGTTGAGCTTTGTGGCCAAGTGTGTGAGTGAGCTGCATCCTGCCACATCAGTGATGGGTGGGTACCCAGGATCCAGTCTGGCCAGTGGAAGAAAAATGGTGGATAGTAGAAGGAGACTTGAGAAGGGGTTAAGCCATGGATGGTGCTGAATGTACTGAATATTCCTCAATTATGCTTGGAAAAGAATCAGATCTTCCCCTCAGTGTGTGTTGTTGCGTCTTGCAGATGTATTGAAAGTCTGTGTTAGAGTTGTGAGCAATTAACATGTTTCCTGAGGACACATGGAGAGAAACTAAACTTGCATGTGATCTACTGCAGTTCTGCCTTAATAGATCTTGGCTATGCCTGTGATTTAAAATGGCTTTACTGACACACAACCATAGTTAAGTGGTGGTGTTCTGATTGTGTGGACAGGGTTCATGGTGCCAGTGCAGGCTGCTTACCCCCCCGATTTGAGTCATTTGCTGGGATGCTGTGAATCTTCCCATTGCAATGGGTCAGACTTTGGTCCAAATTCAGACTGGCAGTTTTCACGTGGAAGAATGTGGTTTGGCTTCTCTTTACGGAGATGCTTTCAGAAAAAAAAAAAGTAATGAATACAGTTAAATGGGAAATAATTTTCTTTCCTGCAAAGTCTTTTAAGGTATCTGGAGCAAGAACATTTTTATAAGTTCAAGACCTATTGCATTTTCTGTTGAACAAAGATGAGACACAAATGAAAAATAACCCTCATTGCAGCCAAACCACATTCTGGGGAGAGTATGGGAGAACTGGCCTTTAATAAACTGGATTGGCGCTATCACCATGCTCTTGGAGCATGGAAAGCACATCCAGTTTAAGCACTGCTCAGTGGAGACCAGGTGCATACTGAAAGGAAAAGGACTGGGTGAACATCTACATGAGGGGGGAAACAGCAGGTAAGAGGATTTCTTGGAGAAGAGGAAAGGGTGGAGATGACCCTTTTATGATCTGGGGAATGGTATTCAGATAGTGTGGCATGGAGGAGGAATAAAGATAGTGTGTTTCTTGGAAGAAGGCTCCCAATCTCAAGGTTCAGAGATTTGAGATTGATTTGAGATTAAAATTATGTGATCTGAACGTATCAGTGACTTTTCTCTGAAATTTGAGTTCCTGATAACTCTTGGATGCTGTGCATGTGCTAAGACCTCATTCAAAACACTAAAATATAGATTTTAGAACTGTGCTGGATTGGGGCCACCATGATAAATAAAAATGTTAATGATTTTCCAGGCTCATACTTAAAATTCAGCGGTGGAAGTTTGCAAACGGATTGTGCAGATTGCCAAATTAGGTCCAATTACTCAAATTTAGATGAGCTTAGCATAAAACATACAAATGTGTTCAATGCAGTATTCTGCTTAGGTCTGTGATTTCACTTCACCAGGCTTATATTTGCATGAGTTCATTAAAATTGGTTCCATTTCTTTTTTCCCTTAGCATCACTTTGAAAAAGTGGTATTTAAGCTGGAGAAAAATAGTAAAGAGCAGACTTGCAATTATACAATGAAGCTAACTGGAGTCATGCAGCACTGCTGTGGTTCATTCTGTCAAAGAGGGAACTGGAGAGCTCATTACTGAGTCCAAAGTTCAAACTGACCACTCTTTGTCAAAGATTCCTGGTGCATCAGTCAATTAATTGCAACCTTCTACTCCATGGTTATCCAGTCTCTGAAAAAAAAATTTCCACTTCAGCAGGACTCCTCTTGGTTTGTATTCTAATTAATATTTATTTTTCTTATTAAAAATAAGAACTTGGACAAGGAAGCACTGCTCCTCTTCTGTTTGTTAATCCTTTGGGACAAAAAGAAAAGGCAAGACATATCAGCCTGAACAAATGAGAAAATCTCCAGACAGACTAAAGGCTTTGATGAGGTTGTTACCTCTCTCTAAAGCCAAACAACCCTTTCAAAAGGTGATGGCCTGGCATCTCCTGGAACATGGAGACATGCCTAATTGTCTGTATTAATGGCTTTATTTATTGTTGTATAAGGTATCCAAATGTCAAAATAATATTTATGTTTATTTAGAAGTAACACTTAATGCTCCAGTAAATTATGGTTTGTTATTCAGAAGTTATTTTATCTAGTTCACAGTCCAGATGTGAAAAAGCAGACTTTGCGTGCAAAACCACTTTTTAAAAAAGAACTGTAATACAGCTCTACACCCCCTATATGTGTATCTGTATTGGTATAAGAATGAATTATCCATGCTGTGAGTCTGAACACTTTTAAATAGCAGTTTAAACAATAATCTCCAGCAGTCTCAAAGAAGCCCTAACGTTTAATAAATTGGTAATGAGCTGCTTAAAAAGTGTATTATGGTATCATAACAGCAACTTTGTAATCGAGATTGCAAACTGTTTTTTCTGCTGCAAGTGGGTTCTGACCACCTGCTTTTGCTCAGCCTTCTCCAAATAATGGATTTCAACTTGAAATTCCTTGTGTGTGATGGGAAGAGGTTGTTCCACTTCTCCCAGTCCCTGTCTGCTGAGGGTGATTGCACAAGGTGTTTCCTCTCATTCTCCTGTTTTGTCAAGATGTAGAGATTTTGCTTTTGAAAAAGTGTTCTGGCTCTTGGATAAAATGGAGTGTGTCAGAAATTGTTTTGTAGAGGAGAAAAAATATTGTTGCTTGGTTCACTACCATGACAGCTATGCAGGTGTTTTCAGAATAGTGGAGTTTTTTGCAGGATGTAAAAATTCGTGAGACAAATCCTCTGACCTCGGTAAACCGTGTAAACCTTAGTTACTACTGGGTGTGGTAGCTTAAATACCTTTCTGTAATCATAAAATTAGCCATGAAAATAGAATCCAATCTCTGGAGAGTCCAGAGTGTCCTATTTCCCCACTACTTCCCAGTACAGCACTCTTAATAATCTGTATGTGCTGGATCTGCCTTTGTTAGTGCAGCCTCTTTCGGCATAGGTGCTCCTGTGCCATGTGCTTCTCCCGACTGGAAACGGGAACAGTAGCTCTATTATTTGTGGAATGATTCCTGGTGAATGCTAACATTGCAGCCACTTCCTCTGAGTGCCCTGGTGCAGTCAGTGTGAGTTTTTGCAATGGGAGATGTGAGTTTGTGGGGAAAGCAGTTACATACTTTGTTTCCACGCTGTCACAACTGAACCAGGCAGGGCAGCCTGGGCAGGAACGTCTGGCGCAAGTAGTTCTCACTTTCTTCCTCCGTGAAAGCTGTTGCTTATTCATTTCATTTTTTTCTCTACTGTATCTCAGAATAAAACCCCCTAGAAAATGCTGACCTCCAAGTGATAATTGTGTGAAGTTTTGAGGCTAACCTCAGTGGCTGAGCTGTGAAACAGAGGGTTGTAAATAAGCGCTGCACTTACCCTCGGACAACATTCTGGAATGAATATTTCGGCATTTTCACTCCGTCTGTCACTTCCAGCCAGACACTGATTGTATAGGACTGAGCTGCCACATCTAAAAAAACGATATTGCTAGTTTTTATGTGCCTCCCAGGACTGCAGTTAGAGTTCACGGGACAAGCAGTGTGTCCTGCCTGCCAGCAGCCGTGTTCCATGGGACAGCCTGGCTCCCTGGCCGTGCCAGCCCTGCTGCCCCGGTGCTCAGAGCAATGATGTATTTGAGCTCGGTGGGAGCCAAGGTATTTGACACCTCTGAAAAATGAGGTTTATATCAAATAGACTGTTCAAGCACTTTATAAAAATGAAGTCTTTATCCTTTCCCATATAAAACAAGACACCAAACTGAGGCACAGGAGGGAAAGCCAAGCAAAGAGGCAGCTGCAAAACTCTGAAGCCTTCCAATGTTTGGACTGAGCTTGCTCTGCCAGGATGATGCCCTGCTAGAGAAGCAGGGGGGACAGTAAAGGTAAGCAAAGAAAGCAGTCACTAAAAAGAACATTTAATCTGAACTCTTCTAATCAAACATGCTTTGAGGCTTCTCTTTGCCTTTGGAGGTCAGAAGGGGCTCCCATCTGCAGCTGGTTTGTCCAAAATTCATGTGACAGAGGGCAGTGTTACCTGCAAACCAGGTTTTGTGGTGATGGGAGGTATGGGGGGAGATATGGTCCAGATAGGATGACATTTTCTGGGTGTCACCTCCCTCACAGGGAATTACAGGACATTTCATCTGTGGGGACTGGCCAGCTGTATGTGTCACCCTAACTTGTGTCATGGTGTTCTGTGCTATTCCTCCAAGAGAGGGCTCTGACCTGATGTGAATGTATGAACTCAGGAATCTCTCTCTTGTGTCTTCCACCTTGAGATTTAGCAAGCATTACCTGAATTTGGATTGTCAAGACTTGAAAATTGAAGAAAAGACCTCTTGGTCTTCCTATTTAAGTGAGATGCATCAGGACCATCTGTATTTACTCCAAATTTATGCGAAAGTAATGCTGCCACTCCCTGCATTTCCAGAGACAGAGAAATCGGGGCCATCAGTGTTGTGCGCTTGGGCACATTAGAGGTTGGCCTAATTCAATTCAACTTAGGAGATAAAATACTGTGAGTGCACTTAGGTTTGTTGAGAAACCAAGTTAAATGTTTACATAAATACTCAGTCTGTGAAGCTCTTGGAGTGTGGCTTAATGGACAAAGCATAGTAGTTAAGGTATGTAGGTGGTGGTTGCAAATACATGTTTCTGACCTTCTTCTGTAACCTTGGGAAGCTTTTCCTTTTCTGTAAAATAGGGATAACAATGTATCTCTGATTTAGCAAAGTGCCTTTAAGCGACCTGATGAAGTGCTACATACAACCAGCCCAGGATAAGAGCCTTTATCTGCTGCGTCAGTTATTCCTATTCTAAGACTGGCTGCTGGGGGATTAAATAGAACCTGTTCCTCTATTAATTGAGTGCCCGAGTTCACATCTGTTCTATATTTAAACATGCAGTTATATGTTTTAAGACATACTTCTTTACAAGTTTTGTTATTAAGCACATGTGCCTTTCATAGTGTCATCGGGACCATAAAGTTTAAATGGTGGATGCAGAAAGAGGAGAACAAGAAAACCTTTTAACCTGCACGTTATTAGAAATCCATTTCAGATGATCCCTGTGGAAATGTTACTGATAGTTTTGTTTCTGAAGGCAGACAGTAACTAGTCATGATTTTTCCAGAAAGGAAATGCTATGAACTGTGCAAAGCCTAATGAAGGGGAAGTGGCTGATTTATTGTAAACAGTTATAGCTTGCTGATGTTGCCTGGATTTTATGTTAATCTTGTTGTGTGGACTGTCTGTTGGGAATAATTGAGAAACATGGAGGATTGAGTAGCTTTTGTAGTCCATAAATTATTGTCTAATGAGTCTAGGTTGTAGTCTTGATCAACTTCAGCACCAATTTCTTTATAACTTTTCCAGAATTTTAGCCACTTTAATATACCAAGTCATGATACATTATGAGTTCAGAATAGAATTGTGCTATAGAAGATTGCTTCAAGGAGGGATTCCTTTAAACCTTTAAAGAGAGGACAGGAGGAAGTGAAACATTAAAGAAAACCCAGTCTATGTAAAGTGTAAATTCTCTCATTTGAATTCTGAGCATATGTTTCTTTAGATAAAGAGATGCAATGGCAACAGTACTGCTGTATTTCCTGCTATTGCAGAAACTGGGAATGCCACATAAGACCTTCCATGCTGGGAATGATCAAAAGCCTCCCCCAGGTTTCTGGCTCATCCTTTGCCCTTAAAATGCCTTTTGGAGACAACATATGTGGAAGAAGTAAGAGCAGAGGACAAGGTGCCAAGGTTTCTGCTGCAATGCCCGAGTGCCACTGAATTCCAGGAGCCAGCTGGGTGCAGTGGGAGGTGAGCACCCTTTGAGATGGCTTCCAAAGCCCTGCTCTGCAACTGCCTTTGCTGCAGGATTGTCACCAGCCCCTTTTATTTTCTTCCTGGCCTTTACAGGGGCCAATGAGCAGTGAATTATCCATGATCCATAGGTTATCTCTCCACATTGACTCCTGATTAGAAAGAATGTAGCTCTGAAATAGCTATTTTATGAGAGTTCTGCTGCAGTCTTTTAGGGGGAGCACAGCAGAATGTACCGAGCTTAAACCTGTGCCTGCAACATCACTTTCTTTGTTAACAGGAATTAACACATAAAAAAAGGGAGTTTAAGGGTGCATTATGTAAATCAGTCCTAGATTTCAGAGAAGAGTGGCCTTTCCTCGTTAAATATGATCTTGAACCGTAAAATATGTTTGTGTATGATTTGTATAGAAAGTATGTGGTCGTGATAACTGAGATACACTTATTATATATACTTGAATTCACCATCTCATCTGGACTTTGATCTTGTGACATCTTCTGCTTAAACAGAAAAAAAAAATCAATGTCCAGCAAAAGAAAGTTCTTCTCTGCTTTCTACCCAGAAATTAATCTTCCACATGACATATTTCTAATATCACCCAGGTAGCTGGGAAATCCTCCTCCTTCCCTACTGTCTCGGTTTCAGACAAGTTTAGGGGGAAAGGCCCTGGAAGGGACATCTCCACAGAAGACAGGTTTCAGCACTCCCTCCCCCACCAATATGAAAGGAAATTCTTGGATGAAAGCGAAAAAAACCTATTTATTTAACAAGCAGAGTACCAGCGCAGGGTACAGGAAAAATATGAGTGATGTCAGATAATAAACCTCCTCTCAGCAGAGAAAGCGGGTGGATTTAGAGTTCCCTCTGCGGCTGGCTCGGCCCTCCCGAGGTCCGAGGCCGGGATGCGGCGTCCCCGCTGCCGGTGCACGGGCCCGGTGATCTGGTTCTCGGATCACAGCGAGGCCCAACACTTCCAGAGGAGGAAGAAGCAGCTACCGCAGGATTTCAATATGCCAGTGTGGGAAAATTCTTGCCTCAGCTACCAGGCTGGCTAAAAGCAGGAAGCTGCTCCCTCGGCTCTGCAGCGGTGAGAGCGCGGGGGAGTGTGTGTGAGTCCTTGAGCACAAACCGTGCTCCGTTTCCATCCCCTTGCCTTCGGACCCAGCTTAAAGCTGCGGGACCCATTTCTAGGCAATAAGCAGGCGATAGGGGAATACAGTGTTATCATAAAATCACCCCAAGGCACTTAGAAAATTCAGTGTGTCAGAACTGAGGACAGGATGGGAATGGATTTATGCTGCACCAAGCACAGCTCTTCTAGATGCAAAGATGCTGGGTGTTTAAAAAGGTTTCCTAGAGAGCTGAAGAAACAAGAGCTTTGTGCTACTGAAGCATGGAAATTTTTACCTACTCTATGAGAGGCCCACCTCTAGACTTGAGAGGGAGCTATGCAATCAGACTTGAAAGCTGTCACACTTCAAAGCTCTCTTTTTTTTTTAGTGTTTTATTATTTCCTGCTGAGTTCCTATATCGATGTAAAAACATGTTCTGTTACAGTGCGTGTATTTTTATTAAACTAGTCTTTCTAGTTTTTCTGTGCACCAGTGTAAAAGAAGGAAAAGCTGCAGAGGGCTTTAGTAGACTGCTGCTGGGAATGGCCTCTGTATCTCCAGACAGGCTGTGGTGAATAAGGGTTACGTGTGTTTGTAACAGCTGATGAGTCCCCTTGATGTTGGTTCTAGCATGGCTTAAACTTAAAGCTAAGGAAGGCAGCTTGTGCATGTTGGCCAGCAGATTTAAAGCTCTCACGCTGTTTTTTATTGTTATTATAGTGTGGGGTAGCCTGAGAAAGGCACATTAGTCACAGGCCAGAGTTGTGCTGGGTGTGTAGACACTCAGCACAAAATCAATATGCAAGATTGCCAACAAGATATGATGCAAACTGATGCAGACAGGAAGGGACTCTGTGAAACAACCTGTTGGACAGTAGCTGGTGGTCCTGGCACCTGACAAAGCAGTGGCTGCCAGGAGGAGCCTTGGCTTTTAGAACATTACAGACAAAGAAGGCAGGGAAACTACGGTGTAGCATGGATGGCTGCTCACCACCTCTGCCCATCTGTGTTACTGTGAGCAGAAGAGTGGGATGGATGGAGCAAACACTGGTGGTGGCAGATGGATGGAATGAGATGTCAGTGGATATTCTACAACATGAAACAGCACTATGTAAGAGACAAGGGCATGTGTTGACTTAGTAAGGTCTCATATTAATTAGTGTTTAATTATCTCTCTTTTTAGAAAAGAGATTTGACTTTGATTTTCTCAATTGCCATGATCCACACCTGGGTTGATTTTCACTGTGAGGGTGGCGAGGTACTGGGAACAGGTCACCCAGGGAGGTTGTGGATTTCCCAGCCCTGGCAGTGTTCAAAGCCATATGATAAGGCCTTGAGCAACCTAGTCTAGTGGGAGGTATCCCTGCCCAGGGCAGGGATGCTTGGGATTAGGTGATCTTTAAGGTCTATTCTAACCCCTTCAGATTTTATAATTCTAATGATAGTCAGTTGAGCTCTCAATGAGCTCACCACAACTCTCTTGTAAACTCAGAAGCAGCAGAAGCAAAGGTAGAAGGAGATTTTTGTGCCACAACTCTACTTTTTTGTTCCTTCTGCTTGAGGGAGGTTTGGATTTTCTCCACCTTTCACCCTTGGCAGTCTTCCATGTTGTTTTTAATTGCAAAGCAACATGGTGCTTTTTCCTCAGCTGGAAGAGTTGGCACATAGTTCTTTTGTGCAACTGGGACAATAAACTGCTGTATTAATCACTTCACGCAAGGTAATAAATAATAGCAGAACTGTTGCTTTTACCTCTCAGGTTTCTACTAAAATAATCTGACTTCCTGAAGGCCTTAGAAGTGGGATTATAAAACTGGATTTAAGTCTGTGTCTTTCCTGGTATCTTCTGCCTGACATTGCACCATGTGAGATACCAAAAATCTAATTGGCAGTGTAATTACTAAAATGTGTTCTTATTTGGAAGCAGGGTTGTAGACAAACTTTGTGTGTTGTATACCTGCTGAAGTCTCATTTAGGTGTGGGGAAAAGAACAGTCCCTGGCATCCTGAGCCATATGGCTTTCTGTGAGATGTTGCCAGGTGCAAGCTGCCTTTCTTCTCCAGCAAGATTAAAAGGAAAACCAAGCTAGGATTGCCCTTTGCGGATGGTTATAGATAGGATGTGAGAAGCCCTTCAAAATTCCTCTCTCAACATTGCTTATTTTGCTAACAGTACAAAGCATCGAGCACACACCACAGCAGATAAAGGGAATTTGGAAATCAGAGGCCCAAACCAGTTTTTCAAAGTCATGGGTTTTGATCTTTTGAGGTTGATGCTGTTTTACTGTCCCTACCCACACTTGTAAACACCAGTCTGGGAAAGCACAGCAGGGACAAGGATTTCAGAGACCCCACATAAAGATTGCAGGCTGGTGGGTTCCCCAGTGTGCCAGAGGAAGATGTTGCATTCTTTTTTTCTTTTTCTACTGAGGAATTGGAGACCCACGTAAAGTCTTTGTCAAGAAGATGTTACAATTAGAAGCAAGTAGTCAGGTGAGCTGCAGAAAGTGAGCATGTGAATGCACTTAGTCCAGTGCAGAGGTGAGGAGAAATTAGTTTTCCTCCTTTATTTCACCATATTTAATTGCACAGTTGGTGTGTTGGTTTAACACAGCATGTTTTTAGTGGGGGCGGTAGAAAGTTGGTCTAAGGGGGACTGCAGTGAGATGCTGCAGCTCAGCTGGGCTCTGGTCAATGCTAAATGGTGGTAGCTGGATTTAAGCTCTTGAAAATCTCAGAAAAACTCACATTTTGTGTTTACTTTAATTTTTGAAAGCAACAAGGATTGCTTGCTGGGATTTAAATACACTTAAGACAAAACAAATGCCAGAACAGCGCAGTTTTTCAGGCTAACAGTTAGCAATGTTGGTGGCAATACTTCTGTTCAGGGCTGCCTTGCAAGCAAGGCACAAAGCAGGAGTACCTGAAAAGCAGAAAACCACAGCATTTACAGTGGAGAAGGCTGTAGCCTTTCCCTACTGGGACATGGTGCCCATCAAATCAACAGCTGTTCTGCTCTGCAAGGACACTGCCAAGGTTATTAGTGTCTACAAATTGTCTTGCTGATGATCTTTTGTGAAGTATTTAATTTCTAGGTGAAGGAAGAAGGAGTGAATAAATTGCTTTATCCCTTGTCAGAGCTCTTCTTTATGAAGTGCAGTCATTTTACTCCCAGTTTGGGATTGGCTTGCATGTTTTTTAATTACAAAATTAAAATATTCTAATGATTAAACTTTGCTCAGGAGCAATAGCAATCTCAAATGTTTAAAAAAAAAAGAAGAAGAAAGAAAAAAGCCCATATGTTAAGTTTCAATGTGGGTCATGTACACATGAAGTCTATTACAATATGTTAAAAAACAAGGTCACTTCAGTATTTCAGTATTTCAAGGTGTTTCTACAGGATTTCTGTGGCCTGGTGTGCTACTGCAAGTTCCCAGATGCACCAATGTTGCTACCATGAGGGAGAGAAAATGCCAGAGCTTCATGGAAAACTGTTAAATTCTTCAAGGACTGGCTACCAGAGTAGAATGGGCTTTGGGAAGATTTGCTTATAAGAGAAGCCTGCATGAATTGGGCAGACAGAATTGTAACAGGCTCAATAAGTGATCCTGAGCTGATTCTCAAGTGCTTTGGGTGTTTCTTCACTGTCAAATTTTACTCTTTTTTTTAAATGTGAAACAGTGTTTTTCATTTCCATGAATATCACTCAAAGTGCATGAACTGTGAGCACAGAGTTGCCTTCCTACACAGTGAGAACTGTGTATGCTTATGTGATTTTTTCATTAAAAAACAATGGTGGGAGATTCAAAATTCAGAATTCGTAAGAGACTCCTTAATAAACACAGATTCAACCCAGAGGAGAAGCTTTTCCTTCCAAATTGTATCGCTAGGAATTTTTAAAATAAAACTTGACCTATATTAGCAGTCCCACCTAAAATAGCATACCTTGCAGGTGATTTCCATGTGATTTTATTTCCTAGCAGATTACTGTGCTGATGGCAGAATTTCTTCTGTAATCATGCAACAGAAGTGTAAGGAAGCAATGGTAACTCAGCTGCCAAGGCAGAGCCAGAGACTCATGGTTGATTCAGTTGTTGGAAGAAACCTGGAGATTGGAAGAGATGGCAGAAGGTGTTGTTTCTGTCTTAGGTGGTGAGAGAACTGTCCTGTGGCAGATCATGGATATGACTGGGGAGAGTGACATGATGGAGAATGCACCAGTGAATCTGAAAACAAACCTGTCCAGTTTTGAAAGAGGGTCCAGAGACACAGGAGCAGAGATGGAAGAGGGAGAGGAGGGTGGACGCACAATCTCAGGTACAGGATGAAGAAGCTGAGTCTGTCAGGTGAAATACAGAGGGATTTACAGTGATAAAGAGGGACTGATGTCAAAATTCAGGGCCACTGAGACAGCCAGGCTGGTGACACTGGAGTGATGATGCTGGGTGGGTTATGCTCTGAGGTAGCGTTCATCTCACCTGACTGCAAACATCTACATCTGAGCTAATGCTCTAGAAGCCCTTTAAGGCCAATGCAGATAAATTGATGCTCCTGGAGTGCAGCTCAGCTCATCATGAGGTGGCTGTTGGCTTGAGCAGTGCCCTGGTTTGACTGTGGTTGTGTCTGGTCACTGAGAGCGTGGAGAGTATAAAGCACTGGCACAGTTTGAGGTGTCTGCCCTGCCAGCCTCGAAAGCTGGGTGAGATCAATGCCACCCCCAGGACATGACCCAAGCTCCACTGCAGTTAATACAGGGTGTTTGGGTAGCCATTAAGGGACTTTTATCAGCAGCAGCAGCGGGGAGATATAAATGGCAGCACAGCAATAGAAGAGGTTTCCAGCAGACAAGGCTGAGCTGCTCCTTGCACCAGTGGCTGCTCCAAAAGCACAGTCCGCTGGTTGGGTGCCCACTGAGCGCTAATAAGATGGCTTGTGTTGCATTATTTTGTGAGGTGGTGTCAAAGGCTACAGAAGATCTTGTTAGTAGCTGCAGGAGGACTATGATATATTCTGATTTTGTTTTCTCCCAGAGGAAAATGGTAATTTAGTATTTTTCTCATGGAAATCAAATACTGGAATAAACTCGGGGGTCATGAAATCTAGTGACCCTGTTCCCTCAGGCAAACATATAATATCATCCCTTTCATAAACTGGTCAAATATTTGATCTCTCAGAAACCCAGCAAACTACAGGTTATGCTGATAAAAATAAGACAAGCTTATGTAGGGGAGAAAGTAGCATTGCTCTGTGCCTTTCCCTAGCTCTTTTGTTTGTTGTTTTATGCACTGTGGTGTCAGTACTCAGGGCTTTACTAAGGCTGTAAATACAGATTTTTAAGAGAAGATTTGGATTTGTTTAGTATTTGAACATCTTTGTGCTGCCCGTGGTAGTTCTCACCCATCTCCTTGTGGCTTTGAAATGGCAGTTGTGTTTATAAATGGCTTTAAGATAATTGACGAAAGGGGTGATTTGCATGGAGAACAAAGTAGTGCTGAAACTTTGGCTGAGACCTATCCACACCTTTTGGTGCATGGGGAAATATAACATGAAAAGGGGAAAAGGTTTCTGTTGGATTTTTTCTCTCCACTTCCACTTGTCTTTGTTCCTGCCTGTGGAGGATGCCTGTGAAGCACAACTGCTCTATTCCCAAGATAATTTTTGAGAAGTAATCAGTTGGTCGAAAGTATAAATAACCTGTATCAGATTAAATAAGTGGAATAAAGTCCCAGAATTTATATTCCCCTTTATTATTAATGACCTTTCCTTATCACCCTGGAGAGGTAGCTAGCTGGCTTCAAGGGTACGTCCTTGCAAGAAGGTTGGAGCGCAGATCCATGGGTAATAGAGCTGGAACGTTAAAAACAGACCTAAACTGAGAAATAGTTGTAAAGATCTACTGAAGGTTTAGAGCTGATCACGTAGCTTTCTATGTGGGTTTTTGGGTTGGTTAGTTGGTGGTTTTTATTTTTAATTGTAGAAGAACTTGAGCCGTTGCTCACAAAATAATGAAGAGAATGAACTGCCCGCAAGGAAATTTAATCAAGTCCTCTATCAATTTTATTTATTTGAGGTTAGTTACCATAAATAACCTTTTGTAAAATACTGCAAACGTCTACAGAAAAAACAAACTGGGGAAAAGCTCTTGGACCGTGAAGTCACCAAGCTTTGCCAACACCAGTGTTGGCGAGAGGGTTGGGGCCGAGAGCTGGTGCTGTGTTGTGAAGCGCTGCTGCCCGTTTCGGAGGGGCGAGGATGAGGATGCTTCTCCCTCCGCAGGCGCTGTGATGGGCGGAGGCGGAGTGCAGGCGGCGGCCGCGCTTTACGGTCCCTCCTCCGCATCCCCCGCCGCCTCCCAAGCCCTCTCCGCGGTGGGGCTGCCACCAACACGCCTTTTCCAGGCAGAAATCCTCCCAGGCACCAGGTCTGCATTGCCCACTCCTCGCTTGTGAAGGTTTTTCTCGCCTCGCCTTTCCTTCTGTGCTTGACATCCCGCCTTGCTCCGTGCGCCGGGGCAGGCGCGGGGCTCTGGTCCCCTCCCGCCGCCATTTGGTGCTGGCATCCCCTGGTTGACAGAAGCTGATGATTGATGTGAAGGCTGGGAGCAAACAGCTGCTGATTTGATTATTACTGTTTCATCTCCTCACCTTTTGGAGCATTATGGGAATACTTACCTTGTCACGCTTTAATGGCATTTCGTGCAGTACTTCCCCAGGAACAATGAAGGAGTGGTGTTGTACAGAGGTAGTTTAGAAATTCCTGTTCCAGTTCTTTGTGTTTATTTACAGATATAGGGAGAGAAGCGAAGATCTTGCTGTATGGAGGAATGGAAAATTCGTCTATTTGATTGGGAGCTGTTACAGACATAGATGTGCAATATGTTAATAAAGTAATTGTGCTATGTTGCTATAAAGAGGATGGCTTCATTATAAAATTCTTGGTTTAATACTGTCATTACAGCAGATGTATAGCATATGAACTAATTTGCATGCAGATAAGGAGGCTCTGACAGCTTGGTAGCATAATTACTGCATAGCATACAGCTCACTGGTGCTGGGAGCTGAAGCTTTTGCTGGAGGGGTGCTCATGGGACTAATTACATTGGCTTTGTTAAATTTAAAATAGTGTATAGCCAGGAAAGAGACCCTTCTCCTGTGCTCCACGGTGTTGTGCACAACAAGTTACAGAAGCCTTGAACTGCTGCAGCCATTTTAAGCCATGCAAATGCCTGGATCTCAGCACTTCCCCGTGTAGTGGAGTCATCGACTTGGATTTAACCAGGGTGCCTGTATAAACTTTCAAACGAAAGGTTTGAAAACTCTGATATTTCTGTATATTAGAGCTCCAGTTAGGTCCTTTGGATAAGTGCAGAAAACTGTAGCTGTAGTAACTTTGTTTTGTTCAGTACCTGATGGAAGTGGATGCTGAATGGGTGACCTCAGAGGGGTGAATGGATTCTCCCTCTCCGGGGTGCACCTCTTGCCTTGCTTCATCACATCCGTGTCTTTGTGATTTGTCTCTGCTTAATTTCAAACATATTTCTGCTTCCTTTTTTTGCTTTGACTGTGTCTGCAGTTTTTAAAGATCTTATTATTGAGGTTCCTTTATGGATTTCAAAATGTTTAATTCATTACTAAGTCATTATAAACTGAAGGCATTTTATTTTCCTGGGGAAATCAAGGCAGTGCCACAGGAGATTATTTTCCCCCCTGCTACTGTCAGATTAGCTTGCAGAGAGGGGAGGAATTTGTGAATGCAGTTGACTTTGATTATGTAAGCTGGAAACTGGCAAACAGTATGGATTTATTTCAATTCCACTTACTTTAAAAAGAAATACGTATTAAACTGGGAGTGCCTTAGGGCATCAGACAAATGGGAAGCCAAGCAGAAAGTGTGTATTCCTCCCTGACCTCTCCTGCAGAGCAGTAGGTGATGCCAGGTAGCTGGGCAGACGGAGCTGCCGGGGCTGTAGGTTGTGCCGGGGGAGTGGGATGGTTCTGGCGAGGAGGATGGGAAGGAGACTGGGGCTGGGTTATAGCCAGGACCCAACTCTCTGCCTGCCCTCAGGGAGGGGAGAGGCTGCTGGTGTGTGCGGGGCACTGCGGGTTCTCACTGAGATCTTGATGCGATCGGCAAAGGGAAGCACCCTTCTCCCCGCCCTGTTGGTGACACGGCAGCGAGGGGCCGGGTGATGCTCAGACAAGTGCTGTGACATCCTGCTTCAATCGGCTCCCGGGAGGTTTTACCCCTGAACCCCTAAGAGCCTGGCTCTCCTGCCAGGAGGGCCCTTCTCCCATTTCCTTACCTGCTGCCAGCCCCGGAATGGAGCTGAATGTGGAGCCATGCTCCTAAAAATCGTCAGCATCAAGGGACCACTGGGACACTCAGCAAGTCTGTCCCATGCTATGAGTAAGGATGTTGTGCTCCATTGCCTTAATGTGTTCCCTCCCTCAAAGTAAGCGTTGCAACTCCCACTCATCTGTGTCTATAATATCCCATGCTAAACAAATATTAGCTTACACCTTTTTTCTTTTGTGCTAAATATTTGCCCAGGTATTTTATTTTGCAAAATTCAAGCTCATGCTTGTATGATCTGCTTGCATTTTGTTAATCTGAGAATATTAATAGCCTGCTGGCATTGCTGCTAATTTGGAGTTTCTGCTGTGGAGTGAATATAGTAACAAATGTTTAGAATGGTTTGTTAATCTTACCAATGTTCATTATGTATTTATTAATAGTAATTAGAGCCAGTCATAGCGATGCATTTGGAACTTTTTGTATCAATCAAACAAGCATTTTTTGAGAGGATGATAATTTAGTAGGAAATTTAGTGTGTAAATATGTAAAAAAATAAATATGGTAGGAGAAAAAATACAGTAAAACACTGAAATGAATTAATAGTTTTTACCAAAATTTTTGTCTTGTCTGATCCTCCCCTCCCCCCCCATGTCCCAAAGCAAAGTAAAAACAGGAGGAAGAAGGAAAATATTTTATCCCCCTTTTTTTTTTTTTTTAATTACCCATTGAAACAGTTCTATTTGGGCTTTTTTCCATATATCAGAGATTTCAAGGCAATTTTTGCAGGTTATTCAGACAGTTTTAATATGCACATGCATGTTGAGATATTTTTCTTCTTTTTCCTTCATTTTTGGTGGTGAACTTGATTTACTTCAAAGGGTTTTGGTTTTTCAAAGGCCAGAAAAAAACACAGTTCTTTTGAAAATCAGGGTTCCGTGCTCTCTTGACTGGGTCTCAGTCACATAATCAACCCTTTCCCAGCCATTGGTGCTGCTCACTCCTCCAGATAATGTCACAATGTCCTTTTAGGGCAAGTCCTGAATGAGTCCTTTAGGTCTCTTGCAATTATATGAACAATGAAAAGAAAAGAGCATCTCTGAGGAGTCATGATTGGACTTTGTTGTTGTTGCCTTACCAACTCTGCTCCTCCGTTTATGCTCCTTAGGCCTGCTGTTGCCACTCAGGAAACAGATTATCCAGCACTTCTCCATCTTCCAGCCCAATCAGAGATTCCTCCTGAATCAGCAGTGCTTATTATTTCCAACTGTACATAATTATGGCAGAGAGGTTGCACCACCATAACTGGATAATGTCAGCAGTTCTATTACAGTGCCATACTTCTAGTGTCCTGAAATGGGGATATAAAATCTCACTTTAGCTTACAGTCCTTCCTGTGGTGAGAGATAAGTGTGTGCAGTCAGCCTTTAAGCAGTTAAAGAAACCCATAAAAAAATTCCTCTTTGGGATGTCAGTTGTGTAAAAGCTTGTTACAAAATTGGGGTTTAATGCACTTCTGCAAAACTATTAAGCACCTGAAGCTAGCAAATGGCCATGAAAATATCAATAATGCACAAGCACAGAATGATTTGCAGGTTGGTGCAGCAAAAGAAAAAAAATAAAATATGTGGGCTCCAGTTTTAGCAGGTCTGCCAAAATGTTGTGAATATTTAATGGTGAGGAATAACTCCTTCAGAGCTGTTCTACTCCAGGAAACAATTGAGTATACATATCTAACAATCTATTAGTACAGCTGTATAAAAACCTTTTATATATATTTAATTCTTTATGAAAATGGTACTTGACATGTGAGAGGTCAGCTTTTTGCAGTTGTTTTTCTTTATTTTTTAGTGGTATTTTGAACCATTTTTCTCACTGCAGTCTGCTCTCCCTCCTGTTACCCCCTGCCCTGTTTGCAGTATCATGAATTAAAGGGCTTCCACAGAATGAACCAGCCTGATTTCTTTAAAACATTCAATATGGTCTTTTTCAAACAGGAGAAGAGGGTGATAGTTCATCTCCGTTTAAGAACTCGGATAGAAGTTCTGCCTCGTGCTTTGCTGCTTATCATATTCATGCCAGCAGAGACCAGTGATGATAGCAGTGCTCTCTGAGTTCTGACACACTTCTAAATATAGCATACACTGCTGTAAATTCCAGAGGTGATAATGAAGCCTGGACCCATGTGTCAGCAGAGCTCTGAACGGGTAATGCATTCCTGTTTGCACTACTGGTCCTTATTTGTTAGCTTGTGGGCACCTAGACTCCAGCAATGATGTCTTGCTTGTTTTCACTGAGCCAAGAGGTGAAACATGCAGAGCAGTGGAGATGTGTAATTTTATCAAGGTAATCGAGTATTAACTATTTGTGTGTCCTTTGAGAGATGCACAAGGAGGGGGCAAGGGCAGGAAGCTTTTCATACAAGACTTTGTATAAACTTGTTGCCTAGCAAATGTTGACAGGTCTTTAGCACTTTGCTGTCTGATGACAAACTCCTTCCACTTCTTTGCATGGGGTGTAGGAAATGACTGATCCCTGTAAACTAGGCTTACTTATATAGCACAAATTCAGCAATCACAAAATCAGGAAGTGTGCAGAGTAAGGGAGGGACTGCGTTGAAGATGAGTTAGAAACTTGCCCTAGGAAGCTCTTGGTGAGTGATGAAGACTTTTTTTCTTTTTTTCCAGAATTGATGAGCATAACCCTGCTGCTCTCTTATGCTTTCCTAATTGAGGTGTGAACCCATCATGCAAACCTTTACATATTCTGCGCTTTAATCTGAGCATGTGAACCAGGCTGGCTCTCAGAGAGGGAGGTAACCAACTTTGCCCTTCAGGTTCTCCAAGCGGAAAAAAAATAACCTTCCAGGCTTCAACCACTAGGAGCACCTTCGTGTCTGGATGACCTGACAAATGAGTCCAGCTTCTTACTGCAGATAAACCAGTGCGGTCTGTGTGACAGATTTGGCCTTCCATGTGCTTTGCTGGTGACAAGAAGTGTATTTTGAAGCAGATCATGAGGGTGCAGCAACTGGCATCTTCTGTAGCCACTACTGGAAGTGGCCTTGCGGTCCAGTGTGGGAGGGTCTCCCCATCTGGACTTCTCATCCCTCTTTGGTGAGAAGAGCACACCCTTGTGGATGTGCTACATGTGGGCCAAGGGTACCAGAAACACCTGTAACGATGCAATTTCAGGCTCCAGGAGGAACAGAGGTTATCCCCTGCCCTTGGCTGTAGGGTAGAAGCAGCTGAGGAAGAGAGAAATCTAATTTAGCAGAGGTTTAACAGCTAACATGTTCCAAAAATTTTGATATGTGTTGGGGGCAAATCTGACATAACTGAAAAATCAGGCATTTTTTCCTTCTGATCTCACCTATTTTTGTCCAAGAGAAGGACTGAAACCCTGTTGTGAGAGAGGGGGAAATTGCTTGAACTGGTATGAAGAAGATAAACAGAAAGAGAGAGATTAGATCGATCAATCGATTGATTGATCACCGTGGTCTCCTTATGTGCTACGCCAGAAAACTGCAGCCCAGTACAAAGCTGAGAGTTGACGAACACGGGCCTTTTGGTTCATCCATCTCTTTCTGCGTTTCTAAAGATGTTCTTCCAGTTGTGTGTTACCAGCTTGCATTTGCCTGGACCACGATCATCATCCACAGCTGTCTCCAAGGTTATACAGAATATCATTTAGAATTAGTTGCTATTGTTTAAATCCAAATGCAGCCTACTGAGGGCTGCCAGGCTGTGCTGCCCAAAGGGATGTGTGAGGCTGAGCCAGCAGTCGGAGGTGGGGATGTGCAAGCGGATCCGGGAGGGCAAGGGGCACTTGGAGGTGAGGAGGGGGTGGGAGCAGGCTGAGCACGTGGCACCACGCTTATCTGTGTGGAAGCGCAACACCTCGCAAACTTTTAAACCTTTAATCTGCAACGTGAATTTATATAAGGCTGCCTGTGGAGGTGTGCGGGTCACCGGGCTGCACGGAGGCTGGAGGTGAGCAGGGACCGGGGAGAGCTCCGGGGCGGCGGCGGGGCCGCTGCAGAGGCGGAGCGGGGGGAGCCGGCGGGGGCGGCTCGGGGTCCCGGCGGAGCTATCGGGGTCCCGGCGGAGCTATCGGGGTCCCGGCGGAGCTATCGGGGTCCCGGCCCGGGACACGGAGTAGGGAAGGCGGCGGCAGCCGGGAGCTGCAGGGTAGAACCTGAGTTACAGGGGAGAGAATTTACGTTTTGAGGTGAAAATGAGGTGACTCGTCCTCGTCGGAGGCGCCAGCTCGGGCTGTTTCTGTGTGAATAAACGGTTCTATGGAACGAGCCACCCGAGACTGTGCCGTAGGAATCCTGGGGTGGAACCGGGAAGGAAACCTGGTCTGACTGTGGGAGTGGGGAGGGTAAGCGGGGCCCCTGTCGGTCACTGGAGCCGCTGTCGTGAAGGGACTTTGGTTTCAGCAGCTGTAATGATCTATAACGAACATACTGATTATAGGGTTATCTATAACGATATATAATAGTTCCATATAGAACGATTGTGTAGCGATATATATATAAAATTTATATATACAAATTATTAAATACAATCCGGGACCGTGCAGAGCTGGGCAGAGCCAGGCCGGGTGCCACTGGTCCTGTTGTTCGCGTGGCCTCCCCGGTCCCCCTGCACTGTGGAACAGTGGGAGTGAGTCCCACCCAGCACCCTCCTCCATCATCATTCCTCTCCCAGCCCTGGTGATCCCAGCCCAGGATCTTGGGGGAAGAGTTTGGTTCTGCACAACATTCTCAGGCAGACAGTGGGATTGTTGGGGTGTCCCATGCAGGGCCAGGAGTTGGACTCGATGATCCTTGTGGGTCCCTCCCAGCTGAGGATATTCTGTGATTCTGTGAGTGTGTGGTTCTGTCTATGCTGGAAAGTGTTGATCACAGGTGTGTAAAGGTCCTTGGCTGGATATGAAGTTGAGTGTTGCTCATAATCCAGACGCACAATCTCTTGCCCTTGGTAAACTGCAGTACCTGCCTTAACAAATCCATAAATACTTGGCTGCTGAGCTCTGTCCTCAAATGACCGCAGTGTAGATGTGCACTTTGTAAAAACTCATTTGGAAGAGGCCTGCTCTAAACAGATGAATGGGTTGGCTTGGGTACCTTTAAAAAGAAGAATCCTCTTCTACCAACACGCTTTACAACTCTGACATAATTTAGAACAACATTGTCCTCCTGAAAATTCTGCTACATGATTACAGTGTTGCCAGCTCTTGTGATTTGCAAACTTGAGAGCAAACCTTGAAGGAGGTCATTTAATCCATTCCTCTACCTGAAGGCAAGAGCAGCTTTCCCTAAGCATCATCTGTGAAAGATGTGGTAGGGAGAGTTATTTTCTGCTCTTCATGGTTTCAAAGCCACTGACCATTGGGACCACTTGTAGCTGCTAGTGCAGAGCCAGTCCTCCTGCAAACTTGAATTTTTGATGTTGAACACTCTTAAAATCTACCTGTAAGTGCTACAGTTTTTACCTAGACATTTAAATATCACCCTGGGAATCTGAAGTTCTTTGCATGGGAATGGTGTATGGGAAAATAGGATGTCACTAAGTAAACAGGTGCCATCAACAGTTCACAAAGTTACTGGCCTGTGTAACACAGAGTATACAAAATAAAGTACTCATTTTTCTCTGCACTACTGTTAGGCCTGGGAGGAAGAAAAGCAAGCACTGGATGTTTGAGAATAAGCAGCTTTATAAATCCAGTTCTGTAAATATTGTGACCATTGCTACCTGATGAGCAGGTATACCAGTCTAGATAAATTCATTATTATTTGTAAATTCACACATTGTGGTAACTCGTAGTCATGGTTTCCAAACAGATGAGGAGTGTAAGCTAAAGATCATGAAATAGTACCAGAGATAGCCTGTAGGTATGTTCAGCACCTGAGCTTTCATTGTGTCTTCTCATGGCCACATGCTCCATGCTCCCACTGGTCCTAAATGGGAATTGTTTGCACACACCAAGTGGGGAATAAACCAGGAAATCACCCACTGATCCATTCGAGAGGCTGTATGTAGATCTGTGACAAACAAGAGTCACAGCTGCCACTGGGCTGTGAAACATTCCTGCTGAATGACCCTGATCTGTGTGCCATGGAAAATACCTGTTTAGGTCTGTGGTAGCAAGAGCCTCACGTTGATCAAAGCAGGTTCCTCAAAGTTTGACTTTTAAAAAGTGTGTAAATTCATCGCTGTGCCTTTATCTTTCAGAAAAAAATCCTAATCCAAATTGTGGCTGATCAATGGTTGCATTAATTATGCACAAAAGGGTTAATTCGACCAGCCTTGTTCCCTTTGAATGCTGCTTTACCCTGGGAGGAATTGATTTGCATTATGCAGGTTGGACAAATTCACCTCCAGTCTGAACTTCTGTAAAAGTCTCCAGGGAAGGTCAAGTTTCTGTTATTTTCAATAATAAATGAGATTCCCATTGAGTAAAATGATCCAGGAAATCAGCTTCAGCTCTCGGAATAACAGTTCTGTGGTCTCTGATGAGGGGCTGGGAAGAACTGATAAGAGTTGGAAGAGAGATGAATGAATTTCTCCATGCTGCAGGTTTTACAATTCTAACCTAGTAGAATTGGCTCCCAACACAAGTGTTAATAACTTTTTATTTATTTTGAAGGTTGTCTCAGAGTTGTGATTTTCAAATACACTTCTTTACAGTCTTATCCTAGCTCAAGGAAAAATTTTATAGGTGAAAGACAGCTATAACAATAAAGGAGAAGATGGTATTTTTATAATAGACAACAATTTCTCACAGCTCACAGGAATGTCTTCCCTTCCGCATGTTTTTCTGCCAAATGGATGTTTGGAAGCGTTAGTAATTGCGTTTTCCCCTTCAACTCTGGAAGTAGCCTAATTTGGCTGAACAGTCAGAGGGGAAAAAAGAAATAATTAATGTGATTCATTCATCTAGAAAGTGCAAAGCATAACTTAAATGGCAATAGTGGTAGACAAAGTGCTATAGTGAATGTTTCAAACTTCAGATTTCTGTTGCGGTATGAAGTGATCTGAAACGAGTGAGTGGCAGTTCATCAAAAGGATGTGTGTTTTAATTCTGTTTTATTGGCCCTTTCCAGTTATTAATCTCAGAATTGCTAAAAATACATGGGATAATGGATGGTTGCTGTTCAAAGCTCTAGTTTACTGCACAGTCAGTGTGGGAAAGTGCTTTAGTTACTTTGGTTCTTTTGTATGGCCTCGAGAAAGAATTTTCCCCATGTGTTTTGCTCCAGAAGTCATCTGTTGTTTTTCAATGTACGCACATAAACAGCTCTTGCCATTATGCCTGAACACTGAGTCAGCAGTTCCCTCTGATGAAGCCATCACCAGGGCCTGTCATGTTTATCTGCACAGATCAGCATCACAGAGCACATAATGCTATTAGCTCCCAAACGTTGTCTGCTAACCACAGAATTGTGGGACACGAGTGACCTTCTGCTTTTTCCTTCCTAATCGGCTCTGAGCTTGGGCTGCCAGCTTGGCTGTTCTGTGCCTCCATTACCCATCTAAAAAATGGGCATGATTTCATCTTCCCACCTTGCTGGAGGCATTTTGAAGGCGAATGTACTGACAAATGGGACCTGCTCAGATTTTTTGATGTATGTTTGAAGATTTGGGTGTTTGTTTTATTTTTATTTTAAATATTTAAAATGCTTCCAATGAAATTATTTTCATTCATTGGACTTAGGTCACTCTCATCCTGCAGTGACAGAAGTAGCAGGGATTTCTCTCTTAATTTTCTTTTGCCTTTCTGCAACACATCCTTGACAGGATGAGAGAATATTTCTTAAAAAAATAGTGCTGGGAGATGGATCTGCTGGCTCTCTCCAGCCTCATCACCTCCACCAGTACCATGGGCAGTAGGGATCACCTTAAATCAGCAGTGTCCTGAGCCAGAACCAAAAGACAGTATTTTTTATTTTTCTTTTTTTATCCACAAAACATTTACTGCCCCGAGGCTGTTATCCTGCAAAAGCTTGAGCATGTGTTTAGCACTAATCATGGAAATTGGTCTTGAAGCAATTGGGATACTTGTGTGCTTTGAACTGAGCAGGTGATTTGCAGCAAGTCCCATTATCAGTTCTGTACCAGCATCTGTCTGGCAGAGTGGTTTCACCTGCATCACTCCTCTGAAGGTCTCAACACAGCTGTCAAAGGATGAATGCTTCACACTTTGAAAATAAGTGCTGGAGTTTAGATTTAAACTTTGTTTTTTTAGTAAGGTCTTATCTGTCATATGATATTCTTGTCCTGAAGAAAGGCAGCCTGTCTCTCTGATAATCACTCGACTGTCCTTTAAGTCAAATAACATACAGATACTTCTGAGAGAATATCATCTCAGCGTTTCTTTAAAGCCTGGATCTGATCGTGTGCTTCCAGGCATTCATTTTCCAGGCATGTAGTGATCTAGGAGCATGAGAAAACAGATTTCTGGGGAAACTCTCTTCTCAACACCTCAGATCACAACACCCTCCACCAACCGGGTCTAAGCCGAGGAAGTAATTGGGGTGTTGAGGATTTCTTCTGTATCCTCTGTGTTATGCCGACACAAGTGCAAGCTAAAACCTGGTGGTGTTTTCCTTTGCAGGGAATTGGAGGCAAGACAATGAACAGCTCATTTGTTTGGGCTGCCAGACAGTTGCATGAGGATAATTATTGTGTGATGTTTATTTATGTTGGACTCAAACCAATGGTTGTGGGGACCTGGAGATACTCTGGAATTACTCACTGCAGTGAAAGTTAGAGCTGCCGGTGTTGTAGCTCCATGGGGCATCTCGTGTTGTGTGATGCCCAGTCAACACCAGCAGGGCATTGATAAACTAGCAAATGAATTTAAAATGGCATTTAAAATTGGGACACTTGCAGAAAATTATTTGCAAGAAGCTAATAAAATGATGGAGTGTGTAATGTGATGGAAAGATTGTTTTGTGTGAACACAGAACTGTAAACGACTACACAGGGATATTTAACAGAGAGAAGGTATAACTAGAAATAATCAGATTAAATGAAGCAAAGATCATTTAAGCCAAGCACTGGAGTATTGTAGAGGGGTGTTGCTTGGCTTCAGAAAGGCAAAGTAAAGCATCCTGTGAGAGTGTATCCTATGAAACTCATAGGTGATGACAGGATTTGTAGGCAAGGTTTTATTGTTTGTGTACAACTGGAAAAGCAATAAAATCAATGGAGAAGCTTGTATACATCATCAATAACATGACAGTTCATTTTGGACTGCAAAGATGCAGAGTTATGTGCGGCCTAGCCAGCAGGCTTTTACTGTACCAGGTAATGTTTTAATTAAAAGTGAGGAGAATGTATTGTAACTTGAATTTTCTTTAGTATTCTATTGCACTTAAAAAACTACAAGTTCTTTCTGTGTTAGAGCTGGGGGATGTGGAATTTGCAGAAAAGGAACTGTAAATAACAAAATATTGTAATAGTTTTTATTTCAGTGGGGTAAGAAAATACTTAAAATTTATGTATTCGATTTCTTTTACATTTCAACACTTCCAGTTATCAATAGGGATGAATCTGAAACTCAGACACCAATCAGCTTCTCAATGTTTTGCATTTTTTCAGCATCTTGAGCTGTTGTCTAATCAGCATCACAGAAGGTGAACCAGGATAATGTTTTCAACCAGCTGAAGTGATAGCAATCATGAAGAACTAAAACATGCCTTGCATACAGAGCTACTGAAAAAAAATGCAGGAATTGGTATCAGTTAAGAACAGGTAAAATTAAGGGACAGAATCTGTAGGGAGTATTGTCTAAATGTGCACATTGCTGGGTAGATTTGCTGCCTGTTCTAGTCCTTCCCTTGAGTTTTACAGCAAGTGCATCCATATGGTTACATGACTGCACATTTCTATAGTCTGCATCCTCCTTGCTATAGAAGAGGCATTTGCATTTTTTTGGTCAGTATTGAATGTGAAGCTGGAAAACTGCTAAGCAAAGGTGAAGGAGGATTTGTCAGGGAAAAAGAACCATCTGAAGCAAGGGTTGGTGAGTGGCCAGAGACAAAAATTGAGGAGCCACAGGAGACTCTGACGCTCCAAGAGTGTGATGAGGTTATCACAGTTCGAAGTCCATTAGTTTTACCGCATTTCATGGCTCTGAGCTTCAGGAGAAAGTATTCCATGGAGACAGTGTTTTCAGTGTACATTGTTCAGGGAAAAAGACTGCTTTTAATAACTATTTTGATGTCCTGTGGAAGTGTGGTGGAATGGGGGGGATGGTGGTGGTGGTTTTTTGTTTGTTTTGTTGGGTTTTTTTTTAAAAAGGGAAAAAAACTCTCTGCCTCCTTCTTTTCAGTAGACTGGATGTGGTCACTGAAACAAACTTGAGGGAATGCCTCAGAGATAAATCAATATGTTTTCTGTGACTCTCTATTTCTGTGTTGGAATTTTACAGGGATTAGACTAATGAACTGGTCTACCTGCTATTAGGTGAGGTGTTTTATTCAGGCTTTTAACTGCAAACCAGAGGTCTGCTGCAAAGGCAATTAAAGTCAAAAGAAGGAGTTTTATATCACACCCAAACAGGGATGACCCACATTGTGTTGTATTACAAACAGCAAAAAGAGGTAAAGACTCTCTATTGAGGCAGCTGAGCTGTTGGACATCAAATAATCTGAAATTTAGTACTGTGGCTTTTAAGTGCAGAATATCTTTTCATGGATATATGTGCGCATATGTATGCAGATGTTAAAAGCAAACATTATTTTTGAATAGAAGCTGAATTGAAATACTGCAGGTGTTCAGCCTGTGTTGGAAATGCCATTTATTTTGAGCTTAATTATGGTATCTGATCATAGGCCACGTCTGAAGTCTTGAAGTAGAATAGAAAATAGGATATCTTGTTTTGTGGAATTTAAAATGTTTTGGTATCCAAGTTTTAAAGAAAAGAGATGCATTTTTTTTCGTCCCATAATTGTGTCAGCTTGTGTAGTAGTGCTGTTGAGGAACACACCTGGTCCAGGTTCGTGGGCTCAAAAGCTGCAGATTGAGATGGAGACTGAAGTGCACGTTAAACTCTGGGTGGGAGCCCCAGACAAGAGGCTGTGAACTGCCAGCCTTTGGGATAACAAAGGACATGAAGATGGGGGATGCCAGCCAGGTAAATGGATACTGAGAGACACTGCAGGAGCCTCCCAGTCCCAGAAATTAAAGCCTCTGGCCTTGGGAGTGTGACTGTCAGAGTATTCTTCCTTTGGTTGAAATAGTTGCACATATTGCCAAAACAAACTTTCATTATTTTTTTTATAAAACTGGTTGCTGTGTTCTTGTTCCCTGTTTTTCTGCTTCAAAACTCCACTGCATGTCTTTCCCCAAATAGGAAAATTTCTCCACTAGTTCATGGCAGGCAAAAAAGATTGTATAATGTTTATAAAACCCTTAAGGTTTCTCAAAAAATCGGTGACCTCGGCTTATCTGACTTCTCTGGTTTTCTGTCTGTCTTTGCTCTGTGACTTGGCAATTCATCTTGCAAGAGTTTACAGTGTACCCAGTTCCAAATGCTGTCTTGTCCCCTCATCTTTTCCAAAGCCCTTTTCTCCCAGCCTTTGGTCTGGAACATCAGGCAAAAAGTTTGAGAGCCATTTATTTCTTACCTATTCTATGATTCTACTCCTGCATAACCTACTCAAAACTTGTACCAAGCCATGTGAAGATCTGATAGCTAATGAAATGCAGTTTTTAATACTACACTTCCTTAATCCAGCCACTCAGCCAAACATCACAGGGAATCAATGGGTGTTTTCTTTCTCAGCAGCTGAATACTGCTACTGGACCAATTCACAGCTTGGTTTAATGTTATCCTTGAGTTATGAAGCTCTCAGACTGGGCTACACCTTCTCTTTGGCAATTTGGAGAAATCAGATAGCTCTGCAAGCAGATATGAAAAAAGCAGATATAAAGCATGATAGGTTATACATCCTGATAAATTACTTCTAAAATGTGAAAGTATAAATAAGACAATGCAGTATTTGTTTAAAAGTGCTGAATGCGTGGGAGCAAACCTCCATCCCAGCTCTCCTGTGAGTTAAGGGTATTTTAAGCACTTCCCCACACACACACCTTTGGCCTGTTGTATTTAATACAGATGTGCACATTCATATGGAATAGTGATCTGAATCCACGTTGTGCTTTTCCACTGCTCTGCCTCAGCATGGTGAGGCTGCAGGTGACTGAAGTGGGGCAGCCCCATGCAAGCACTGCAGGGATCAGACTGGGCTTGGGTTGAAATAGCCCAGAGTGAATGATCTACAGGATTAAAAATAACCAGCTAATCAGAGTGCTCTGTAATTATCCAGTGTAGGTATTTAATTTACCACCATCAGCCATAGCCTTCCCCAAGATAGACATTTCTACTGAAAGTAACTGTGATAATTTTTACATAGATGAAAGGTGGACCTTTTGAAATAAAGGTGTGTGCCATGGGTGTAGAATTATCTAAGCTTCTAAAAGTGTATATGAGAGAAACTGAATATAAGTGCATGTAAGTATATAATCACCTTGTTAATTTACTTTCAGCTAATTTCACTTTCTATAAGTTGCATCCACACTTAGACAAATGGCAATTTTCACTCATTTCTGTACCAGTATTTAAAAGCAGAACATTACAGTGCAATCTCATTACTACTGCTTTATTGATTTATAAAATTACATTTTATTACACTAATCCGTATATTAGAATGAATAAAACTGTGCATAGCTACAGCTGAGGTATTCTTGCCAAGTAGGTACATAGTTTGCTTTTTCATCAGTAGTTCACAATTTAAATTAGTGGATGTCATGCTGTTGGACTCCAGAAACACAGGATTAATGGCAAACTCATTAGTTCATGAAGTTTAATCTTCTTGTGGGTGTCCCACCTCGTGGGAAATAAGACGGATTTGGCTGCAGGTGTCTGGTGAGGTAACAGCAATCACTCAAAGAAGGGGATGTAGAGCTGCTGCTATTGTGAACCTGAGAATATTTATTATTTATGCTTTATTTGGTACCAGAATACTCTTTGCTTAGGAGAAAGTAAATGAATGCTCTGAAGGACACATGAAGAGGCTGTTAACTGCATTAGCAAGTGCTACATGGCAGTAGAGCCACTGGTACTTTTCTCAGGTCAGGGGGGTGATGCTCTGTTTGAATATTTGGCATAGATCCTTAAATAGGTCTTTTTTAAGTGGCTTTCTTGGGGAGTGTGGCAGGTTTTATACCCTTACTTCTCATCATCAGGTAATTTATCAGTTTCTTTTAAATTGATATTACAGTGGTGAGTGATCCCCTCATGCTGAATTGGCTTCGTGTAGCCTTGGCATGGTGTTTCACAACACGCACAGATGAGCTTGCAAAGCCCCAACGAGGTGGCAAGTTATTTTTGTCCCTTTTAATCTGTTAGGCCCTGATCCTGATCTGTAGGGTTTCCTAAATCCCACTGATTTCTCTAGAATTAGGTTCCTGGAGTCCTTTGAGAGCCTGGGTTTGGCTGATCTTGTGCTATTAACTGGAAACAAACCCACTTTCTCTATCTCAGAGGGCTCTAAGGATAAATGTGTTGAAGATTGTCAGTGTTCTTATTTGGTGGCAGGGAAGGCCACTGAAATAGCAAAAATAGGTTTAAAAAGGACAAAAATAACTTGCTGCCTGGAGGGTTTACGCAATCCGAGCTGTGCTGTGCGGCTTGGCTGAATCACTTCTCCAGGGAGGCTTGGGGCAGTCCGTGCTTCTTTGAGGGGAAGGGTCAGGGAGATGCAACTGGACTCAGCATTTCAGAGAGAGGGAGAACAGCTTCTGTGTGTGCTGAGGGTTACTTGTGTGCATGGCTGGCACAGCCCTTTGTGCGAAAGGTGTTCCTCACAAGCTGCTGCTCTGGGCTCCTTCTTTGGTCACTTGCTGGAAAGACTGGTGGGAGAAGGAGATACTAAGCTCTTTGTGCAAATCCCTTCCATCTCCCCCATGGAAGAAGAATGCTTTAGAACTCAGCCATGAAATGCATTTCTCTCTGAAAAGTGTCTGTAGAAAGAGTTTTGTCTTGGTCAGCTCTTTTCTGGGTTTAATCAGTCTTGCCTGCTGACCACAGTGACAGAAATTTGCTTTTATTCCTGCAGTTGTGTGTGTGGCCAGGAAGAGTCAATCAGCATCTGCTCCTGCACATGCATCATTAACAGGGCTGGGAGTTAATTTCTGGTGGCAGACACATTCTTCTTTGGATTGAATTTCTACTCAGCCACCAAGACACTTTGAATGCTTGTCACGTTCTTGGGGTTTATAGGTATCAAGACGCTGGCTAGAGAAGGGATAGACAGAATTTAAAATCCCAAAATGAGCTTTCTGAGTTTCAAGTTTCAGGAGAAAATTGTATTTATAAGCTGAGCGTGTTCGGTTTGTAACAGATTGGGCCTGTCTGAAATGTCCATATTTTTTGTAGTTACAAATATGAATGATCCCTTACCCACAGGTATGTGGGGTTACAGTGTATAATGGATCGCACAACAATGTCCAAATGCAATTCCTTTTACTTATGTTGGGGAAGAAATAAGGTATTCTTAGTTTGAACAACCCCAGAAGTCAGTAAAATAAGGTAGTTCTGTGTACAGTGTCTTCTTACAGACTGGTTACACTTTATTTTTGTGTATGTGGATAAGGCTGTTTTTAGTACTGTGCTACTGCAACGTTCCGCCTTAAGCTTGGCTGCTGATCAGGTTGCCTCTTCTGGAGGCAGACCAGGTTGTCTTTGTCTTTTCCCTTCTCCATTTGCTGTTAGCAGATTTGTGAAGTTTGTCCTGCCTGGCAGTTATCTGGCACCATAGGTGACAGATGCAGGAGAGCCAAAGCAGGCTCTCCAAATAACCCTGCGATGTGAGAGAAGAAGGTGACCTCCAAACACAGTGGGAGGGAAAAGGGGCTGTTTTCCTAATATGTTTCTTCTTTGGCAGCTGAAGGCTTTTTCCCTGTAGATGATGAGAGCAGTCTCTTCTTGCTGAATGAACAAAAATACCAGTTTCTCAGAACAATGGGAAGAGCAGCACCCTGTCTTCCTCCCACCCCTGCCTTTCAGAACCTCCCACAGCAGCGCTTGGCCTTGCAGCCTCCTGGGTCAGGAGCATCCCTGCACACTTCACCTTATTTACTGCAGTTGCACCCACTGCTGGTAACCACCAGTGGCTTGAGTCTGTATAAAATATGGTTGTAGCAACTATTATCATTACTTTGAGTGTACAATTCCCACATTATCTGCCATTTTATGAGATGCTGGTTAATGGAGATGAGGAGTAAATGACTTGTGGTTTGATCAGATGTATTTTGGTGGCTCACCAGGTTGTCACTGCCAGCCAGTGGAATTGAAGAAGGAGTTTGCAGAAATTACTGCTTTGCAAATGGGAGTTGTAGGTATTCTGCACTTGAAATGGTGACTTCCAAATTACTTGCTAGGGGCTGTTTTGGTGCACAGTAACAGTACTACTGCTCAAGAACTGCTTTTGTTTTAACATGGAAGCAATTGAAGTGACTTTAGCCCCACTGAAGCCTTAGTTTTGGATTACAATAAGCAAGATTCTGATTAATTTAGCAGCAGGGCATCAGTGACTATTAGCAGCTTAACTTGAAGGCCTGGTAGATTGATAAAGAACTAAACAGCCCCTGAATCATATATTAACAGTCTGGCCATAGTATAATTGAGGCTCATGTTGGGTAAGTGTCAGCATGGTTGATAGGCAACACAACAGCAGAAGCTATTTGTCTTTTAAATGGGCACTTAAATTATTCAGGATAGTAGTTCATAGTCATCAAGGCATCTGAGCCACAGTCCAGTTATTCTAGGCATGTGTGCACAAGCTCTAATTAGTTCATGTACAGCACTGAGCTCTCCTTGGACAAACTCACCTGTGTCTAGAAGCAGTTTCTCAGGTGGAGTCTCCAGTCTGTGATGAGATCCCTCTACTGTGGCCCAAGCATTAGGGATGCATGAATAAACTGGGATGCATATAGCTTGGGGGTGATAACCAAACCAACAGCTGGGAAAACATTTCGTTTAGTATCTGAGTCACTCATGTTAGATGTAGTTTTACTTCCCCAATCCAGGGGTAAAAACTGCAATGCTAACCAGTAGCCTTACTTCTTTGTTTTCTTATGTCTTCTGTGGTTACAGGAAGTTTGAGGAATTCCCCTGTGAATGTAATGTGTCTAACTAGTTTTATATGCTGTGGGATATGCTGGCCAAATAAGACTGAAAGCTTTTGAACCATTAAATATGCAGAAGGAGTTGGTAGCCACTCAGTTTCTCCTCCAGTTCCTTCTTTGCAGCATTAGCAATTCTGAGGTAGTCACACAATGGACATAGCTGAAATTAATTAGCTAAATTGGTACCTAATGGCAATAAGATTTCATGCCACTTAATATTTCAGTGCAAACAAGACCGGCAACTAAATGTATTTAAATATGATTGGCTCATCTTCTCAAGTGGAGTATCTTATCTTTTGTTTGGGCTAAATACAGCTCTCATTGTGCTCAATTAATTCTGCCATTAGCAGTGGTCTGACCTGCTATTAGCTCTGATAAAATGTACAGTCATCCCCTTCACTGAAGACCATCCTGTGGTAAGGATGTTGAAATGCAGTTTAAAGGGGGAAGGAGGATACACACACTTTGCCTTTGTACATAATTAAGCCATGCTAATGATGGGAGACTTAATTACAATTGGAGTTTATCAGCAGAGAGCTCCAGTGGTGGCCTGCAGGCTGTGATGGTGCTGGCCTGTGCACACTCAAGCTGCACAGCCATGGAGCAGTTGTTCCAGGCTGTGAAAGCGCTCTGGGTGGAAGGTTCTGATTATTCTTGGTGTCCTATGCCTGGGAAAAGTCATGGAGTTTGCGCCTCTTGGCTTTCTTTTCCTCCCCCCTTTCTTGCTGCCCGCCCTCTCCCCCCCGCTCCTTGTGAAGCAGCCCTTCTGGCTTTGTTGTAAGTGTGGTTTGTAATCATTGTACACATCCCAGATGGTTCATGAAAACTCTTTGAAATGCCATCTGCCAGGCGTGTGTCCAGCCGGCAGCCTGTCATTCTGCTACAAGAAAAATGGAGGCGGGTTTTCCCTTCCCCCTGCCTTCCTGAATCGCATTCAGTAACACTTGCTCAGATGTGGAGCAGGATAACAGCCGGAGCATCTGCAAGCAATCTCTGCTCCAGACAGCAACATGGAAAGTTGTTGGGTTTTTCGCCTTCGCCCAGATAAGATATCACAGCCAGTGTAGTTTTTATTTTCCCTGGGCTTGCTGCTGAGGACCAGCTGAGGTGACAAATGTTATCTCTGTGATGCAATGTTTTCCTTTTCCGCGATGACTTTCCTAATGCCTTCCGCGTGTGTTGCGGGCAATCGTGCTGATAGCAGGCACAGCTGCGATTTTTTGACTTGAACATTATTTTCGACTTGAACATATTCAGGAAATTAAGAACACTGAGATGAAACAAATAGATCCATTGAAATGGCTCAGAGGAATTATGACAGAGAAATAAGTGTCGTGTCAAATAGGCAGCCAGCACTAGTAAACTGCTGACTGCAATTTCACTGCTATAAAAATTCAGATGGAAGAAAAAATTGATTAATAAATATCCTCTGTGGGAAGATATAGATAAAGAAAAGAAGAGGCTTCAAAAGATAAGGTGAAAGCAATCCTGAAGTTCCCTGATCTTTGTGTCTCATCAATGTCTTAGTAGTTATTGGGAAAACACACATCGCAGTCTTTGTCATTCGGCTCACGTGCCACATGGCCGGGGGTGACGTTTGACTGATTGATGCGCAGTGGTACAGAGGCTAATTCTCACTTCCATTGTGCTCCAGGCATGGGACAGCTACAACGTATCATTGGTCATAGTTATTGTCGTGGCTTTTCACCCTTCTTGCTTCCCAGTCGCGGGGCAGGTTTAGGGGAATGTGGCAGTGACCACCAGACACAGTGCTCTGGGGAGGGTCCTCACAGCCTCAGTGTCTACGGCAGTGTCCGTGCTCAGGGAGGAGATGTTGCATCTGGTCTGCGACCCTTCATCCCGGCTGCTGGGTGTGTGCTCCACGCTCCTTGTGTGCCAGGGAGGGACCTGAGTGAGCTGTTCTGCATGCCTTTGGATGGAAGCACCTGCACTAGGGCGGAGAGGGGAACATAATGCAGCTCCAGCATTTCTCTGGACTAGATCTGTGAAAGAAAATTGCCTTCTGTTACAATCTACCCAGTAAAAATGGTTGTAGCCTTACTATAAGGATTCAGAAATACAAAGAATACAAGATTGAGTCCTTTCCAAATAGGAAAGAGTAATTCTGCTAGCAGGGTGGAGATATCCATCACTATTCCCATCCCCTTCCTTACTTTTCTTCCCTCCTTCACCCATTCATACAGCTCCAAGAGGAGGAATGATGGAAAAAAGCACAGGAATTTATAAACTCTCTGAAGGCTGCCAGTAAATAATAAAGAAAGAGAGTTTCTATTTTGAATCAAGAAATGGAGCGTGTTAGAGAAAGTGGATGTCTATCAAGGAAATTAATCTAGTGATAGTCTTTCAAGGGTGACACTCTATCAAGACTGACCTCTTGAGCAGTCTCTCAGATGAATAGGAGATAAGCAGACTTTCCGCTTTCCTGGCACTTGAGGAAAACATTTGCCAGATGCAGGCATGGTAAATTTATGCTCTTTCAGCTTCTGAGAGCTGGAATCTTCCCAATTAGTTTTCAGAAGCTCAGCTTCTTTATTCTTTCTTCTGTCCTTTTATAGAGGGTTTAGGAAATTGTATTCACTGAGAAGACACTGCCCAGGGGCCAGGAGAGTCCCTCAGAAGTGAGAAATTATGCTTTGTTAAATGTTGGGTATGGTTTCCACGTCTCTGAAGTTATTCCCAAGACAGCAGACTGATTTCAGCCACAGCATTCGGACACCTCCAGCTCTCTAACTCCAGTCTTTCTTCCAAAATTCAGTTTCCTATACTATCTGTAAATCTGTCATTTATATTTAATCTCAGACGTGCAGAATCCAGTCACCTCCCAGCCTCCAGAGTCATGGAAAATAAAGGCTATTGAACAGAAATTGATTCTTATCAATGAAGCTGTGCTCAGTGACCTAAAATGCAACATCCCAAGCCATCTTAGGGAAAAAGTCATGAAATGACTCATCTTACACTGTGCTTCAGAGTGCTGTAAATTGGCCAGAAGGGAGAAGAGTTTCAGAGCTGGCAGAGTGGCAGTGATCAGAGCCAGTTCTCCATGGGTGCTACTGAAATTATCAAGTGCTGGAGAGGGAGATTCAGTGTGACTTATTACTCAAAAGTATTCCTGAACTGGAATGAGCTTGTAGGTGAACTTCTGTGAGAAGAGTTGGCAGGCTGTCTCTTTAGTGAGCATGTGTGAATGGTGCATCAGAACTGTCTCATAGTACTTTTTAATGCTGAATAAAAAATAATAGCATAAATAGAGATGAAACACTAAGAAGAAACAAGGGAGAAATTATGTTTACGATGTGAGAGAACATTTGATGAGATAGTGGTATAGAAATAATGGAGCCTGGAAAGTAGTTGCCTTATCTGAGAATACAGATTGCAATTCTAGTGAGGTTGAAGTGGGAGAGACAATTCTAACAGCAGGAAAGTAATTGCTGGCGTTTTCCCAGGTACCAAATTTTTCCAGCTGTGTTTCTGGACAGAGAGATGAGAGATTTCTTTGCCAGAGTGTTTCTGAGAGTACAAGAAACATTGTCCTTCAGTTGTTTTGTTCTACTTGGTGCCACCAGTTCAACCTGAAATCTATGTCCTGTTTTTAATGGGCTCCTAACTTCAAACTTCTTTTGACCCTTGTAGCTCACAGAACTGTGTTTTACAAATACTGTTGTATCTTTGTGAAAATTTGTTACTTAATTCTTGATAAAAAAACAACTCGTTTAATGTTCTAATTTCTCCTTTCAGGCACAACCCGCCCTCCAAGAGAAGGAGAAGTGCCTGGTGTGGACTATAACTTTCTGACTGTGGAGGAGTTTCTGGAGTTGGAGCGAAGTGGGACCCTTCTGGAAGTAGGAACTTATGAAGGTATGGAGCCACAGGCAGTGAAAAAGCACTTCAGATACCCATGGTGGGACACCACATTTGCATCACCCTCGCTCAAGTTAGGACCTTGCTTTCCATCCTAGTGCTCTGCTTCCCTTTTCTCTGTAACCTGAGAGAGGGAATTCCAATTTTGCTGTGCTTTATCTTTTGCCTGAAAAGTTAACTGCCTGAAAAGATTAACGTCAGTTGGCCAGGAAAATTCGATATGTAATCCCGTAACAGAATACTGGGGCAGTATGCATCTATTGTTTGTATCCACTATGGCTCATCTCCTTGTTCAGTTTTTCTTTCCTCCTGCTGTTTCTCTTTCCCTCTATCTTCCCTAAATACACTTCCTTCGCCACCCAGTTGTGTCACTATGCAGCTACATGATGCATTGCTTTTTTTGGTTTTTTCTTATTCTTGGATAATTGCTTCTAACTTGGGTCATTGTGTTGATCCTTTTTACAGCACAGTTTTGCAAACAACAGCACTGAGACAGCCAAGGGGCACTGAAATGTCACCAGGGTGAGAGCAGGAAAAAGCTCCAGAGAAATGCAAGGCAGATTGACCATTTTTAGGTACACAATAGGATTTGTGTAACTAAACCTGCAATCTGTAGCTCCTTTAAATTGAAAACTCCTTTTGGACGGGTTTGGGGTTTTTTCCTTTGGAGAACATTCAAATGTGCCTCTTGACAAGACAATGAAAATAAATACAGGTTTGAAAGTCCTTCCAGTGTACTTCAGCTCAGTCATTTCATATTTCCATGTGAAAGAAGTTTAATGGTTCTTTCTGTAAATATGAGAGATTGAAAAAGCCTTATTATTGCAGCCTTATTCTAATTATTCTTTATAATAAGAAATATGGAATATGTTTAAAAATACAAACTACACACAAATAGCCAAAAGTCATCAAACATGAACAGAAAAGATTGTGACATGTGGTTTTGGTTTTCAGGGTCTGACGAACGAGTCCTGAAATACTGTTTGTCTGCTTCTTTAAAAACTCCTTTTTTAAGGGCACCTTTAAACCTTGTGCTAATTCCCAACTGCAGACAATTGCAGTGTCAAACCTGGTTTGCATGAAGATGCTAAATGTATAATTTGGTTTCACTCTTCCACCTCTCTGAGCTGATTAGCTCCATCAGCACCAATGCTAACATTCCAGCACCAGCTCTTCTTCAGAATGAGCTTTTTCCTCTCTGTGTTTCTAATTATAACACCAAGTTAGTTTTCTTTGTCATGGTCCTTGAAATAGATCAGCTGAGAGGCCTTGCCATTGCTTCCTGATCTGTTTGTTCTAGTGACCTTTCCACTTGGAAAGACAAAATGGGTAACTGTCTGTAAGCTGGCTCCTGGGACATGCTGGGAATTAGTTCTCAGGAAATGCTGTATCCATCTGGGACAGTTACAACGTGGTAGTTTCACTGCTTATGTGATTATATGCAGCAGCAGCTAAACTGTTTAGGTTTCATGGCTTGCTCTTTTCAGTTGCTGAAGATGGTGTTGATTTCTCATAAGTCTAATGTGTATTTCATTTCTGTTGGTGATAGAAGTGCCTGAACTTTAAAGGAATAATTTGTCAGAAGTGCTGAGAAGCTTCTTTCCCCATTGACATCAGTGATGCTGGTGCATTGTGGTTCTGGAGTGCTGGCCAATGGAAGGAAAAATCAATAAGAATAAAGCAAATAATGATGATGCATGTGTGCACATATGCATCAAGACACATTACTATTTGATTGTAATGTAAAATAAATAGAGTTCATTTTTCACTTACGGCTTCAAGAAATTATTTTGCTGCCTTCTGAGATTTCTTTAATGGCTTTGTTGTACTTTTTTTTTGAAATCTGGTTTTACAGCTGTATCGATCAAGAGGGTGTTGATCTTGATTAGATCTTGGAAGATGGGGTGATTCAGACCCAATGCTGAAATTGCAAGCAATTTTGTCTATAAGAGAAAATCTGCCAAAACCCAAACCACAAAGCAAGTTAGACTTTTAATGGCCAAGTATCTGTAATTGTCCAGCTTTACAGTCTTAGATATTTTAATTATCATTTGTTTTACACTGCATTTTGCTGCCACGTTTTTTTTAAATAAGTGTTCCACCATGATAAATTTGACTGTGTTTTTGATCAGTGATGGCTTATTCTAAACCAGAGAAATAAAGCCCAACAAAAGCAAATAGTCTTCTAATTCTACCTGCTGTACTGAGTAGAAATTGTAACAATTGCAGAGATTGGGTTGCTTGTGATTTAATGCTCTCAGGTGATTTAGAGATGAAGGAAGAGGGATACTATGAAATGGACAGTAGGGATGAGGAATGGGGAAGTTTTTGTGTGCCAGCCAGCCACAAGCTCATGTTGCTCTAGCAGGCTAGTGGTTTGGGGTCAGCATGGTCCCAAGGACCCTTCGGGCCTTAATTTGTCAGCATCAGCATGTGGTGGTGGAGAAGATGGACATAAAGTCACCTGGATACTGTCACTTGGAAAAATCTTGTAGAAGAAGAGGTAACAGAAGCATTTAATAACAGTTACTGAAGAGAAGTTCTGGGGAGAAAGATTAGAAAACAGGGAGCCATTGGAAGAGGGGTAATACACAGGACTTTGATGCTGATACAGATACTATCGATTTGGAAAGAATAAAGAACAAGCAGAAGAGAACAGTTGAAAACCAGAAAAAAGTAGGAGAGTGTATCAGGTTTTCAAAGTGCTCTAATTGCAAAAAGAGAAAGTGCAAGCTGAACAGGACAAAAGAGGTGTTGCTGACCTACAGGGCTTTGTAATGCCATTATTATTTCTTCTGGTGCACTGCAAATAGGTTCCTTTGGGCAGCTTTTGATTCACATCCCAGTGAAGGCAGAGCAGGCATGGCAGCTGCTGTTCTGGTCACCTCTCATCTCCCTGGTGTTTTCTGCACCCAAAAGGCTTCAAAAAATGTAACCAGGTGGGAGGGGGCACTGGCAAGCCTTAATTCCTGGGGTTTTCAGTTCAGGTTTTCACATCCTGATTTTGAACCATAAAGCCCAGAAACATCTTCTTTCTTCCCCTGGTGAAAGCTACATGTTGATCACATGAATCCAGCAACTGGAGCTGGAAGACCTGCCCAAAAAGCTGCGATGCTGCCCCAGTATTGGTGATTTTGCCCCACGTGGGTGCTGCACAAAACACACTCAAGCCAGTTAGAAATTCCCATTGACAATACTCATTAGGAAGGAAAATTCTTTTTAGGCTGCACATTGACTAGGCCTTCTGGTGGATAGGAAATCACTGTAATTGTAGTCTCAGGCATTTATTGACTGCTCCTTCAGGGCAGAAAATACTGATGGATGCATGGAAGTACTTGTGTAGGTTACTAATTATTTAGCAATTACTTCTGCGTTTGAATGCGGGCTCTCACAGGGACCCCAAGGGAGGGCTGTTTTGAGCACAGTCACAGCTTCCAGATTTTATTCCCGTTTTTTCCCCAGCTGCTGAATGGCCCTGGGCAGATCAGGTAACTGCTCTATACTTCAGGTTTCTGGCCTGGAGAATATTAAAATAACACTTACTTCTCTCTTCATTAATATTTCAGCAGATACCCTGTGCCTGCAGCTATCTGCTCTTCCAAAATAGGAGGGGGAGAGTGGAAGCAACGGTGTTCTGGAGGGCTGTGCTGAATTCAGGCAGCCCTGGAGATGGGAGCTATGCAGAGGCACATGGGGACATGAGCATGGTGGCTGAATTTTGAACGGGGGTGGCTGTATCACCAGGATCTGATGAGGCTGTATGAATGAATGCCTGCCCAGCACTTAATGATCCTCAAAAGAAAAAGTGCTGCACTTTATAACATGTTAAGGGTTATTACATTATAGAGTATTATTGTCAAGGCATCATCTTTCATTCTCAGGACAAGTATTATGTGATTGCCAAGAGAAGTAATAAGTAATCTGCATTAGTCTCATGACTAAGATGTAATGGGGTGACTTGCTAACATTTTTAAAGTATATAAAAGTAGCTACTGTAGACAGGGTCTCCAATTGTGGTACTTAATGATTGTAATAAATTACATTAATAGTGCAGTTTGAATTTCAGCTGAAGTAGAGAGGTGTATTCAGCAACATGCTTCAAATCAAGATGCCTTTAGTCTAATTTATCTGATGTGCTGGCTCTCCTTGGGTTTCTCTGCAGCAGCCACGCTGCCCCAGCTGCTTTAGCAAAATGGGTGGATTTTTTTTGCTGGTGCCTTTGCAGCCCGTGGGTGTCACCAGCTCGGTCCCACCTGGAAATGAGAGCCGAGCCTGTGGCAGGCAGAACATGAGGGGAAGATTGGATGAGGAAGGCTGGCAGATGCTGGGGATGCCTATGCAGGTGAACAACATGTTCTGCTTAATAAGATCAGATCTGCTGATCTTTGTCTCCAGACTAGAGACTGACTCAATAAATCATAATGGCTCCTTTAGCTGAATATCCACATACTAATATCTGTGCACTGCAGAATGATTCCTCTTCTATCTTTGGCTCTTAATACTTTGCTTGCTTTTTTTCTTTTTATTTTTTAAACCACTAGTAGAGGAAAAAAAGGTAAAACCTTGTTGTGTATGTGCAGGATTATCAGTGTTAAGAATGAGTGCTGCTGTACTGAAGTCTCATCTGATAACAATGCTTTATTCTGCAAACAGGTGAAGTGGTACCTGAGTAATTCTTCTTTTCTAAAAGCAAATATTCAAATATCTGTTAGGGGTTTAGAGTGGCTTTGAATTTCCTGTGGCATTGCTGACTGGATTCTCCCTCTCTCTGCACTTTCAATAACAAGTTTCTCAATGTGAGCTCTGTCAGAAATTGTTCATTAGCAGTCATGCAATTTAAAACACAAACCTCGGGGAAAAGGCTCCTGAACACCTCTGGCAAAAAAAGAGATATGGTGAATTAGTTGCTTTCTTCTTAAGTTAGAGTTCAGGTTATTTTAGGCATAATTTACTTTGTAATCGTAGTTTGATATGTTGAAGACCATTCCTAGTAGTCCAGGCACATTTTGGCATTGTTTTTTTGGTACAGGGTGTTCTTGGGGCACTTCAGAAGTGGCTGCTTTCTTGCTGGTGTTATCCAGCTCCTCTGCAGAGGCAGCCTGGCCTCTGCAGGCTGCAGCACTTCCCTTTCTGCAGAGCTCACTGCCACTGCCTTCCAGACAGGGAAGGTGTTAATGGGACACATCCTCATGGTGGGACTATATATATAAATATTTAACTATTTGCAAGAAGAAGAGTTTCATATTTCAGTGGCTTGACATGATATTTTCTTTAGTCCTACAGCCCTATGCTAGGTAGGGTGTTTCCAGCTGCTTCTCCTGCTTTCTGTATATACCATACACAAGCACGTTTATTTATGTTCCCTATGAATTTTTTTTAAATTTATTTGAACGTGGATATAGAAGTTGATATAACACAGCTGGTCTCATGGAACACCCTGAGCCTCCCCAGCCCTCTCCTGCTCCATGTTACCCAGGTTGTACTGCTTATTTATTACTTTTAGTATCATTGCTTTATTTTAGGATTTTTGCATGCCTTAAATGTGCTTGGATGCACTTGTACGTGAGTGCTAACAATAGCATGTGGCAACACCTAGTGATAACACAGGAAAAATCAGAGTAAGTAAGAGTGATTTGTTCTGTGGGTGACTTTCTCCCATGCTGCCACTGCCTTTAGGACACTAATTGGAGTATATGTTAAATTGCAGACATAATTGAAATGTGCAGTTTGCAACAGTTTGACTTATTTAACAAAAAACCCAAACTGATCTTTCAGTTAACCTCACCATGAAAAACTACAAAAATTGACAGAGAATCTCCTATTTAAAGCAAATGGATATATTGCAGGTTAATTTCTCTGAGCTCTCCTTCGTTGCCTGTTTTCCTTCCGATCCAGATGCTGTATCCGCAGCCTCCTCCCGGTTGCCTGGATACTCTGAATTTCCTCAAGGCAATTGCTAATCAATGTGCAGTTGCAGCTAGGTGAATCCCACAGACAGCAGCCAGATCTGTCATCTAAATGTGGAAATCTGTAGCAGAATGGGGTCTGGGAAGAGAACAGACAAAACACTATGGCAGGAGCTCACTCCCAGGAACCAATTCATCCTGTGCTAATCAGACACAAGCACTCTTGCTGGATTAGATGAGCAGAAGCTCTTCTGCCAAAATTAAGAGTCAATTGTTTTGGTTCTTGTACAGTGCAGAGAAGAAGAGCTGCGTCTCAGAAAAGAAAACCATTACATTAACAATTACATTTCAAATCTTTGTGTCAAGACCTTGCTTAATTTGCTGCTTATCTCCAAGTGTCTTTCCCAAAATACCCGTTTGCACCAAGACAGAAAGCTATGAAGTGCTTTTTAAAACATGAGCTATTAATGGAGTCCTTGTTAGCACAGAAGATCAGATGCACTTTTCATGGACGCAGGGCCCTCTGTGCTGCACACAGGCCTTTGAGTTTCTTGGGATTTTTATAATTGCAGAATTAGACTTCACAAGTACGCATCAGTAAATTCAGAACTGCATGAACTCTTCTTGGGCCTTTGCTGAGACACAAATGTACTCCCCGTCCCAGGCATAGACGTCTTTCCACCAGAAGGAAAGAGAATAGCTGCTGCAGAGCAAACACCTACAAATTAAAGTAACTCAAATACATGCTTTGGGACCACATTCTTCAATTGCTGTAATTGCACCATTAGAATTAGTGCTCAAACTCATGTTTGACCTTGCAGTCAGCTCTTCTGCCTTCTTCTGCCCCTCCATGTCAGCTCCCTGTCCCCACCCCAGCAGCCTCCATGGTCTCCTCTTCTCTCTCTGCCTTAGTATCCATTCCACTTTTGAACCTGTTAGATTGTGCCTCTCTTCGTGTACGTTTCTACCCATTCCAGAAACAGCATCTTGGCTGGCTGGAGTCCTTTCAACCCAAATGGATTTGAATTCAACAGTGTGAATTCAAGGTTTTTATGAAATATATTCATAGTTATTTTACGTAAGGGTATTTTTGTTCATGTATTTTTGTGAATTGTATTTTAAATTCCAGCTCACATAAACAATTTAGGGTGAGTTTACTGCCCACCAGGGGAATATTTATTAAGAATGCTTTGTTGTTTGAAATACAAGACAAATTTTCCACTGCCACTTGCTTTCTAAAACCTGAAGTTCCCTTGACTGACAGTGTTGCTTTAATTCAGGACAGGGGGGAAGCTGCTGTAGATTGCATTCATTGATTGTGATCGCTGCTTGAATTGGCAGAGCAGGAAGTGTTATGATGATGAGAACTTGTCTTATTGTTGTGATAAGCTGTTACCAAAGTCTAATTACCGGGTGTGATGCTAAAATGTGTAAGCTGCTGACACTTAAAGATAAGGAGATGAAAAGAAACCAACTCATTCCAAATAGCTCTTCTGTTTGGGTTTTTTCATTATTATTGTTATTTTTGTGCACTCTCCTGAGTGGTGCTTTAGAGTGCATGGATTAAGTAATAGATTTGGCTGCAGATGCTCTCATCAAACTTCAGCTGTGGTTAAGTAAGTTTTAAGCACCAGGGAACTGAATAAAATAAGGGTTAGTGAAAAGAGATGACAAGGGATTCAGTTAATGGTACGTGCATCTGCAGAGTGAATGTATTGTTATTAGGTATTAATTCAGGCGCTGTAGGCAAGATCCAAATGTGATTGAGAAGAGGGTAAGGTTTAGAGGCCCAGTTCCCATAGGAATCTGACATGGGAAAGTGCCATTCCTGCCACGCTGGCTGCTTCAGAACTGGCATTTCCACAGAAACGTAGAGAGTTTCCTGCAGTTTTGTTCCAGAAGTCTCCATTGTCTGGGAGACAGGCTGCTCCTTTCCAGCTCAGAGACATCCTGCTGGGGTCAGAGTCCTCAGAAGTTTTGCAGAGCTTCACCTGAGCTCAAGCACCCCGGAGAGTCCTGCCCTAACTGCTGTGCTGACTTCAGAAAATGTTTTGGGATCCTCTGGGATGACAGATGCTTGTGTATGCACATGTAACATGCTGTTAATAATTAGAGCTGATTGGATATTCAGTACAAATTACACTGGCTATGAAGTTAGCCCCTTCTTTAGGCTTACAAGTGGCTCACAAAACACTATTAAAGCCTATTTTTAAATGTATGTTTTTTCATAAACATTGATAGATTTAATTTGAACAAATAATGTCAAGTCTAAGTGTTGTAAAACTCTTGCTGGGCTGTTCACTGTCAGTCGTTAATGGAGCATGTTTGGATTTCTGAGTCACAGTGTAAATATTTTCTATTTCCAATTTTGAGGATGAAACATGAGGTTTGATGATTATTTTTACCAGTCCCCCCAAATAGTGTGTCTGCTCCCACACCCAGGCCCACATGCCATGTCTTCAAAATTAACTGCTTAGAGAAGAGAAGTAGGGCTGACTGCATCCAGCAAACATGAGGGAAAGATAGCATTTCCATTTTCTCTCGTTTTCCGTGTCACCTGGGTTGGAGCATTCTTTTGAAGATTTTTCATCATGAGCTGGGTTATTTCCCCAACCTGTTTGTCCTTGTGTGAATCTGAAGGAAGAGCTCTGATTTTTTCAAGTATTGATTCAGGCTTAATCTGCCTCCTGTGGAGAAAAAAGAAAAGTTCAGCCCCAGTGGTTACATTTCCTGTAAACCCCACACATGCAGAGCCATGCTCTGTTTCAGATTCATATTTGCCCTTTTTATATGCTCATTTATATTTACAGGGATCCTCTAAGACAGCACACTGTCTTGGTAGAAAGTAATTATTCACTAATATTAGTACCAACAACCACGTCTGGTTTGAAAAATGACTAATGATTTTGGTGTAAGAAAACCTGAAATACTTTAGAGAAGCCTGTTTTTCTGTTGACGAACAGCTCTCCATGGACTGCTAGGAACTCCAGCTTTGCTGTTGCTAGAGGAACTGAAGAAGAAAAAATTTTGAAGATATAATCATACATTTCTTTGTAATTGGAGGAGGGATGGTACCATCTGTGCTGTGTTCTTGTCCAGGGGAAATAAAACCCACACTATCAACATCTGTATATCCCCTTCGTCCACTTTGTTGAATCCATCCTAAAGAATTCAACCATTTACAACAGACCCGAAATAACTTTTGCATAAAATAGTCATGTGCAGTGCTATAAATAAAAGTTGTTTTTATGTGTATGGCACACACATGACTCTCTCTGCTTTGCGGTTAATATCCTTAGAAAACTTTTTTTTTTTCCCCCTGGAAAACCAAACAAAGCAACAACCAAAAAAAAAACCCTACAAAATCCCAGAGTAGTATCATTCTTCATGAGAAATGCCAAAAGGATAGATGGGACCAGGGTTAATTATCCTTTTTTTTTTTTTTGCCCACCTATGTTTGCACTGTCTCTCTCCCGTTCCTCCCCTTTTTGTATAAAACAGTCCTGCAGTATGTAGAGCACACGAATTATTTCTCTAGCAGAAACTGCAACCTGCTTGCCTCCATACCCATTAGAGGCTCTTTCCAGAAGAAGTAATTTCCTTCTCTCCATAAATTATGCATCAATGTACATTTAAGATTCTGACATGATGAACAGAAGATGAAAGAGTTGCGAAGCGTTGCCGCTCCCATGGAGTTGGATCCACATCACTGTGTGCAGGCTGGAACACACCTTGTTAAGACAGACCTGCACGTGTTGCTGTCCTACTACTCCAGCTGTAAAAGCATGGAGGTGGGAGCTGCTCTGGCTTCTTGGGTCTCAGCTCTATGAGAAATACTTCACCTCACAGGAGGCAGTGGGGGGGAATGATTACAAGTGTTTCCTAAATGGTCTTCCAAGATGAGCTCTGCCAGTCCAAATCAAGGTGATTCCGGCTCCTGATGGGTCCTGGTGATCCTCTTTCCAGGAGGATCTGCTCCATGATCCTGCCAAGCACAGACTGGCTGGCATCTTTCTGGGTCCTCCATTGAGAAAGGGGTTATGTTTCTCCTTTTACAGTCAGTGGGAATTTCACCAGACTGCCCCAACTCCTCAAATATGATGGAAAGTGATGTAGCAACTCCATCCAGGTTCCCTCAGGACCTGTGGATGCACCTCATCACTTCCCATGGACCTGTGCACCTTCAGGTTCCTTAGATGGTCTCAAACCTCATCCTCTCCTGCAGTTGCTGGGAAAATATATACTGAAAAATTGAAAAATAATGCTTTCAGGTTATATATAGCCTGTGGAGATCAATAAAGAATGCAAATAAATGTATGTTTTAGAGAAGAATTTTGCACTGTTGCCACAATTGAACTATATGGGAGGGCATCCTTTGTGTTTTGTCATGTCAAAGGGCACAGGGAAAATTTTTAAGTCTACCCTTAGAATCCAAAGATGGCAAATAAAAATTAACAATAATTCCTGAAAGAGAAATTTTGGGGAATTTTATGTAAAACTGTTGTATATAACAGATCATTGTGTAAAAATTAAAAGATTCACCTTGCAGTAGGTCTGAATTCCTGTAATGCCCAGTGCTGCGGGAATAGATTCCAGACCTGACGTTGGAGAGAATTTCAGGGTAAATCAAGCACTGCTGCGATGTAGAGGTGAAGTGAAGCCGGGACAGTGAAATACCTCTGTGCTGTTGTGGCATGAGTGAACCTGTACTTATTCTGTGTCTCTTCCACGGTCACTTAAAGTGACAGGGAAGCACCCCAAGCACTTTGCACTGTTTCCATCACAGATGGATTCCGAGCATGTACTGGCATAACTGGGGGTGCATCTTTGTCCCTTCAAGTTTAGCTTTAAGGTCTGGTACTTCTCTTCTACCCAAGTTGACCCAACTGCTGAATTTCCTCTTTGAAGAAAGCAGAGCCATGCGGTATCTTTCCTTTTCTCTTCTTTGACTAAGTTTTCTTTTAGAGAGAGAATAGTTTTTGCTTCCAAATGTAACATCCCCCATAAAAGAACCTGTGTGTTAAAGCAGGCCATCGAGCCTTTCATCACTTCTCTTGGTGATAGCAGTCATGAATTTTTTATTTTCTGCAGGGCTCACTCCAGATCTGCCACAGCATTGTGTGGGTGCACAGATGTAAAAAGGCTACTAATTGAAATTCAGATGTAACAAGATGAAGATTTGCTATTCACCATGACTGCCTTTTGTTTTAGCCCATGTACGCTCAGTGCACCTAAACAATGCCACCATTGCTTCTCCTTTTAGATACAACAAGAATAACTGAAAAGGCAAAAAATATTTCTGTGTCTGCTGTAGAGATTAAGTATGCACCCCCAAAAACGGGAATGGCATGTGTTATCTTCTTTATTTACTTATCTGTGGGGAGGGATGGAAATTTCAATGGAACCATAAAGAAAATGAAATAGAAACCTTACTGCTATAAACTGTTCTGTTTTGAAGATGCAAATGTGTCTCTATTGCCTAGGTAACTATTATGGAACGCCCAAGCCTCCCAGCCAGCCCCTCAGTGGGAAAGTGACTTCCACCGATGCTTTGCAAAACCTGCAGTCTGGCTCCAAGCAGTCGACTCCAAAGCGAACCAAGTCTTACAATGATATGCAAAATGCTGGCATAGTGCATACAGAGAATGAGGAAGAGGATGATGTACCTGAAATGAGCAGTAGCTTCACAGGTAAAGCAAAAATACCGCTCACTGTCCTTCAGTTAGGATACATGGGGAAGGCTTTTGGAGGGTATTTTGAAGGGTGGGTGTTGTTTTTAATGTGTTTTCTGCAGAGCTATCAATGTCAAACAGAACTGGCCGACACGTGAATGGCAGATGTGTGAACAACCCCATGCACAGCTGTGTCTTTCCAAAAAGGATTTGTGGGATTTAACTGGTTGAGACAAAAATGTGGAAAAGTTCAAATCCATTAATTGCAGAAAGGTTGGGGAAGAGTTGAGCTATGGTTGACAGTTACAAACAGTATGAAATGACTCAACCGGGATTCCATTTGAAATTAATTATTGCACCTTCCTAAATATTTTGCTGTCCTTTGTCCTTCCTTGCATCTAGAGCTGCTTGTCACATAAAGTTACCGTACTAGGTCTTCTTCTCCAGGGTACCTCCCAGCAAATGGAGTGCTGCTTGCTGCAGGAATGAGATCTGAAGCATGGGTGCAAGTTCTGTATTTCATCGAGGTCTTGTGTCCTGCTGAACACAGATTTTGTTCCCGTCATGGCTATCATCAAGCCTTGGCTGAAAGATCACTGGAAACCTTTGCAATCTAAAGTCAAGTGCTGTGCAGGCAGATTCAGAGTAAAACGCTATTGGAGATCTGTTGAGTTTCCGCCAAAATCAACTGGAAGTTTGTGGAGCTCTTCCCCATGTACCCAGGCCTAGTGTTTGTTAGTACTTAGAGCATTGTTACCTCAGCTCAGTTTTAAGCTCTGAATTCATCTTCTGGGCTTCTTTTGAAGCAGGTACGGAGCAAGTATTATCCACACCTTCAAGCCTTTCCTAGCTTGTGGGAGCTCACCATAACTGGCACTGGGTCCTTTGTCCTCTGATCACTTTCTAGCACCATGAAAACTTTCCTTCCCAGCCTCTGATGAGTCAGAGGATCTGTCCTGCCAGTTCCTACCTGCCAGTGTCCTGGCTCTAGCATCTGTTTAGAGCTTTAAAGGGATTTAGGCTGAGATTTAGTTTTTGGTCCTCTGGGCCAAACTGTCAAATGGCTTTTGAGGGTTGTGCTCTGTTTGGCTGCTACCTGCTACACATTTCCAACTCAAATTGCTCCTAGCCAGCCTAATTTCTCCCAGGTTGGAATTTCTGTCTCTGCTGACAGGTAATTGCCAAAGTTTGCACTGAGGGTGGTTTCTCACATGTTGTGACATGATAGCAGCCTCAGCCTTTGTCACAGGATCTGATTTTGGGAGGAAGCTGGTGGGAGATCTGTTGTTTGATTTACTTGCTGCCCATCTCAGTTTGGTGCCCCTGAAGTAGCTTGAGCATCATTTCTCTTCCTTGTTTTCCTTTGCAAGATGAAGTACTGGAAGATGAAGCTCATTTGTCACAACGTTATCACACCCTGGCCCCTTGCCTTCATTAAATGGGCACAGAATCAAGAAAAGAGTTATTTCTCCTATACCAAAGTGATTCCTTATGCTTATTTTACATGTAAGTGTGCTAGCCATATTAAAATGATCCTGCTTCCCTCGGAGACCTCTCGGTAACTTGTGTTTTCCAGATTTTGGCATGTTTATACTCTCAGTTTTAAGCTGGCGATGATTCTTTCATGCTTCTTTATCTTGTCATCTTCTACCTAAAAATATCAAACTCCAGGAGGGCTGAAAAGCAAGCACTGAGGGTACTGATATAGCCTAGATCTTTTTCTTCCTGTTCCTCCCAGTTTATTATGTTCTTCTCTTTTGGTAGTGGCAGCACACAGACTAGAATAATGAAGGAGCTATTTCCAGGGCTGTGGGCTGTGGATTGAGGATGTCCATGGTCTCTGGTGTGGAGAGCAGTGGTAAGGTTCTGTTTCAGCCCCACTCCTTGGGGACATGGCCAAGGGTGACACTGATCTCTCTGTCTTTTGCTCAGTGTGTTGTCTGTGCTTGTACTGATGTTCTCAGGGGATGTGGAGGTACTGCCATAAACTTTCAACACCTTTCAAGAATCAAACAGAGAAAATTCCTTTGGTAGACACAGGGTTAATTTTAGAATTTGTCTGTTGTTGCCAAAACCTCTCTGTGAAGGAGTGAGGGCATGGACCTGTTTACTGGGGAGCATTTACTGTGATTAGTGATGGAAGGGATGAGCAGCAGTGTTTCATGGATACAGCTCAAAACTGCATGAATACAAGCATCAGAAATATTTCTTTAGAGGGAGAAGAGCCAGATAAAGCATAAAATACTCCTGACTGACTTTGACTGGAAGAATACTGTGATGAGCTGTGGAATAAACCTCCTCAGACAGCAAGAACGGGCACTAGTGAGCAGCAACACGTGGACACATGGTACAGTGCTGACATTCATTATAATTTTTAATTTAAAATAGCGTACTGCACTGAAGACATTCACCATTAGCTTGTTGAATTTGAGCTTCTGGCAACATTTTGCACATGTAAAATCTCCTCTTTTGATCATTCTTCAAACAGGAAATTTTATCCTCCTAATCCTGTCCCACAATTGGCACTGCAGGAGTGAACCTGTAAGCTTGCTCGAAAGCACACTGAGCTCCTCTACACCAGTGAGCCTCAGACAGCTTAGAAGAATTTGGTACCTCAGCAGGGCCTGTTGGAGCGAACACGGGAGCTGATCACAGCTCCCGATTTGCTCAGCAAGGGTCTGGCTGCCAGAGTGTGTGTGGGCAGGGTGAGCTCACCCCTGCTGCCACAGAGACTGCTGGGGCACTGCCCTCACTTCATCTGTTGCTGTGCCTTGTGACTTAAAAGTCAAGGAGAGGAAAACTGGTAGGATAAACCTGGAGGAGCAAACCGGGGAAGAAAAAGACTGATTCTCACTTTTATCTGTGCTTGTTTCTTCTGCAGCAGAGTCTGGTGACCAAGACGAGCACAACACGCAGATCGTGAGAGAGGCAGCCCCACTGTCTGCGACTGAGAGCCACACTCACGTCCCCACCACGGAACCATCTCAGAACCTCCCTCAATACCTACCTCCTTCTGCCGAGGATAACCTAGGTCCTCTGCCGGAAAACTGGGAGATGGCCTACACGGAGAATGGAGAAGTCTATTTTATAGAGTAAAGCACGTTTTTGTTGTTCTAATTCCATCTCTCTCCCTCTCTTTGGGCATAAGTAAACCTCCGTGGATGCGTTTTGTGTGTGTACGTGTGTGTATTAAATATTTAGCGTATACTGTTATGTTGCAGAACTGTTAGTTCTTTACAGCTTCTGAAGGGGGTTTGCGTTTCCTGACTGGATTAACATCGAAATTACTCCTGAGTTCCAAGGCAGTGGGAATTGCTTGTTTCATGAGGGTAGTTACAAAAGCAACAGACACTTATAAAATACGGGCCAATTGTTTTCACAGGTGGAATGAAAGTTCCTAATTGGAAGGGCTGAGACTTTATTTCTGGTGCCTGCCTCTCTGCGTAATGCAGCAGAGGGGATTCCTCCAGTCCTGTGTGCAGGCAGTAGAGCCAGGCATGGACTTTGTGTGTTGTGGCCTCATCACAGCAAATGGGCCAAATGTGTTAATGTTCTCCAGTGGTTTGCAAAAGTTACAGCTCAGTGCAGGGTAGGCACAGCAAGTTTGGTACGCCAGTGCCTTATGCTCTGCAGTCTTTGCCTAAGAGCTGATTGCTGTCAGCAGTTTTATGATGATATTGATTTTTTTCATGCCATAAATAATAGTCTCGAATTATACTTGTCTAAATTTATTGAGGTAGGAGTAACTTATAAAATAGGACCTGTTAGTGTCAGAGATGTCTTGCATAGAGTTTAGCTAGACATTAACACTCAATTAGCCTTTGAAACTCAAGCCCTTAGCTGCCAAGCAGAAGAAGGAGTGAGGAATTGATTTTGGATTTGATGGTCTGTTTAATGCAGTTGTGGAAACTGTACCAGAAGCCAATGCCCAGTTACTCCAGAAGATCTTCCTCTGCTAATTACCCCTCTCTCCTGTGGAGAGTTATGCTGGATCAGGGTTGTGAGGGCAGCAGTCCTGCCTTGTCATCAGGAGAGGGGACTTTTGGACTGGGCCAGGGAAAGGTTCAAGAGCAGGTTTTCCTTTGGCTTCAGTGTCAAGGGAACACATTAGAGAAAATTGCCAGAAGATCTGAGGAGCTGGGATGACTGAGGGCACCACAGCAGCCCTTCACCAGCTGGGAAAGGGATGCTCTAAAAAAGGCCATTTTCCAGGGCACTCTCAATTACCTGAAGAAGCTCCAACAGTCCCCAAGTGTAAGACAAGGTCGAAAAGGCAAAATGCAAATTCTCATTAGGTGAAACCAAGATGTGTACATTACCCTGAGCATGGCTTTCTGCCCCTCACTGTGTCCTCAGGGTGCCTCGTTATTTGATGTACTTTCTGGCCTTTATATATAGAACAGCCTAATAGCCTATTCAGCCTGCCATTTTCCCTTCCTGGGCAGCATTTCCTGCTCAGATGATGAGTAGTAAATGCTGCCCAAGCTCCCCTTTTTGACCCCACAGGGGCCCCTGCTGTCCTTCCTTACAGGTGTTTCCATTGGGGGTTCTGCTGCCACCACTGATTTCCCCAAACCCAGCCCTATGGCTGCTGTGTCTGTGTTCTCCCAACAATGCAGGACTGTAGCACCTCTAAATAATTTGTCAGACCTTTTGCAGGAGAATCATGTATGTGTTGGGAAAACATAGCCTGTACACATAGGCCCATGTGATGTGAAGGTCTGGTAGCAGCACTTGCTCCCTCCCTGCAGTGCAGTTTGAGATACATTCCCATGAGGCTGATTTTGTGCATGAACCTGTTGGTGTGGATGCAGCACTGAATGACTGCAGTTCTGTTAATTCTAAGGACACCCTGAGCCTAGAAACCATTTTGTTTGATTTGTACCAGATCAAGAAAGTGAACTAGGGAGCAGTGTGGACCCAAGCCAGCTCAGATGTGTGTTCCAGCATCTGTGTTGCTTTGGGTATCAAGTCAGGGTGCTGAAGGGAGCAGCATGAGCTTGTGCAGAATCAGTGCAGGTCCAGTGGGGCCAGGGCTGTGTGTCAGATAACCAATCCCAATGTAGCTGAAGCAATTTGGCTCTTGAGATATGTTTCTCTGGTGCTTTAATTGGGATTTTCATTACACAGCATATCCCAGTCCCCTGTTACCTGTGCATGTTACAGGTCTAACACAATCCTTTCCATCTAAGTGTGTGATCTGAAAGGTGTTTAGCTAAATTTTCTGTGCCTCAGCAAACTACACTGTTGTGAGCCTTGGGTTAGCGAGTACAAAAGTGCAAGAAATATGCAAATATTCTATTGCTCTCCTCCCACCACCCTCCTTCTCAGCTAGACTGCAGATTTGCTTATTTATAAGGTGGCAGACCCCCTCTGCTTTATTTTTGTTAATTTCCTGACTTGCTGAATTTCTGCCATTCAGTTTTCTAGGTGCCAATTAATTGCCCTGAAGCACACATAAGGATTAAACACATTTGCTCATCCTGCCTTGGGAGGGCTGGGTAGTAGGATGTGTAAAACAAGGACCTTTTATTTACTCAGATCCTGGGAGCAGGGCTGGCCCCTTTTCTTCCAGTACAATACAAGTTTGCTGGTTGGTTGTTAGTTCCTCAGGGATCATGGCCCTCATTACAGAGCCCTCATGAGACTGTTGTGAGGCTAAAGTTCAGTTTGTAAACCTCTTTGAGACCTTGAAGGAGAAGTAAATAGCATTACTACGGTATTGAAACTTAAAACTGTTAAGCAGTGTTAAAGGCTAAGCTAGATAAGTGATATCTCAGGAACTGGAGGGCTATCTTTGTAGGTTGTGTCTAAGATGACACCAGGTTGTAGAGGAGGCATTATATTGCCAGATTGTCTTCTTAGGCAAATGGAATTATGGCAGAAAATAACTTATAGAAAAATGTGTTTTAAGCCTCTTTACTGTGCAGCCTTCACCTCTGAGACTGACATCATGAGGCTGTCAGGGGACTTGTGGAAAGGAAGAGTTGAAAGTAAAGCTGTTCAGCTTCCACCAAAGGCTTAGACAGAACATTTTTATTTGTGTAATCATAAAGTTAATCAAAACCATTTTTGACTAATGCTTGGGTCAATTCTAGATGTGTCAAAGGTCTTTTGTAGGAACAAAGATCACTGCGTAATTTAGTGAGGAAGGGAAACTTCTGCCTTTAGCTCAAAGACAGCTCTTGGAATTAAAAAGCAAGCCACCAAAGACAAAAATTTGGAAATTAATATTATAATATTGCAGTATTCACATGCCTCTTCCCAGTCAGAAGTGCTGATTTGTATATTTTCACTTGTTTGTGTTTTCAATGCCAAAGTTCTTATGATTTGGTTGACTAGTTTGCACAACATCAAATTGTAGAGCTGTTTCTTTGAATCAACAGTATGCCTTCAGGTCTGTTGAATAATAAAGAGGATATATACTTTTATGTCAGGGATACTTCAACTTTGCTTTATTAACAAAGGTCATATTTCCATTTTTGGTTTCCAGCCATAACACAAAAACAACATCTTGGCTAGATCCACGGTGCCTGAACAAACAGCAGAAGCCTCTAGAAGAATGTGAAGATGATGGTAAGAGACTAAAATAGTGATATAATACTGTGTTTGGTCTCTTCCTAGGTAACTTTTTTTCTTTTCCTTCTCTCTTCCTAATAACTAGTATTCAGAACGACTTTTTTTTTAAAAAAAAAGAGGTTTATTAGTAAGTACATAGAGACGATATCCATTATGTTGTAAAATTGTTGTGAATGTAAAACAGCCATTGAGGTGCCAGATAATTTAATAAAAATCAAGGAGGTGCTACAAGTAAGAGGCCTCTGTTTTTGCAAAGGCATTTGAAAAGTCACTGATGCTCAACAAGACTCAAAGCTGTCTGACATGTTTGCTCCTTGGATCACTGTGTGGGAGGGAACAACTGAGTCTCTGCATGCTCTGCTGTGTTATGCTTCAACTGCTTCACATGGATTGAGAGAGTTATGTCATTATTTCCTTGTTTGAGCAGAAATAACTCAATTGCTTCACTTCTACTGTTAAATGCTGACAGTCTGCGCAGTGTTGTGATTGCTGAAAACAAATTCCATTTGAAAGTGTAGATTTCTGACGCTGAAAATTTGCAATGATAAGATTTTGTATTCCTTGAGATGTTGGAAATGCAAGCCACTGTCCGATTTAGAGCAGCCAAATGCAGGACTGTTAATGGAGGTTCTTTCCTTTAGGAGATGCTGGAATAAAAAGGGAATTATGAAAATAACTTAAATGTTTGGAAAAACCTGTGAGGGAATTTTGGTCTATTGACCAGGAAAGGTGATGATATTCAAATACATAATCTTGGCTAATACAGTACTATCATGGTAGACACTTCTTAAAAATGAAGGAGTATCCTTCATCAGTGTTGGTGCTGTCCTTGTAAAATCAGTTTTCATAATATGATTAACCTCCTACTGGTGTCAGTCATCTCAGTAAGAATCACAATTTTATTTCAGAAAAGAATCATCTCAATCCCTTTTCACTGTTAGGTTCTACTCTGGCCTCCAGAACTGCTGTTACTGTTTTTACACATGCAGTTTTTCAACCTCTCCTATCTTTCACTTGTGAGATTTTGCAGTGTGTGAGAATTTTCCTCTGCAGTCTTGGCTGCTGTGATGAGGCACGTCACCAACTTCCTAGTGCACAGTGCAGGATACCCTCAAACTACAGGGATGTGCCAGGCGAGGAGCAGCCACGAGGCTACTGTACCACGAGGCTACAGAGGGTGACAGAGCTCCTCTGTTACACAGTTCTAAGTCTCCTTGCAGAAGGGAAAGTCTTTATCTTGTCCTCTTAGCAATTGTAAAGCAAACATTGGAATAATTTGTTTAATTTGGAACAGAAACATACAGCTGGTATTATTGTATTTCATTGAGTTCATAATTTTGGAGAGCAGTGGCATCTTTGTTTATCAACTTCTTAAAATCAGCTAATTTCATCTTCCCACACACCCCTTCACTTCATTCACCAAGTTGCTCATTAATGGATATTTTTAACATTCAATAGTTAAACCAGTTGCTTCATAGTTACAGCAGGGCTCTGCATTGCTTTGCTTAGCTGCTCTAATCTTGCTTAGCACATAAGAATAATTATGTTTCAAAAAACAAAGAGGAGAGAAGGTTAGTTTTGCTGCATCATAGAAGCTGGACATTTTTTGGCAAGGGTCACTTTTGTGTGTCATTCCACAAAAGTCAGTGGGATGGCTCCTCTGTTTTGTTTGCTGTGTGTGCATGTGAGTTGTCAGGCTCATCCCACCCTCTTCATGAATTTTATAAATGTTAGATGTTGTTTCAGATTTGTTCGGGTGCAGTTGCCTTGTGCTTTTGCTTCGTCAGGATACGTGTCCCTGACAAAGTTTTTGCTTGTCTCCAGTTGTTTAGGCTATCAAAAGAAATTGCAATTTGTATTTCACACTAATGGTCCCAAACAACTGCTTTGACAGAATATTTTGCAAAGAGGTCATGGAAGTGGTTTTTTGGGTGTTCAGATGTTGCAACCCTGTATTTTCTGGTTGCTTCTGTCATTCATTTATGTGGCTTAAACTTTGGGTCCAAGATTGTTTTTACCATTTTTGTTCTGGTTTTGTCACCATCTTTCATTTTCAGACTGCATTGTTATTATTTATAGGCTAAGCAATACTTTAATCATCTGTGTCACTGTTAACTTATGAATATGGAGCAGATAATGATAAATGGAGCAACAGCGAATATTGATGGCTTTGTGTCTTTGAAAAATGATGTGATCTTTGTCCCAGGTGCCCTGCTAAAACTGGTGCATTCCTGTCTGTGCCTCACCAGTGCATCTGGACTGTGGGTCTGTGCCTCCAGTTTAACAAGGCGCTTCACTTCATGTCTATCTTAAATCATCTGAGTAGGACAGTGAAGTCTTTTGGACCTTGTAGGCACATAAATTTAGTTGCTGTCTTGAAAACCTTGCTACATTAGTCCTTATTTAGGTGCAAGGTTTTCCTCTCAGATTTCTTCATTAGTATCCAGGTCTGGCCTTATGATAGATCCTTGTGTCTGTAGAACAGATTGCCAAGGTCGGACTGTACGGATCTGAGGGAGAAGCCTCACTACAGTGAGAACATCACAGTTGCACGACTTTGCCATATCAAACCATGACATGGAAGTAGTCCATTGATGCAGATGTTTTGAGAGTACAAGAACCAGTTCTTTCATTATGTGCATCAGACCCATCAATATTCTGATCACTGGAGTGTGATAAATGGAAAGCTTGGGCTCAATGTGTAGAAAATTAGTGCTGGTTCTGCTGTTTGCTGTAGGGAATTTCTTGCTCGGTGCTGGTATCTGAAATTTTCTTTTAATTTTTTCTGTCTCATTTACTGCTCTTCCCTTGGAGAAGAAGGGGTACACACGGAGGAACTGGACAGTGAACTAGGTAAATCATCCATCTCTTGTTTTGATATTTGACTTCAACTGCACTGTTTTTAGCCTTTAATTACTTACTTTCTCCTTTGTATCATTTTGCATCTTTCAGTTGGTTTTTTTTTTTTTTTCAACAAGAGTAATTTATCAGCAAAACTTCCCCAGCGCACAGAGCATTTATTTTTCCCTAGCTTCAGATCTGCAGTGATTTTCTTACTGATTCAAAGTTTGAAGAAAGCTAGAGAGCCCTAATCTTGCAAAGCTGATTTGAAGCCACTTTCTTCTGGACTCTGCAGAAGTCAGGGTCTTTTCCTTTGGCATCTCTGGCTCCAGGAAAAAGCTTATAGATGCCAAAGCTGAAATGAAGTAGCTCATGATGCTTTTTCACTGGGGCTGAAGACATTTCCCAGACAATAGAAGCCAAGTGTGATTCAGAAAGTTTAAGTATTGCATTGGATGCTTTGGCTGAGCTTGGTGAATGAAACAGCTTAAAATTTTCCCTCAGTCAGTGATTTTATAAACAGATGATTTTCAGTGATGTGGTACACTTTTATTTGCTGCATCTCTTTGTGAAGAATGCTGTCTTGATATCTAATCTCAGCAGTGCTCATTGTGTTTGTACTGATGGCAGAGGTAGTTATTATTTCTGTTCAGCTATGCTCTAGTGCACTCGGAGAGCTGAAAGGATAAGAGGTTACATAGGATTTTATTTCCACTAGGACTATTATTGCTTTTAAAAAGGACTGTACTTACAGTTCATAGTACTGCAGACTGGAGGAATTGTATTACCAGAGAATTAAGCTCTGGTTTCTGTAATGACTTGCAAGTAACTGTATTCTGCTCCCTGCTTCTGTGTGATGGATACAGCCTCAGCAGCTAGCAGTGGACTTGGAACACTGCTCCACAAATGCTTCTTCTGAATAATATGCCTGGAATAATGTTGGAGGCCCAACTTCTTATAGAGCCAGAATTTGAAAGAAATGACAATTTAAAGAAGAATGCAGTCTCTTTAGTGGTACAAGTGTTATGTGCAGACCAAGTAGCATCAGAAGTAGGTGGATGCACGCCAACAATCTGAAAAGCGTTCTCACACGGGTCTTCACAACAGTGGCTTAAAATGAGAGGGAGGTTTTGAAAAAGCAAATTTAGAGGCAATATTAAACAGAAAATACCCTTCTTTCAGTCTGCTATCAGGAACTAGTGCAAGAGCAGAGCTGAAAAAATAGATGCAGGAAAACTCATTAGCTGATAAGCCTGACTCCGGATCTGCAGGCACTTATGTGCACAAGTGTTTTGCTGGAACATCACGAGATGTTCCCTTTTTTTCAATGCAGATAAGCTTTATTGAGCTCACAGCCCGTCAGAACGCTGTTGAGATGAGCAAATGTTGCAGTGTAAAGACAGACATTTTCAAATTACTCAATTGGTTACAGCAACATTAGGGAAGAGGCATGAAAACTTAGTATAGTTATAGTAACTTAGGTTAGTAAAAACTGGTTGGCAACAGCTATTTAGCACCTTAACTTATCAACAGTTTCTGTTCTAAATATAAGAAGATTATGACTTAAGGCATTTTCACAACTTCTTGTTTTCTAAAGAGCTATGGAGTAGTAGGTCACCTCATTTTAACAGAAGGTTGTTCTTCAGACACAAAAACTTAACTTCAAAGCAGAGATTGACTTGGCTTGGACCAACCCTCCTGGCTTCACAGGGAGCAGTAAGAGCTGAGTGTGCTGAGTTCCTCTCCAGCTCCTTCACAGTAATGCATGGCTGCAACTGAAACTGTTGGCTGGAGAAGTAATTTTTTAGGAATCCATCCAGCTTCTCTGTATGTAAGGCAGGATACTAGAGCATCTCAACAGGAATCCATGTACTTATCCAAGGCTTAAAATTGTGAAATTAGATATTTGTCCGTTGAATTTACCTGCTGATAAATGCTCTGAGACTGCATTGGTGCTGCATGGATGTACCAAAATAAAAACCATATGGCTCACTCAGGCTCCTAATGATGCAAAATGTTTTTTGAAATCTCATCTTTGTGATAAAATCTAATGCTCTTGGTCATCTTCAGTTTGGCAGGAGAGACAGAGGAAAGAGATTCATTTAAAGCAGCTAAGAAGCTAGACTGCAACATGGCTGTGGAGAATATTGCCTTTCGCTTTAGAGCTGGAAGCTTGTAGAAGTCAAAAAGTGCATCTACATAATCAGCAAGAAATGTGTTAAAATTTAAAACTGCAGTTTTGTATATTGTTATATCTGAAAACATGGAGATTTGTTCCTTAAATGAAAAGCTGCAGAGACAGTAAACTGGAAAGATTTTGGCATAGTGCCATTTTTGGGGTTAGGAAAGTGCTGGTGTTCTGATCTTTTGTGAAAATGCTTTAAAAGGGAAGAAAAAAAAATGAAATTTAATATCAAAATCTTTTGTGAACAGAAGAAAAAAACCAAAAATTTTTGCTTAAACTTTAAAAATAAAAAAGCACTTAACAGTCCAAAATAGACAAAAGATGTTTAGCATGAAAAATGGTGGAACTCATTTGAAGGCATTTGTGCATTACTTCTCCTTTCTCTCATTGACTTTTTGTTTTTCTTTCACCCCAACTTGATCTCTTTACCATTCTACTTTCACCATAGTGCAACAAAGTAAATGGCTGCAACAGCTTGTGATTTTCCTAACTGCATGCTAGGTCTTAATTGAATTGCACTGAAACTCTTGGAGCCAGACCCATGGTGTTTTCACCTTCTGGGACTCCTCTGGAAACCTGAGAGTTCCCTTTGTGAAAAGACTTTCAAGATTGGCCTCTAGCTTTCTGACTTCTTCTCAGATAAATTTGCAGGATGTAAAGGAATATATGATTCTGAAGCGTTCGATCCGCTGATAAAATCATGGAGTTTTTTCATGCCCAAAAGTTAGCATTGGCTTGCATTTAATGGCTTATGTCTCAAGGAATCCAAAGAATAAGTTAAACACAATGAGGATAAAATAATGATAAGAATGGAAAACCTACCCTTTACCTGCAAATAAAGGACATGTGGAGCAAAACCCATAGAAATTGATTTCATCTGATCTCCAGCCAATTCTGAACACAAACATAAACTTTGAGTAATTAGTCCATGTGTGTTTGTATAGATTCTGTTCCTCTCCAGTCTGGAGATATTTCTATCCTTATGGCAACATTATTCTAATTAATGGGCCATTGTTGATTGTATTGGCTCAGCAATTGATGCCATTAATGGAAATAAATCTCTGCATTTGATAATGAACAAACATAGATTGCTGTCAGTGTTGAAAAATTTCGTGTTAAATTTTGATGAATTATTTTGCATGGGGTATTTGAACTTGTGTTATCCAACAATGTTGGTTTTTTCTAAATTTAAATGAATGTGCAGAGTTGGTAGGACCACATGTGCACAGTGTTTAGTGTGGTGGAGCCCTTTTCTGAGTTGTTTCACAGTATTACACAAACACGCCACTGTATTGTTAAGTGGATGATTATTTTGTTACCTCCAGCCAATGGGAACATTGTGTTTAAATGAGTGGCACAAGGATCAGGCCCTTAAGTAACACATACAGCTTTAATAACCCTCTGTTGGATGCTGAAGTGATTGCATTACATTCACTAATTATAGTTAATGTACTATCTACAGTCTAGAAAATCAACAGGAACAAAAGTGGATACATTTCCAAATGTTAATTTCATCTTCAGAACTGTTTTTTGTTAATTATGGTAATGAAAAGAAGGAAATCTCTGTTACATGTGACTGTGGCAATGTGTGTTCTTACATGAAGTGCTGTGCAGTGAAATACACCCATGCATGCCAGCCCCTCTTGGCTGGGTTCCATATGGTGGCATACATGTTAAAACCATCTTGTCCTGGTTTTGTATTGGGCTCATGTCTGAGTGATGCAAATCCCAAAGAAAGGAGTAAAAAAATCCTGTTTTCTGCACTGGTGAGCATAAATGGTTCAGCCCTGGTACAGAAGAGGGAAGTGGTCTCTGTCAGTGGGCTACAATTTTTTGCCATAATCTCACCCACCTTTATGGATTGGTGTTAAAATGCATCTGGCCTTTCCTGCATTAATTTCCCCTGCAGTGCCCCATCCAGGATCACTGGCCATGGTGGAGAAACCAGGGGGTACTTGAGGCAGTCCTAGACAGGAAATTTATGGAGCATTTGCTCATTTAATGCAAAAAGCAAATCAAAAATTGACCAGTGCTTGTGTCTTCCCAGTGATGTGCTGACCCAGCACAGGGGGTACAGGCTGGATGTTGGTGTCATGCTGTGCCAGCCCTTCAGAGGGAGCTGTGATCATTCTGAAAAGTACCCAAGCAAGGTCTGAGCTACTGATGAGTTTTGCACATTGGGCAGGAGCAGCTGCCTGTCAGAAAAAAAAAAATGCCTTGGAGGCTTCAGTAATGCTTTTTCTATTTCCAGAGTTGCCTGCTGGTTGGGAGAAAATTGAGGATCCCGTATATGGTGTCTACTATGTAGAGTAAGTGCTGCTCCCCATTTCAGTGTGGCTGTCAGGTGGAGGAGGCTTTCCCTGCACCCCACTCTGTGCTTTGTTTGTCACATCTCAGACCAAGGAGGAGACCTTGGCCCCTTACAGGCTGGGGGTTGTTATAGGATCTGGGAGAGGGCAGCCCTGTCTGGCCATTCCCCATCCACACTGGAGTGGGAATGGGCTCAGGGGAGACAGGAGTGCCCTGGGGAGGGGGTTGAGCTCAAGGAAGACAGGAGCAATCCAGGGTTGGGATGTGCAGGAGCCCCAACACCTCACAAAATACTTCTATCCAGAGAACATTAACAAGTGTGCAATTAACTGAGTTCGCTCGCCTACATGCAGTGCTACGGTCACAAAATGAGAGTACAAAGCAATCCACCAGCCAATTGTGTCAGAAGACACCCAAAAGGATGGAGAAGATGGTGTGGCCAAATAGCCATGGCAGAGGCTCTTCCATCATGCTGTGTTGTTGTGAATAGAATTGGAGGTTTAATGGGACTCTCTGTGGAATTAGAGCAGCTTCTCCTTTATCAAGATGTCAGATTGCTCCTTTGGGAAACCAGAGATCTGAGTTTTGTTTCATCACTGACCCCATAAAATGAATTTTTAATTATGTGTATACTCCTGTCTAGTAGGATGGCTCATGATAGCCCTCAGAATAGACATGGAATACAGTTTCTGTCTGCTTTGGCTCATTTCTGGCCCTACCATCTGTGCCTAAGGAAACAAGGTTAGCAAACTGTGTGATTAAGTCTTGACATTTATTTACCAAAGACATCAAGAATATTTTTTGGCTATTAAATGCCATGGCAAGAGGTCTTTAAAGGATTTTTCCCTGTCACTTTACATACACATGCCAGTTCGTTTTGTGGCACTGCTTACTGATTGAATTAAATCAAAAAGTAACTGCAATAAGACATAATTTTATTTTACTTGCTGTCTCTAAGCTAGCAAGATGGTTATAATTTTAGCATTTGTCTCCGTCCCTTCAAATCAGGCACTCTGTTATTACATAATGGCTTTTATTGAGAGACAATTCTATCACGAAAAGGTTTATATCATTTTTAAAGTAGTTATCATTTTTCTTATCTCTCTGAAGATATCTTGAAATGGGAAATCTTTTACAGAACTCATTAACTTGTTTTTTATTTAGTAAGTTAAATATTTTTCTAGTGATTTAATATTGATCTTTAGCAGAAAAATTTCTGAACATAAATCCCTGGAGTGCTTCTGTCACAGTTACTTGAAAAAAGTGGTTGGTTTTCACGTGGGTTTTTTTATAAAGACATACTGGATAGGAGACAATAGAATAGCAAGTTCTCAATGGTAAACTTTGCTTTACAGACGAAGATAGCTTTAAGGTAATATATTTTTCTGAGATCTACCTGTTCCTCTGCTGTAGCAAAATCACTACTGAAAATGGCTCTTGAACCATCGATGAGCCATTCAGGGAGTCCCAAACCTGCCCCTGCCACCCCAGCATCTGTGGCTGCTGTTCATCACTTGGTTTCATAAGGTTGTTCATCCTCTGCTGAGTGCATGCCTTGTCTGCCATGCTGGGACTGGGCTGATTTTTTTTCTTACCCTGGAATTGGTAAGAAGTATTGGCTCTCAACATCTCATAGTGTTTAAAAGCTGCCTAAGGAAAGCAGCTGAAGTTTCACTAAATGCTGGTTTCCACTGGGAGTGTTTGCTGTTGGCTGATTCTGGATAGATTTTGATCTATTTGGAGCCCATCTCATAGCCTGCATCCCTGCAGATACTTTTAAGACACCCTGTGTGCGTTGATCAGATTGCTGACAGATGTTGGGGTTTGGTTTGTTAAGTTTAGTTTGGTTTTGTTTTTAACTTGGGTGCGCCAGGGAATGACTGCACCTCTGGGAATCTAAATAAAGCAGGGATGATACAAGCCTGTCTTTTAAAATGCAATCAGACAGAATGCCTTTCCTGCTTTAATCTCATTTTTCACAGATAGATCACTACATTAATGTATTTGAAGGAATTAGCCATTCCTACTCAAGACATCGTATCAATACCAGAATCCGCTTGTTTTTCTAAGTACTCTTTTTGGCACAACTAGATGAGCCTTGCTCCACATCCACTGCTGTTGAGTGTGTTTGGTATTTTACTCCTTTCCTCAGAAAGAGGAGTTTCAATGCCTGGCCCTCATTCCTGCTTGTTCCATAAAGGTTTCCTAATTCATTGCTCTTTTTCATCTCCAGCCACATCAACCGGAAGACACAGTATGAAAACCCAGTTCTTGAAGCAAAGAGGAAGAAGCAGCTCGAACAACAGCAACAGCCTCCAGAAGGTTGGCACCCTTGAGGGCATGGTGTATGGGGTGTTCATGAAGGAATGCCCTCCCTTGCCATGGCATCACCATGCCAATGTGTTTGTCCTTCCCTCCGTGGCCTTAGTGTTTAAAGGCAAAGTGATGTGCGTAGCAAAGGCTGTGTTTAGCCTTCACAGAAGATGTAGCAAAGGAGAAAATCTAAACTGTATCACTTAAACATAGAAGGTTTCAGCCTTGTTGAACAGGAGAGATTTTTCTTTGTATGTCCTTTATTTCTGGAAAGTTTCTAGACTTCCCAGAAACAACTAAAACATGTTTTCCTCTTCAGTCTGCTCCATCAAGTTAGTCACTGTAGGTGGTGGTGTTCCAATCTGCACTGGGACTCAGGCTATCAAAGGGGTTGAGGAGTGGGCGCTTACATGCACTAGACAAACCCTGCATGAGAGACTTCTTAAACTGAGACCTTTGTATGTTGTCAGGCTCTAAAATTTGAAGTAATTGCCTTATTTTGAAACACTTTTTTTTATTAATTTCCTCCCTCTTGCCCCCTTTTTTTTCCTTCTCACTTTTTACATTTTTTTCTTCAAATGCAGTCCAACTGCAGTGAGGGCCATGTGGCATTTGGGTTTGTTCTTCTACTTAGATGCCATGAATGGCACAGGGAGTAGATTTCATTTAAATGTCAAGTCCACATAGATGCAAATCAAGTCCCAAGTTTGAGTGTGAGGCAGGATGTCCCAGCAGATGGATGAGTTGACCTGGATATAGAGATCCTTCAGGACTGGTTTTTGGACATCCCATTCATTTTATTCCCTCTGTCTGTGACTCTGTTTCCTCTCTTGCCATGCTTTTCACATCTCCTCTGCTTGACCCCCACTCTCCCAGTGTGTGCACATGCAGCAGCTCATGGTGCTGTTGTAAGCAACCAGTAATATTTCCCTCTCTGCCCTCTCTAGAGTGGACAGAGGAGTGTCCATCTCTCCCTCCACCTGCTGCTCCAAACCATGTTTCAGACAACCAAGAGGCAGTTCGGGAAGCACCAGTACAAGGTAACAGCCTTGTTAAACCAGCTGTAAAAGAGCAACAAGTTCTTTTTCCTGAGAATGAAATTCCCTTGGCCACCACAAGGGCAGTATTTCCACGACTGGTGACACACCAGGGCCTGTGCCTGCTTATCTGAATTCACAGATTTTGAGACTAGTTGTTTCAAGACTACATTTGTTGCTGAATGCAAGAGGTGAATGAGATTGTGTGCATCAAAAAGAGGATTGTGGCTATTCTCTGTGTAGTGTTCCAAGTTTTCCAACAGAGTGGACTTACTCAGAAGTTGTACTTTTGTACAGGTACTTTGGGTTATTACAGCCTTATTTATTGTGTCAGTGGTCTGTGTAGCCAATTACTCACAGACCAATTGTTTGCCTTAAATAACCCACCGCAAATCATTCCTGAATTTGCAGCATGAGCTGAAACATTGCCAGGTCAGGTTGCCAGCAAGGGCCAGGGAATTCCACTTGTACCTGTGGCAGTAAAGTGCTCTCTGATTACAAGTCGTTTTAAGAAGGCTTATCTTTGTATCTTTGACTACATCTGAATTGCACAGCAAGTGAGTGGCACTGCCCTGGTCTCCAGGACCCAGAGCCTGGGGAAGGTGAGAGGGGGAATCTGGCTGGAATGCATCTTTCTGACAGAGGTGGGAGCAGCTGGGAGCTGGGAAATACTCCCATGGTCTCCGAAGGCAAACCTGACTGGAGTGCTGCTGTCCCAGGCAGCCTTTCCTGCCAGGAAGACCCAGGGAGTGCTCTCTGCAGCAGTTGGCAGCAGACCAGCCCTTCCAGAACAGACATGTGGAATTTCACAGGACCCAAAGCCCCCAGCACAGTCCTAAGGGGTATTGGGGCACACTAGAGTAATCCAACCCGGCAGCAAGGAAAAAACATGAGAGGTCTGAGCATGGCACCCTGACCACCAGGCACCTGGGTTTAGAGATGTAATCAGAGTGCCCCAAAAAGGCTGATCTTCCTCCTGGAGGCATCTGTGGATGCCACCTTTGCCTTTTCCACAGTCAGGCTGAAGCAAAGGCTGCCCAAACATCCACACATGGTGGTGCAAAGGATCCATCACACTGGGGTGATGTTGGGAGCCTACTCAGCCACCAAAATTGTGCAGCAGTGTTAGAGCAGAGCATTAACCTGTCTCAGCACCGCTCTGAGTAACACGTCCTGGTACCTGCTGATGACTCCTCTCCTCTTTCATTCCTTCCTCCTCCTTTCTCAGTGCTGCTCCCTCTTTTCTCACTGCCCATTTACAGCACCTTTTCCAGCTTCCATGCCCAGAGGTTTCCATCTCTCCCCCTGATAGCACTGCTGGCAGGGACGTGGGCACAAGGAGCCCTCCCTGTGCCCCTGGCAACACTCTCAGAGCCTGGGTTTTTAGATGCACTAATTTCAAATGGGATACCCTCTTGAATGCTGTAGGTGGCATATAGCCTGTGGTGCTGCTGTCCTGTTGCTGCAGGGCAAGCTCAGCCTGTATCAGTGGGTAGACACTAGCAAGCCCTGCTTGTTCTGCTTGTCCTTTGAACCAGAAATGAGCCCTGCTGCACTCTGCCTCTCGGCTGTTTGTTACCTGAGACACTGGGTTGCACTTTGATACTCAGGGCTTTTTTGCAGGCTGGGGTCTGAGCAGAGGATCTGCCCACGATGTGCAGGATTACTGTGTTCCTCTGCCACCCTTCAAAGGCAGAAGACTACAAGTCCTCATGCTGCCTCCTCATGAATAATCTTCAAATACACATTATTTCCCCCAGTCAAAGGCTTACAAGTCTCAAATCCCCTCGCTCTCCCCTGAGGTCTCCTTTCTGAGCAGAGGCCCATGGCAATGCTGCCCAGGTGTTTGAAAGTGCGCCAGCTCTCCTGGCTGTGATACCCACTGCTGATCCCGGAGCTGTCACCAGAGGGCTTAGTGGCATAGGCTAAGCATTAAAAACAATTAAAAGTGTGAAGGTGTTTAGTGTTGGCACTGTGAAGTGAAGCAACCATGATCCCTTTTCTGAGACTGTGCAACATGCTTTGCAAGGATGTGCTTTTGTCCGTGGAGCACCTCTTTTCCTCCTAACTGTGCTCCCAGAGAGCATTCCCAGCCCTCCAGCACAGCTGCTCCAGTCCTGGGCTGCTCTTTGATTCATACTTCATGTCAGAAGTGTTTCATCCACAAGCGGCAAGGAGCAGAAAGGGAGGAGAAAAGACTTCAAACAGTGTCTGAAGAACAATGTCAGCATCCTCCTGTTTTCACCAGAGGAGGTCACAGGGTGGTAGCAGTGGTGGGGCTGGGGGTTATGCTAAAGGGTATCAGTGTCTTGTCAGAGCTCAGAAGTTGCATTTTGCTCAGTGGGTTGGGAGAGGGTCAAGTGGTGAAAAACATGATGATGCTTCTTTCTGCAGAAACTCTTCACTGCAGAGTCCTTCTGTAGGAGGCCCCCTAACCCTGCCCCATCCTCCCCAGGATGGATATAACCACCTCAGCACAGAGATAAGACATACATCTAGCCCAGCATTCCCAGCTTTAATATATTCCGTTCTTTAAAGCAGCATGTGTTTTCCCCTTTGTAGCCTTGGGGCTTTGGTGTGCACGACCACAGCTAACAAAGTGCCAGGTACTGGGGTTTTGTTCATGCCTTTTCCTGCGTGCCTAGGTCCAAGGAGATGGGTGGAGTGTGATGAGATGAGAGGATGCAGGAGTGAAGTGCAGTCCTGTCCCTGCACACTGCTGTGTTTGTCCATGGACTCGTCAGAATGGGGAGGGGCAGAGGAAAAAGAGATCAAACACTCTTGTCTGCCTGCTCATAGATTTTTTTCCAAACCTCCTATACAGGAAAACCTTTTTTTACACGAAACCCTTCTGAGTTGAAAGGGAAGTTCATCCACACCAAGCTAAGGAAAAGCAGCAGGGGGTTTGGCTTCACCGTAGTTGGAGGGGATGAGCCAGATGAATTTCTCCAAATCAAAAGTTTGGTGCTTGACGGTCCTGCAGCGTTGGATGGCAAAATGGAAACAGGTACTGGTGCTTTTTACCAAAATCATCACCACCACTTTGGTTTGTGTTTTTGCAGCTGGTTTTAAGTGCCATTTATAAAGGACTGTAGCCGTCATCCCCTTCTTGGGGAAAGGCATTCAGCTTTCTTATCAGCAAGTAAGGAAGTGAGATACATTGAGAGTCTTGGGAAAGGACACTTCATGTATTGGAATTCCATCTCAGTGTCAAAATACCCAGCTGGGCACTGCCAGTTCCTGCTCTCCCCACCCTGATCTGAGGAGAGGAGCCAGCCGTTGTGGGGTTCCACATCAGGCTGTGGGTTCCTGCTCCTGGAAATGGATGATGGATTTTTGTAGGGCTGCACCACCATGTGTTTGTGTCTCTACCATGCTGCTTGCCCCTTTCCAAAGCTACTCCCAAGGAATGGGCAGAGCAGTGGGCTAATCTGCATCTCCCTGTGTGGAGGCACCAAGGGCAAATTCATTTTGCCAGAGATCAGATCGGGGATTTTGCCACAATTCAGTGGCGAAATATGAAATACTGTTTAGTGGTGAACACAGTGGTGCTGGGTTAATGGTTTGACTCAATGATCTTAGATGTATTTTTCCACTTCAATTCTATGAAATCCTCTTAGGCTTCATCTGAGGTCACAACTCCTCACTTTCAGTTGGACCATCACAGCACTTAACATCCCTGTTTTGCAGCCCCAGAGTTAATAAAATTACTCATAACTTAATCGATATCTGAATTTCAGGCTGAAATACGAGACATGACATGTGGCACTCACTGTGTTTGAGCAGTTGGTATTTGAGAGCCTTCTGTTACAGCTCCTGTGTGCTCTCGATTTTGTTTCTATCATATGTCAACATGTAACAGTAAGAGCTGGACTTCAAAATAGCTGTGAAACGGGCCATATACCATCATTTAAATTGATTAAGTTTTTGCATGAGCCAATTCCATTTTCACTTTCAAAAACATTTATGTACATAAAGGCTTTATGCCATGAATCCACAGAGTTTTTGCTCACCCAAGTGTCACCACTCCTTTTTCTTGTGCTGAAATGCTACTGTTGCCTGTGAGTGGTACCTGTGCATGCTGCAGATCTGCTCTCAGGCTGTAGTCCTCACCTTTCTGCAGTGTGCTAAATGTATTTTCTTGGTCTGTCTGTCTGTGTCCTCTGCAGGAGACGTCATAGTCAGTGTGAATGATACCTGTGTTCTGGGGCACACTCATGCTCAGGTGGTGAAAATCTTCCAGTCCATCCCCATCGGTGCCAGTGTGGACCTTGAACTGTGCCGGGGCTACCCCCTGCCCTTCGACCCCGACGACCCCAACACGAGCCTGGTCACATCTGTGGCAATTTTGGACAAAGAGCCGATCATTGTGAACGGGCAGGAAAACTACGACTCCCCAGCAAGCCACAGTAGTAAAACAGGAAAAGTAATAGGCACAAAGGAGGCAAGGCCCAGCAGCCCAGCTGAGGTCTCCTCCAATGGACCCCATGGCTACCCCAACGACACGGTGTCTTTGGCATCCTCGATAGCAACACAACCTGAACTCATAACTGTGCACATAGTGAAGGGGCCCATGGGCTTCGGGTTTACTATAGCAGATAGTCCTGGTGGAGGCGGCCAAAGAGTGAAACAAATTGTGGACAGCCCACGGTGCCGCGGCCTGAAGGAGGGCGACCTCATAGTCGAAGTCAACAAGAAGAATGTGCAGAGCCTCACTCACAACCAGGTGGTGGATATGCTGATTGAATGTCCTAAGGGAAGCGAAGTCACGTTGCTGGTGCAGCGAGGAGGTAAGTCTTCAAAACTGTTTTAAAACATCTCTTCTTGAAATTAAAAAAAGGAAAAAATGCATGTCACGAAAGATCTGCTCTCCTAAGCGTCTTGGTAGAAATTATTTTTGTCCTGAGGTGTAGGAACTGCCCCAAGCTGGCAGCTGTCAGGTCACATAGATGGTTAAAATTATTTATTGTGTTGCTGCACTGGGAGGGGATGCTCAGGTTCCCACATGCACACAACACTGTTAAGGGGCAGGAGGGTGATGTGGTTACACATGTGGTTACACCTTTGCTTACATAACAAACCCTGGTCTCATGCTCGGAAAACTTGAGTGTTTTAAATAGAACATGGATGTTCCTTGAGCTATTCTGGGATATGGAAAAGGCTGGTAATATGTTCTGTAATTTGCGGTGATCAAAATCAGATACTTAATGACTCTCCATTGGGGAAGGATTATACCTGGAATACACCTGGGAGAGAATTTATATTTCTCCAAGTTGTAAGCAATTGAAATGTGACTTCTGCACATTTGTTTACTGTGCCATTGGGAGCTAAGCTCATTTTTTGGTTGCATTGCCGAGGCCACCAGCAGGTACAAAACCCATCCTACAGGCAGTATGTCTGCAGCCCACATGGAGCATGGTTGGCAAGTAACCTGTCAGTGGTCACTCCATCCACAGGAACTCTTTCCCTGCACTCTTGTAAGTGTAAAGTAACCTGAGGTACCACCCCTTTAGCCTGTGGATTGCGATTACTGGGATAGGGTCAAGCTCACAGGCAAAGTCCAGCTCAGCTGTTGACTACGAAGTCAAGAGCAGAGGGGTCAGCTCTCCCCTGCTCCCTGGCATTGACAGTGGGGCTCTCAGAGGGACAAAGGCCTGTCCCCACTGCTCCCTGTCCCATGCAGGTTTTTGTGGACAACACACACATGGGTGCACAGTGGATCACAGGAATGACCTTGCTGCAGAGGCAGGGTTAAACTGACAAGGAAGTGCTGAACACAGCCCCCAGCCAGACCTGGGGGGAGTGTGTGCTATAAAAGTACTTTTCTGGTGACTTCTCTAAACTGTTTTGATTGTAGTAAGCACCAAAAGCCAGTCCATTTTAACAGGGGACAAGTTGTTTCCTGAATTTGTAAGTCTGGTTTGCTGTTTTTCAAGACCTATTTCAAGGCATTGAATACATTGATTCTGCAATTCATAGCAGCTCTGGAGAAAGCACTGCCTTTCCTATATTGCTTTCTTTCCAAGTGTTTACTGTGTTTTCATATTTTAATAGTAAATTAGAAAGTAGAGAACAGAATATATTAAGAATTCTCCGATTTTCAAAGTTGAGTTCCTTAAAGACTTTCAGTACTAGAGAGATTTAAAAAATGCACTTCATTCTCATGATTAATATATGTATTATGGAGAAAATATGGTTGGAAGAAAAATAGCAGCTATTATTAATCCTCCTGGAGAGTGTGTATATATCTAGTAACACCATATATTAATTATTTGAATTGTGCCTGACATTTAATAATCCTCCTAAAGCCTTGAAGGCATAATGAAAAGTTTTGATGAGGAAATAAAAGCCTGGTTTTAATAAAATAGTAAATAGTTCCCTGGTACTCTTGTTGAATCTCTTCATTTTTTTTTTTTTAATTTAATCAAGATACTAACCACATTTGCTATCACCTTCCTAGATAAGGTACCTTATCAGTCTCCTTGAACAGCTTCCCTCCCTCCTTCAAGGTCCTCACATTTCCATCTCGACACAGAGCACTTGCAGTTTCAAATTTCACACTCTCGTGGTACAGAACTTGGAGATCCTGGTGGCCCTGGTCCACAGTTAATCATTGAAACAAGGTTCTCTTCACATCCAGAGAAAAGCTAGACTCAAAACGCACTCAAGCTGTGGCAGGGAAGCCAAGCAGAGTATGCACAGTAGTAGACCCAGAGCCAAAACCAGTCAGGTTTGCTTAAGGCTTCTAAGGTGATGTTGGCAGATGAGAGGCTGGACGTGCCCCAGCCATGTGCGCTCACAGCCCGGAAATCCAACCGTGTCCTGGCCTGTATCCAGAGCACCATGGGCAGCAGGTGAGGGATGGACTCTGCCTCTCTACTCCATCCTTGTGAGGCCCCACCTGGAGCACTGCATCCAGCTCTGGGGGCCCAGCATTGGAACAACGTGGACCTGTGGGAGCAAGTCCAAAGGAGGCCACCAAGATGATCAGAGCTATGAGTTATTACCACAGGCCTGGGCCCTAGGGTGTATCACCGTGTCCCGCAGCTGTAGGGAGGAGGAGGAGAGAAGATCCAGCAGGCAGGAATTGTGCAGCAAGATTGATTTATTTAATTATTTTACAAACTCTTTTATAGACTTTTTTCTTCATAGTCTAATTGGACAAAGGACCAGCCACTCCTTGGGGGTGATTGGCTGAAGTCCTAGAACGCCCATTGTCAAAATATTTTTCTACTGTACCATAAACAAACTTTTCAAGGTTGCAGGTGGCTTAGTTGTTTACATTCCCTGCTACCTCTTCTGCGTGAGAGAAGAGTCTCTCACAGACTTAGAAAATAGCAAGAAAATCCTTGCTAGCAGCATTTTTGTATCTACAACGAGTAGCTCTGCTATGAGTACAGGCGGAGAGTTGAGGTTGCTCAACGTGAAAAGAGAAGGCTTCAGGGAAATGTTATAACACTTTCCAGTACATAAAGGGGCTTGCAAGATTGCTGGAGAATGACTTTTCACAAGAGCGTGTAGTGACAGGGCAGGGGGAATGGCTTTAAACTGAAAGTAGGTAGGTTTAGATTGGACATTGGGAAGGAGCTGTTCCCTGTGAGGGTGGTGAGGCCATGGCACAGGTTGCCCAGGGAAGCTGTGGCAGCCCCATCCCTGGAGGTGTCCAAGGCCAGGCTGCCTGGGGTTTGGAGCAGCCTGGGATAGTGGGAGGTGTCCTGTGCCCAGCAGGGCAGCTTGAACTAGATCTTCAAGGTCCTTTCCAATCTAAACTATTTAAAAAAACAAAAGGTGGAACTGGCTAAAATCCACCTGGCACTCAGTGCTGCTGCACTTGGGTCCTTTTCCCTGTAACTTTACCTCCTGTTACCCCTGCCAAGTCTCTCCTCAGCAGCACCATCCCCAGACAAGGCGCCACTATTTATTTTGGTCCGACTGCAGAAATGTATTTGGCTCGGGTGTCTGATAAGCTCCTTCAGGGCTTTTGAAGCTGTTCTTTTGCTTCCCTGTCACTTATCCTTTCCTCCTCCTCCCTCTGGTGTCCAGTGAGAAAAGTGCTCAGATGCTGTCAGCATTCTTCCTTCAGCCCAACATTTGCATTCAGTCCTGCTGTGCAGGAAGCATCCCTGCAACACTAAGGCTTGTATTCAAGAGCTGTCGAAAGGATTTTCAGAAGTGATTACTAATCAAGCAGAAAAATATCAGAAAGAGATGTGCAATACACAGGAAAAGCTCTGCCTGCTCCAAGCTGCTGGTGCACTCCCAACAAGGAGGTCTAATTGTTAAAATGCAAACCCAGAGCTGCTGAGAACAGCCTGTAAAATATTTACTGTGAAGTGTGTTCAGCTGAAGCACTGGCTTATGGGAGAGGGCAAATCCTGCCGCTGCCTCTGAGTGAGGAACACAAGGATGATTTCAGGAGGGATGAAGCTGAAACGCCCCCTCTGTGTGCTAATGTCTAAAATCGTTTGCAGAACTCATGCAGGATTGGGGCAGAGGGATAAATACTTGTACAAAGTCAGATCACTGAGAATTTGCTTCCCAGAGGCCTCAAAAAAAACTTACCTTGTCCATGTTCTGGTTTATTTTCTAATTTTTTATTTTCTTCTCCCTCCTCCCCTCTGTAGGATTAATTATATTGCTGTTGTTTTCCTGCTTCACCTATATATGGATAAAACTGGATAAAACTCACTGATCTTGAGGGGTTCAGAAAGAGTTCAGCCCCCCCAGGGTGCAGAGGGTTGATTGGGCCAGTTGGCAAAGCTGCTTTTGCTTAGCAAAATGAAGGGACAGAGGGGACAAAATAATTCTTGTCTCTATTAGGCAGGAGAGATAGAAGGTATTTAAACGAAGAAGTTGACTGAACAACTGTGTGTTGTTTGCTGAGAGTAAGTTAAACTGGGAATGAGAAGTCAGTGCCAAGCCATTAGAGCCTGTAAGTAAAACTGGAGGAGACACAAAGGCTTTGCTGCCTGAAGGTGAAGCTTGGCACATTTGAAGAGGACAGGACATGGTCCCTGAAACAGCAGAGGAGGTGCTTGATAAGCCAGCCGGACCATTTGAGGGCTCTGCGCCTGAAAGTAAACGGTGCTGCTGCTGCAAAATGGAGAATTAAGTATATGTTTTTGTCCCTGCACTGCAAATTGTGATTACGTACTTTGGTTGTTTTAAAGAATTATGGTTAATGTGACCACAAAAGGTACAACTTGATTTTGAATGTTTGTAGCTGAAAACGTTCTTTCAACCTTGTACCTACCAAGTACACAAAGTACTTTCCACAAAAAAAAAAACCCAAAAAAACCAAAAAGAGTGAAGAAACAAGGTAATATTATTTGCCACTTGAAATCCATTAGTCATTGAAGCCTTGCCTATGCCCTGTAATCAACTGAAATAAGCAATTCTCAAATACCTCTCCATTCTGCATGGACTCTATTCATAATAAAACCAACATTTTGTCAGGATAATTTCCCTGCTTCCCACGGGACTTTTATTCTGGAAGTTGTGTTTATGGTGGGACAGGTTGTGTCAGAACAAGTTATTCTGCAAAACTACTGTGCTGTATTTTTTGGAATCACTACGATCTAGTCTTTGTTTCAGTGAAAACTTTCATGTATTTTATATTTTGTGAATTGCCTCTGATTAAAGAGGATTTTTTTTTCCTTTTTTTCCTCTTTTTTAGGTCAATCTTCAGGTTAACCAAAATATATGTGTTTAGTTTGTGTTCAGTTCCAAGAACTACACTGGGCAGTGTTTGTGCAGGTTTGAATAGACAATTTACCTTCAAAGCTCTCACAGGTCCATCTGTATTCACCGGAAGGTCGAAAATAGCATAAACCTTGAGCCTGATCTACATAATCCCCCTGAAGATGTGTTCCCACTTTGCTCCAGATCAAAGTAAAGGCACACAGGTGAAATGTCCCTCACATATCATGTGCAAATCAGTACCATTTCTAATTGCTTTCCCTAGTGCCAAACTCACATTAAACTGGGAAATGCATCTTCTGGAAAAAATATATGTGCTAGATAGATATATAGATATATACTAGAGTGTCAAAACGAAATGTATTCTATGGGAAGACGAACCAATGCAACATCTACTTGTCTAAATGCCCATCAGTGGGTACCTGAGTCTTACCTCCATATAAGAGTCCATAGTAATATCCTATTTATGGTTCAATGGAATGGAAGGTGTTTGTGGGGAGTAGTGAGGTTGTCTGTTGCAATAGTCCTGCTCACTTGGTCCTCAAGTCAGTAGGCTTAAGATGTTCCTCGTGACACATGTAACTACAACAAAAATTTGCAACAATGGAAAAAAATTACAAAGCTCTAAAGCAATAAACCTATTCCTTAGCTTCATGGACCTTCCCTTGCTGGAATTCCCACCTGGAAATGAAGTTTTTCCTTCCCTTCCTTAGCTGGAACTGGATCACTGAGTGGTAAGAGCAAAAAAAAAAAAAACTGTTGGAATTAGAGCTCCTTTTCAGTTGCTGTCCCTAATGATGTAAAACCATGGTATAATTAGAGCTGCAATCAGCTATTCAGTGCAGACTTGAACTCTTTTGAGCAAGCCACTCACTTCTGTTTGCCCTTTAGGCTTGCAGTGAAGAGTGAGTTGAAAGTCATGCCACTTAAGCATTGAGCTGCCAGAAAATTTCAAACTGTCTTAGCAGCTGCTGAATTAGAGAGAAAGTCAGTCCAAACTGCATTTGGGACAAAAATCACAACCTGGGAGTCATCTGATGGTTACCACAGAGCATGTTTGCCAGTGCCAAAGCCTGTGGAATGGGAAGAAAAGTTCACCATTTCCAGCAGTGTTTTCAGCTCAAGTACAGAGGGACCAGAGCTTTATAGTGAGGTCTTCGTGCTGTGTTTGTATCTGTAGGAACTCCCTGGACCCCATCTCGCCGAGCACAGAGCTGCTGATGCCAGTCATCGTTCATGTGCCACCGTTATGGTTGGTTTTCTTACTCTGCTCCACAGCCCACCATGCTGGGTCAGCTCCTTCCCTGGACCCCCAGAACAGGGGCAAACCTAATTCCTCTCTGCCCTCTGGTGTGCTCAACTGACTTCTAAACTTTTTTAAAATCCCTTTTCAAATCACCTCTTTTTTCCTTGTCTTACCTTCTGTCCATCACCACCAGCCTACCAAAGCTCCTGGTACCTTCTACTCAGGTATCTTCCACCAAACCTGTTTGTTGAATCTTTCAATTTGTCACTCAGTAGAGGTTGTTTTGAGCTGTATGCTGAAAAATACCTGATATTGTAGTACAAATAATACCATCCAGACTCATAGGCACCCCTCATCCCTTTATGGTTAGTAAATCATATTTAGGAAATTTAGTTCATTACTTTGTATTCCAGGGTTATTGCTTTATAATTCCAGAGTTATTGATTTATTCCAGATTTATTGATTAACCATGGACTCTTGTTTGACATTTAAAAATCTGTCTTCAATTATTTCTTCTTGTTTATTTTTGTTACTGTATCCTTTAAAGAGCATTGCCTGGCAAGAAGGGAATCAGATTAGTGAAGTTTGTAAGTTGGTTTACAAACTGTGTTAGAAATGAGATGTTTTTAAAATGTCTTGCATTGTGCCTATTCCATTTTCTGAAAACAGACAATCATAGTAAAAATGCATTGTTAAAATTTAGGTGCAGGGAAGGAGCAGGACTGGGGGAGCCTTTAGTTGGGAGTAGCCGCATCTTTTTTTTCCGAACCACCAAGTTACTCCTTGTTATTCTCTTTTCTCTGTTGACTGGAATTATATTCTAACAAGGCCAAAAGAAACTGATGAGACTTTAAAGAAAGTTTAAAGCAAGTTTGATGTCACATTTACCATTCTCTCATAGCCTTATTCTGATTAGGCACTAGTATATCAAGGAGCAGATAGAAAAATCAGTTGAAGTCAGGAAAAGATGAAATAAAGGAAATGTTATAAGTTTAGGTATTTTTAATAAGAAGTTTGAAGTTCATACCCCTGATTAGAATTGCTTATGTGCATGTGTTTCAATCCACTGTGCAAGTTAATTTTCCTGCAGCAGCTCCAGAGTGTTAGATACGCCTTTTTGGGACAATGCTGTGTATTGTTATGCAGCACCATACACTGATCACTGGTAATTGGTTTTGTAAAGCAAGCGAGCAGAAACTTGTTTTCTCTTTGTGATAAAAATAAGCTGAACTTAACATTTAAAATCAGGTCGTCTTATAAATAATGTAATATTTTGGGATTACATGGTGTTTTTTCTCCTTCAAAGTGCTTTACAGGTGTTAATCTTAGTGACATTAGCCGTTTGCTTTTGATGATCTGAATTTTTGATGTTTGGGATGACTTTGCTTAGCAAAAACACAAAGGGGAGGTTTTGGTGCTGCCCAAGTCCATGACAGGGCTCCCATTAGGCTCCAGGAGGCAGCAGGGTTTCACCCAGGTTTTTCATGCCTACAGATGCTACAGCCACTAAGGGTAATTGTTGGTACCTTGCTCAGACACCAAGTAGTTTGATGTATGCTACTAATGTTTGTATAAATAATGCATTTGCAGGAACTAATTAATTAACATTGCCAGGTCCTGCTGGAGTTTTTCAGTACAAGGCATCCAGTTGAAATAGTAATTGACAAACCCAAATATCAAAAATCCCATGTGTGCAAAAATCCAAGGAACTCCAAACAAAGCACATTGTCCTATAAACACCAAAACCAGCAGCTTTATAATATTACAGTTCTGATAATGAAGGAGATGCGGCATTGCTAGGGTATGAACATTTTAATTGCCTGCAGAATTTCCAGCTATTGCTGGTGTGATCCATGTGAAGTGCTGACACTAATCTGTTAGGTATTCGAGGCACAAGTGTTTTTTCCCCTCAGCTACTCTTCATTAACTCCATTTGCACTGATTCTCTCCTAGAAATGAGTAAGCAAATGAAGAGATGCTTGTGAAATCTGCTTTTTGGGTCAGCATCAGCTTTACATGATCTACCCTGCTTTTTTGTGGCAGCATGGCCTATCTATGCTATAACTTGTATCCCCCAGATATATGTGTCATCTGAGCTCCAGAGTCACTTGGAAGTGTAAAATAGGATAGAGCAGTTGCTGATTCACTATTTGGCATTTTGTTACACATTTTGCATTTATTTCAAGGGTTGATATCTTTTAAAGTTTTTTGCTATTTCATGAAACATGCTTTAAGGCCAGGAGGAAACCTGTACTTCAGTTACTAAGGAGATGAACAATTAACACGTTCGGAATAAGGAAATAGTGTCAGTTTTGTGTAGTCCTGCATGCTGACAGCACAATAGTGATGGTGTGCATGTTATGTGCATGGCTGCCTTTCTGTGGCAGGGAATCTGGATCTGCTTTAGCATCAGTTAGAAAACCAAAGCATTTGCTGAATGCTGGAAGGAAAAAAAAAATGGCTGAAATCTCCTCATCAGGATGTTTTATTGCCCAAACCACCTTATCTTGCAGAAAGCAGTAGGCTCTAAGATGAGAACAAAACAGGATATTGCTTAGTAAATGAAAGATGAGAGCTCTGAAACTCTTCCTAAGGGTTTTTTTTTCCCCTCCTTAGCTTGAGGTTTTGAAAGTTGGTGCTTTTTTTTTTTTCACCTTATGTTGATTTGGTTTTGGTATTAAATGCTGAAGTGGTGGAAGTGGAGCAGCTCAAACCCACACAGTGTTGTTTTATATCTGATGTGATGTAACACAAGGTGGCACAGCAGAACCTAATACTGTGCATGAGATAAGGCAGATTTAGCTGGAGATGTGCCTCCCACATCTTCATCAGGATTTGCACGGCAGGAAATGGAGCAGACTTGGAGGTGTGCAGCAAGGAGGGTTTCGTTCCACTCAGGTTTTCCTCATCAGGAACACACTGCCTGGGTGACATTTTGGTGTGCAAGTAAATAATGAGTTTTTATCAGCCACACTGCAGGTAGGTGCAGTAGCTGCTGCCTTGATTTGGCATAATAATAACTAGTCACAACAGAAGTAATGAGGTATCAGAAATCCAAGAAAGGTCTTTGTTTATCACTGTAATTAAATACATTTGAAGAGTCATTAAAAGCAGTAGCAGGTGGGTAAAACTGAGGAAGAAGGATGACTTTGTAATGGACTAGTCAATGGTTTTGTTCTGAAATTGATTGCCTTTAAATATCTATCTGCATGTCTCTACATCTCTCCATTCTGAATTTAAATGTTTTTCCCTTTCTGCATTGGGATGTTATGTTATTCATTTTAATGTTTATTTTTGTCTCAGTCAGATATGCTTATTTTTGTGATGGTGATAGATAGGCAAACTGAGGCCTGCACTCTGGTGCCAGAGGAATGGAGAAGATTCGTTTAACCTGTGCCTTTTGTGCCAGAAGACCTGCAGTGCACCGTGAGTTGGTCTTAAGCAGCTGGCAGGGCTTGTAGGCCAGACAGACTTGGTAGAGGAGGCTGAGCTTCAGGGACGTGACACAGCAGGCTGAGGATGCTTGGACAGATCAGGACCCTGTGGCTGGAGGCACATGAAGGTGATGTTGGTAGGGATGTGCAGGTAAATAGCAGTCCTCAGAAGTTTTCTTTCCATCCTTCAGGATTAGTTTCTGAGATGTACAGGTTACATCCTTAGAAGTAAGATCAAGTTACTGATCTATTTTAATAGAAAACTAGTTTCAAACTAATAAAGTTATGTTTTGTGAAAACGTCCATAAAACCATAGTCCTCTAGTAGAGCATTTTAGTGTGGCTTGTGTGGATGTGCACTCCCCAGGTCTGAACCTGGCTAAGCATTCTGTAAATACTAGCTTATTATTAAGGGATGTTATATATTAATAGCAGCATCAAACTAATGCCAAGAGGGCCGTGTTTGTAGGCGTCCCCTCTGTGCAGGCTGCTCTCTGGATATGAAATATGAGAATCTCCCATAAGCCACCCAGTTTGAGCACATGGATTTACACATTGTAGCAGTGCAGTGGTAAGTCTGAAGACAAACACTCTCACTGAGCAGCATAAATACAGATGTGACTAGCAAAATATGGTTTCTCATCTTTGGCATCCTCTATACTAAGCTTGGAGTGGCAGTGGGATTGGCCTGGAGGTGCTGCTGCCCTTTGGCACCCACATGGTCATGCCATGGGACGGCCATCTGGGGAGAGGAGCCATGGGACTACGCATCTTCAAAACTGCAGCATGCCCCAAAAACTGTGAGATGGTTTCCAGAAATAAAGCTTGTAAGTCATGGATTTTATGGGCTTCTAAAGGATAGGTACCCTCATGGATAGCCACACATGTATGCTTATGTATATGAAAACTAGATACATAATTCTGTGTATACACACACCCTTTTCTGTGTAAGAAGAATGTGGAGGTCTCTAATTACTTTCCAATTCCAGTGTTTAGCGTCTGAAATTTGTGAGATTTCAGAAATGTAATGTCTATGTACATATTTGTTTAAATATCAGCAAAGGTTTTCATCTAAGCATATGACTCCAACAGCTTGAGTTTTATGATAAGCACTTCATTTAATGAGATTCAAAATAAAAATACAAGAACTTTTGACATGCCATAACAACCAGAGGCTAGATGGGTAATTGTCACACTAATTCTCAATCTCTTTATTATCTTACTGTCTTGGCATTACCTTATATATATATTTAGATATATGTATATATCTATATATATATTACTGCATAGTTAAATTTATATTTTCATAGTAATTAAATAGCATTTTATTAGCCTGTATCTTTTTTTATCACTTCTAAAATCAATACTCATTTGAGATGCTGAAAATACGACTGAGACTTTAATGGCGAGGAATTGTTCAGCATCCTAACCAAAAATGAGTATTTGAGGCTAATAAAATTTAGCATCTTTAGAGCATCTAAAACTGAAATTCATCTTAGTGGCAATAATGTTCTATGCCTCATTATGTTTTTCGTCAGTGACAGTGGGTTAATAATGCCCAAGATGATCTCTTCAAGACATTGCTTGCTTGGCATTAGCATTGAACATTAGCATTAGAAATGTAGCATTTTTCACTGCATTTGGTAGTTACCAAACTTGATTTATGTCAGGGCTGTATTACTGCAGTGTAAATTATTCTCTTGCTTAAAGCTTGTATTGCATAGCTAATTTTTTTTGCTAGTGCAGTGATGCTCTTGTTATGCAAATCACGATGACGAGCAGAAAAGTTTGGCAGGGACAGGTAGGGGATTTCTTCTTGATGTTTTTCTTTCTTCTCCTTATGCTTGCACAGACTTGCCTCTCTTGCTGCAGATTGTTCTGGTCTGGAAAAGATCAACTTCCCTCTACTCTTTTAAATAGTGTTTGTCCTTTATTAGAAATTCTTTGGCAGTGGATCATACGGAATCAAGGGGATTGCTTTGTCACCACCAATCTCCTGTCCCCTGCCCCCCCAGCAGCGCTAATGGCCATTAGCGTTAATTATTTAAAGTTCCTTGTTTTGCACACAGAAAGCAGCGATCAGTGTTCAATGCCAGGTATGTGGTTGTGCACCCTCTGACTCCAGTACTTTACCTAAACCTCATCTTCCAAAGTGTTTGTTTTCTTTGATACAGCCTTTGGGTTTTATTCAGCACAGTGTAAGTGCTATTTAGAAAGCTTGAACCTTTTATTTTTTTTCCAGGCAGGAACATTTTCTCTGTAAATGTTAACCTTTGGACAGAGTCCGAAATCATTATTTTCTTGTGTTTTTCGTCTCTGAATAATTTTCAGCACTGGTGCATTCTGGGCTGCAGGTGACACAAGGGCAAAACCTTATGGGTGACCTTTCTTCTTAGGCTCACCTATGGCTTATTTTGCTCTTGGATATAGATGGTCCATAAGCTGTCCAAGTTGGAAGAGTTAAGGAACTGTGAGAAGTGACGATCTAGAAACAGCTGTTCTTCTCTTTCATGTGCAAAACCACCCCAAAACTGAAAAATGTTGGGCAGTACACAGACTTTCTAAGCCATAAAGAAGATGATAGTCTGGCCTCCAGACTGGCCCTTTAGCAATTCCAGGAGCCTTTGTCATATGGGTGGGTTGTGCAAACTACTGAATTGTTCCAACTTCAGTTGAAATCCCATTGAAATATATAATTTGTGTGTGTGTGTGTGGTGAAAGGCGAAGTGTTCACACCAGCTGGCCTCCACATGTCCAAGCTGTTGGAATGGGTTTACTGCATGACTGTGGTGCCCAGAGATAGGTCTTCCTTAGCATTTAACTAGATAATTTTGACCTACCATCTCTAAAACATGGGGCTGTAGAACAGGGCACGTTGTGTCTGGTGTCTGTTTAGGTAATTTTGGGGCATTTGTGGCCTTCTGAGCTCTCACCAGAACCAGGCCCAGGCTGTGGTGTGGGGGTTTGTAGTCTCACATTGCATTCTGTGTATGCTCAGTAAAGCAGAGTTTGCCTTGTATCATGGTGTTCCCATGTTACTTAGGTTGCATAAAGACAAAGGAGTTGAGGAAAAAAATGTTCCTCTAAAAATGGCGTGTTAGAAACAGCAACACTTGGGGTCAAGTTTTGTCCCATGTGTTCTTCCATGAACTCATCATAAATAGGGTTAGTGACCTTACAGCTTCCCAAAAGTTTTACCACTCAAGACTGCGCAGTTAACACAAATAATATTAAGTAAGCTGAATTATGGATTTAATTCATGGGTCACATCACTCACAACGTAACACAGTGTCACGCAACAGAAATACAGCTCCTCATGGGTAATGGCATTAAGAGTGCTGAAGTCATGCTGCAAAACTTGCTTAATGATTTGCATTTTTTCCCCTATGTTACAAAATGTAGTTGAGCAGATGGATGCAGCCAGCTGTACATTGAGCTTTAGGGAGTACTGGGGAGAAAAGAGAGAGGGTTTTGTTAAGATAAATGTAATAATCTCTGTGATAATTAGTTTAATTTAGATCCCTGCATCTGACTCACTTTTGACTAACCTTGTATGAAGTCTTTCTTGCTTTGCTGATGGGTCTGTGAATTTAGTTTGATTACAATGCCTTTTTTTGTTCTTGTGGATTGCTCACTGATCACTGATATTTTTCATTAAGCAGTTGCTTTATTACATTGTTATTTAGAGGGGAGTAATTTGTGTTTTCTAATTAATTTAATTCCAGGCACATTTAGTACGTAGCTACAATGAGCCCAATCAAGGGGTTTTAGGTCATATTGACATTGTTTACCAGATGTGCTCGTTTGTTTTAAAACATTGTTAACTCTGTGGTGACAACAGCCCTGTTTGATTTCTTGACTGTTCCATCTTCTCTAATCCGTATCTCCAAAATCCCCCAAAATTAAAAGATGCATTTCAGGTACTAGTGAGAGATGTCCATAGGTATCAAATCACAGGGAAATTATATTGCAATGTCAGTATAAACTACTATTATTCTATTGTTGGGTTTGATGGCATAGCAGGGACAAGCCTTCTGGCTTCTTCTAGCCAGGGATGTGAAGCCATTTATCCAACCACCAAAAAGCTGGATAATGCTAAGAAGATGCAGACTGGGTGTTTTGTCTGTGCTTGGCCCACTTACCTCTGAAAGAGTTGCAGTGAGGCTTCAGGAGAGAACGGGGCAGCCAGGAGGATGAGCTTCCAAGCAAGGCATGGCGTGAGCAGTGATGGGACACGTTAATGGAATCAAAAGGCCAGTGTTGTAATTCACAGTTGTCACTATCCCAAATTCATAGGCTTGGGAAATGTTTTCGCCAGAAGCTTTTTGGAAAAGCTCAGCATTTCCTTGCTAGTGGAGCTCCCAGGATTTGGGGGTTATTCAAGCACTTCGTGTTCATCACTGTTAAATACTGTATCCATTCCATCATCTGAGCATGAAAACTCCCCATTATACCTATCATTTGCTCATTTGGCCTGCTGTGCCAGGAACTGGAGTTCTAAAATGAGACCCTAATTAGATGAATAAATAATATTTTCACGGGGAAATGTACAGGCAGGTTATTCCCCCGGCTATAAGCTCGTCCCATGAAAAACTACCAACATTTGTTAACGTGTTCTGCAGTCACTTACTTTGGTAAGAAGTAAATTACTGCTTGTTCTGCAGCAAAGTCTGGCACAGAGCAGTGACACTGTAAGATTTATTGGCCTCCGAAGGACCCGCCAAACAATAGCTTTGATGTGTTTTGCATTATTTTTCAACTGTTTTCCATCTCTTCGGGGTTGGAACAGCAAAAATAATGACAAGGTTTGAAGGAAAGATTTGTTCAGTAGTTCATACCTACTAAATTTTAACATTCAATGCTTGTGATGCAATAGACTGAATTCTGATACAATTTGACCCAGCAGCTCACCTGCATTTCCACTTTATTTTTGGAGGGAACATTTAAAACGTTGTTAAATCTTTTCTGTCTCATGCTGGTCTGTTAAGGGTGTGTGCGTGTGCATGGGGATCTGTTCTAGCTATTGATTTAATAGGAAAGAGCATCTCTTGGAGAGTAAACGTGTGTGCATGCATGTGGAAGGAGAGAGAGAGAGAGGAGAATCTCTGTCTCTGTGTTTATCTCTGTGATAAATGATGCCTGTTAAAAATGTGACTTGCCATGAATGTTATTAGTGTTTTCCTCTTTAAGGGTATTATACAAAAACAGTCCCCATCAGCAGAAATGAAGCTGCAGTCTTGATTGTTTAGTTCAAACAGTTTGATGTTTCATTGTCCCTCAATCAATCACTGCCTAGATGGGTATCAGCTATTGGCTGGAAATGCATCAGAGTGACATACAGAGCATTGATATTCCTCAAAATCTTGAAAATATTTAAAATAGTCATTACAGTATGCATCCCAGTCTGAAAGCAGCAGCAAAGTGAGCTCTGATTATCATTTTTAATTGTGTATCTTCCCTATTCAGTGCTAACATCTCCCAAATTACCTTAAAATAAGCATCTTCCTACACAGATTTGTAATTCACTTGCATTGCTTATTTTATTCTCTGTGTAAAAGTTAGATGAGGGCATGGGGTTTAGAATAAACAAAATGCATAAAGTAGAAAATGTAATGCAGCATAAATGCCACATAAATCACATCCTAAAGACAAAAGCAGATTTTAAACATCTGAATTACTGAGCACTTAATGTGGAGTGTAATCTGTGTTTTGGTTTATGTTTGTTTCTGGAGTGTCACACAGAGCAAAATACAGGGGGTTTCCTCTCTCTTCCAACAGCAAGGGGAAAAGGGAGGTCTTGAGTCCAAGAAAGAGCTTTCCCTGCATTTTAGGTAAATCCCCAGACAGGTGTGTCCTTTGCTGCTGGCAACTGGGCTCTATGCACAAGTAGTTGATTGAAATCTCACTTGAGTTCTCTTGCTCATGACAGACTGAGTAAGACACTGCTTCAAAATGCAAAATTGTCCTTGAAAAAACCTTTCCTGGTGCCTTCCCAGTTGTTTGTTCCTTTACATCACCTGCAACCTGTGTAAGCCCCCCTTCTCCAAGCTCCCTAGCATCTCCCCCAGGGGTCAGGGCACTGGTAGTTCTGTTCTTAAGCCACAGCTCTCTATTGTACCTAACAGATAAAATCTCAGGCTTCAAAGGTTTACACTTAGGATGGACAGGAAGGAAAACATGTTTTTTCAGTAACATTCATATTTTTAGGGAGAAAAGCTTATTCTTCCTCATGTTTCTGTTTCCCTTTGCTCAAGCCCAATGCACATTTTCTATTCAAAAATCAATTTCTAGAGGAATACTTTTTAAAAAATCAACCTGTTCCCCCTGCGCCGCTGCAATTGGTCCGATAAAATTGCTGAGCCGATCGCGTCAAAAGGAAAGAGCCTCGGCTTAATTGTGAGCTAAGTCTCCTGTAATCCAGGGGAGCATTTGAGATTCTGCCCAGGCGCTGGGTTTCAGCAGCCGCTGAGGGCTGTGGGTTTCTCTCGCAGCCTCCCGGCTGCTGCAGCACAAGTCAGCATAGCTAATGCAGAGAGAGCTCTCCCCCCGCTCCCTCTTCCCTGGCTCTCGCTCCCTCTCCCTCTCCCTGGGCTTTGATTCGATATGAACAGACTGGTAACTCCGATGTGAGAGCGAAAGCTGACATAACTCTGCAGATGGCTACGTTCGGATGATACACCTAGGGATTTTTCTTTAAGGGAAGGTAGCGCTTAATGCTAATGTTTATTTTTCCCTTGTTGCCATTTTTCAGGACTGCCAGTCCCAAAGAAGAGCCCAAAGTCGGTAAGCACTTTTCAGCTACTATTTCTGTCTGTTTGTCTGCTTTGAAGGAAAAGGGCATGAGTTTGGCTTGTTTGCTTTCTGGGTCTCAATTGTTTTAAGTTGTCTTTCTGTTGCAACCATGATTACCTTGCACGGCTTCTGCTGCATGGGGAAATGAGAGAGGGATGCAGTACGGAAGGGGGACTTGTTTGCAAATAAAGCCTCAGGTTTACAAATCTGCTTCCCTGACAGATGAGCTTCTCTGTCATTTAACTTACCAAAAAAAAAGCTATTGTTTCCTTTTGGAAAGATGGGAGGCTCCACCTTCTTGCCAGATAGCAATTCCTGTCGGGTGCTCATAGGCACCAACCTTTTCCATTAACTCCCTGAGTTTTCTTGAGTATCCTTGGCTGAATTATTAACAGAATGGGAAAGCATGCACATTGTCAGGAGAGACAAAGCATGAGCAGAGCATGGTTACAGTTCCCAGGGAATACAGTCAGCTGTCGGAGTGCCTGCTCTGGAGGCATTTCCATACTGAGCAGGATTGTGCTGCAGGTGTAAGATTCCTCATTTTTTAAAAAAGCAACAGCAGAACAATATTTTCTTGTCTCCCTGAATGTATTTCCATGTAAAGCTGTTACCTGAATGGCATCTTAGCTAGCAGCACGGAAGCCGTGATCTAAAGTATCATTAAAGCTCCGTTAATGATATTATGGAAGAAATTAATGTACTATTTGTATGCAACAAAAAGAAATGTTTTATTTTTAAAGGGAATTAAATACCTAAAGCCTGAAAGTTTGCAGTTATCTGTAGAGAGTGAGGAAGAGACGGATATTCTCTGCCAGGAGCTTTGGGGAAGCAGAGCAAGTGAGGTATTTGCTGTGCTGTAAGATGGTGTGAAACTTCACCGACAGTCCCCCGTGGTGCCAAAACCTGCAGCTGGGCACAGCCCACCTCACCGGAAACCTGGGCAAGAGGTTTAGGAAGCAGCTGAGCAGAAGGCTGTTGCTTTTAATACGAGCTCTCTGCTCATCCAAAAAGAAAGCCCTGAAATAATGAATGTGATTCTGGTAGCTTAGGGCAGCGCTGATTAAAGTCATGTGAGCGCAGGCCTCTACCATTGTCAGCTCGCATTAATGTTGGGAGGCAGAAGTGCGGGGCGTGCTCCTTGCAAATCACAGCCCTGCCAGCCCCTGCCCGCTCGCTGCTGTCACACACGGGGGTTATTTCAGCCTTCGGTGAAACAGAAGCAAGTGTGTAAAATACAGACATGTCTGGCACATTTCTATTCTCTGCCTCCACTTTTTCCCCCCGTCAGAGCAGGATTGGCTGCACGCGATCCGGACTCCAACTTCTGTCATTAAACCAGCCCTAATCCATGAGCCTTGGTCTTTCCAAAGCATGGATGCTCCCACTTTGCCACACGCACGTTTGGCATCGGGTAAAGCGGGATCCTGCTGTGTCAGGCACCTCTCGGTTTGACAGCTATGCACAGTAAAAATCTGAGCAGCATGTAAATCCATGTCAGGATAATCCCGCCTTGGTGAACAAAGAGGCTGCATACAAACAGGTGTAGCGATGCAACAGCAGATTTCTCTCTCCTGTTTGCTCTGAGGAGCCTGTCAGCCTGGGGAAGGCTGACATTCCTTCGCATGCCTCTCCCAAGCCTTTTCAGGGTTCCGTCAGTAATTTTTCCTACAGTCGTAGGCGGTGCTGTTGCCTCTAAAGTGCAGGATTCCCAAAAACCAGAGCCTCCTGTTCCCCTGGCTGCACACGGGATCATTGGCGGCACAATTAGCAGCGATGTTGTACTCACTGCAGCATCGTGCGGCAGCTTTAATGAGCGGCCACTCCTCAGAGGGCAGAGCCAGCGTGGCAGAGCTGGTGCATCTGCTCCTTCCTCCCCAGGCATCGCTGACATGCAGGGGTTGACCATGGAAACCTGGAGCAAAGTGCCTCGGGGCATCTGTGTGCAGAGGAGGAAACTCCTCGGGCTCTCTGGAGTGGATTTACACCAACCCCAGAGCTCGTGTGGCCAAGGCGACAGTCAGAAGCAGGGAAGTGGGGGTGTCTAACGCTGTCCTTCCTTGGTTTGTTGAAGGGCTGCTGCTCCACTGCACGGGAAGCGGGGAGTCCAGCCTGACCTTCTTGGCCATGAGGATTCTCACTCATGACAGGCAAGAGCCAGGCCTGCCCCACCAGCACGGTCCCTGTCTGGGATACCATCTCTCTGAACTCTGCCCCCGTGTTTCCCGGGGATGCCCTGAATGCCAGGGACTCCCAGTTTGCTGCTGCACTGGCAGCGATGAGGTGAATGCAGAAGCTGCCATCAGAGCCGTGTGCCAGGGGCTGTCCCCAGCACAGCACAGCTGTGGGGCTTGGGGGGATGTGCTGCCCAATTCCCCTGTGCCCTTTGCTCAACACACAAGGACTGTTTTCCAGCATTCCTTGTATAATGAGCTGCAGTTAAGAGGACAGCACACATTGAGGCTGGGAGCAGTTGGCTTTGATCTTAACTTGTGCTTGTTTTTTGTTTCTTTTGCTGTCTCAGGGAAGTCACGACTCAGGTGTCCATCCTCTTCTGCTTTGCTCAAGAGATGAGCCCTCTCTCGTTCCCTCACATCCTTTCCCAAAGCCCAGACACATTCCCCGCTTACTGCCAGTGGCTGCTCTTCCTTAAATGAGTCCTATTTTCTGTTCTCAGCCCCCAGTCACGCATTCCCCAAAGGCCACCTTCAGACTGTTGGTACCTCCTGGCTGTGATGACGTGTTAAAGCCCCTTGGAGAGGTTTGTTGGTGCTGGGGCTGTGACACAGCCTGGGAAGTTTTTTTGCCTTCAGCTCAGTTTTGCTGGGCTGTATTTGTCAGTCTGTGTGTATCTTCTGACAAACCTTGCTCTTCTCAGATTTTAAGGAGAGTTTTTCAACCTTGGTGAAAGAGCTAAACTAGTAAAAAACCCCTTTCCAGCCATATATGGGACTGGACATTTCCAACTTCTTTATTCCCTTTCCCCTCACCAAGGACATGCTTCTAGCAGCTCTCTGTCCTGCTCCTTTTTTTTAATTTCCCATTCTTTTTTTAAATGAAAATGGATAATATTTTTGTATTGACCATCTAGAGAGATACATTTTAAGCACAGAAATTTTCTAGTATAGCTATTTCTCCTGCAGTTATTCTGTTATAACATGGATGAAAACAAACTTTTTTTCTTTTTTTTTTCTCTTGTTGCTTGCATCAAAATACTCCACAAGGGGGCAAAGATTCCCATTTCCAGCTCAGTTTCCTGTTGCTTCCAGGACCAGCTTCTCCAAAAAGCTCTACAGCACAAAATCTGCAGCTAGATCATCAGAAGATGGGATCACTGCAGGGGTGATAAAGTGCTCAGCTCTTCCAAAACTCTGATTTTTTTCTTTTGGATTTAAATAAATTCATTGTGAGCATAGCTGACTTGTGACCAAAAATGCAATTCCTATGCACAGCTAGTCCCTTACAAGAGATTTGCCACATTTTTTGGGTGGATACGCAGCACCAGGGGCTCTGCCAATATCCTGTTTTTGTCAAGAAGAGAAATTGGTTCCTCAGTGACTCTGTACAAGACATCCCTTTTCATTCAGAGCCCAGGGGCTTCAGTAGGGTGTGACAAGCTCCATCTTCCCACGTATTCGTTTTGTCACAGCTATAAAACAGTACTAAGGTAATTATTTTATCCCGTCATCGTATTTAAGTGTTCAGTCTGCCTAAATGGACTCGAGGTAGTCACCATAGTCTTGATTTCTAGCCACTTTTGGTAAAGGTCTTTCTGGCAAGCCACTGATGCTAATCAGCAGCTCTGAAGAAGATCACGAGCTCTCAAGAATCAGGGGTGCTCTTACTGGCTCGAGTAGTTCAGTGCCCCATGCTCTTGGTAGCTCCTGTCAGAAGTCAATACAGTTCAGCTGATCTGCTTTACTTGACACTAAAAACCATGATCAGCACCTCAGGGTGAGGTCAGAACTTCCTGCTCTGTCACCAGCCAGACCCTGTACTCATCTGCTGCTTTCCTGCCTATGTGTGTGAACTGAGCAAGCTGAACAGTATGATTCAGACCCAGGAGGGTTGGCCCTAAAAAGCTGGGCACAAGGTAGGAGATGGACAAGCCATCCTTTCATTGGCATTTGGTCAGCTCATCCCTTTTGGGAAAGCTCTACGTGTACCAAGACACAAACTTCATCTGAGCAGTCCCCATGGTAGGGACTAGGATGGTCAGACCCCTGCAATTCCTCATGGGCATGACGTGCTGAAGCTACTACAACATGTGGAAAGAAGTTTGGCCCCAAACCTTTTTGGCCGCCTCTGCTGATATGAAAGTCAATAAATACTGTCTTGAATAATTTAATTACATACATTCCTTATTACCATGGTTACATTCCCCTTCCTCTGGTCCCCTCTCAAACTCCTAAATAGAGATATTTTAGGCTTTTTGAAGGAGTTATTTTTTGGAAAACCACTGGTCCTCCTAAAGAAGCTATCACCTATTTCTTGAAAAATACCTGGTTTTGCAATTGCAACTCTAGTTGAATTAGAGGTAGTTTTGCTTTAGATATGCTGACACTTCCATTTGCAATCCAAATACAAAACAGAATTCATAGCTTGTTCAAAATTTAAACCTTTCATATCACAAAGTGAGAGCACTTTTTGAAGTTCAAACTTTGTTTCTTTTTAAATCAGGAATCTTTCAGAGTTCTCATTATTTCCCTAAAGGCTAAACAAAGCTTCAAATTTTCGTCCCTGTCCTCCACATTCTGTTACCAGCTATTTCCAGTGAGATTGGCCTGAAGTTTCAACAGGATTCTTGTAGTTATTTTAGTAGTTTGGCCAAACAAACCAATCCAGATGGTTGGACTGAGAGATGCAATTTTTTTTTTTTTTTTTAAAGTTGATTATCCCCAGCATAGCTGTTTTAAATGGCTTCATTAAAAATTGAAGGGCTGCATGTGAATTAGCTTCATTTACCACTTAAAAAGCTAAAAATGTTGGAAATTGGTTCAGATATTTGTATTTGAAAGTCTGCAGATGAGTAATCACAGCAGGTAAGCTTTGTTCAAAATTGCTTTAAAGGACAAAGGCAATTTCACATTCTAGTCAATCGAGATATCCTTTAAAAAGATGCTGGTAGTGGATCAACAACTCCAGTGCAAGGCTGAGAGGTCAAAATTATTTGGGCTGTTGAAGCTGAGATTTTTTCTCAGTGTAAAGCTGGAGTACGTGCAACTTAACAATAATCTTACCTGGGTTTTTGGGGTTTAAGACTCTAAAAGAGGGCACTTTGTATGGTGACTTTCTCCTCTGTAATTAATTCAGCTGTTCTGTGATGGAGCATTAACTGCCTGGGGTCTCGTGTTCAGAGAGAGCCAAGGGGTGCCCAGACCTGTGGCCAGTGAGGCCCCCATGCTGATCCAATCTGTGTCTGCTGCTGGTTTCTCTCCCTACCCCAGCTCGGGTTCCTAGAGAGAAGTACCTGAAAGCACTTCTGTTGGAATGTTTTCATGTACCCTCTGCCAGCAGGAGGCTTAAATTTCTGCCTGAGGTTTATTGGTGTGAGTGGCTGACCCTTTTTAGCTGGGAAATAGTGGATGTTGGAAAAACAACCTGTGGGATGCTGTTTTTCCAGCCACCCTCTGTGTCACAGCAGCCCTGGGAACACAGTTCCCTGTACCAGAGTAGGTGGGAGACTGCATTCAACCTTGGTGTCAGTCCAAGGTCATCTCAAAAGAGCATTAAAAAGCATTTGCTGCACAGTGTGGGGACCTCTTGTTGAGGATTTTGCTACATATTGAGTAGTACAAATCCTGGCAATGCAAATGTGGCTTGAGCACACCGTTGTGAATTTAAGAACTATATACCCTGCTTAGATAAATATTAAGCAGACAGAGCTCTTGGCACGCTACTTTGGAATAAGTCCTGAGTTTAGATGGATTCATTTTTCCTGTTTTAATATACTTAATTAAAACAAATCAAACTTCAAATAGACATTTTTACATTTGTTAAGGTCTGCAGAAATCACTTGGATGCTCTGGGGACCAGAGCCATTAAAGGGGTACTCTGTTGTCCACACACTTGTAATGTGGGGGGGGTTGCAGGAACTGTAGAGAAAAAGTGACCTTGCATAGTAAGGGCTGTGCTTGATTCTGCTTTAGAGGGACAGTTTGAGTTTTCACAGTGAAACCTGGTAGCTTTTTCATTTTCTTTCAGGCTCAAGTTAGACACAAATGTTATCTGAATAGAAGGTTGTTGGGATTTTCTGCCTTAATGCAAGAAAAAATAAGTACACTGAAACTAGTAACCTGTAATGAGATTTAGATCTGTCTTATGTGTGAGATGGGAAAATGCTTTTTTTTTTAATGATAAATTACTTTGTTTTGTATATCTCTTTCTGTCAGTCTGCCTATCAGAATCTATCGCCGGGGAATTTAACTGTACCCAGCATTAACTGGGTAGCAGCAAAACTGTGACTTATATATTTACTTATGTGCATGCAGAAAAGCCTGATCAAAGAAGGGAGAAAAATTGATGGAAAACACCCACTCAGCGACCAATAACCGTCTGTTCTCTCTCTTCCACTTGCTCTCTTCCTTACAGCAACCACTTGAAAGGAAAGACAGCCAAAACAGTTCCCAGCAGAGCGTCTCGAGCCACCGCAGCGGGCACACGGCATCCCCCGTGCACAGCGCCCAGGTGCTGCCGGACTACGCTGCCCCGGAGGCGCCGGCCGCCGACCAACCGGACACTTCTGGGCAGAAAAAGCCAGATCCATTCAAAATCTGGGCCCAGTCCAGGAGCATGTATGAAAGCCGACGTGAGTATGAAGCAGGTGTAGTTGCTAAGGCTACGGCTACGGCAGCTGCTCCCTGTGTATTTTCTTTGCAAAGAACTGAATTTTTTAGGTTTCTACTGGAAATGTAAGGCTTCCACTGGTTAATTTGGTATCTGTCAATGTGATCCACTTGGTAGAGCTGCAGTTTGCTCTCTCATGAGGACTGGATTTAGATCATCTCTAGGAAAGGGCTCTTAGACCAAAGCTTAATATGAAAAATCCCTTTAAAATTAAAGACTTTCTTTTCCCCTATATTTTTATTGTACTTTTAAATTAGGCTGAAGGAGAATTTTCAAGTTTGTTATCCAGATCCTAAACTCTTTTTTGAGGTTAAGACTCATTATCTGATATGCATAGGAATTTCAGTAAGGAGGAGAAGTACTTAGTTTGCTGAAATTTGTATCAGATGCTTTTCAGCCTCACCCTGGGGAGGAGAAAATTCAGCTGAGCCATTTTATTTCGACTAGAATGGACACTTTAACAATACAGATATTAAATGCATATTGTAAGTGGCTTTTATGGCAATTAATAATCTGCACACTTGGCTAGTAGTTCAGTAGGGTTTTGACTCTGCTCCAAGACTATAAATATGGTTTCAATCAGTTTCTTCTCTGGAAACAAAATAAACACATTGGCTTTACTTTAATTGCACTGGTGAAGATGATCAAATCTGTAAAAGCTTCTTAAAGAGTTAGAGTATTAGGTTCATTTTGAAAGGCAATAGTTACTTTAGTTACAGAAAAGGGAGTTTCAAAATCTTGGTGCTCTGAGAGTACCACCTGCAGTTTGATTTTATTGTGCTAACTGGAAATTGGTAAAACCAGTAAGAAATGAACCTTTACCTCAGAATGAAAAATGGTAGGACTTTTTTTTCTGACCAAATGAATCACTTTGAAGTCTTATATCCTGGAAAAATTAAATTATGAGTCACAGTTTCTTGGCTGAAGATGCATCTCTGGATTGAATGTCTCAGCAGTGCAGTTTGTAGGTGTCTCTGCTTCTGTGCACTGCTTCCCTTCCTATCCTTTCCTAAGGATTAGGTGTACTGACCCTGCGGGCTCTCGAGCCATGTCACGCTGATCTGCAGAGTGCAGTAACAGAACTTATACGTGCAGCTCACTGAAATGGAAAAAGGGGTGAAAGCTGAGGGACAGTGACTCCTGAGCCCTGCAGAGCTGTGGGCAGAGCTCTTCCTTCTCCTGCCTGGGTGGACAAATGTCCCATGGCACTGGTATTCCTGCTGCCCAGCCTGCATGATTCCTATTGGCACTGTGCTGCCATTGCCTCTGACCCCCTGCAGCTACTTAGCTAATTTCTAATTAACTGTTTAACTCATACTACTTAGTCATTAGTATCAGCTTAGCAGCCTTAACTCCTGCTTGTCTTTCCTGATAAAACCCAAGACTGAGCTGGAGAAACCCTGAAGTGCACAGGCAGGCAGTTGCCCTTCTGTGGCACCTCCAACACCATGTGCTAAATCTTTCCTCTTTCCTCGATGGCTGCAGTTACCCTGTAGAGGTTTTGTCCTTGGCTGGGACCAGAGCCCTTCCAGAGGCCTTTTCACAGTCTCTTGACCTGCTGGTTTCCCACACTCCATCTTTTCTTGTGCCACAATCCTCACTGCTTGGGCCTGTTGCTAGACTGGGATCTGCTATACCCCTTCAGCTTCCCTGTCTCACCTTTCCACAGCCCAGCACCTCTGTACTGGGGTTGATCCTCTTCTACTGCTTCAGTCCTTCTCCTGCCTCTTCTACCAGATGAGACCTGTTTGAACATTGGTGCTTTTCTATGACCTTTTCATCCCATTGCTGTTCCCTTCCAGGAAAGTATTTTATGAGGTTTCTTGGTTTCATAGATAGGGGTTTTTTGGAGAATGGTGGAAGTGTGATATGGTCATGTCTCCTTGTAAACCATTAGGAGTGTCCAAGAGCCTGTGAATTTCCTACCCTAAGCTGGAGTGAAACACATTCCCTGGGGATTAACCTGCACTCTTTGCTAGTGACATGGCTTTGCTGTGGGTAATGAAATGTGAAGAAAAGCAGGAAAGATAAGTGAAAAATGGAGTTGGACATGCTCTATCTACTTTTGTGGTCTGGTCCCAAAGCATGACTGGTGGTTTTATATAGAGGTCAGTGGTCAGCTCCTCCTTCCCTCACCAAGCCCTTGTTTATCACCAGTCTTGTAAGTGGAGTCTGTGGTTCACAGCTGAAGCCTCGCTCTGCTGTCCTGAGGTCTTGGGGTAAAGCGCTGTGTTTCTTTTCCTTTGTTACGAACCTGAATCATCCCTTTGAGACTCATTCCCAGTGTTGCCCAAGCACTGGGTTTGTGGCTCTCGGGTCATTTGTAGGGAACTCTGCTGACACTGAGCATCAGAGTGTGTGATGGAAGAAACTGTTTCCTGGGGACTCCAGTTTCACTGTCTGTCATCTCCGCGTGTTCTTCACACTGTTCTTCATGTTTTTACACAGTTGCATTTAACTCCAGTGCCACCTTTGGCTGGTGGGAACACGGTCATGTCATTGCTTTCTCCTTTACTTGGGCACCCATTCCCTTGGGCATTGGGACTGTCATCTCCAATGACATCCATAGCTTTGGGTGCTGGGTGTGACTCTCTCTGCAACCTTCTGATGGACGTGTGAGCAGAGCTAAGTGGATATCTAATGCACAGCAGGAGGATGTTACCCTAGTGCCAGAGCTGAGGGTGGGTGACACATCCAGTAACGAGGGCATTTGGTGGGTTCTAGAAGGCTCCGCTACCTGAGGAGCCCCAGCACAGCTCTTCTGCTACTGAGGCCAGGGCTTGCCCACTGTTAATTGCTGGCCTTAAATTTGAAAAAAAGCCTGGAAAGGGTTATAAAAGAAGTACTGAATCTGTAATGAATACATACTGCCTTTTTCTCTGGGAATGCATCCCACTGTTACTTATATTAATAACAAGAATGTAGACACAGAAAGCAAAGGCAACGTTTTAATTTTTCAGAATTTGTAAAATTCGTTCTTCCTCTACTTGAGTTGTCTTTGGATCAGTATTTCATTAAAAAAGACCGTATTTGCCTTACGTGACCTGTCTCACTGAAGTCATTGGTAGAGCCCAATTAAGTTGAACAGCACCAGCTAACCAATAATTGTGTAAAAGCATGTGTTTTTATTATTTACCCAATGCAACTTAATATCAGAAAGTGCTCCAATTCTGTGGGGGAGAGCCACAAACGTTGCTTGTTTAGGGGAAGAAAAAAAAAAAAGAATAAAAATTAAGCTAGAATTAATCATGCAAAGCTAAGCAAAGGCTCTGTCACTGTTTCTGGACTCTGGCTGAGGGGAAGCAGATTAGAACTGCAACTTTATTTCACAAATGCAGGTTAAAGTTCCTTCATGTGGATCTCCCTGGGGTGAGGGGATCAGACCTGCAAGGTGCTGAGTGTTTGGGCTCAGGTCCAAGGAAGCTTATTTTCAAGCTGTAAACCCAAAGGGATGCTTTAAGGCTAAGGCTGAGCTCAGATGCTCTGCTGCAATCTGGCCCAGAGTTACCAGTCTTTGCTGGATTAAGACATTTGAGAATAGCCAGCTTTGAGCAAATGTGAAAACAGAGCATTTGGTGGTGGTAACAAATGCACTCTTTGCTGGTGCTGAGTTTTAGCTGCCTGAGCTCCTCGTTATGGGTAACTCATTGCTGCTCGTGGGAGTTGTGTACATGAATCAGAGAGGAGGACAAACCCTTAAGGTTTAAAAGATGAAGCAGTTCCAAGATCCAGGAATTACATACTTGAAGAGCTCTCAGAGAGAGAAACAGCAATTGAATGGCTTAGCAGAGAACCACAATTCAGAAACTTCACACTGTTTTATTGAAATATATTTTTATAATATGCTTTTTACTTTTCAATGTATTATTAAACTTCCTTAAAGATTAACACAATCTGTTGTCAAATTTTTCTCATGTGGCCTGATTGCTTTGCAAAATACCATATCCTACATATGGCCATCTGTCAAAACAGCAGTGACAAAATGAATTAATCTGAATTGCAGATGTGTTAATGAATCCCTTTGAAGGACTTAAGCATTTAATTAAAAGTAAAGCAGAACATGATAGAGAATTTTTAAAGCTTTTAAAATATTCGAAGTTATCGTTAATATTTGAATTTTATTTTCAGGCACATAATTTGTTCAGGAGGATTTTTCTCTCCCCAAATCTAATTAAAATAATACAAACAAGTCTTGACCCCAGCGTATTTGTTCACTGGCAATTACATAGAACTAAAAATATTTGCACAATAACACAAACATTAGATACTTTCCCCTTAAAATAGAAAAGAAGAATATTCTCCTGAAACTGCATCCGCCTTCTGATCAGACTGACTTGAGAGATGATGTTTAGTAAAAGCCCTTTGGTAGGGTTATGTCGTTTTGTTATATTAACAGTAGACAAACAGTTGCAGTGATACTCTTGGGCACACAGATGTATCCATGCCCTTGGAGAATGTATTGCTAAAAGGGACCGTGGTACTCCCAGCACGTCGCGTGAGCTTGTTCATCTTGTCAAGAACTCCTGCTGAAGCCATCTTTCAAAATCTTTCCATGCCACCACAAAGGTTTGGTTAAAGGGAAAAGACAAAAGAAATTGAATTCTCCTGCATTGGGATAGTTTAGAAGATGGATTTCTTGCAAATATGGAACCTAATGAGGTCTATGGCTAAATTGCAGGACTTTTCAACTCTGAAACTCTCCATCAGCTTCAGTGAGACTGCCCACTCCTAATTTCAGACTTGTCCTCATATACTTTGCTGAATCTGGGCCTTAAATATTTTGTGCTTTGCCAAGCTATGAGTCACTGAAAGTGCTGCTGCCTCAAATGAGCCAGTGACTAAAGCAAACTCATACTGATCATTCTTGAATCCATCTTATGTTGAAACTGATGTCACACTAGGCAGAATTTTGTTGTATATAACATGTTAACATTTGCATAGTAAAGTTTGATAAAAATGGTCTGTAGTTAAGCACTGTGTTCATTGTTTGTCACCACGCATTTAGAATTTCTTTTAATATTAGACAAAGATATTTCCATTTGGAAAACTAACTCGTGTCATGAAGGGGAAGGGGTTTTTGTAGAAAAGTGTATTTAAGGTGTTGTCACAAAATTCTTCCTTTAAGAAGAACAAAGGAGGTTTATCAAATATACCTGCATGCATGTTCATAAATGTATAAATTCAAGTACGTGTGTATTTTATATCTACACGTGCCCAGGCATGTGCAGAGAGATGTGAAACTTAGTATGTCATAATCCATAGTAGCTATAACCTTAACAAATTGTGCATGAAAGCCTAACATGACCCATAAAGTCACAATTAATTAAATGAACTAATAAGAAAGCAGATACATTAAGCTTTGCAAAATTGTAAAATTAATATTACAGCTATGTCACCTTCACCTGCAACTGGACTGAGCAAGGGTGAGAGAGAGAGAGAAATCAATTCCACGAGTTTTGGAGAATGTAAGACTGTGCCGAGAATCTATCTGTGTCTTGTGATGTCTTGTTGTGGTGTCACTGCTGCTCTGTGGCGGGGGGCTCTTCATCACCAAGGGAGTCTGGCAGGGCCATATCCCAAGGTTAGCCACCGAGGGGCAAAGTCTGGCTTTACTGTCCTGGCTGGATGGCGTAGGTGGCAGGGGGTGGGTGTATTGTGTTCCTGTCTCCTTCCTGAGTTTGCCCACATGGCTCATCAACAGGGCTGTGTCACCCACCTTTCCAGCCATTCACAGAACTCTTCTTACTACTTTTGCACTGCTCTCCACATGGTCTGGTTTAATTTGGGACAGGCAGACTGCTGTTAAATTTTACCCATTTGGGCTGTGTACATGTTTGATCAGTCAGACATGCTTGAGATCAGTCAAGGTGCAGGGCTGCAATGAATGATTCCTAGAGGCCATTTTTCATTCATTTTCAAGGAAGTTTCAGCAGCACCATGTTCCCTTTAAGTAAGGAAAGTGGCTCCTCTGAAGTGCAGCTGAATAATGGGAGAACCTAAAATAATTCTCCAGTATGGAACCTCAGAGGGTCTCACCTCTGAAGCTCTGAGGTGGATGGGTGTTCTGGATTGTGCCAGTGAATCACTGCCCTGCAGAGCTGTTGCAAAAAGTGGTAAAAGGAGCTTTGTACTCATTCTGTGTAAGGGTTTGTTGTCTGTATGTCTGTTGTATCTGTGTTCCACCTCGCTGTAATCCTTCCAGTGGGAGGAGCTCTATGTGAAAGAACTGGCTTCTTTGGGGTTAGACTTGTCTATTTTTGTTGCTTTGGTCTGATACGACTGGTCCAGCCTGGCCTGCTGTTCCCTCCAGTGGCATTAATTGTGTAGCTGGGACTCAAACCAGGGCCATACGGCATCGTTCAGTGAGACTGGAGGGGTGACAAATGGGAGGTGTTGAGAGGTGCCAAGGCCACGGGCCCACGCAGGAACTCTCTGCAGAAGCCACTTTACCTCTGACAGATCCAACACACACTATTAATTGTTTGGGGCCAGCCTTTGCCAAAATAGCCTTTGAAGGGCTGGAGAGATGCTCCCGACTGTGCTTGTCATGCTCCCCTCACTGAAGGCAGTGACAAACAGCAATTAATTCATTGTCTGAATTTTGTTGTGCTGCACGTCTGTGCGTGGCGAGCTGCCTTCAGCCAGAGGAGATGAGCCACACAGGCGCCCGGCGTGTTCATCACCTGAACACTCTGTGTCTGGACAAAAATCAGTCTCTAATTCAGTGAGGGAACGGGTGTTAAGCTTAGCTTATAATTGCAGGTAATTAAAATGTGGCAATATTATCTGTAAAGCCAGTTTAAATGAAAATGTCGAAGCAGACATCTGTACCTTAGCATTCATCTATTTGTTTAATTTTTAGTATTCCCAGTTCTTCAATTCATTTTATATTGAAGAGAGACCCTCAGAGGTAACCAAAAGTCTTAACACTGACAAGCACCAGAGCAGACCCAAATTTTTGCACTAAGCACAGACAGCATAAAATCCAGTTGGGGCCCAATCTGACATTCCCTGATGCCAGTGGAAAAAAACCTGTTCATAGATACAGAAAGCTAGATGATGTTTCATTAAACATGCTGCATCCTGTGTCTGAGTAGGCACTTGTTTAAATTGGATTCCTGAACGATAGACTTTGGTTTCTTTGCTGAAGTTATAGGCAGCTGACAGGTAAAGGAACAGCTTTTTATTATTGTTAATTATAAATTTTGGGAGGGGAATCATTACAAAATTAGTCAATGTTTCCGATACTATCCAATGAATATTAAATGAGCCTGAAGTTCTCTTCTGATATGATAAAATGTTAGCAATTAGTTTTGCATTTTTAAAACAGGGATGAAAGCAAGCCTGAGTAAGGTAATATAAAACATTACTGTTCAACAGTGCTTCAAGGTTAGTACTTCACTGTATGTAATATTCATTGTAAAAACCTTGCTGGTGTTCCATACTAATGAGTAGGTGAGGTTGGGCTTTTTTATGTTTCCAGCTGGTTTTATCTCTTCAGTGCTTTTGCAGAGCCTGTACACAAGCAAGTGAGAGTCAGGAGAGCTGCATTGTTTTGAGTGGAGCCCTTCTGATTTACACCAACTGGGGATCTGTGCCATAGTTATTTAAAGCAGAGTTGGTAGACAGATAGCAAACTATGCTTGGGAAAGTTAATTAACAGTAGAAGTCATAACAAGTGGCTCTTTTGTCTCCCGTGAAAGAGGAGGCAGCTGTATTGTTTCTGGCAGAGTAGTTCTCTGTTGTACACATTTATTTACTGATGATTTGGAAGAGGCTGTTGCTCTGGGTAATGATGCTAATATTGACAGAAGGAAATATTATAGTGATAAATAAATGGCAAGTCACAATTAGATACCTAGAAAGTAGAAACCACTGCATAACTTTCAATAGTGATTTAAATAATAATCCGTTAGTATTTAAAACTATAAGTTTTCATAGTTATGTCTCTATTTTTATGTAAAAATGAGGTGGTCTTCAACACCACCTCATTTAAATGTTAAAATTGCGTGGCAAATCCTTTTATGTACATCTGAGTAGTCCTGATTTGGGTAAAAAGGTGGGGTATTTTGATGAAAAATTATAGTTGTCTTCTTTTCCTTCAGTTCCAGATTATCAAGAGCAGGATATCTTTCTATGGAGAAAGGAAACCGGGTTTGGATTTAGGATTCTAGGTGGAAATGAGCCTGGAGAGCCTGTGAGTATCATGTTTTAGCTTGTGACATCTTTCAGAAACACAGCAGTAGAATGCACAGATGTGCAGAACTATGCTATAGCATCACTGCTAAAATAGTTAGTGGACTATATATATATCCTGCATCTCCTCACCTTCCCTCCAAAAACCACCCCACAACTCCATAACTGAAATGGGTTTGGCTTCTCCTTCAATGGTGAACCAAATGTAAACACATAGGTCCTTGGACACTGAGGACAGGGTGTCCTGGTCAGGTTTGCAAGTATTTTGATCTTAGAATGCCAGGTTCTCAGGTATTAGAATGCTCAGTTTTCTCCTTGAATTCAGTTAACTTCTTTATCGTAAAACCTGTGCCTGTGGGAAGTGCCATCCTTTCATGTGCTGCACAGGTCACAGCTAGATAGTGGCAGCATAAATTACCATGTTTTTCCTTGCCAAAATTATTTTGCTCATTTATGGGGACAGAGACCATGAGTTTGTCTCATGTTAGAGTAACTCCACAGAACTCACTGAAGATAAACCAAGACTGAGTCAGTGGGCAAGTGTGTGGTGCAGAGCTTGTAAACCCTGGAGGCAACTGAAAGGGTAATTCAATCTTGGCTTCCCTGACAAGATCCTCAGTGCTTTTAACCATCTTTTTGTCTGGTCACTGTCTGGTTGGACACATTTCCCAGGGCTGTCTGTCCTTAGAGTGAATGGACTGCCTAAAGAAACAAGATGTCAATTTATTACATTTTCACAATGTGCTGTATTCACATAGAACCGCTTTCACACGAGCAACTTTCCTGACCAGCAGACATTTGTCAACAGTTTCATGTCCCTACTAAATCAGGTCTAACTACAAGTGCCCCTTGCTTCCAGCTGGCTGTTGAGCTGGTTCTCATTTATCTCTCTCCTCCTCCGCTAATTCCTCAGATTTACATCGGTCACATTGTACCGCTGGGTGCTGCTGATGCTGATGGCCGCCTGCGATCGGGTGATGAACTGATCTGTGTGGATGGGACACCTGTGGTCGGGAAATCGCACCAGCTTGTGGTCCAGCTTATGCAACAGGCAGCCAAACAAGGTCATGTCAATTTGACCGTGAGGCGCAAAGTGGTTTACACAGGTAGGCTGCAGTATCACCCTGCAGGGGTAGATTTTCTTGCCAGGATCCCGACTGTTCAGCAAATGGTCTAAGGGAAAAAAAAGCTTCTCCTTGTAATGCTGGGAAAACTCAGGGGATGTACTATTATTTTTCCGCTTTTGCCTGTCTTTAGTCTTTTTTGTTCCTGATCAAATAAGTTTCAAGTATTTTTTTTTGCAGTCAAGACTCTCTTAGTTGGCTTTCCCAAGTCTTCATAAGGTTTCTGATAAAATGGGGAACGGTGTGGTTGCAACATAAAATTTTTAGTTTGACTTATGCAGCAAACAGACACTGTGGCCAACTGCTTGTGTTTTCTGTATACTTCCCAAAATAAATGTGCAGCCTGATAGTCACCCTTAAACTGGGAGTAAGGGAAAAGATGATGAAGAGTCCACTAGGAGGAGAGGCAAGGACAGAGAGCAGGTGAGGGCACTGGTGTGTGGTGGCTGGTGTCCCATGCTCAGGGGAAGCTTCAACAGGTAGTCAAGGGACCTCAGGATGGGAAACTGTAAACATTGTTGGTTCTGGTGGGCCAGGATGTTTGTCGTCATGGAATCATAGAATGGTTTGGGTTGAAAGGGACCTTGAAGATCATCCATTTGCAGCCCTTCTGCCATGGGCAGGAACACCGTCCACTAGACCAGTTTGCGCAGGTCTAGAGAGGTTTCTGTATGCTGAGTTATGCTGGGCATTGTGCACATACTGCACAAGTGTAGGATCTAAATGGAAAAAAGGGAGCTGGCAGAAGGACAAAGATGCAATGAGAAGTGACGCTGCCTGGTACCATTTTGGCACCCAGATGAGTGATTGAAAAGTGTCCTTATAGCAGAGAAAATGAAGACACGAGCACGAGCTTTCTAAATAACATGTGACCTTATGTTTAATACTGGAGAGTAACTTTGGAGTGCTGCCTCTCCCTTTGAGTCCCTTTAGGAACTCAGGTGTGGGATTTGCTTTACCTCACTCAAAAAAAGGGATATTACATAGCTTTTCAAGTTCAGGCATCATCAGATAAATAGGCAGTGATGTACTTTGATCTTAGAGAGAATCACAATAACATTCAGATTGGAATTTAGGCCCTCAGTGGAAGTTAGGACTAGAAGAGCACCTCAAAAATAGCTCTGTGTTCTTATCCAGGGCTGAACACAATAATAAATAAACTCATTTCTTTCTCACTTCTCATTTCTTTACTTCTTCCCAATGTGGATTAAATGCCAGGTGATGTCTCTCCTCTAACAGCCTCTCTTTAATTCCTGACCAAGGTCTGGCAATGTGAGAGAAGCTTTAGAAGAGCTTTGGGAGGAAGGGAAAGGGCAGTTGAATTTTGGTATTGTTTTTGTGTGTAGATTTTCTATGCAGTTTTACAGCCTCCAGGCTGGAAATAACCATGAAAGATTTAGATGCGTAAGATCTCTCTTGATATTTCATTCAGAGGCATGTTACTGCAGATTGAGCTATTTCTGAATCATTGCAAATGTGGACACTTACTCTAGGATAAATTATTCAGAATCCCCTCTTTCACCTTATATTTGCAGGCTTTTAAATTTCAGCATAACTCTGTAGAGAAGGCTGTTCCTGAATTTTGGTCCCTTGTTCCTCCTGTCATCTGTTTGCCAGTAGAAAAAGATTGTTCACCTAAATGGGTACTCTCTGTCTTGAGATTCATGTAGGGGGAATTTTATGCTCCTGTATTCTTAATATGAAGAATGCTATATATTTAGTACATACTTCTGAGTATGTAAGTGCAGACAGGACTTCTATCCAAGGGTATTTTAAAGTCCTTTTTTTTTTTTTTGTATCATGATTTTACAGGTTTAGATTTTGTTTGCCATCCATTTTCTTGCTGATGCTTTTAAGATCTTCAACTTAATTTTGATTCACCAAATTGGAGAAGTGACCTGATTAGCGGAGGCAGCCATTCAGCAGGGACAAGTGCAATATGCTGCTCTCAGCTGCACAAATGGGCTGCAGAGAACAGGCTGAGTAATGAGAAGTGGAAGTTATTGTGGGCCACAAGCTTTACACTGAGGTTGGCTCAGGTGAAGAAAAACACTGTGCTGGGGTGTAGGCAGGGGGGAACTCTCCTGATTTCCCAGCAGATGATGGCTTAGTGCAATATGGTCCAGCACTTCAAGAAAGACATATTTGAGTTGGAGAGAGCCCAACTGGAGGGAGTCCAGAGGACCAGGGAAAATAAGGAGAGCTCTAGAAAACATGGTCTGAAAGGAAATGTTGAACAAATTTTGATTCTTTAGCTTAAAGCAGAAGAGGGGGAGGAGGTATTAAACTCCCCAGGACTATAAGAGGCTGCTACAAAGAGGAAGGGAGTAATATGTTCTCCATATGCCTGTTAGATAGCACTAGAAATAATAGCCTTATGTAGCAGCAGGGAAGATTTAAGTCAGATATTCCAACCAATAGATTGCCTGGGGAGATATTTAACAGCTGATTAGACAAACATCTGTCAGATCTGATGTGAAGTATAGTTGGCCCTCACTCGAGCAGAATCTGGACTAAGCAATTTTTTTGAGATTTCTTCAAGCCTTGTGGTAGCTGATTAGATTTTAAACTAATACCCCTTCCAACTTCAGTTGCTGTTAAACAACTGTTTAATATTAATGTTAACAATGTTTAATGGTTTCCTCTGTCTGTACCAGACTGTACAGATGATAGTTGCTGGTTCTTCTATCGAGCAAAGTTTGGTTCGCAAGTTGTTTTGCTCATGTTCAGCAGTTGTTATTACTAAAGATCCCATTAATCAAAGGCAATCAGTGCTAACTAATTGATACCTTTGCATTTAAAACTACACAAAAGGTGGTGTTGTGAGATATTATTGTCTCTCCTTGTGGCTTGTGCATATATATGTACAACATACATATGGTTGTACATATATAACTGAAGTGGGGATGCAATAGCTAGAGGAGGCACCTTTGAACTAATGTAATCCAGGTTTAAAATGCCACAGAGCATCCAAGCACGCAGCACTACACTGGTTTAACCAGGCTGCAGTTTGGCAGTGGACAGCTTTGGCTGCATGACCACACACAGGAAAGAGTGAGCATGTGTGTGCAGTGCCACCACTGAGCAGAGCTCTTGGTGGTGACATCTGAAAGCATGGCCATGGTGATCGATAGACTAAAGCAGATGATTTTCTTTTACCCTTTTCTCAGTAGACAGCTATTTTCAAGCACTAAATGGTGCAGCCTGCTCGAACTGGTTTTTTTCTCCCTTCCCCAGTTCCCAAGGCAGAGAATGAAGTCCCATCCCCTGCCTCCTCCCACCACAGCAGCAACCAGCCGGCCTCACTGACGGAGGAGAAGCGAACGCCGCAGGGCAGCCAGAACTCCCTCAACACGGTCAGCTCAGGCAGTGGCAGCACCAGCGGCATTGGCAGTGGTGGCGGCGGGGGCAGCGGGGTCGTCAGCACTGTGGTGCAGCCCTACGACGTGGAAATCCGCCGTGGAGAGAATGAGGGCTTCGGCTTTGTCATCGTCTCGTCAGTGAGCAGGCCTGAGGCAGGGACGACGTTCGGTGAGTCCTGCAGGTTTTTAATTGCATCTCAAGTGAGACGCAAGGTTTGCAGCAAAAGGAGGCAAGTGGGGATATGTTTAATTAAAAGTTGTGAGCGTGCCCCAATTTATGTAATTAATACCTTAATCAGAGGCAAAGAATTGGTAGGTGTTTGCCTCCTGGGTTTTGTTTGGCACTGAGTCGAGAAAAGTGAAACAAGAAATCCCAACCTGAAGAGCTAAAATGCCACCAATGGCAATTCTTGATGCTCGCTTTCTGGGAGAGCCTCTCTGGGGTTTGCTCTCAGAGGAGCAGCTGGGTATCCTCCCAGTGATGCTTTTGCCAGTGCAGAAATGTAGCAGGTGGAATGAAATATGTCTTGTGATGGTGGAATCAAGCCAGTTGACTTAAAAGCAGTAACGCTTAAACTCATTAACTTCTCTTTGGCAATCAGGGTTGTTCTGATCATCATTATGGAGTGAGCATGCTGATAGCTGGAAAGTTTTAATTAATAGTGCTTGCTGATGAGACATAAAATGGGGAATACTGTTAAAAAACCAGAATGTTTCTTTTACCCGTTTCACCTCTTCCCAAATCCATTTCTTAAGAGTAGGAAGAAATTGAGTTTAAGCTGTGTAACATGTACTATCCTGACCTAACAGAGGTGGTCATGGTTTCTGTCTGAAGAGAATCTTTCTGCTAGGCAGACACCCATTTCCAGGGGTTGCTGCAAAGGAGATGTGCATAAGCTGGTTTTGCAAATATGCCCGGAACAGCCTGTACTCAAGCAGAAGTGTCATTGCAAGGAGGAAACCAGTCAGAGATGCTATTTTCTTCCCTTTCCATCTCCTCCAAAAGGAGGCCAGAGGCAGCATCCACTGGTACTTTGTAAAGGAAGGTGTTCCCTTAGTCTATGGCACATGATAGGGGTGGAGGGAAAGGAAACACACAGCACTGCCTTGGCCATCTTCATAGTGCCTCCCACAGCAGTGTTGTGGTTTGCAGGGAAAGTGCATTGCAGGCTCCCTGTGCAGCTTGAGTGTTCCTGGGGCACGCAGGTGCAAGAAGGGGCCTTTCCCTCTTTCTCCTAGGCTTTATTTTCTGACATTTATTGCCATTGTCCGTCAGTGACACCCTTAGTAATACATCAAGGGAGCACCACCTCCTTTGCTGATATTGATGTAGAACAGGTTATTTTTAGCACTGTTCTGGACAGTCTGGCAGCAGAGATTTCAAGGGGGAAATATGTAGTACAAAACTAGTGCATTGAGTTCTGTCAGTTCTCAGGTTCTAGGCTCTCACACTGTCCTTGCTGCTGGGAACTGCTCTTCCAAAATAGGTGTTTTGGTGCCAGAACACAATGCTGTAATATAAAACAGATTAAATTGAACACAGTCTAGAACAGAGGGAGTGCTTTTGTCTTCTGAACGGATTTGCAGATGTGTAAATAACTTTTACTGTATGAAGACTATGCTGTAACTCTTCTCTGCAGAGAAACCTTGACCTGAGTTTGTAAAAAGTTGTGTTTGCTTTAGCCCAAAATACTTGCTAACTGGAAGTTTTCTGTGCAGGGGCTCCCAAGGAGATCTGTTGATCTGTGACTGTTTTTCCTTTAATTTTTTTCAAGTATATTCAGCTTTTTCCTAATACTCCGCATGAGATCTGTTCCCTCTGCTGTCTGGTGCTTGCTCTGGACCTGCTTTGTAGTTTTTTGCATTCATGGGTAGTATTTAGAGATGAGCCAAACTGGTTCTAAAACCCACCTTGATCACTTCGGTGTGGGCTCTGCCATCTGTGTTCAGTGGATTGGATAGAGTAGATCATATCCTCAAAACAGCCTGCAAACTGGATGGGGTTTTGTATTACCAGAAAGAGAAACTTTCTGGTGTCATAGTAAAATAAAAAAGATCTCTCTAATGTTTGTAACTAATATTAACACTTCTTGCCAGTTTTCATCGCATCTTTCCAACCTCGCATGTCTTTGCCTTTTCTTCTTTATGGTCTTTCTAGTGTTGTCATGTGCGTATATCTCTAAAACTACTAACCAAATAAAGACTACAGCAGAGATGGGAAGGTGCATCTTGAGGGCGAATGTATTGTGGACGCAAAGTGTGAGATGACCACTCTGTGTACCCCATGACTTTAACCATGTGCTGTGTGCCCCAAGGCCTCTTGGCCTCCCACGTAAAGGAGCTGTAGAAAAGCTCACTGGATTTATCTGAGTAATGCTGTGTGTTCCAGTTCTGCATGTTATGGACAACCCTGTGCTTTTCAAACAAAACAACTGCATGGAACAGGAGGAGAATTTTGTCTCCAGAACGCATTCATCCTAAAGTGCTCTCACTCTGTGTATCAGACATCTCAATGGTTTTGTGTGTGGTTTTAGAGGTATTTGAATGAGGAGGTCCTTATTCCTTCTCTGTTCCTACCTTGTGCCATCTAAGATCATAAGAGGGGAAGGGTTAGTAGAGGCTGAGGTGGGTGCCAGCACCAAACAGGTTACCTTTGTCAGTCTTGGCCCATCTGTAGTGGTCCTGTGCCTTCCCTGGTAGTACCTTTATTCACAATGGAAAAAAATGTTTCGTGTTGCTTCCCCATCCAGCGCTGATAGAGTGGGTCTGTGTGGTAGACAGGGAGCCACACTCCCTCCTAGGCCTAGAATGATTTTATCTTTCTAAACGGAGAAAGAACAAAACATTGGCAGAAGCTTGAACAGCAGTTGGCTTTAGAGAAGCACTAGAGAGGCTGACACCGATGTAATATTGGAGGAGAAAGGTTGAGTTTTCTACAAATAGTTTTGATTTTTTCCTTCAAAAACAAAATCAGATTTGGGTTATGATGAGGCTGCTAAGTGCAGTTGTAAAAGTAAAAAATCTCACGATTTATTAACAGAAACCCACTTGGGGGGAGTTTTGAGTAATTAACAAAACACCTTTTTGTGGAAGAAGTAAAGTGTTGTGCACTCATACTAGTTGATTGCCAATGTTTTGAACACTGGCAGCAAAGCTATCCTATAATAACTTTTGCTTGATGCATTAATTAATTAACCCTTAACCTTCTCTTTCCCTTTTCAACCCTTTTTTTCCTTTTCCCCTTCACCATATTCCCACATATGTAAACAATAAAAAAACCAAACCAAACCAAAACAAAAACAACCCCCAAACCAATACAAAAGCGGGAAATGCATGTGTGGCCATGCCTCACAAAATAGGTCGGATAATTGAAGGGAGCCCCGCAGACCGCTGTGGAAAGCTGAAAGTAGGCGACCGGATCTTGGCCGTCAATGGGTGCTCCATCACCAACAAGTCGCATTCAGACATCGTCAACCTCATTAAGGAAGCGGGAAACACCGTCACCCTGCGCATCATTCCAGGAGATGGTAAAGTATCTCTTTCCTGCCGTCTTACCTGACCCTCTTCTTGGTTCTGTGTCCCCGGGCTTTTTCTGTCACTTGGAGCTGCAAAGTCATGGAGGACTCGATTTCCACTCCCACTTTGGGAATTAGCAGTGAGGGAGGTCATGAGTCTGCCATAGTTTTATTTTTTGTTTCTTTTTATAGAGATGGTTGGTTTTTAACAGGAAGGTGCTGATTCAACATTAAGAAAATAATATTCCATTCCATGTATCTGCTTAAAATGTTCTTCCATAAATTTGATGGATCTGTCAATACACTTCGGTTCGATTCTTAGCTTAATAATGCAGCTTTAGAGTATTTGGGAATCACTTGTTAGTATGTGGGATTCCTGAAGCTTTCAGTAGACACAAGCAGGCTGTAGAGTAAAGAGATTACAGAAAGGGATAAACACTTTGACATGTTTTAAGCTGTTTTAAAAGCAGATTTGTTTTTATTCTGGGTAAGTTGCTTTGGAAGCGAGCTCAGTACATTTTTAATGACTGCTTAAATGGTGATGGTTCTGCAGCTGCATTTTAAGAGTTACCCTAGACAGGATCTCAGTGTTTCAGATGAGAGGGAATGTGCAGGATCCCTAATAATAAGCTGACACTTGGTGCTGATTTCAGGTCACTGAAGTATTTAATAAAAATAAGGATTTGTGCTATATATCAGTTTCATTAAATTAATCCCACTTGATGCCCAGATAGGAACTGATCAGAAACCTGGTAAAGTATCTTCAGCAGAACTAAAATTGCTGTGGTTCTACATTCTAAGCATTTTCTTTGTTTACTGTGCTTCTCTGCCATGGATGGGTTCAAAGTGAAAGCTTGTTGGGCAGAAACCTTTCCACATTGCTCCCCACAGACCAGGATGAGAAATGATCTGGTTATAAATTATTTCTGTTTAGGGTGATCTGTTTTGCACAAAAGCCTTATTTTCCTACTGTCTAGTGGGTAGGAGGTCAAATGGTGTATGATCCTCTGCTGCTTGCCGCAAATAGGGTGTTCATGAATAATAAAATGGCTGTGAATCAATCTAACATCTGAGCTGGCCTGTGCATGCCTGTTTTGGAAGATAAACTGAGAGAATTGTTCATCACCTGTATTTTAGTATCTGATAAAAAGGAAGGTGAATCTTTAAAGGGCTTATTTTCTAAAAAAGCAAAACCATCTAAGAAATAAGCAACTTTTGAATGATTTAAGAATTTTTTAAGAATATAACCTCCTGACATAAATGCTCAGCCAGTCTTGCTCATGCAGTTATGTGTCCCAAATATCACGTAAATTGCTTAGGTTAGGGAAACATGTACTTGTGATTGACATCATGTATTCCTGGAGAAGATGGAAAGCTGTTCTTTGGGGAAGGAATCAACTCTGCTTTCATAGCAATTCAGATTTAAGTCTTTTTACTTACTGTCACTTCGAAATTCCAAGTCAGATTGCCAGCTTTGCATAGTATTACCTGCATTTATTTTCCAAAAGACAGTAAGACCCAACACTCTCAGAATCCCTGAGGGATTTGCCCTAAAACCCCATGAGATACAAGAAATTGGTCTCAGTGTTGTTTTCTTTTTGATGTCTTTGTACGCTTTTCTTGATTTGTTGTTTCCTTTTGTTTTCTTTTGAGTGCTTTTTTGGCAAACATAAATGGTCTGTGTGCTTCGAGGAGGGGGGAGCATAAATCAGAAGCCACTCATCAGATAAACATGAAACTGAGGCTCATCACAAGACTCTCAAACTCACACTGCTAATCTTTTCTAACATTATTAAAAACACCAAGTTTTTGCTTTGTAATAAGTCTTGCGCAAGTTAATTGCCACAGACCACTGCAGGATTGTATTTGCAATGAAATTATGATGCTTTACCCCACTTCCAGCAGATGCAAGGATACAGAGTGCTGGAAAGGGACAAGCTTAGATTAGGCATGTAATTGTTGACTGGAGTTTTAGGGCAGAACAGGGCAAGGAATCAATAAAATATGTAGGGTTTAGAACATGCAATTATAATTGTATTAAAGATAATTTTTGCTATATTCTGTTCCAGTTTTGCATGGTGGCTGGCATGTGTCCTGGACCAGTGTCTAAAACACTGGCAAAATTATGCACAATTCCTGACTCATGGGATAGGGTGAGCTAAAGATAGATGCAGTACAGTGGTGTGAAGATACATCTGCACCAAAGATATGTTGTTGCTCTGCTTGGTATTATTAGTGTGACCTACTAAAGGGTAGGAATCTTGCATTCTCTTTGAAGCCCATATTCATCTGATCTCCAAATATTTGTGGAGGATTTCAGAGGCTTTTTTTCTGGATGAATACAGAACGCTTAACCATGTCTTGGGGTTTTGTTACGTAGGAGACAGATTTTAACATCAAGGAGTCTTTACAAAATAAACATAATTATTTCTTAAACCCCAACAGTATAACTACATGTAGGGACGTCTCCTTACACAAGCCAGCTGTCAGTGGCATGTCATCACAAGGGTGTGGTTTGGTCATGCCTACCCTGAGAGGTGCAGGCAGGAGCCTCTCTTGCTTTCTGAGCTGCTGGACACAAGCCAGCTCTGGTCTGGAAGATGTTTCAGCTCCATATGCTGAGGGTTTGGGCATGTTAACTTGGGCACAGCACTGCAGGCAAAGGAGCTGTGTTCTTGTTGCACCCATCTGTTTAAGTGGTTCTTCTTTTTCTCTGTCCCTTTTCCTGAATTTCCCTTGACATGCAAATACCTACAGAAAAAAAAAAAGCTTCCCCTTATCTAGATTTCTCCAGAATTAAAATAAATCCATGAAGTGAATTAATGTCCTGGTACCAAGTAAGCCCAGGACCGCCACATGGTCAGGCAAAACCCCTCCCATTTCTGCAATTTTGTGTTACAGCCGGACTCTGTTTAATAATGGCAGATTTCTCCATAGCCAGTAAAATGAATTAGTGGATGCCTTTAGCTTGAGAGGCAAACAAGGGCAGGGTAGAAGACCTGGTAATTTTATCTTGGAGAGGCGGATGTTTGCATCCAATTTTTGTCACTGTTGTCTTAGTGGTTGTGTATTCAGTTTAGATTTTGGTCTTGAAAGGTGGATCATGGTCAGTATTTTGTAGTTACTTGCAGTCTGTGGTTCTGTCCTGGTGCAGTGGGTATAGGCACAAAGAGGGGGTCTCCTGTGTGCAGAGCCGTTCTGCAAAGGACCCAGTGCCTGCCACTGCAGTGGCTTTATCTGGGAATGCCATGTCTGATGAGTGGGTGTTTCTGCTGACTGTGCCCATCATTTTCCAAGTGCAACCAACATAATTGTTGAACATTTTGTGTTGGAAACCCCCAACACAGAATGTGTGGTTAAGCACCATCAAGGTACATGGAGTACCACCGAGACTTCCTCTGAAGTCAAACTCCCACGGGAGGGGAAGGCTGTTTGCGGGAACTGCTGACTTCTGGAGCAATTCAGCATTTGAAACTCTTCAGTACAATATCAGTTCAGGATTGGCACAATACGTAGTTCTGGAAAATATGTTGATTTCAATACGGAAGAGTTCCGGGTCTGTGTTGCTAATATTTGGCTAACGGCGTTGACATGACCTTAATTTTAGGCAGAATTTTAAATGAGTTTGGGGTTAACTCTGGTCCTACTGAAGTCTGTGATACAGCTCCAGAATGACAAGGGAACATTTTGCCCTGCCATACTGTGAGGGACATCTACATAGGCACTTTTCAGTTGCTCCCATCTCAGTTGTGGGGGTAGCAGGAGACAGGAACTCTCCTTGGAGCCCCTCCTTCCATGCCTAAATAAATACAGAATTTGCACAGGCTAATGCTGAGCTGAGAGCCCTTTACTTTACCATGGCAGAAGCTAAGCTTAGAAGTTACTCCTGCTCTCTGTATTCTCTCAGTGCACCCTTTTGTAAGCGCTACCCAGAGTTGTTGATGCATTTGGTACAGGTGGCTCCAAGCTCCTGCTTTCAGTACGCAGGCAGCAGTGGGTTGTATTTCAAAGAAGGATTTCAGTTAAATTTGGATTTTAGCCACATTCAAAATCACCTTGTGAGGTATTGGATAAGAGCCACATCTCAATTCTACTGGAGATGGCTGTTTCTAATGGAGGAAGGACTGATAAATTTGTAATCCCTGGAATAATTATAGCTACTATAAAATTAATCCACCCAACCAATATTTGGAGACTTAATTGATTGGAATTGTCTTTAGACAATAGACAAAACACTGTTCAATCCTTCATCTACAAGTGAGTCTTCATGAGTGTGTCTAATGGTCAGGGGGTTTCCAATTCAGATTTCCTAATTTAATTTTTTTTTTCACTTTTGAATTGAGTGTACAGTTTCATATACATACTTACTATATTAATTTGGGGAATTAAGAAATTTTATCCTATCTCAAATTCTATAAAAACAACGTAATGATGCTTTTCAGTGAAATGCTTTTGCGAAACTCTTTTTTTCTTTCAGTGAATAGCCAATGGTCTTCCCTCATAATAAAAACAAAATCTATTTTGCAGAGTCCTCCAATGCTACTTTATTGACCAATGCAGAAAAAATTGCTACAATCACAACTACACATACTCCTCAGCAAATACCACAGGAGACCAGGTCAGATTGTTTTCCTCGAGGAGGGCATCTTGACATGCTCTCTCTTCGGTTACTTATTCATCACTTTCACATCCCATGAGCTGTATTTTTCCTCTCTTTCTCTCATTCGTTACAGCAGGAACAACACCAAACCAAAGCAGGAATCCCAGTTTGATTTCAAACCACCCCAAGCAGCACAGGTAAGGAGTACGTCTCTAATTGTTTTGCTTACCACAGACTGTTGTTTCCAATCTGCTTGAGGGCTATGTTCAAATATTTCCCTTGAAAATTCCTACTGAGAAGCTGCTCTCCCTCAATCTACTGAAACGAAAGAGGAATTTGCTGATTAGTTTCTAAATATGTGTTGCTGTTGTTTCAGCTGAGAGACATTTCCAACATGTTCTCCTTGAGACTTTGAGGGAGTGAAAATAAAAGAAAAAAAAGCTGACATTTTTAGGGCAGTCATAATTTATGTGTTTGTTTATTGAGCTGTGTATTTTGAGGGGCATCTCCAGAAAGTATTGTTGTGTGCAAATGGTAAATTCAGAGAATAAAAAAGAGGAAAACTTAATAAGGGGCGATAGCTGAAGTGTTCCAGCTTGCACAGATGGCATCTTATTAGAGAGATTATCTCTCTCACTGTTAACTTTCCTTGCCACTGGCCATCCCAGAAGTAACATCCTCCATTAGGGACTTCAAAACATCCCCACAGTAGCATTTGAGAAAAACAATGCAAAGGCTTCTGAGCTTCTTGCAAACAAATAGATTATATGGTAACAAAACGAAAAGCCAGCACCATGGCACAGGCTCACCCCAGGTGCCATTAGACATTGCACTAAAGCTGGCACTGGAAGGGAGATTGTCCTCACCTTCCCTGGTTGATAGAACCTTTAACCACCTTCACAAAATATCCCCTCCTGCCCTGGGCACAGGAGGTGGTGTGTAACAGGAGTGCCCAAAAATGCACCACAGGACATGGCCAAGCCCACTCATTCCAACAGCCCTTCACCAACCACCAGAACTCCAAATTGCAAAGTGGGATCTGAGGAAGCAGCAAATCCTGGTCTGTGTGTGAAAATACAACTGTTTTTCCATTTCTTATTATTACTGACAAAACACTGGTTGAGTAACTTTAACATGAGAGCGTCCCTCTCACAACTTTGTGTTCAGTTAGGCGTTTGCTGTCTTTCTCTCCAGCAGGACCAAGACTTTTACACTGTTGAGCTGGAAAGAGGAGCCAAAGGGTTCGGCTTCAGCCTGCGAGGTGGACGGGAGTACAACATGGATCTGTATGTGCTGCGGCTCGCTGAGGATGGTCCTGCTGAGAGATGTGGGAAAATGAGGGTATGCACAAACTGACTTTAAAACCACATTTCTCTGGAATAAGCTGACTTCCCTGCCTGTCCTTTCTGCTGTGCCAGCTGAAAGGGAAATTTAATGTGAACTGAAAGTGGTTCCTACTTACTTCTGCTGATGGCATCTGTCATTCTTGGTACGCAGTCTATAGCAGTGTGTGTTCAGTGGAAGACTTTATGCCCTTCTTCCAACACTGCTTTCCAAATTCTAGTACATGATCTGTTGTTTAAAGCCTAAGGGGGATACATGGAGCAGTGAAAATGTAACAGCCACAGTCTTTGCCTGCTAGTGGACAGAGAGAAGACAGAACAAGTCTATGGTCCATGGGTTACAAAATTATGATGTAGGTTTTGATTAACATTAATTGTTAACTTCACATTATCAGCTAAATGACAAACATTATAACAAGGGAATATGTTATAAAATGCCTACTGAAAAATTAAATTGCAAGGTTTTATGTACTCCTTGGACCTCTGTTAGAGAATGCATTATAACTTTCCCACATACATTGTCGTCTCCAGAGATGTCATGTGAAGGGCATTTTCAAAATTCTTGTGCTAGGGGTAGATCTATGGGTCCAAAATTTTTGCTGATGCAAATATGATGAAAAATCAGTGCTGCCCTGTGAAAGTCAATGCTTTGACAAGCTCTTCCAAGCACTGTTTTCTTCTCCTGATAAATGATTATATTTACAAAATCAGCTTTGCTGATTCATAGTAGGTATCTATATCCAAGTAAGAAACAGATCTGAAAAAGCTCTGTGAACATCCCAGTTGGAGCAGACTGTGAAACAAGCGACCACTTTGACTGAAGACTTTACAAATAATCAAAATTAAATAAAATAGCACCAGTTCTAGCACTCCACTTACTATTGAGCAATACAGTAATTGCAATGTGATTTTGCAGAACAGCAGTGAAATATTTTGATACCTCAAGCGTTCTCCATTGTCTTCATGTCTCCCAGACTCCTGCACACTGGGCACTGTGGATGGTCACTGGAAGGAGTTGGGCATATTTAGCTTCACCTGGTGCATAGTTGTTCCAGCTTTGCTATGGCCACTGTCTCGTGGTGTGCTGGTGTGGACTCTCGTGGGGACTTGTTCCTAATCTTAGTCTCTTATTACATTGGCAGATTGGTGATGAAATCTTAGAGATCAACGGAGAAACTACCAAGAACATGAAGCACGCTCGGGCCATCGAACTGATTAAAAATGGTGGCCGCAAGGTCCGCCTGTTTCTGAAACGTGGAGATGGCTCTGTCCCAGAATATGGTGGGTCAAACTATGAAAACATTCCTTTCTTCCCTGGCATCACTCCATGAATGATTTGTCTCAAGATCTGAAGCGGGAATTCTTTTTTATTTTCCTTTCTCACCAGTGTCTTACCAACCTTTGCAACATATAATTGCCTCGCTTGTGCTGAATTTTCTACACATTTCATCCTTTGCTTGCTTCCATGGACTTGGGGCACAGTGTAAGGCAAGATCATCATAGCAGTATTTTTCGGTGATCAGAGAGGAAAGCAAAACAAAACAAACCTTATTGTCTTGTCCAGCCAAAAAAGGAAGGTCACTGAACTGTGCCAAACTGTTTCTCAGCGGCTGAATTGTTGTTTCACATAGGTCTCTTCTTCTAATCAATGCAAAAACTGGGATCCCGAATTACTATTCTGAAGCAGTGATTTTTTTTTTTTTGTTTAGGTTTCTCTCTTAGTTCATGTCTGTCTCCATAGACATGAATGCCAAGATGGCTTTTGAGATTTTTGCCTTTCCTTAAACTTTATGTAAATATTTATAAAGTTATTTGAGAAAAAGAAGGGGGGGGAAAAAAGCTTTACTGCAAAAATATATTGATTTGGCCTCCTGAGCCCTTTTCTCCCCCCTTAAACAGTCTGCTGGTTTCAACAAATTAATTAGTAAGGTCTGAAAAGGTGAGGAGGTTATGAAAAGGTGCTCTTGTGTCTCTCTTGGGGGAAACAGTCAGTACTCGTTTCCTACTAAGAATTGCATTAGATTTCCTTTTCTTCCCCTGGAGGTTGGATTGCTGGGTGGCTTAACGTAGCACACTATTTAATATTATAATTATGTCTTATTTATTTGAGATAATTGTCAAATATTGTGCCCTCGATGGAGGGCTACTCCCAACCAAAGGTCTTTGACGTTTCTATAGAAACTGATGATTGAAGGGATGTCCTTTATACTTTCCTCCCTGTATTTGGGTTATTTTTGTGTCAGTAAGTTCTGTGTTTATCATTCTCTCCATGCCCTAACACCAGAAACAAAACCCTTCTGCACAATTTATGAACTAGATTTTCTCTTCATTTACTGTACTACGTTTGAGAGTTTCTGCTCAGTCTGCTCATTATTTAACTTAAAATGACCAATTCAGAGTATAACCAACAAACAATTGAAGTGTTTAACGATATGGAAGGGAAGTTGTGGGTTTACACTTCTGTAATATAAATAGCACACCAGAAGCTTCAATGATGGCACTGAAATTCTGTAATGTTCTTTCTACTTTTGTCTTTTCCTATACTCCTTTGGATGTACAGTACTGTATCATATGGTAGACTGCATAAATACCCTGTAAATTAAGTGCTTCACTTCTCAAAGCATAGTCTGTTGCACTGAGGATGGAAATCCATCACCAATTTTCTTTTGGCTAATGCTAACCACTAAATGTTCATTCTCCAAGCAAGGATTTAATATACAGGGGTTGCACTACTGTAAAGAGTATCCTTGTAACATTTGGGACTCCTTTCTCTCTTCGTTCTGTTCGCTGCAGTCGCAAATGGTTCCTCTAATAATGTTAAGTTCCAATATTTTTCTGACTTGATTGGAACGTGCTTCTCTATGAGGCTGTATATTTTTGTAATGAGTTTTGTACTTATTTTTAATGTTGTGGTCTCTGGTGGACTTTATTTTTCATTGTTGTTTGATTGTTAATGTTTTTTCTATGACATTCTGTGTCGCTGTTCCAGCTGTCTTTTAGAATGGATGCTCTCGTTGTCTGGGTTATTGAATCACCTCTTAGATGTCTCTTTATGTCACAATAATAACAACTGCTGTCTTTGCAGCCTTATATTTGGGTGAAGCCTAGACAATCTGACTGGAAAAATAAACTTTCTTTATTCTAAGATAAAATATGAAGATTTTTCTTTCTTTCATCTATTATAGGGAATCTAAATTTTCTACTTTTCTCTTTCTCTTTCTCTTACTTTTCTTGGTGCTGGGCTCTTCCTTCCTCAGCGATGATACCTCCTAATATCGCTGCATGTATGAGAAATGACAAGCTCGGGGAGTCTTGCTTCTACCTTATGGGCCATAATCAAACTACGGTTTGTAGCTAAAATCAATATTAGGTGTTTTTGTGCTGTGGCCTAATTCCCTCACATTGCTTTTCCGCTTCGCTATATTCTATATGTACAGCAATTCATCCCGAACACCCTGCGTCCCCTGAATTGTAAGTACACACATCACAGGACATGTGTGAACCACTTGTATCTTGTGTGATAGGCAGGTTGCCACAAGCCACATGCTTACAGCCACAGAAAAGCAACATGGTCCCATCCCCAGCTGTGGCCTGAAAATGCTAGTAGTGCAAAACTGCCCACACGGGAGCTGCAACATGGGTTTCACCTGGAATTCACAAAAATCACAGCCCATGCACACACCAACCCTCCCATGGTCAGGAGTGGAAATGCCATCAAATGGGAGATGCTTGGTGTGATGGCAGGAGGAATGTAAAGTGTTTGGCTTGGGGGGGCAGGGAAGACAAAAAGGAAAAAAAAGGAAAAAAAAATCTGTCCCCACAAGTGTTTGTGAGGGTTTTCAGTCATTGCCATCAGGACAGTCCACCTCAAGGTGGGTGTCGGGGTGCGAGTGTCAGGAAGTGGCTAATGCCTGCCAAGCTGCCACGAAGGAGTTACTTTAAGAAAGAAAACAGTAAGCAAATAAAAACTGCACTTGCATTAAGGCAGCATAGCTACTTTAATGTTTTTCATGTTTGTAATGAATCATTCATAAACATCCGTTACAAATGACGGGAGTAATTGTAGCTTAGCTGCAGCACAAGGCTGGGGTTTTAGTTTGGATGTTCTTTTTCTACTTCTGCTTTTCAGTTTGTCTTGCAGAGGTAGCTCAGCTGTATTTTACCTCAAATAATACATGAAAAATAATGAACTGGAGATTAGATTTGAATCAAAGCCATCCTACATATTACAATATCTTTCCATTGCTTTGATATGAAAAAATCATAACTACTGTCATCGTTGTTTGAATCATTGTGGCAAAACCAAAATCTACCCTAGGACTTTACATAACGTGGTAGAACTAAGTGAGGTTAAGCTATGCCTTAAATGAAATGGAAATTGCATGATTACAGTCTAATTTTCACACCTTCAAAATGTTATTTTACAAGGTGAAAACTTAATAATCAATTCTATTTTCTGCACATTTTCTGCTATTTAAACCGAGGCCTCCCACACCTGGAAGGCAGTTCTTTATAATGTCTTAAAAGACAAAAATTGTTTCCTGAAGGCCCTCTTTATTGGGAACTATTAAAAAAAGCAGCCAACAACCTGAACTACAATGGGTTTTTTCCACTGGAAAGAACATAGTGTAACCAAAACATTATGAATTGGGCTTGGGGAAAAATGTAAAGTGCCCCATACCCAGAAGAGCATAAAGATGAGATCAGCTTGGACCAAAACATGGCTAACGATCAGAGCAGCACCAGTACTAACCGTAACTCTCGTTGTTCACAGTTAAATTAACAAAAGCTTCTGTTAGCCTTCGCTGACTGCTTTAACAGTTGTTTGTTTTTGTCACTAATGAAGTCTGAAGAGTGCTAAGTGGTGTCACAGCACCACGGAAGGCATCAATACCAAACCCTTTGCTGTTATTTTCTTTCAGACCCCAGCAGTGACAGGAACAGTCCCGCCACAGGTTCACAAAATGTATCGGAAATGAAACCCGCGCCATCCGACCGACGGCAGCACCCATCATCGGAGTCCAGTTATCCACCAGACCTTCACAAATCATCACAACATGGGGACAAGCGGACTTACGTTAGAGACCTAAAAGGCAGCAGAGAGTTTAGCAGACAACCCAATGAACACCACACTTGGAATGGGACTTCTAAAACCAACGACCACGTGCCAGGCAGGAGGACGGAGAGGTCGCCGGAGAGGAGGCACGAAAGGCAGCCGGAGAGGGCGGTGGTGAACGGGCAGAAGAGGAGGTCTCCCGAAAAGCGCAGGGAAGGGACAAGGAGTGCTGACAACACTTTGGAGAGGCGGGAGCGACATGAGAGAAGAAGAGACCTCTCTCCAGAGAGGCGCAGAGAGCGGTCACCTGGCCGCCGCCGGCGGTCGCTGGAGAGACTCACGGAGCCGAGGCGGTCCCCTGAGCGGAGAAGAGAGAGCTCCCTCGACCGACGGGCCAAGTCGTCCGACCGGCGGAGGGAGAGGTCACCTGAGAGACGGCTCAGGGAGGAACGAGTCGGCCACCAGGAGAGGGAAGACCCTGGCTGGAAGCACGAGCCGGTCCGCAGGCACCCGCCTGAGCAGCGCAGGCGGCCCTACAAGGAGTGCAGCACCGACCTCAGCATCTGAGGGGCTCCACGGGGTCCCTGTTGCCTTCCCCACACCAAGGGAGCAGAGGAGAGAGTGAAACCACCTGGCTTTCACAGGCGAGGAGACATCCGGCACCTGCTGATCCTACAAACCGTTTATGCAGATGAAGTCTTATAACAAAAAAAAAGCATTGTGCCTGATGTATAATATTAAAGAAAGTATTTTTCAGTGTATTCTTTTTTTTTTTAATTACTTGCCAAATGTTGGTCCTAAAGGATTATAAAATTTTGTTTCTACATTCTTTGTAGATTTCTTAAAAATAATTCCTTTATTGGGCTACTTTCCCCCCTCCCCAGTATAGTAAGTGGGGGTAGCCAGTAATATAATATAGGCAAAGGATTTTATGACCAAGTTTGAATAATTTGATCCAGACTGTTCTCTAGTGACTCACTGCTACACTGTATGTAGAAAATTTTTTTAAGGGTTGGGTGTGGGGAAGGAAGAAAATTGTTCATCTCAGTAGGAATGGAGTGCTCCTGCTGAAGGAATTAAAGAGACAAATGTTCCTAAAATTGCAAGAACTGTTTGAAGAGACTACTGTTTCAATGAAGGATATTTATAATAATAAATAATTTTTTTTAAAAAAGCAACCAAACCCACACAGCACAAGATGAATTACGATAAGGAATTTGTAGTTTGTTCCATGAACAGTTTATACTTTCAGGCCCCCTGGACAGGATGTGCAGAGGCAGAAGGACTGGTCACCACCATGCCTGTGTCACACAATAATGTGGACTGTTGAGCTCTCATTAGCCTCAGCAACATGTAACAATGATATGTCATTAAGGCAGCAGCCCTGCTCATCTCCCAGCTGTATATGGACAGCAACCCCAGCATGCATGGTATTCTGTGTCTGCCTGGAAGCAAGGGAAGGGATTGGGATTCTGGGACAAGACACAATGCAGTGGGAGCACAGTCCCCCTGCTTGGAGTAGGTGTATTCCTTCTGCTCAGGAAAAACCAGTGGGCTTTTATTTTGCCAAATTCCAAAAGCTCTCAATTCTTCTTGCTCTGTATTTAAAGGGGTTTTTGTTTGTTTTACTGGTTCATCCTTAATGAGACAAAAGGAGTGCACTTGCTGGGGGGGGAAAAAAAAGGAAAGAAAAAAGTGTCAAAGGAAAAACAGGCTAAAAAAGGCAATCAGTGGGACAACATTGTTGTAGAAGCCTATCCATACCTGGTTATATGCTGTAAATTTGAGTCTAAGAACAGCAGCAAAAGGGAAACCTGCAAGTTTCTAAGTTGTATTTTTAAATTTGCAAGTTGTGTGGTAAGTCTGCTGTAGCATTGGTCTAAGATTTAATGGTTTACTGCCTAGCTGAGCCAAAATGTTTGCCGTTACTGTTGGACCACTAAAGTAAGCTGCTGCTTTTTCCAGTGCATTGGTGTGTACATGTATACTGACTCACATCCTCCATATGAACACAAAACCATTGCAAGTCTATCACTGTTGTTGCCATGGTACTGTAAAAACAAAACCAAGAA